>NC_086445.1:477554206-478198167 GCF_028390025.1 Pseudophryne corroboree | reverse complement strand
CCCAGCAGACCTGTGTCTGCCGGAAAGAGAGATCCAAGGTAGGCTTTAAATCTAGGATCGAGCACGGTGGCCAAAATGTAGTGCTCTGATTTCAACAGATTGACCACCCGTGAATCCTTGTTAAGCGAATTAAGGGCTGCATCCACAAGTCCCACATGCCTAGCGGAATCGCTCCGTGTTAGCTCCTTCTTCAATGCCTCCAGCTTCTTCTGCAAAAGCCTGATGAGGGGAATGACCTGACTCAGGCTGGCAGTGTCTGAACTGACTTCACGTGTGGCAAGTTCAAAGGGCATCAGAACCTTGCACAACGTTGAAATCATTCTCCACTGCACTTGAGACAGGTGCATTCCATCTCCTATATCGTGCTCAATTGTATAGGCTTGAATGGCCTTTTGCTGCTCCTCCAACCTCTGAAGCATATAGAGGGTTGAATTCCACCTCGTTACCACTTCTTGCTTCAGATGATGGCAGGGCAGGTTCAGTAGTTTTTGGTGGTGCTCCAGTCTTCTGTACGTGGTGCCTGTACGCCGAAAGTGTCCCGCAATTTTTCTGGCCACCGACAGCATCTCTTGCACGCCCCTGTCGTTTTTTAAAAAATTCTGCACCACCAAATTCAAGGTATGTGCAAAACATGGGACGTGCTGGAATTTGCCCATATTTAATGCACACACAATATTGCTGGCGTTGTCCGATGCCACAAATCCACAGGAGAGTCCAATTGGGGTAAGCCATTCCGCGATGATCTTCCTCAGTTGCCGTAAGAGGTTTTCAGCTGTGTGCGTATTCTGGAAAGCGGTGATACAAAGCGTAGCCTGCCTAGGAAAGAGTTGGCGTTTGCGAGATGCTGCTACTGGTGCCGCCGCTGCTGTTCTTGCGGCGGGAGTCCATACATCTACCCAGTGGGCTGTCACAGTCATATAGTCCTGACCCTGCCCTGCTCCACTTGTCCACATGTCCGTGGTTAAGTGGACATTGGGTACAACTGCATTTTTTAGGACACTGGTGAGTCTTTTTCTGACGTCCGTGTACATTCTCGGTATCGCCTGCCTAGAGAAGTGGAACCTAGATGGTATTTGGTAACGGGGGCACACTGCCTCAATAAATTGTCTAGTTCCCTGTGAACTAACGGCGGATACCGGACGCACGTCTAACACCAACATAGTTGTCAAGGACTCAGTTATCCGCTTTGCAGTAGGATGACTGCTGTGATATTTCATCTTCCTCGCAAAGGACTGTTGAACAGTCAATTGCTTACTGGAAGTAGTACAAGTGGGCTTACGACTTCCCCTCTGGGATGACCATCGACTCCCAGCGGCAACAACAGCAGCGCCAGCAGCAGTAGGCGTTACACGCAAGGATGCATCGGAGGAATCCCAGGCAGGAGAGGACTCGTCAGACTTGCCAGTGACATGGCCTGCAGGACTATTGGCATTCCTGGGGAAGGAGGAAATTGACACTGAGGGAGTTGGTGGGGTGGTTTGCGTGAGCTTGGTTACAAGAGGAAGGGATTTACTGGTCAGTGGACTGCTTCCGCTGTCACCCAAAGTTTTTGAACTTGTCACTGACTTATTATGAATGCGCTGCAGGTGACGTATAAGGGAGGATGTTCCGAGGTGGTTAACGTCCTTACCCCTACTTATTACAGCTTGACAAAGGGAACACACGGCTTGACACCTGTTGTCCGCATTTCTGGTGAAATACCTCCACACCGAAGAGCTGATTTTTTTGGTATTTTCACCTGGCATGTCAACGGCCATATTCCTCCCACGGACAACAGGTGTCTCCCCGGGTGCCTGACTTAAACAAACCACCTCACCATCAGAATCCTCCTGGTCAATTTCCTCCCCAGCGCCAGCAACACCCATATCCTCCTCATCCTGGTGTACTTCAACACTGACATCTTCAATCTGACTATCAGGAACTGGACTGCGGGTGCTCCTTCCAGCACTTGCAGGGGGCGTGCAAATGGTGGAAGGCGCATGCTCTTCACGTCCAGTGTTGGGAAGGTCAGGCATCGCAACCGACACAATTGGACTCTCCTTGTGGATTTGGGATTTCAAAGAACGCACAGTTCTTTGCGGTGCTTTTGCCAGCTTGAGTCTTTTCAGTTTTCTAGCGAGAGGCTGAGTGCTTCCATCCTCATGTGAAGCTGAACCACTAGCCATGAACATAGGCCAGGGCCTCAGCCGTTCCTTGCCACTCCGTGTGGTAAATGGCATATTGGCAAGTTTACGCTTCTCCTCCGACAATTTTATTTTAGGTTTTGGAGTCCTTTTTTTTCTGATATTTGGTGTTTTGGATTTGACATGCTCTGTACTATGACATTGGGCATCGGCCTTGGCAGACGACGTTGCTGGCATTTCATCGTCTCGGCCATGACTAGTGGCAGCAGCTTCAGCACGAGGTGGAAGTGGATCTTGATCTTTCCCTAATTTTGGAACCTCAACTTTTTTGTTCTCCATATTTTATAGGCAGAACTAAAAGGCACCTCAGGTAAACAATGGAGATGGATGGATTGGATACTAGTATACAATTATGGACGGACTGCCACGGTTAGGTGGTATAAAAAAACCACGGTTAGGTGGTATATAATACAATTATGGATGGACGGACTGCCTGCCGAGTGCCGACACAGAGGTAGCCACAGCCGTGAACTACCGCACTGTACACTGGTTGATAAAGAGATAGTAGTATACTCGTAACAACTAGTATGACGACGGTATAAAGAATGAAAAAAAAACCACGGTTAGGTGGTATATATTATAATACAATTATGGTTGGACGGACTGCCTGCCGAGTGCCGACACAGAGGTAGCCACAGCCGTGAACTACCGCACTGTACACTGGTTGATAAAGAGATAGTAGTATACTCGTAACAACTAGTATGACGACGGTATAAAGAATGAAAAAAAACCACGGTTAGGTGGTATATATTATAATACAATTATGGTTGGACGGACTGCCTGCCGAGTGCCGACACAGAGGTAGCCACAGCCGTGAACTACCGCACTGTACACTGGTTGATAAAGAGATAGTAGTATACTCGTAACAACTAGTATGACGACGGTATAAAGAATGAAAAAAAAACCACGGTTAGGTGGTATATATTATAATACAATTATGGATGGACGGACTGCCTGCCGAGTGCCGACACAGAGGTAGCCACAGCCGTGAACTACCGCACTGTACACTGGTTGATAAAGAGATAGTAGTATACTCGTAACAACTAGTATGACGACGGTATAAAGAATGAAAAAAAAACCACGGTTAGGTGGTATATATTATAATACAATTATGGTTGGACGGACTGCCTGCCGAGTGCCGACACAGAGGTAGCCACAGCCGTGAACTACCGCACTGTACACTGGTTGATAAAGAGATAGTAGTATACTCGTAACAACTAGTATGACGACGGTATAAAGAATGAAAAAAAAACCACGGTTAGGTGGTATATAATACAATTATGGTTGGACGGACTGCCTGCCGAGTGCCGACACAGAGGTAGCCACAGCCGTGAACTACCGCACTGTACACTGGTTGATAAAGAGATAGTAGTATACTCGTAACAACTAGTATGACGACGGTATAAAGAATGAAAAAAAAACCACGGTTAGGTGGTATATATTATAATACAATTATGGTTGGACGGACTGCCTGCCGAGTGCCGACACAGAGGTAGCCACAGCCGTGAACTACCGCACTGTACACTGGTTGATAAAGAGATAGTAGTATACTCGTAACAACTAGTATGACGACGGTATAAAGAATGAAAAAAAAAACACGGTTAGGTGGTATATATTATAATACAATTATGGATGGACAGACTGCCTGCCGAGTGCCGACACAGAGGTAGCCACAGCCGTGAACTACCGCACTGTACTGTGTCTGCTGCTAATATAGACTGGTTGATAAAGAGATAGTATACAATACTACTAATATACTGGTGGTCAGGCACTGGTCACCACTAGTCACACTGGCAGTGGCACTCCTGCAGCAAAAGTGTGCACTGTTTAATTTTAATATAATATTATTTATCATGTACTCCTGGCTCCTGCTATAACAACCTGCAGTGCTCCCCAGTCTCCCCCACAATTATAAGCTTTATATACAATACATTGATGTGCAGCACACTGGGCTGAGCAGTGCACACAGACTGAGTCACTGTGTGACTGTGTATCGTTTTTTTCAGGCAGAGAACGGATATATTAAATAAAACAAACAACTGCACTGTCTCTGGTGGTCACTGGTCACTGTGGTCGTCAGTCACTAAACTCTGTCTGCACTCTCTTCTAATCTACAGTATCACAGCAATCTCTCTCTCTCTCTCTCTTCTAAATCTAATCTAAATGGAGAGGACGCCAGCCACGTCCTCTCCCTATCAATCTCAATGCACGTGTGAAAATGGCGGCGACGCGCGGCTCCTTATATAGAATCCGAGTCTCGCGATAGAATCCGAGCCTCGCGAGAATCCGACAGCGTCATGATGACGTTCGGGCGCGCTCGGGTTAACCGAGCAAGGCGGGAAGATCCGAGTCGCTCGGACCCGTGAAAAAAAAAGTGAAGTTCGTGCGGGTTCGGATTCAAAGAAACCGAACCCGCTCATCTCTAGTGGCCATTACAGCCCGCAGCTCACAGTAAAGTCCGGCATCGGCTGAGGCAGCGTGGAGATCGGGCATTACAGCCCACTGGTCACTATAAGCATTGTGCGGGGAATTTTAAACTGCAGTGGCAGCAGGGAGGCGAGAAGGGGGGTCGGGCATTACAGCCCGCGGCTCACCTTAAACTCCGGCAGCGGTAACTCCCGTCAAGGGGAGGATGTAGTCACTGGTCACAGTTGTGAGGCTGCACTGTAAGCGGGCGGCGCGCCTTTTGTTGGGGCGGGGGGTACTCAGAGTAGCCTCCATGGAAGGGAAGGGGGGGAGTGTCTGGGCTGCGCTGTAAGCTTTGGCCGTAGAGGGGGGTGGGATCGGGCATTGCTGCACTGAGACACTACCGCGGACACCCATTGCGTTGCAGAACTACGGGTGTTGCCGGCAGTACTGCGCCCACAGTGCATGTGCGCTGTGTGCCAGGCACCGCCGGCAAACACCCACTTACAGCCCTGATCAGGAGCTCAGTGTCCTGTCAGAGGAGATAGTGGCCATTGACCTCTGAGGGTTGGACACTACTCCCCTCTAAGTCCCACGAAGCAGGGAGGTTATTGCCAGCAGCCTCCCTGTGCCTGTTACTCTTAAAAAAAAAACAAAGAAGCTCTAGGATTTCCTCTAGATGTGACTGGCTCCTTCGGGCACATTTTCTAAACTGAGTCTGGTAGGAGGGGCATAGAGGGAGGAGCCAGCCCACACTATTAAAGTCTTAAAGTGCCCATGGCTCCTAATGGACCCGTCTATACCCCATGGTACTAAATGGACCCCAGCATCCTCTAGGATGTAAGAGAAATAGGGAAAAACAGTAAGGGGGAGAGAGAGTAGGAGAAAGAATGGAGAGAAGGAGAGCTTGGAAAACAAGCATCACTGTCAATGCTAACCTGAACTTCTTGTTGGTGACCGGATATCTGTCAATAGCAAATGGCTTCACTGTCACCTGCTTGGCTGGAAATTCTCCATGTTTACCATTTGGTCTGTTTGTTCCCATGATGAACTTCCCCCCATCAAGTTGCACCATGATATCATTATGTTCATGTCCTATGACAATAACATGACTATAGCTTAGATCCTTGTAGACAGATGCTTAGAACATTATATGGTACACATTTAGGGGGTCATTCCGAGTTGTTCGCTCGCTAGCAGATTTTAGCAGCATTGCACACACTAGGCCGCCGCCCTCTGGGAGTGTATCATAGCTTAGCAGAATTGCGAACGAAAGATTAGCAGAATTGCGAATAGAAATTTCTTAGCAGTTTCTGAGTAGCTCGAGACTTACTCCTACACTGCGATCAGCTCAGCCCGTTTCGTTTCTGGTTTGACGTCACAAACACGCCCTGCGTTTGGTCAGCCACTCCCCCGTTTCACCAGACACTCTCGCATTTTATCCTGGCACGCCTGCGTTTTTCCGCACACTCCCAGAAAACGGTCAGTTTCCACCCAGAAACACCCACTTCCTGTCCATCACACTCCGATCACTTCAACAATGAAAATTCTTCGTTCGGACGTGAGTAAATCTACTACGTTTTGTGCTAAAATACTTAGCGCATGCGCACTGCGTACCATGCGCATGCGCATTTTTGCCTTAATCGCTCCGTTGCGAAAATCAGCAACAAGCGAACAACTCGGAATGACTCCCTTAGTCTCATGCCATCCTTAGCAATCGCCTCACAGACCAATCAGCGGACAGGGCCAAGCATGAGAGATGTAGAGGCTAGCTAGCTAAGTTAGAATACCAAGCATGGCTCAACATCCTACATAATAAACGGCTAACGCTGCTCGTCACCTCTATGTGATTTGTTCACTGACGGTCTCTAGATTGCCCCGATGAAGCAACTCAAGTGTTGCTCTGTTCGGCCGTGCACAGCCGACGGCGCTGACATTACTGATATGTTGTTTCTTCACTTAGATGATTATATATGAACTAGTTACCAGTCCATCAATCAGTTAAAATTAAAGTACTAAAACTATTTTTTAAAATAATAAATAGTTTAAAATTCACGCATGTCCAAACTGTGGCCCTCCAGCTGTTGTGAAACTACATATCCCAGCATGCCCTGACACAGTTTTGCGGTCAGAGAATGTAAACGCTATGTCAGGGCATGCAGGGATGTGTAGTTTGTCAACAGCTGGAGGGCCGCAGTTTGGACATGCCTGGAAATAATGTAGAAAGTGGACCCATGTAAGATATTGTTGCTCCACTTAATGGTTGCAACCCCAGAACAAGTGCCAGTTTAGCTCTGCCCAAAAAGAAGTCATCAGTTATTGAGTCTTTCTGACAAACCTATAGGGGGCAGATTCAATTTTTTTAAACCTCGGCTACCACTAGGGGGTGCAAAATAGAGCAATTTAATTGTTGCTCCGTTTAGATGGCCAGTAGCTGTGGGGCTGACACTTCTCCCAGCCTCCTGAGGTGCGAGAGGAAATGTGCGCTAAGGGCATAATTCAGTTTGGATTGCCAATGCAGCATCTGCAGTCCTCAGCAATGCAAGTGCAGGAGGAGGTGCATACCACCTCCTCCCTGCATTTGCAATGCGATTGCATCTCCTCAGATGAACAGTCCATCTGCAACGGCAGGCTGAGTTTGCTTTAGCAGGGTGGCTTGCAATGCCAAGAAAACTGCATCTCACAACACAGTCTTTGGCCTCGCCACTCCTGGAAATCGTGGGCGAGGTGCCCCATTATCCCCCAACACCGGCCACCCCTCCCCGTGAAAGTCTCTGCACATGTGTAGAACAGTGTGTGCGCAGGACTCAAAGATCTGGGAAATGCAGTAAGGATCGCATCTTTTGGCACTTTGGGCATCTGCAGGGGAGTTTGGATGCCCAAAACATGATTTTAGACGGGTTTAGCCGTTGTACGCAGATAAACCCTTTTTTGGGCGCAATGTGCATGGCGCACAAACATCAACTGAATTGTGACAACTGTTTGGGCGTCTAAACAGTCCTGCTTAGACCGGATTTTTAGACTCCCAAAACAAGTGAATCGGCCCCTAAATGTCCTTCTTACTCTGGCTTCCGTTGTGCCAAATAACCTCTCTCGGCGCACCAGGTCCCATGCTACTTGGCCAAAACTAAGCATCGTTTTTGCTTGGAATGTGAGTAAATAAAACTTGAAGTCATAGCATTGGGTCATTCCATGGTAACAAACGTTACATTTTGAAATATGTTTCATGTGAAATATATTTATTGAGCATGTGTTTTGAATATTTTGTGCAAATTAAATGTTGTTTGTGTGGTACATGATATGCTTTAATTTTGATGCAAAGCTTGTCATGAAAACTGGTAACAAACGTTACATAAAAAGACCATTTTCATGGAATGACCCCATTGCATTGCTAATGTACACTGACCACTGGGGTGTGTGATGTAGTCTGAATCAGTGTGAAAAGAGCTACAATGCGAGTTAATCTTCAGCCTTGCACGTGTGCAAAAACTCATGACTGTGCGGTTGAAGTCGCAGTAGCATCTCTAGTACATGGGAGCAGCTTTTCACTGTGTCTGCAACTAAGACGCAAAGTTTAAAGAAAACTATGGCATGCTACTCCTCTCGGATTGTCTCAGTCGCAACGGGCGTCTCGCACCTTAAGGCGGAAAGATGGCCAGTGTACGAGGACACTTCTGTAACCTGGGTTTGTGTGAAAACAGACAATTTATTAAACATAATTAGATGACCCGCATATGGAAACCTCTTGCATTCAATTCCCTATCTCCCAACTGTCCTGATTTTCGCGGGACAGCCCCGTTTTTTGGGGACTGTCCGCTGTCCCACCCGCGGGCCGCGGTGGGGGGGGCAGTTGGGAGGCTCTGTCTGTCGCTGCCCTGCTTAGCAGAGCAGCGGTGAATAGACGCTGTGCGCATGCGCACAGCGTCTATTCACTGAATTCAGAGGGAGAGGGGGCATGCCAGCGGCTCACAGAGCGCTGGGCATGCCCCCTGAGTGACGAAAATGGGGGCGTGGCTCGCGATTGTGGGTCCTCCGCAAAGCCACGCCCTCTTCCTTAGGTCGCGCCCCTTTTTTCGGGAGTGAGCGCGGCTTCGCCGCGCAAGTGTCCCGCTTTAGTAAGAAGAAATGTTGGGAGGTATCCTGTGGTGACATTTTATGCTGTTATTCAAGAAACACTTGTGAAAGTTACATGCTTGATGAGATATTGTAAGGGGATTAAGTTAGGATCCCGCCAGTTAGAATACCAACCCCGGAATCCTGACATTGATAACTATCGCCGGGATCCCGAATGAGGATAGTGAAGCAATATAAAACTGTTGAAAGTCTGTCTGACTCCGCATCTAGCCTTTTAATGGGACAGAACAATACCCATGACATACATCAGCAGAATTAGGGGGAGATGTACTAAGCCTTGGTGAGAGATAAAGTACCAGTCAATTAGCTCCTGTCATGTTACCGGCTGTGTTTCAGAATTGACAGTTGGGAGCTGATTGGTTGGTACTTTATCTCTCCAAGCCCTAATCTCTGCATCTGCAGACAGGAGCTTCCAGCTGTTGCTATACACACATCGTTTGTTATTTTGTTGCCCCTCCTCCTCCGCTCCTCTCAATAAACTCGATTTAACACCACTCATTCCCTCATATAGACAGTGTGTGGATGAGTGGGTGACATGGTTGGCTGTGGGTCTGCAGCTATAACTGTGAGAACTGTACAGCAGCAGATGTCTACCCCATCACTCACCCACCTGTGACACCCCCAGCACACACAGCAACAGGACCCCCGGGCAGCTCATTGTCCTAATCATCATCACATAACTGCAGCGCTGCCTCCTCACATACACCTCGCTCCCGCCCTCTCTGCTCCCGGTCCCGGGAAGCTGCGCTCGGGGAGAAGCGCTGTCTGACTACGGCTCATGTAGGTGGAAGAGTGTTCCGGCAGCGCCATCTTGTGGAGCCGCGCTTGTACTGCTATATATTATACGTATACATTATACAGTGTGTGGAAGACCTGCAATTCCATTGCAGTAAATAAAGTGTGTGCTTACAATAGGCAAAACAGCAGATTAATAAATTACACCCTGTGTAGAGATGAATAAATGGGATCCTTTGCAGCACTCTTTTACAATAATTTATTGTTACTATGAAGTGGAGATAATTCAGTGAAGTGTGACATACAGAAAATGGATATATTTTATTCTGGAAGTCAGAATTATGCTCTTAGGTTCTTCCCTGGGCACTGAGGGGGTCATTCCGAGTTGTTCGCCCGCTAGCTGCTTTTAGCAGCATTGCACACGCTAGGCCGCCACCCTCTGGGAGTGTATCTTAGCATCGCAGAATTGCGAACAAAAGATTAGCAGAATTGCAAATAGAAAAATCTTAGCAGTTTCTGAGTAGCTCGAAACTTACTCCTACACTGCGATCAGCTCAGCCCGTTTCGTTCCTGGTTTGACGTCACAAACACGGCCTGCGTTCGGCCAGCCACTCCCCCGTTTCACCAGACACTCCTGCGTTTTATCCTGGCACGCCTGAGTTTTTCCGCACACTCCCAGAAAACGGTCAGTTTCCGACCAGAAACACCCACTTCCTGTCCATCACACTCCGATCACTTCAACGATGAAAATTCTTTGTTCGGACGTGAGTAAATCTACTAAGTTTTAGCAGGACTGCACAAGCGATCGCAGCCCTGCTATGCTAAAATACACTCTCCAATAGGCTGCTTCTAGTTGATTGCATGAGCAGCAAAAAGTTGCTACGTGCGATCAACTCAGAATGACCCCCATAGCTTTGCAGCGGTGCAACATGTACAGCCAGGGCCGGTAACAGAAGTCTTGAGGCCAGGTACACCGATATCTCTGGGGTCCCCACAACCCCCCTTGACTTGGCCGAGAGGGGTTTTAAAAAGTAGTGTGTGTGTATACATATATATATATATATATATATATATATATAGTATATATACACTGCTCAGTATATATATATATATATATATATATAAAAGAATCAGATAAGCAACACTCACCAGTCTTTTTTCATAAATAAAAATGTCCTTTATTGAGATCCTACATTTCGGGGATGTCGTAAGGGACAGCATAACCGGCGACGAGGTCCGTCCCCGAAACATACGATCTTAATAAAGGATGTTTTTATTCATGAAAAAAGACTGGTGAGTGCCGCTTATCTGATTCTTCTAGAAATAGCTCACTAATGGCTTAAGAAGGTACCACAGCAAGTATATTCATTATCCAGAGTGGAGTGGCAAGTATTTGGACATTATATATATATTAGAGATGAGCGGGTTCGGTTCTCAGAGAACCGAACCCTACCAGACTCCACATCCCGAGCCCAGATTCCGAGGCAGGCTTTGGTTTTCCCACCTGACTCAGAAACACGAACGAGGCAAAACGTCATCATCCCGCTGTCGGATTCTCGTGGGATTTGGATTCCATATCAGGAGCCGCACGTCGCAGACATTTTCACTACAGTCTCGGAGAGTGTAGTGAGAGGACATGTCTCCATCCTCAGTGTGTGGGGGCGGGAAAGTGGGGTGGCGAGTCTAGTGCTGTCTTGTGCTGCTCAGTCCAGTCCAGTGTAGTCAGTGTCTTATGCTTCATTAGTCCAGCCAGTCACAGTGGTGGTGTCCTCTGCTGCCATATATCCAGTGTAGCTGTATGAGTCCCTATCAGTGGTGCTGTGTTGTCCTGCATTAGACCAGGGGAAGTGTCTTGTGCAGCATCAGTCCAGTGACCAGTCACAGTGGTGGTGTCCTCTGCTGCCATATATCCAGTGTTACTGCCGTATAATTTCCGTGATACTGGTGTATAATTCCTGTGATATTGCCGTATAATTATCGGAATACTGTCATATAATTCCTATAATATTGCTGTATAATTCCTGTGATATTGCCGTATAATTTTCGGAATACTGGCGTATAATTCCTGTGACACTGCTGTATAATTCTCGGAATAGTGGTATATAATTCCTGTGATATTGCCGTATAATTCTCGGAATACTGGCGTATAATTCCTGTGACATTGCCGTATAATTCTCAGAATACTGGCAAATAATTTCTATGATATTACCGTATAATTCCAGTGATATTGCCGTATTATTCTCGGAATACTGTTTTATAATTCCTGTGATACTACCATATAATTCCCGTGATGCTGGCGTACAATTCCTGTGATACTGGCGTATAATTCCTGTGAAATTGCTGTATAATTCTTGGAATACTGGCGTATATTCCTGTGATACTGGTGTATAATTCCTGTGATATTGCCGTATAATTCCTGTGATATTGCCATATAATTCTCGGAATACTGGCGTATAATTCCTGTGATACTGCCAGAGCCGGCCATAGGCAATGGCATAGGCAAACTAGGCAATTGCCTAGGGCATTTGATATGTCTAGGGGCATCATCAGCTTCTGCTGATTAAAATGATATGCGGCATGCCTATATTCTGTGTGTAGCATTTCATATGCAGATACAGCCACAGTCTCACACAGTATATAGGCATGCTGCATATCATTTTAATCAGCAGAAGCTGCTTGTGCATCCTAACCACATAGCAATGCAAATAAGATGTATTTTCATGTAAAAAAGTGCCAGACGTTAGCGTTGAGGCAAGATTTATGAGGACACATCTGTATCCAAGCAGAGGCAGAGGTCATAGTGTTAGTGGAAGTGTGAGTGTTGTGTGCATGTGAGTGGGTTGGTTGTGCAGTAGTGTTCAGAATATGTGTAAGGAGCATTATGTGTGTCATGTAAAAATGCATTACTAATGTGCAACATATGTGTAAGGGGCACTATGTGTGTCATTATGTGTATAAGGCATTAATAATGTGCGGCATATGTGTAACAGGGTACTACTGTATGTGTGTCGTTATGTGTATAGGGGCACTAATAATGTGCAGCAAATGTGTAGGGGGCACTATGTGTGTCATTATGTGTATAAGGGCATTAATAATGTGCAGCATAGGTGTAAGGGACATTTTAGGTAAAAGGGCATTAATAAAGGTTGTCATAATGTGTAAGGTGCATTATGTTTATAAGGACATTAATAATGTGTCTCATATGTGTAAGGGGCATTACTGT
Source organism: Pseudophryne corroboree (assembly GCF_028390025.1). Lineage (NCBI taxonomy): Eukaryota > Metazoa > Chordata > Amphibia > Anura > Myobatrachidae > Pseudophryne > Pseudophryne corroboree. The sequence continues at coordinate 478,185,486 of NC_086445.1, read as the reverse complement.
GTGACATTATGTGTATAAGGTGCTCTACTATGTGGCGTTGCGTATAGAAAGGGCACTACTGTGTCATCTAATGTGAATAAAGAGCAATATGGTGTGGTGTTATGTGAATAAGGAGCAATTCAGTGTGATGTAATGTGAATAAGGGGCTCTACTGTGAGGAGTAACGTTTATAAGGTAAAGTGATACTACTGTAGGATGTAATATGAATTATGGACACTATCACATGATCAAATGGGAATAAAGTTGCAGTACTGTGTGGCATAATTGGAATTGGGGTTACTATTGTGTGGCCATGCCCCTTGCCAGGAAAAACACACCACTTTTTGGGCTGTGCACCAAATGTGAGAACTGTTCCTATTTAAAATATAGGGGGTACAAACACCAAAATAAGGACTGTTATGGATGAGGGGTGATGGCGCTGGGAAAGAGGTGCAAGGTCAGAGGCGGAACCAGCAGTGGTGCTAGGGGGCACCAGCCAAAATCTTGCCTAGGGCAACATATTGGTTAGGGCCGGCTCTGGATACTGCCATATAATTGCAATGATACTGGCATATAATTTCTGTGACATTGCCGTCTAATTCCTGTGATATTGCCATATAATTCTCGGAATACTGGCGTATAATTCCTGTGATACTGTCGTATAATTCCTGTGATATTGCCGTATAATTCCCGTGATACTGCCGTATAATTCCATATAAATCCATATAATTTAGTATAAATTCAGTCCAGTGGTGCTGCCATATAAATTCAGTGGTGCTATCCTGTGCTGTATATTATTTAATCCAAATAAAGGGGTTATTAATATTTAATCCAAATCATTTTTACAGGGTTTGCCATGAGAGGTGTAGGGGTACACTCTCTTATGCCGCATATTGTGTTATATAACTCCAGAAAAATAATGGAGAACAAACATTTGGAGGATAAAATAGGGAAAGATCAAGAACCACTTCCTCCTAGTGCTGAAGCTGCTGCCACTAGCCATGACATAGACATTGAAATGCCATCAACGTCATCTGCCACGGCTGATGCCGATTGTGATAGGGCATGTAAAATCCAAAAAGCCAAAGTTCAGTAAAAAGACCCAAAAAAATAAATTTAAATGGTCTAAGGAGAAACGATTATGTTGTTTATGCTATAAGCTGTATCTGTGGGGTACAATATGTGGGTCGGACGATACGTTTGTTACATATTAGGTTTTTGGAACATAAGAACAATATTAAAAGAGGCACTAGTCAACACAGTCTAGTTAGACATATTTTAGATAACCATGATGGAGATGTCAAATGTATAAGTATACAGGGTATAGAACATATTGAACCTACTACTAGGGGAGGCGATAGATATAATCGCCTATGTAAGCGAGAGGCCTTTTGGATACATACGCTTGGTACTCTCTTTCCAGATGGTCTAAATGACTGTATCGAAATGAATAACATCTGATTTAGGGGATTCAATATATAAACATGATGAAGTGGTTGTCATTAGTGATGAGCGGATTCGGTTTTACTCGGTTTTACTCAGTGTTTTGGATAGCCAATAAGATTCGGTTTTGAGAACCGAGTAAAACCGAGTAAAACCGAATCCGCTCATCACTAGTTGTCATTGGACGTATCTATACTAATGATTTCCCTCAATTGATGAGTGAATACCAGTCAACTTTCAAGGTCTCAAATATATCTACATTGCGAGCTGTATCAATGTGGTGACATTATATTAAGCAAATATTATGCATGTATATATATCCATTTACAGGTGCTATGCATCATCATTTTTATAAAATATCCTTTTCATGTGTCCTTTCTGAATTGTAATGGACAATGGATTATGACTATGTAAGGGGGTTAATTTAATTAATTTAATTGAACTTGGGTTCTATATTTTTATTTATTTTTTTGTTAATAATAGTATTAATGGAATTATAGAACAAAATAATAATGATTAATTGTAAGTGTCTTTGTGGTGGTATTTGAACCCGGGTCTTTGCGGTTGGGGGCTTGGGGGATTAGTGTGGTGAGCCACAGGGACTTTTACCAATCAGTGCTAACAATTAGAGATGAGCGGGTTCGGTTTCTTTGAATCCGAACCCGCACGAACTTCACTTTTTTTTTCACGGGTCCGAGCGACTCGGATCTTCCCGCCTTGCTCGGTTAACCCGAGCGCGCCCGAACGTCATCATGACGCTGTCGGATTCTCGCGAGACTCGGATTCTATATAAGGAGCCGCGCGTCGCCGCCATTTTCACACGTGCATTGAGATTGATAGGGAGAGGACGTGGCTGGCGTCCTCTCCATTAGAATAGATTAGAAGAGAGAGAGAGAGAGAGAGATTGTGCAGACAGAGTTTACCACAGTGACCAGTGCAGTTGTTGTTAAGTTAACTTTTATTTAATATATCCGTTCTCTGCTATATCCGTTCTCTGCCTGAAAAAAACGATACACAGCAGTCACACAGTGTGACTCAGTCTGTGTGCACTCAGCTCAGCCCAGTGTGCTGCACATCAATGTATAAAAGCTTATAATAATTGTGGGGGAGACTGGGGAGCACTGCAGGTTGTTATAGCAGGAGCCAGGAGTACATAATATTATATTAATTTAAAATTAAACAGTGCACACTTTTGCTGCAGGAGTGCCACTGCCAGTGTGACTAGTGGTGACCAGTGCCTGACCACCAGTATAGTAGTATATTGTTGTATACTATCTCTTTATCAACCAGTCTATATTAGCAGCAGACACAGTACAGTGCGGTAGTTCACGGCTGTGGCTACCTCTGTGTCGGCAGTCGGCACTCGGCAGGCAGTCCGTCCATCCATAATTGTATAATTATATACCACCTAACCGTGGTATTTTTTTTTCTTTCTTTATACCGTCGTCATAGTCATACTAGTTGTTACGAGTATACTACTATCTCTTTATCAACCAGTGTACAGTGCGGTAGTTCACGGCTGTGGCTACCTCTGTGTCGGCAGTCGGCAGGCAGTCCGTCCATCCATAATTGTATTATAATATATACCACCTAACCGTGGTTTTTTTTTCATTCTTTATACCGTCATAGTGTCATACTAGTTGTTACGAGTATACTACTATCTCTTTATCAACCAGTGTACAGTGCGGTAGTTCACGGCTGTGGCTACCTCTGTGTCGGCAGTCGGCAGGCAGTCCGTCCATCCATAATTGTATTATAATATATACCACCTAACCGTGGTTTTTTTTTCATTCTTTATACCGTCATAGTCAGTCATACTAGTTGTTACGAGTATACTACTATCTCTTTATCAACCAGTGTACAGTGCGGTAGTTCACGGCTGTGGCTACCTCTGTGTCGGCACTCGGCAGGCAGTCCGTCCATCCATAATTGTATTATAATATATACCACCTAACCGTGGTTTTTTTTTCATTCTTTATACCGTCATAGTGTCATACTAGTTGTTACGAGTATACTACTATCTCTTTATCAACCAGTGTACAGTGCGGTAGTTCACGGCTGTGGCTACCTCTGTGTCGGCAGTCGGCAGGCAGTCCGTCCATCCATAATTGTATTATAATATATACCACCTAACCGTGGTTTTTTTTTCATTCTTTATACCGTCATAGTGTCATACTAGTTGTTACGAGTATACTACTATCTCTTTATCAACCAGTGTACAGTGCGGTAGTTCACGGCTGTGGCTACCTCTGTGTCGGAACTCGGCAGGCAGTCCGTCCATCCATAATTGTATTATAATATATACCACCTAACCGTGGTTTTTTTTTCATTCTTTATACCGTCATAGTGTCATACTAGTTGTTACGAGTATACTACTATCTCTTTATCAACCAGTGTACAGTGCGGTAGTTCACGGCTGTGGCTACCTCTGTGTCGGCAGTCGGCAGGCAGTCCGTCCATCCATAATTGTATTATAATATATACCACCTAACCGTGGTTTTTTTTTCATTCTTTATACCGTCATAGTGTCATACTAGTTGTTACGAGTATACTACTATCTCTTTATCAACCAGTGTACAGTGCGGTAGTTCACGGCTGTGGCTACCTCTGTGTCGGCACTCGGCAGGCAGTCCGTCCATCCATAATTGTATTATATACCACCTAACCGTGGTTTTTTTATACCACCTAACCGTGGCAGTCCGTCCATAATTGTATACTAGTATCCAATCCATCCATCTCCATTGTTTACCTGAGGTGCCTTTTAGTTCTGCCTATAAAATATGGAGAACAAAAAAGTTGAGGTTCCAAAATTAGGGAAAGATCAAGATCCACTTCCACCTCGTGCTGAAGCTGCTGCCACTAGTCATGGCCGAGACGATGAAATGCCAGCAACGTCGTCTGCCAAGGCCGATGCCCAATGTCATAGTACAGAGCATGTCAAATCCAAAATACCAAATATCAGAAAAAAAAGGACTCCAAAACCTAAAATAAAATTGTCGGAGGAGAAGCGTAAACTTGCCAATATGCCATTTACCACACGGAGTGGCAAGGAACGGCTGAGGCCCTGGCCTATGTTCATGGCTAGTGGTTCAGCTTCACATGAGGATGGAAGCACTCAGCCTCTCGCTAGAAAACTGAAAAGACTCAAGCTGGCAAAAGCACCGCAAAGAACTGTGCGTTCTTTGAAATCCCAAATCCACAAGGAGAGTCCAATTGTGTCGTTTGCGATGCCTGACCTTCCCAACACTGGACGTGAAGAGCATGCGCCTTCCACTATTTGCATGCCCCCTGCAAGTGCTGGAAGGAGCACCCGCAGTCCAGTTCCTGATAGTCAGATTGAAGATGTCAGTGTTGAAGTACACCAGGATGAGGAGGATATGGGTGTTGCTGGCGCTGGGGAGGAAATTGACCAGGAGGATTCTGATGGTGAGGTGGTTTGTTTAAGTCAGGCACCCGGGGAGACACCTGTTGTCCGTGGGAGGAATATGGCCGTTGACATGCCAGGTGAAAATACCAAAAAAATCAGCTCTTCGGTGTGGAGGTATTTCACCAGAAATGCGGACAACAGGTGTCAAGCCGTGTGTTCCCTTTGTCAAGCTGTAATAAGTAGGGGTAAGGACGTTAACCACCTCGGAACATCCTCCCTTATACGTCACCTGCAGCGCATTCATAATAAGTCAGTGACAAGTTCAAAAACTTTGGGTGACAGCGGAAGCAGTCCACTGACCAGTAAATCCCTTCCTCTTGTAACCAAGCTCACGCAAACCACCCCACCAACTCCCTCAGTGTCAATTTCCTCCTTCCCCAGGAATGCCAATAGTCCTGCAGGCCATGTCACTGGCAAGTCTGACGAGTCCTCTCCTGCCTGGGATTCCTCCGATGCATCCTTGCGTGTAACGCCTACTGCTGCTGGCGCTGCTGTTGTTGCCGCTGGGAGTCGATGGTCATCCCAGAGGGGAAGTCGTAAGCCCACTTGTACTACTTCCAGTAAGCAATTGACTGTTCAACAGTCCTTTGCGAGGAAGATGAAATATCACAGCAGTCATCCTACTGCAAAGCGGATAACTGAGTCCTTGACAACTATGTTGGTGTTAGACGTGCGTCCGGTATCCGCCGTTAGTTCACAGGGAACTAGACAATTTATTGAGGCAGTGTGCCCCCGTTACCAAATACCATCTAGGTTCCACTTCTCTAGGCAGGCGATACCGAGAATGTACACGGACGTCAGAAAAAGACTCACCAGTGTCCTAAAAAATGCAGTTGTACCCAATGTCCACTTAACCACGGACATGTGGACAAGTGGAGCAGGGCAGGGTCAGGACTATATGACTGTGACAGCCCACTGGGTAGATGTATGGACTCCCGCCGCAAGAACAGCAGCGGCGGCACCAGTAGCAGCATCTCGCAAACGCCAACTCTTTCCTAGGCAGGCTACGCTTTGTATCACCGCTTTCCAGAATACGCACACAGCTGAAAACCTCTTACGGCAACTGAGGAAGATCATCGCGGAATGGCTTACCCCAATTGGACTCTCCTGTGGATTTGTGGCATCGGACAACGCCAGCAATATTGTGTGTGCATTAAATATGGGCAAATTCCAGCACGTCCCATGTTTTGCACATACCTTGAATTTGGTGGTGCAGAATTTTTTAAAAAACGACAGGGGCGTGCAAGAGATGCTGTCGGTGGCCAGAAAAATTGCGGGACACTTTCGGCGTACAGGCACCACGTACAGAAGACTGGAGCACCACCAAAAACTACTGAACCTGCCCTGCCATCATCTGAAGCAAGAAGTGGTAACGAGGTGGAATTCAACCCTCTATATGCTTCAGAGGTTGGAGGAGCAGCAAAAGGCCATTCAAGCCTATACAATTGAGCACGATATAGGAGATGGAATGCACCTGTCTCAAGTGCAGTGGAGAATGATTTCAACGTTGTGCAAGGTTCTGATGCCCTTTGAACTTGCCACACGTGAAGTCAGTTCAGACACTGCCAGCCTGAGTCAGGTCATTCCCCTCATCAGGCTTTTGCAGAAGAAGCTGGAGGCATTGAAGAAGGAGCTAACACGGAGCGATTCCGCTAGGCATGTGGGACTTGTGGATGCAGCCCTTAATTCGCTTAACAAGGATTCACGGGTGGTCAATCTGTTGAAATCAGAGCACTACATTTTGGCCACCGTGCTCGATCCTAGATTTAAAGCCTACCTTGGATCTCTCTTTCCGGCAGACACAGGTCTGCTGGGGTTGAAAGACCTGCTGGTGACAAAATTGTCAAGTCAAGCGGAACGCGACCTGTCAACATCTCCTCCTTCACATTCTCCCGCAACTGGGGGTGCGAGGAAAAGGCTCAGAATTCCGAGCCCACCCGCTGGCGGTGATGCAGGGCAGTCTGGAGCGACTGCTGATGCTGACATCTGGTCCGGACTGAAGGACCTGACAACGATTACGGACATGTCGTCTACTGTCACTGCATATGATTCTCTCAACATTGATAGAATGGTGGAGGATTATATGAGTGACCGCATCCAAGTAGGCACGTCACACAGTCCGTACTTATACTGGCAGGAAAAAGAGGCAATTTGGAGGCCCTTGCACAAACTTGCTTTATTCTACCTAAGTTGCCCTCCCACAAGTGTGTACTCCGAAAGAGTGTTTAGTGCCGCCGCTCACCTTGTCAGCAATCGGCGTACGAGGTTACATCCAGAAAATGTGGAGAAGATGATGTTCATTAAAATGAATTATAATCAATTCCTCCGCGGAGACATTGACCAGCAGCAATTGCCTCCACAAAGTACACAGGGAGCTGAGATGGTGGATTCCAGTGGGGACGAATTGATAATCTGTGAGGAGGGGGATGTACACGGTGATATATCGGAGGGTGAAGATGAGGTGGACATCTTGCCTCTGTAGAGCCAGTTTGTGCAAGGAGAGATTAATTGCTTCTTTTTTGGGGGGGGTCCAAACCAACCCGTCATATCAGTCACAGTCGTGTGGCAGACCCTGTCACTGAAATGATGGGTTGGTTAAAGTGTGCATGTCCTGTTTTGTTTATACAACATAAGGGTGGGTGGGAGGGCCCAAGGATAATTCCATCTTGCACCTCTTTTTTCTTTTCTTTTTCTTTGCATCATGTGCTGATTGGGGAGGGTTTTTTGGAAGGGACATCCTGCGTGACACTGCAGTGCCACTCCTAGATGGGCCCGGTGTTTGTGTCGGCCACTAGGGTCGCTAATCTTACTCACACAGCTACCTCATTGCGCCTCTTTTTTTCTTTGCGTCATGTGCTGTTTGGGGAGGGTTTTTTGGAAGGGACATCCTGCGTGACACTGCAGTGCCACTCCTAGATGTGCCCGGTGTTTGTGTCGGCCACTAGGGTCGCTAATCTTACTCACACAGTCAGCTACCTCATTGCGCCTCTTTTTTTCTTTGCGTCATGTGCTGTTTGGGGAGGGTTTTTTGGAAGGGCCATCCTGCGTGACACTGCAGTGCCACTCCTAGATGGGCCCGGTGTTTGTGTCGGCCACTAGGGTCGCTAATCTTACTCACACAGCTACCTCATTGCGCCTCTTTTTTTCTTTGCGTCATGTGCTGTTTGGGGAGGGTTTTTTGGAAGGGACATCCTGCGTGACACTGCAGTGCCACTCCTAGATGGGCCCGGTGTTTGTGTCGGCCACTAGGGTCGCTTATCTTACTCACACAGCGACCTCGGTGCAAATTTTAGGACTAAAAATAATATTGTGAGGTGTGAGGTATTCAGAATAGACTGAAAATGAGTGTAAATTATGGTTTTTGAGGTTAATAATACTTTGGGATCAAAATGACCCCCAAATTCTATGATTTAAGCTGTTTTTTAGTGTTTTTGGAAAAAAACACCCGAATCCAAAACACACCCGAATCCGACAAAAATAATTCGGTGAGGTTTTGCCAAAACGCGTTCGAACCCAAAACACGGCCGCGGAACCGAACCCAAAACCAAAACACAAAACCCGAAAAATTTCAGGCGCTCATCTCTACTAACAATAGGTATATTTCACTAATATATAAGAATTATTTAAGCTATTTATCTCTCCGTGCTGCCTGCTAGATTTTATTTTATTTAGTTAACTAATTATTTATTCATTATTAGATAGTTATATTTGTTTAGTTAGAAATTGTAAGATGTTATCTAATGAATGGTAATGGTCTTGCCATAAATTTGAAAGTACAATGGTTATGGTCTGTATATTGAATTATATGTATCACTAGGTTCACACTGGTATTAATTGATTCAGGTGCTTTTAATACAAAGTAAGTGCTTAGGAGGCGTTTCTCATTGGATGATGTTCCCTTTAAATATCAGCTACTTCCAAAGCACAGGAACTCATTCTGATGAAACCGACTGCCCTGAAGTCGGAGAAACGCGTTAATTAGGGCTGGAGCTACAACTTTATGGTCCTGACCATCTCTACAATTGTTGCTGGGCTGACTGTCGACCATCTCCACCACCAACAGCCGCGTCTGCTTCCCCCCCCCCCCCCGGGACCTGCCAACGTCCGCTCATTACCACACTTAAGACCTGCCATCGTCTCCACACTGCTACTCCCGCATTGCCTGGCCTCCAGAGTGCTACAGGATACGGCTTGTTTCCATCATTACACCTGCGGTGCTGCAGACACCTGAGACCTGCTATCGTCTCCACACTTGCGGTGTTACCGATATCTGAGACCTGCCATCGTCTCCACACCGCTGCTCCCGCATTATCTGGCCTCCTGACTGCTACAGGACACGGCTTCTGTTCATCTTTTCTGCGGTGAGCTTCCAGTGTTATGTGTGGGGGTTGAAAAGTGAAGCAGTACGTTGGCTTGGAGATATCAATATCAATCTCATCAAGGGTGGCGTCTAATTTCCCTTATAATACATACTTTTTCCAGTATAACTTATACGGAGGCATTTTAATCCACGGTGGACTTTGTTTTCCAAACAGAGTTTGAAGTGAGACGTCTCTTCATTAATACTCTGTATTAGTTCCACTAATATTAATTGGATACTCCATGCTTCACAAAAAATGGGACATTCCTATTAATTACTAGGATGGTCAGTCGATCTTATGCTCCTTAATCAGTTAATTTCTTGTTTATTGATTGTATTTAATATTTTTTAAACATTTTAATAAATTGTATTTATCCATTCAGCACCTTGCGCTCTCTTATATAGTTATAATTATAATTATATAAAAAATATACGATTGTGATAGGGCATGTAAAATCCAAAAAGCCAAAGTTCAGTAAAAAGACCCAAAAAAATAAATTTAAATGGTCTAAGGAGAACCGTAAACTTGCCAATATGCCATTTACGACACAAAGTGGCAAGGAACGGCTGAGGCCCTGGCCTATGTTCATGACTAGTGGTTCAGCTACACATGATGATGGAAGCCCTCATAACTGAGGCCTTGACCCTTATGTTGGTGTAAGACGTGCGTCCGGTATTCCGCCATTAGTGCAGTGGAATTAAGACAATTGATGGAGGTATTGTGTCCCCGGTACCAAATCCTATCTACTGTAGATTCCACTTCACTAGGCAGGCTATACAAAGATTTTGCCATTTACTTCCAGTGATTTTTTTTGGGGGGGCGGGGCACTCGGGCCCGTGAGCCCCCAGCCCCCCCCCCCCCCCCCCCCCGTCATTTCTGCCTCTTTTTTTTTTTTCAAAAGGAGAACAGCAGCAGCACTACTGCTATCTCCGTCAGTCAGATTTGATAAAAGAGCCGGCAGGCACTAGGACCCACCACTGCTTTAACAGCAAGTCCGTGTGGTAACCAATAGGGATGCTGGAGCTGCAGCTCCAGCCTCCCCCTGCTCACACTGCAACCTACCTCCCCCACTGCCAGCCAGACAGAGTCCAGCCTAGGCGCGGGGTTCAAATGCCAGCATCGAGTAAAACAGTTCGTCGTGTCCTGCAGTCTGAGTCTCACTGCAGTGCCCAAAACAAGGTATGCTGCACCTGCCACCACCAGGGCCGGCTCCAGGCATGTTCGAATAGAGCGGCCGCGCAGGGCGCCACCCTTAATGGGCGCCACGCGCTGGCACCGCCATATCGTGCCTGGAGCTGAGCCAGCCTGCAGCGCTAGCCGCCCGGCCGGCCCGACCCTATGCGCGCTGTGCGGTGCCGGCGTCTGACGTCAGACGCCAGTGCCAAACAGTGCACATACCGCACACACAACAGTGTAGAAAGAGTCACTCCACCCGCGCCCTCAGCAGACTCCCCCCTCCGAGCAGCACCGCAGGTATTGGGGCATTTCTGGATCGGGCACTGCGTGGGGGCATTTATGTATTTGGCAGGGCACTGTGGGGTTCATATCTGGCACTGTGGGGGCATATCTGCACTGTAGGGGCATTTATGTATCTGCACTGTCGGGGCATATCTGCACTGTGTGGGGGCATTTATGTATCTGGAACTGGGGCATTTATGTATCTGGCACTGTGGGGGCATATCTGCACTGCGGGGGCTTTTATGTTTCTGGCACTATGGGGGCATTTATGTTTCTGGCACTGTGGGGGCATTTATGTTTCTGGCACTGTGGGGGCATATCTGAACTGTGGAGCCATTTATGTATCTGGAACGGGGGGCATTTATGTATCTGGCACTGTGGGGGCATTTATGTATCTGACACTGTGGGGGCATTTATGTGTCTGGCACTGTGGGGGCACATCTGCACTGTGGGGGCATAACTGCACTGAGGGGGTATTTATGTATCTCGCACTGTGGGGGCATATCTGTACTGTGGAGGCATTTATGTATCTGGCACTGTGGGGGCATATCTGCACTGTGGGGGCATTCATGTATCTGGCACTGTGGGGGCATATCTGCACTGTGGAGGCATTTATGTATCTGGCACTGTGGGAGCATATCTGCACTGTGGGGGCATTTATGTATCTGGCACTGTGGGGGCATTTATGTATCTGGCACTGTGGGGGCATATCTGCACTGTGGGGGCATATCTGCACTGTTAGGGCATTTATGTATCTGGAACTGGGGGCATTTATGTATCTGGCACTGTGGGGGCATATCTGCACTGTGGGGGCATTTATTTATCTGGCACTGTGGGGACATATCTGGCACTGTGTGGCCATTTATGTATCTGGCGCTGCTGGGGGGCATGTCACGTGTAGCTGGCACTGCTGGGGGGCATGTTATGTGTAGCTGGCACTGCTGGGGGGCATGTCGCGTGTAGTTGACACTGCTGGGGGGCATGTCACATGTAACTGGTACTGCTGGGGAGCATATCATGTAGTGTTCTCGCTAGGCGTCTGTGGCTAGGCAATGTGTCTATGTGCTCTACCTGTCGCAATGTGTCTCAGTGATGTACCTGGCGCAATGTGTCTCAGTGTTGTGCCTGGCACAAAGTGTCTAACGTGCTGTGCCTGGCGCAAAGTGTCTAACGTGCTGTGCCTGGCGCAAAGTGTATAGGAGGTTCTACCTGGTGCAATGTCGGCCCTGGCTACCACCAACTAATAGCTTTAATATTTATATTGTGCTGGGGTGCCTTCCAGGCTCCCATAACTAATGAAACAGGTGACCAACATTTCAAGGCCCAATCAGCCTTTTGTTCAGGGTGAAACATTGGCAATAATCCAGGATGCGCTCCTACAGCCAATCATTATCTGGTGGCGTATTCTGTGAGGCCACGCCCCCTGTGATACCACTCCTCTTATCTGGGAGCACGCATGCCTTAGGTGAATGTAAATATAACTATTACCGTTCCCCTATCATGGTGCCCCCCCTTTCATTTTCTTCTGGATCCGCCCCTGATTCCAGTGATTTTGCCATTTAATTCCAATGATTTTACCATTTAATTCCAGTGATTTGGACGTATAACTCCAGTGATTTTGGCATTTATTTCCAGTGATTTGGACCCATAATTCCAGTGATTTTGCCATTTAATTCCATTGATCCTGCCTTATAAATTCAAAGATCCTGCCATATAAGTCCAGTGATCCTGCCGTATAATTACAGTGGTACTGGTGTATAAGTCCAGTCCAGTGATACTGGTATATATGTATATATATATATATATACACATATACATATATATATATATATATATATATATATATATATATATTCTGTTGCAAAGCCGATTACTGAGGCCATAACAACTATGCTGGTGTTAGAGATGTGTCCGGCAGCGGTGCAAGTGGGCGGGGATGGGTGGGTACGGCGTATCCTTAAGAATTTAGCTGTGGGTACGCCATACCCACGCTGACGGGCCGATGCTACTCGCTGCTCGCTCCCTCCACTGATCACCGCCGCTGATCACCGCTGCTGCTGCGAGGGGAGGAGAGCGCAGCGTTCGCTCTCCTGCCCCTCAGTGTCTTCCTTCAATTCAGCGCCGGCCTGTGAGCCAATAAGAGCTTGTGGACCGGCAGCCAAGTCTGCCGGACTGCGAGCTTTGATTGGCTTATGGATCAGCGCTGAATTGAAGAAAGACACCCGCACCGACTGAGGGGCAGGAGAGGCGCACGTTGCGCTCTCCTCCCCTCACACACATAGGACAGCAGCAGCAGCAGCAGTGAATTGAAGACAGACACCCGCACCGACTGAGGTGCAGGAGAGGCGCACATTGCGCTCTCCTCCCCTCACACACATAGGACAGCAGCAGCAGCGGTGAGCAGCAGGGGAAGGGGGAAGGGGGGCATGTATACCTGGCACTGGCGGCATATTATTTATTATTTATTAACAGTTTCTTATATAGTGCAGCAAATTCCGTTGTGCTTTACAATTGGAAATAACAATGATATAACAAAACTGGGTAATAACAAACAGTCATAGAGGTAGGAAGGCCCTGCTCGCAAGCTTACAATCTGTAGGGAAATAGGCATGTATATATAAGGAAAGGTGCTATCTATTGCATAGTTGTCTGCCAGATTGCAGAGATTCTCGGTGGGCTCTATGATATGGTCATATAGCAATGATGATCCGGGTTCGAGAGGAAAGGAAAGTGAAGAATGAGAAGACATGTGAGTATATGTGTGGACTGTAAAGATTGGATGCAATTTGATAGGAAGGTTTATGAAAGTTATGTGGGCGGTTCTGGAATTTGATATGCTTGCCTAAAGAGGTGCGTTTTCAGGGAACGCTTGAAGGTTTGGAGACTAGAGGAGAGTCTTATTGTGCATGGTAGGGCATTCCACAGAGTGGGTGCAGCCCAATGAAAGTCCTGCAGTCATGAGTGGGAGCGAGTAATGAGTGTGGATAAGAGACGCAGGTCTTGTGAAGAGCGAAAAATTCAGGTTGGGAGATATTTTGAGATAAGTAAAGTGATGTACATTGGTGTAGTTTGGTTAATGGCCTTGTGTGTGAGTAAAAGTATTTTATATTGAATATGGTAGAATACAGGTATCCAATGGAGGGACTGACAGAGTGGTTCTGCAGACGATGAACGTCTAGCGAGGAAGATTAGCCTCGCTGCTGCATTCCGAATGGATTGTAGTGATGAAAGTCTCGTTTTGGGAAGACCAGTTAGGCGACTATTGCAATAATCAATGCGGGAGATAATGAGAGTGTGGATTAGAGTTTTAGCAGTTTCTTGTGTAAGGTATGGTCGTATTTTGGATATGTTTTTTACATGCATGTAACATGATCTTGAGACAGATTGAATGTGGGGAACAAAGGACAGATCAGAGTCAAGGATGACACCAAGGCAGCGAGCTTGTGGGGTAGGGTAGATAGTCGAGTTTTCAACAGTGATAGAGATATCAGGTTGGTACCTACTACTTTGAAATATTAAGTTTGAGGAGGCGAGATGTCATCCAGGATTAAATGGCAGAAACGCATTCAGTGACACGGCCCAGTACAGATAGGGACAAGTCAGGGGAGGATAGGTAGGTTTAAGTATCATCTGCGTACAGATGATACTGAAATCCAAAAGAATTGATTAGTTTCCCAAGAGATGAGGTATAGATAGAGAAAAGCAGAGGACCCAAGACTGAGCCTTGCGGTACTCCAACTGAAAGAGGTAGCGAAGAGGAGGTAGATTCAGAGAAGCAAACACTGATGGAGCTATTAGGTAGGATAGGAACCGAGAAAGGGCTGTGTCTTTAAGACCTATCTGGCATTGGGGGGACATGTGTACCTGGCACTGGGGGCATATCTGGCACTGGGGGGACATGTGTATCTTTCACTGGAGGCATATCTGGCACTGGGCGGACATGTGTATCTGGCACTGTGGACATATCTGGCACTGCTGGGGGTGACATGTGTATCTGGCACTGGGGGCATATCTGTCACTGAGGGCATATCTGGCACTGGGGGACATGTGTATCTAGCACTGGGGGCATATCTGGCACTGCAGGGACATGTGTATCTGGCACAAGGGGCATATCTGGCACTAGAGGCATATCTGGTACTGGGGGGACATGTGTATCTGACACTGGGGGCATATCTGGCACTGGGGGGACATGTATATCTGGCACTGGCGGGACATGTGTATCTGGCACTTTGGCCATATCTGGCACTGCGGGGACATGTGTATCTGGCACTGGGGGCATATCTAACACTGAGGGCATATCTGGCACTGGGGGGACATGTGTATCTGGCACTTTGGCTATATCTGGCACTGCGGGGACATGTGTATCTGGCACTGGGGACATATCTGGCACTGGGGAAATGTGTATCTGGCACTGGGGGCATTTATGTATCAGGCACTGGGGGCATATCTGGCACTGGGGCATATCTGGCACTGGGGGACATTTCTGTATCTGGCACTGGGGGGGCAATGTGGCACCCCCTAATGTCCGGCACCCCCCCCGCACGCCACGCCAGAATTCAGTAAGCATAGCCCTGGCCCTCGAGACGTCGCTGCCCCAGCCTGCTGCTCATTGTTGCACTGTGCCTCCCCCGCCGCTGCGCCCGCCGCCCGCTGCGGATGATATACTGCATATACGGCCGAATGGAATGGGGGGGGGGGGGAGAGAGAGATGTCATGCTCCTCGCGATGTGATACTGTCACACCGCGCGCCCGCCGCCTTCCCTCCCTGCTCGCCCGCGCTCTCAATCAACTGTGTGTGCCCTGACGGACTCGGAGCTGCAGCGAGTGCAAAGGACACACTGAGCTGAGTCTGGGTTTATCAAGTGAGACTCAGTGTTATATTATTATGCAACCCTTTCTTTCTGCTTTTTTTGTTTTTCATACATGTATACTGTATATAGTAGCTGATCCAAGCATTTAGTAGTTTCCTGAATGCGCCTATAGTCCATAGGTGCACTCAGGAAACTACTGAATGCTTGGCTCTCTCTCTCTCTCTATATATATATATATATATATATATATCTCAAACAGGTATGCCACTGCCACTTAGAGGATAATTAACCCTAGGTGCCTTGCCTTCACAAATGAATGGTACAGTATTCAAGAAGGGGGGCACTCCAATGATTCACTTCAAACCGCATATTACGGTTTGCAGTGAATCATTGGAGTGCCACATCTCTCGTATACTATATATATATATATATATATATAAAATTCTTTTTTCATGAGTGCACCCACAGATCTTTTCTTTTATTATCTCATCCTTTCTTTTTTAGTAACTATATATATATACAGGTTGAGTATCACATATCCATATATTCCGAAATACGGAATATTCCGAAATACGGACTTTTTTGAGAGATAGTGAAACCTTTGTTTTTTGATGGCTCAATGTACACAAACTTTGTTTAATACACAAAGTTATTAAAAATATTGTATTAAATGACCTTCAGGCTGTGTGTATAAGGTGTATATGAAACATAAATGAATTTTGTGAATGTACACACACTTTGTTTAATGCACAAAGTTATAAAAAAATTTCGCTAAAATTACCTTCAGGCTGTGTGTATAAGGTGTATATGTAACATAAATGCATTCTGTGCTTAGATTTAGGTCCCATCACCATGATATCTCATAATGGTATGCAATTATTCCAAAGTACGAAAAAATCCGATATCCAAAATACCTCTGGTCCCAAGCATTTTGGATAAGGGATACTCAACCTGTATATATATATATATATATATATTAGAGATGAGCGGGTTCGGTTCCTCGGAATCCGAACCCCCCCGAACATCACCCATTTTACACGGGTCCGAGGCAGACTCTGATCATCCCGCCTTGCTCGGTTAACCCGAGCGTGCCCGAACGTCATCATTCCGCTGTCAGAATCTCGCGAGATTCGGATTCTATATAAGTAGCCGCGCGTCGCCACCATTTTCACTTGTGCATTGGAGATGATAGGTAGAGGACGTGTGCAGCGTTCTCTCAGTTGTGTTCAGTGTGCTGCAAATATCTGTGCTCAGTGTGCTGCAAATATCTGTGCTCAGTGTGCTTGCAAATATCTGTGCTCAGTGTGCTGAAAATATCTACGTTCTCTGCCTGAAAAACACTCCATATCTGTGCTCAGTGTGCTGCAAATATCTGTGCTCAGTGTACTTTATTGTGGGGACTGGGGACCACCAGTATTATATAGTAGGAGGACAGTGCAGAGTTTTGCTGACCAGTGACCACCAGTATTATATGTTCTCTGCCTGAAAAATGCTCCATATCTGTGCTGCATTGTAGTATATAGTAGGAGGACAGTGCAGAATTTTGCTGACCAGTGACCACCAGTATTATATCAGTACGGTACAGTAGTCCACTGCTCTACCTACCTCTGTGTCGTCAAGTATACTATCCATCCATACCTGTGGTGCATTTTAGTTGTTGTGCGCAGTAGTAGGAGGACAGTGCAGAATTTTGCTGACCACCAGTATATAATATATAGCAGTACGGTACAGTAGTCCACTGCTCTACCTACCTCTGTGTCGTCAAGTATACTATCCATCCATACCTGTGGTGCATTTTAGTTGTTGTGCGCATTAGTAGGAGGACAGTGCATAATTTTGCTGACCACCAGTATATAATATATAGCAGTACGGTACAGTAGGCCATTGCTATTGATATATTACTGGCATATAATTCCACACATTAAAGAAATGGAGAACAAAAATGTGGAGGGTAAAATAGGGAATGATCAAGTGCCATCCTGCCTGACACTGCAGTGCCACTCCTAGATGGGCCAGGTGTTTGTGCCGGCCACTTGGGTCGCTTAGCTTAGTCATCCAGCGACCTCGGTGCAAATTTTAGGACTAAAAATAATATTGTAAAAAAACACCTGAATCCAAAACACACCCGAATCCGACAAAAAAATTTCAGGGATGTTTTGCCAAAACGCGTCCAAATCCAAAACACGGCCGCGGAACCGAATCCAAACACAAAACCCGAAAAATGTCCGGTGCACATCACTAATATATATATATATATATGTGTGTGTGTGTTGGTGTGCATATATGTCTAGAGCACAGGTTCTCAAACTCGGTCCTCAGGACCCCACACAGTGCATGTTTTGCAGGTCTCCTCACAGAATTGCAAGTGAAATAATTGGCTCCACCTGTGGACCATTTAAAATGTGTCTGTGAGTAATTAATACACCTGTGCACTTGCTGGGTTACCTGCAAAACATGCACTGTGTGGGGTCCTGAGGACCGAGTTTCAGAACCCCTGGTCTAGAGGAATGCAGTAAGGTGGCACTCGGAGACTTGCAAAGAGTTTAAGTGCACTTAAGCTCTTTGCAAGTTTCCGAGCACCGCCTTACTGCATTGCTATACGATGGCGGGAGTTACTGTACCTCTCTTCGGAAGGCATCAGTAGCAAGTAATCCAGCAGTGAGGGACTGCACGAGTGCCGGGTCTTTTGGACTAATATATATATATATATATCACAATCCAAAATCTGGAAATGTCACCGGAATGCCATCGAGTTGCAGAATATATATAAAATTGGTATGGTAGCACCACCTATTTTTAGTATTGGCATATAAAAATATAGGTGATACTCGTACTGTGTGGAATAATGTGAATTTCGGGTCATACCATGTGACTTAATGTGAATTTTGGCTCATACCGTGTGACGTAATGTGAATTTTGGCTCCTACCGTGTGGTGTAATGTGAATTTCGGCTCATGCCGTGTGGCATAATGTAAATTTCGGCTCATACTGTGTGGCGGAATGTGAATTTTGGCTCATACCGTGTGACGTAATGTGAATTTTGGCTCCTACCGTGTGGTGTAATGTGAATTTCGGCTCATGCCGTGTGGCATAATGTGAATTTCGGCTCATACTGTGTGGCGTAATGTGAATTTTGGCTCATACCGTGTGACGTAATGTGAATTTTGGCTTATACCGTGTGACGTAATGTGAATTTTGGCTTATACAGTGTGACGTAATGTGAATTCTGGCTCATACCGTGTGACGTAATGTGAATTTTGGCTTATACCGTGTCTCGTATTGTAAATTTCAGCTCATACTGTGTGGCGTATTGTGAATTTTGGCTCATACCATGTGGCATAATGAGAATTTCGACTCATACTGTATGGGATAATGTGAATAAGGGGCACTACTGTCAGTAGCTGGTGAGCATGGGGATATGTGTGACAAATGCTGGTGTCCTGCGGAGGGTTGGGCTGATGCCATAGAAAGAGGCAGATGAGGCTGTGATGGCACATGTGTACATTTTAATTTAATTGTGTTATACTAAAACTCAAATGTTTGGCCCTCTAAATCTCTTATACTATTCAGAGTGTCCAACTCAAAATCAGGTTGTAGGTGCTGGGGGTACAAGGGAGGGGTGGGGTGTGTGTGTGTGTGTGTGTGTGTGTGTGTGTGTGTGTGTGTGTGTGTGTGTGTGTGTGTGTGTGGAATGCATATTCACCTAGGCTCACCACTCTCTATTTCTGCCATTGGGTCAGGGATAGGTTGGGGAAGTGTAAGCAGCGATAGGATGCAGCGGCAGCTAGGAATCTGAGTTATGCCGTAGCGGACAGTCCGTATCGGCCGATTGCACCATTATGTTTAATTTTATTTCTCTGGGCTGAATTATATCTACTTTAATTTTAGGAACTTGGGAGAAATTAGATTAAGCCATGTGATTTTACTGAGAAAACGTAAAATAGTACTAGACACACCCAAAAGGCAGTGCTAGACACGCCCCTCCTGCTGTGCACCCCCTAATAAAATTAGCTGCACACGCCTATGTACCTGTGTTCAGTTCTATGCTTACAGTGTGCACATCTCTGTCTCATAAAGAATACTTTATTTATTATATAGACATTATGGTGGGCCTTGTGGTCTCAATTTCTGCAGTGCCGAATTGCTATTTAATATAGAGAAGCTTATGGATAACCATTAACTATCACATTTTCCACTGAATAAGAGAATGAGTATTATCTTATTGCTATACTGCCCTCCTTATTGATGCAGCCTCGCAAAGACCCTTCACAGTGTCACTGTGTGATATAATGTATATATACGTCTCTCTATATTATTGTCTCTATACATAGACCAGATTTTCCCACTCTCTCTATAGATCTCATATGGATATGTTAGGGTTAGTTTAGGGGTCTGGGTTAAGATGGCCATACACCTACAGATTTATTGTCAGATCTGGCTGGTTGGAATGAAAATCTGGTAATGGATGACAGCAAATGACAATTGACCATTTGCTCCCAAACACTGGAAAACAGACAAAAAATGGTCAATCAGACAAATTGGTTAAATCCTTGTCTGTTTTTGTCAGTTTTACGGCATTTAGGAACAAATGTCCAACTGTCATTTCTGCTCATTCATTTCCAGATTGTCATTTCAACCAGCCCCTTCGGCCACGCTACCGCCTCTGCCTGTCAATCAGGCAAAGGCGATCGCAGCCCTGGGCCTTTTTTAGCATCTCATTGGGATCCTGGGGTGCCCACGCACAGTGCGGCTGCTGCGCATGCGCACTCCACAAAAGGATTCAGACTGCGATTGCTGCCGCTGCAGTGATCCAGTCTGAATTAGCCCCATAATGTATACTATGGGTATTATATGATGTGCATTAAGTATACTAGGCCTTAAAGTCTATGTATCTATTATAGTACTACTTAACACTTGAGACAGCTGATTGGCTGCTGTACTCAGCATTCTATGACATCACCAAGTATGTCACAGACACCAAGATGGAACTGTGCTGTGGAATTTGTTATTACGGCAGAGTAGATTGTTCGTCAGACACTACTGCATGTGATTTGTTTTGCTGCATACAGTATTTGCTGTTCCATTTTCTGACTTTGAGAGAAAACCTTAACATCAAGCCCCATATTATATGGTGGCAACCAAACATGGATGTGAGTATAGACTTGTCATATTCTTTCCTTATTATCAAGTGGTATAAATTAATGCAGCAATATCTACCTTTTAGATTGGTAATTTCTCTCACTGGTGTTAAGCGTTAGATCATATCACTGTATAAAGGTCTGTATCATGTATAGATACTGTACTGTACTTGTACCTGTAGAGTTATACAGATATGGTAAGAGAGATTTCTTTTCCTAGTAGTATATTATTTTCTCATAGAGGGGACGTAAGTCTTCAGAGTAAATGGCAGTTATGCTATCTAATGCTTAGTAAAGGAACCTGACACCTGATGGCTCATTAGTAGAGTTACATAGTAAACATACAGTATTAAGGCTTTTCCAACCTAGATAAATGGTACAGTATATTAGGCCCTTTAATATCTTCATCATATATAACACCACCCAACTTATCTCTTTGTTTCTTCCAGAGATATATTACAATGGGGGAATGTATGTAGTTAGGAATACATTTGTAGTAATAAGTGTGCCCACCATGGAACATAAATCAAGGATTGTACTTCTCTGGCTAGTAAATCTGATCATGTGCAGTTTGTCATAATTACTGATATTTGATAATTTTGCTATGGGATGTATTATTGTAAAGGCAAGATCTGGTTCTGCCTTTATGGAAACTCAACTTTAATCCCATGGCACAAATAAAAATTATCAGGAATTTATATAAAGTGCCCTCCATTAAATAAACCTCATATTTATCTTTTTCCATCTACAAAAGTATGCAGCAAGATTCTACCTTTCATCTTACCTTTGTGTAATTATTATTAGTGTTATGCGTGCACGATAACCGTGCTATGGGCCCTAATTCATATTTGTATGCAATTTGGATGTTCACGTAATAAAGAGATTAGTGGCAGACTGCGCATGTCCCACGATCACACTGCACACTGGTCAAAGTACTGTTGCAATTGCGCTCGCATTGAGATTATAATAATAATAATAATTATGATAACAGTAAAATAATTTTTCAAATATTTAAAAAATGTTAGGAAAGTATAATCTGTTAAAATTAATTGTTACTAAATTAATACAATTTAAAAGAAGCAAAATAAAGGGACATTTATATGTTTAGGCATTTTTTAAACAGTTTACAGTGAGCTGTATCAGTAAGGACAACAGCTATGGACAGGTAATGGAGAGTGTTATTAGGATGCTAAATGTTGGATATATTGTATACTATGGCAGTGGTTCCCAAACTATGTGCCGTGGCATGCTGGGGTGCCTCAGGACACTTGCAGAGGTGCCCTGGGTTAGTGGTCCCAGACCAATTCCAATTATTTGGTTAATGAGTAGACAAAACCATTACTGGTGGCTGACGATCATAAAATATGTGGACAACTAGACTGGCAAATCTTGTCTGGCACCACATAATTGAGTCTAAATTTTTTTTCTACATTTCTCAATAAGAAACTTTTGGTCTAGGGGTACCGTGAAAAAAATTCTTATACTCTAGGGTTCCGTGATTCAAAAAAGTTTGGGAACCACTGTACTATGGGTGTTACAAAATGTACCGTATTCTAGGCTTTATGGTCTATGCATCTGTTATAGTACTACTTGCTGATTGGCTGCTCAGCATTCTATGACATCACTAAGAATTATACAGATATGGTAATAGAGAGATTTCTTTTTCTAGTAGTAAAATATTTTCTCATAGAGGGGACTTAAGTCTTCAGAGTAAATGGCAGTTATACTATCTAATGTTAAGTAAAGGAACCTGTGCCTGATGGCTCATTAGTAGAGTTACACAGTACACATATATAGTATAAAGGCTTTTCCAATCTAGATAAATGGTATATTAGGCCCTTCGCTATCTACACCATATATAACACCACCCAACTTATCTCTCAGTTTCGTCCAGAGATATATTACAATGTGGAATGTGTGTAGTTAGGAATACATTTGTAGTAATGTGTGCCCACCATGGAACATAAATCATGGATTGTACTTCTCTGGCTAGTAAATCTGATCATGTGCAGTTTGTCATAATTACTGATATTTGATAACTTTGCTATGGGATGTAAAGCAGTTATTTTTGGCCGTTTCAAGAACAAAATTCCAAGTTCCAGCTTTATGTAAAACTCAGCTTTAATCCCATGACATAAATTGCCCTCTATTACATAAACCCCACAGACACCTTTTTCCATCGACAAAAGTATGCAGCAAGATTCCGCCTGTCATCTTACCTTTGTGTAATTATTATTAGTGAATGTGTGTATGCCATGCTGATGTTCACGCATCAGAGCGATTATCAGCGGACTTTACATGTGTGCCATGATTACACTGCCCATGTGCCAAGGCTTTGTTGCGATTGTGCTCACACTAAGATTTTAATTGCAGATTCATAGGAAGGGACTGTATGTGGCAGATAATGGGGAGTGGCAGATGTGACATGGCTGTTTCTGGGGCATGTACCTACCTTCAGCTTTGATCATGTGCATATTAAAATATGGCGCCAGTGTTGCTTCTGCCGCGGCCAGTCTGTGTAGCCATAGGGCTACCCTTACAATTGATATTCTTGTTCTTGCCCATAGGCTGTGAATGTGTACGCATTTGCAAATTAATTTGTTATGGCTCCGGTGTGCATCTATCTTCTTTTCTGGCCGGCAGCTTTACTTGATAACATTAGTCATTCCATAGCCTAGAAAATCACACTTACTAAAGCATGTGGGTGCAAACATGATTTAGGCCACATCCATCTGAGCTTGTGTAATCTTAGGCAGGTGAGCAGGTTTCCAGTCTGTTTGGGTGTAAGCTTCTGGCATCATTTTGTACATTAAACATGAAGTTTGAAGATCAGGGGTATTTTCTTTATGGTCTGGACATTGCGGCCAGTGATTTACTAGTTTATAGGACTATCTGGTTATTCTCTATTCAATTATGCTATGCCAGAATAAGACAACCATCTGGTCTGTTCCAGTCATGAATTTAGGTCATATCCTCATCTAAGCAGCACAATTATAGAGGTGCCTGAGTTCAGATTCTTACCCCACCTTCCAGACCCAACATATTTTACTTACATCCCCTTTAACCCATGCAGCTCACCAATCAGGCAGTGCTTAAGGAATCTGGACTATAGGAGGCAGCACTGTGATTGGGTCTAAGGACGCAGAGTAGGTATAGCCTCATTTCTTACTATACAATGCAAAACAATTCAGACTATTACAAAATAATTTGTTTAAAATCTATTATAATGATCTGTCTTAATGAGAGTAGTAATTTGATCTTGTATAAAGACCATATTTTCATTTTAAGGTGAACAAGAACTCGGGTCATCCAGGCTCCTCTTCACCCCCCAGGGGTAAGTATGCTATTTATCACAGTTTGTTTGTTTGGATATAACAAAAAATGACTATCCATAGTTGTACTTTCTAGGTCACTTCTATGCTAGAGGTGCATGGATGTTTTATTAATGTAGTGTAACTGTGTATGAGAAGTGCTTGGGCCTCAGCACCATCATCTGTGACAAGGTGAGAATGTGTGCCATATGCCCTCCCCACTCACCCCTTATCACATATGCTCCCCCACCATTCTATCATCGCCTGTAACACAAGGCCCCCCCACACCCCAGGCTTCCACCAGCTGCGTGATTGGTAGAGGGAAGCTGTGGCCTTCACAGCAGCAGCATCCCCTGCTGTTCTACTGACTCTGCCCACTAATGACAGCTCCAACGCTATACACAGGACTCCCACATAATGGAGGAGTAATGTGACGCTGCTGTGTAATGCAGTGTTATTCTTTCACCAGATAGTACAGCACGTTATTTGCTGCTGGTAGGGGTGGACTGACAGAGCAGGGTAAAGTGGGATATTACTCATAGTAGTCCCTATAGTCAGGATACAGCTTCCCAAAAGCAGTAATATTTACCAAACTCAGGACAGGTGTCAGACTCTGCTGCTTTCTACCTAGTTTCAGCACAAAAACACACAATATTTTAATACCAACACACGCACTCACACACACACACACACACACACACACACACACACACACACACACACACACACATGCATTCTAAAGGGGAAGGAGTACATTCAATAACAATATTGTACATCTGATCAATTTTGGTAATCTAGGCTGTGGAATAAGAAAGGGAGACACAGGAGGTTTGGATCAGAAGCTGAGACTAAGGGATCGAACATATTACCCTATTATCATTGTGGCTAATAGGCTCAACCCCTGAGAACAGAAGAGGAACTAACCAGATTATCAGGGATGGAGGCCAGGGGGAATGAATACCACATACACCCACTCTTGTGTAATTAAAGTTTTAAGTAAGCAGCTGGGGGCCAGAGGTCTATATAGGTCCCCAGGTACTTCAGATATTTTTATAGTGTGTAATTCAGTTTAGATGCTTTCCACCACCAGCTGAGGCTCGAATGTTAGACCACTTAAGGCCAGTACACGTGTCTTTAGATGTGTGCTGAGCGATCTGTCACAGACCGCTCAGCACACATCTCTCCTCCCGCCCAGCGCGATGTGTGCTGAGCAAGGGGGGGCATTCATTTCACCCAGCTGACCTGGGAACCCGCTCACCTCTGTGGTTTGTGTGTCATGTCATTGCTGCCCTGGGACCCCAGTCACCTCTGAGACCCATGTGCCATCTTTTCACCACTACCCTGGGACCGCACTCACCTCTGGGGCTTATGTGTCATCCCACTGCTGCCCCGGGACCCCAGTCACCCCTTTGGACCTGTGTGCAATCTCCTCACCACTGCCCAGGGCCCCTCACTCACCTCTTGGACATGTCTGTCATCTCACTACTGCCCCAGAGACCACACTCACTTCTGGGACATGTGTGCCATCTCCTCACTGCTGCCTCAGTGACCCCACTCACCTCTGTAGGTCTCATTTCCAAGGTCAGCACTGCGTAGGAAGATGAAGCTAGAGGTTACATAGCAATCAGGTTGGGAGGAGATGGACTGCCTTCCCTCATCTATGGAGGATTTGCCACTAATTCATGGCTTAGCCTACAACACTGAACCAACAGCGCCAATAGACATTTATTTACCGTGTTCATACAAAAAATCCCTAAATGTTCATAATAAGAATACTATGCTATTATATAATTATATATCTGTACTAAGAATAAAATGAAATAAATCCACCTTGTAATATACAATGTCCATTCTGCAATGACAGGTGAGAAGAGGAAGCGATGCCAGGGGCCCTGTCTGGAGAAAGAGAAAGATCTTCCCTGTAAGTATAATTTTCCTGTTATAACAAATTCGGCATGTGTATATAAGTACTACTGGGTACAACGTAATGTCTTCTTGCCATAAAATAGCAACAATAAAAAATTACAATTATTGGGCCTAAAACCTGATAAATGATTAATATGCCCCTTATGAACAAGCTGCAGGAAAAATCAGCATTTATTAAAGTGAATGCTTGTCATAAAACATGCATATAGGTCCATTCATTTACATTATCTGATCATCAGCATCAGAGCACCATTATTAGATGTAAAGAACTTATACTAAATCCATAATGAATGCATGTGCGCACTTGTCCTTAGCCTGGGTCATATCAGCTCCACTACTTGTCTCAGATGCTGCAGATGTCTCACAGGTCAGAATCTCCCCCTGCTCCATAAGTGCACCTACTAGTAACAGTAAGTGACAGGGTCACAGCAGTATGGTGACTATAGGCTGGATCACTGATACCAGCAATATCTCATATGCAGAGTTACACACATATCAGTGACCACAATTCCCCTATCCATACACTTGGTACCACAACCAGGGACACCGACAGGTCTGCCAGGCCCTGGTACAAGAAGAAGGGGGCATGGGCAAAGGAGGGGGCATAGCCAGACCCTCTACTTAAATTTATTTATTTTTTAAATATAATCTCCGTGCAGCCACAAAGAGGTTTGGCTGCTGCTGCAGCGCATCTCTCCCCAGCTCAGCACACAGCTCTGCTGCAGCGGCAGTCAGCTCTCTCTTTCCCTGGATGGCTCTCGGCAATGGGGAAGGGGGGTCAGCTGGACCAGGGACCCCTTTAGTGCCCCTCCAAAAGGCCCGGGTAAAAAATAACTGCCCCAGCCCTCTCTGTGCCACTGTCCACAACTGGCATCATTATCAGTCTGCACATGAGCCAGCCCTATACCTGGCACACCAGTATCATCATCAGTCTGCATGTGACCTAGCCCTATACCTGGCACACCAGTATCATCATCAGTCTGCATGTGACCTAGCCCTATACCTGGCACACCAGCATCATCATCAGTCTGCATGTGACCTAGCCCTATACCTGGCACACCAGCATCATTATCAGTCTGCATGTGACCTAGCCCTATACCTGGCACACCAGCATCATTATCAGTCTGCATGTGACCCAGCCCTATACCTGGCACACCAGTATCATCATCAGTCTGCATGTGACCTAGCCCTATACCTGGCACACCAGCATCATCATCAGTCTGCATGTGAACTAGCCCTATACCTGGCACACCAGCATCATCATCAGTCTGCATGTGACCTAGCCCTATACCTGGCACACCAGCATCATCATCAGTCTGCATGTGAACTAGCCCTATACCTGCACACCAGCATCATCATCAGTCTGCATGTGACCTAGCCCTATACCTGGTACACCAGCATCATCATCAGTCTGCATGTGACCTAGCCCTATACCTGGCACACCAGCATCATCATCAGTCTGCATGTGAACTAGCCCTATACCTGGCACACCAGCATCATCATCAGTCTGCATGTGACCTAGCCCTATACAGTACCTTGTATATAAGATCCATCAGACAACAGGTGTACTTAGGTGTGCGCACAGCTCTGTATAGCCTGCAATGCATTGTATCTCCCTCTATGAGCCTACAGGAGAATGCCTATTGCCACTAATTCTATACATGTGGCGATGCATCTGAGATGGTATGACTCTGCATTGGCCATAGCTGTGTACGCTTGGTTATGGAACATGTGCAGTGCGATAACAAGCAACATATGCTCCATGCAAAGACTTTAGCTCTGCATCAGCCCCTATGTGTGTAGGAGCTAATATAGAATAACATTTACATTGTACTTATCAGGTGCCAAAAAGAGGCGACTGACATCGGAGGATGAGAAAGTGGTGGCGGGCCCTTCCAGAAGAGGTAATAATACTGTTCCTTGCTTATTAGCTCAGTGATAAAGATACAGGCATCTTCCAGAGGCACCTTCTAACAACGGTGGTGTCTTACGCTAACACACAATAAGTATACTTTACACTGTAGGAAAAGTCAAATGTCGGCACTGACATAATCTTGATAGTGCCAGTATGTCGACAT
The DNA here is from genome assembly GCF_028390025.1 of Pseudophryne corroboree. Taxonomy (NCBI): domain Eukaryota; kingdom Metazoa; phylum Chordata; class Amphibia; order Anura; family Myobatrachidae; genus Pseudophryne; species Pseudophryne corroboree. The sequence continues at coordinate 478,157,554 of NC_086445.1, read as the reverse complement.
TGTGAGTTAGCATGTTGACAATCTGGTTTTCAATAGAGTAATACCCCTTTCACACCGCACAAATAACCCAGCATCGACCCGGCATATTGCCGGGTCGACACGGGACGGTGTGCGGTGTGAAAGGTCCATGGTCGAATTCCTGTGTCGCCTGACCCGGTAATTCAACCTGGGAATAAAGCAGTGTTATTTCCAGGTTGAATACTGGGTCAGTGGCAGCGTAAACAGGTTCCCGGGTCGATGCGCATAGATGAGCTCATCTCCCAGTGCCGCCTCCGCTGCCGGGTCTGCCCCCCCACTGCTATGGCAACCTGCCTGGCATATGATCGGGAAGCCAGCTGTTAGGGTCCAATGTCGGATCCCACCTAGGAAGGACCCGTTTCCAATTCCCGGGTGGGATCCGGCATTGGCGGTGTGAAAGGGGTCTTATCCAATAACCTGAACCCTGACTGCAGCCTACACATAACCCTAAAATCAGTTGTCAACATTCTGTCTACATTTTCAATGCTGATAGTATGACAATGTCTGCATTCTGTCAGTGTTGACATGTCAAACATATACCATTACCTTTACCTGTGTGCCATCTCCTCACCACTGCCCTGTGCACCCCACTCACATCTGGGGGTCTCATTACCACGGAGTAAGATGAGCTAGAGGTTATAAAGCACCAGCGACTAAGGTTATCGCACCTATCTCCCAAAAAATCAGCAATTTCACCGATCCTTTTCCAAAATGGAGATAATGGGATGTGTGCAATAATTCTAGAGGGCAAAAGATAAGTATAGGAGAAAATGAGAAAATCTGCCTGTACTCCGAAAAAGCCAAACTAATATAGGAAATTATTATAGAAGTCTATTAGTGGCCATAATAGCACTATTAGTGGCCATAATAACACTATTTCATATGGGTCAAATGGCTGTTATATGCATTTTTTTATGTGTAAGAATTATAGAAAGCTATTTTTTATTGTTCAGCTAAATATGTGCTCTCATTAAATCTGGGGTACATAAAATTTTTTCATAAAGCACCCCAATATACCTGTCCCATACCTTCTACCCCAATTTCCATAACTTTACATTGTTGACACCAAAAATGATGTTGTTATTGGCAATTTAAAAATAATTGAAAATATCTAAGTGCCTAATTAGTCATTGATGGGGGTGTCCCTGGAGTTCTAAACCAAATCCTAACATTTTACCTTAAAATAGGGATTTTGCACTACTTATCCCCGGCTCAGAGATGGTGAAGAGAAATTTGTGATAAATCCTAGAGACTTTTAGCCTATAACTTTTTGCAGCCAATTGGATTCCAAGTTATCGCAAAAGCAATAAGATATCGCAAAACCGCATTATCGTGGCTAATTGGGTACCCCCATAGTCTACAACAATGAACCGATACTGAAAACGCATAAATGGGAAGTATTTAATATGCCGGCTGTCGGGATCCCGGCGCTCAGCATACCGGTGCTGGGATCCCGACAACCGGCATATCAACTATTCTCCATCTTGGGGGGTCCACAACACCCCTGGAGGGGGAATAAATAACGTGGTGTGCGTAGAACACCACCATGCCTGAAGTGGCGAGTGCAGCGAGCTCGTAAGGGGCTCTTCTGCACTCACCCCGCTGCCGGCGTGCCGGCGGTTTGAATCCCGGCGCCGGTATGCTGGGCGTAGACTCCTTATAAATATTTACATGTTCATACAAAAATTACTATACTATTATATGAATATATATCTGTACTAAAATGAAATATCTCTAACTTAATACATGCAATGTCCATTCTGCAATGACAGGAGCGAAGAGGAAGCTGGTTGCTGGACCACGCCTTGCCAGGGACAAGACAGGCTGTCCCTGTAAGTATTAGTTTCATGTTTTTACAAATAAGGTTTTGCTTGACAGATCAGAACTATAATGGGTCAGATAGTGGGATTACTACATGTGACATAAATCATTGAGTAACAAGTGAGGTAAGAGATGTAGTTACACCAGTCAGGGGCACATCAGGAGCCTTAGAGGATGGTATAAAATGCTTGATGTCAGAAAAAGAAAACACTTTCTGCAATAAGCTGCTACAGATACATCTTTGTGATGATTGGAATCTTTGTCTATTCATTATCAGTAATGGGTCTGTTACATGTGCGGAAACTCCAGTTTCTGTATGTCTTTTGTAATAGGCCCATTCATTATAATGGGCCTGATGGGGATGGTGTTGGTCCTCAGAGCTCAACTTCCTCCTACATATGTGAGTGGCAGATTGCAAATAGGTATTCAGTCTGATTCCTCTGATGCCTCAGCACTGACTGTCCTGTGGTTGTAGCATGTGTGAGCTCAGGTCACGTATGCACTGTCAGCTGGATCCTTAGGATATTTTGGGTGGCTCTGCCGGTGGCAAGGTGCATGCCAACAGTTTCCTTTGGCTCATAGTTGCCTACCTGCATCACAGCAGTATACTGACCATAGACTGGGCCACTGATACCAATAATATCCCATATGCAGAGTTATACACATCTATGTGACCGTCCTGCCCCTATCCATACGCTTGGTACTATAGCCAGCTTCATTATCAGTCTGCATATGAGCCAGCACTATACCTGGTACAAAATATCCGTCAGACAACAGGTGTACTTAGGTGTGTGCACAGCTCTGTATAGCCAGCAATGAATTGTAACTCCCTCTATGAGCCTATAGGAGAATGCCTAATGCCGCCAACTCTACATAAGTGGTGATGTGTCTGAGATGGTATGGCTCTGTAATGTCCATAACTGTGTACACTTTGTTATGGAACATGTGCAGTGAGATAACTTGTAACATATGCTCCGTGCACAGACCAGCTCTACATCAGCCCCTATGTGTGTAGGAGCTAATATAGAATAACATTTACATTGTACTTATCAGGTGCCAAAAAGAGGCGACTGACATCGGAGGATGAGAAAGTGGTGGCGGGCCCTTCCAGAAGAGGTAATAATACTGTTCCCTGCTTATTAGCTCAGTACTAAAGAGAGAGGCTGATGGGATATTGATAAGTCAAATGTTGACACTGACATAATGCTGATAGTGCCAGTATGTCCACATTGTGAGTTAGCATGTTGACAATATGATTTTCAGTAGTTATCGAAATAACCATAACCCTGACTGCAGCCTAAATATAACCCTAAAATCAGTTATTAACATTCTGTCTACATTTTCAATGTTGATATTACAACAATGTCGGCATTCTTTCTGTTCACATGTCAAACATATACCTTCACCTGTGTGCCATCTCCTCACCACTGCCCTGTGCACCGCACTAACCTCTGGGGTTACCACTCATTACCACTGAGTAGGAAGATGAGCTAGAGGTTATATAGCACTCGCGGCTAAAGTTATCACACCTATCACCTATCAGCTTATTGCAGCCTGTGCGCTCCCATTTATAGCACTTATCCTATTCCAAAATGGTGATAACAGGATCCGCCTAATTCTAGCCAGCAAAATCAGAGATAAGTATAGGAGAAGTGGGGAAATCTACCTGTACCCCTCCAAGAAGCCAAACTAATATAGGAAAATATTATAGAAGTCTATTAGTGGCCATAATAACACTATTTGGTGTAATAAAATGGCTCAAATGGCTGTTATATGCATTTTTTAAAATGTTAAAAAAAATTATAGAAAGCTATTTTTTTGTACAGCAAAATAAGTGCTCTCATTAAATCTGGGGTACATAAAAAATGGGTATTACAGTAACTTAAGTATATTTTTGGGTCATTGTAGAGGACGTAAAAAATGGGAAATGGACCAATCACTCCCACCTGCAAGTCTAAAAACACTTGATACACTCATAAAGCACCCTAATATACCTGTCCCATACCTTGTACCTCAATTTCCATAAGTTTGCATTTTTTACCCCAAAAAGTATGTAATTATTGGCCAATTAAAAATAATTGAAAATATCTAAGTGCCTAATTAGTCATTCATGGGGTGTCCCAGGAGTTCTAAACCAAATCCTGACATTTTACCTTAAAATAGAGATTTTGCACTACTTATCCCCTGCTCAGAGATGGTGAAGAGAAATTTGTGATAAACCCCATAGAGATTCTTAGCCTATAACTTTTCACAGCTAATTGGATACAAAGTTATCACAAATGCAATAAAATATTGTAAAACCGCATTATCGTGGCTAATTGGGTACCCCCATAGTCTACAACAATGAAGCAATAGTGAAACCTTATAAATATTTACATGTTCATACAAAAATTACTATACTATATTATATGATTATGTATTTGTACTAAAATTAAATAAATCTAACTTAAAATATGCAATGTCCATTCTGTAATGACAGGAGAGAAGAGGAAGCGGGACGCCGGACCACGCCTTGCCAGGGATGATAAAGACTGTCCCTGTAAGTATTATTTTCATGTTTTTACAAATAAGGTTTTGCTTGACAGATCAGAAATATAATGGGTCAGATAGTGGGATTACTACATGTGACATAAATCATTGAGTAAGTGAGGTAAGAGATGTAGTGGGTCATTCCGAGTTGATCACTCGCTAGCAACTTTTTGCAGAGCTGCGATCAGATAGTCGCCGCCTATGGGGGGAGTGTATTTTCGCTTTGCAAGTGTGCCAACGCTTTTGCAGCCAACGACACAAAAACGTTTTTTGCAGTTTCTGAGTAGCTCTTGACTTACTCAGCCGCTGCGATCACTTCAGCCTGTCCGGTCCTGGAACTGATGTCAGACACCCGCCCTGCAAACACCTGGACACGCCCGCGTTTTTCCAAACACTCCCAGAAAATGGTCAGTTGACACCCACAAATGCCCTCTTTCTGTCAATCACCTTGCGATCGGCTGTGTTAATGGATTCTTTGTTAAATCCATCACCCAGCACTGATCCTCTTTGTACCCGTACAATGCGCATGCGCATTGTGGTGCATACGTATGCGCAGTTTTGCAGAGTTTTGACCTGATCGCAGAGCTGCAAAAAGTTGCTAGGGAGCGGTCAACTCGGAATGACCCCCGTAGTTAGACCAGTCAGGGGCACATCAGGAGCCTTAGAGGATGGTATAAAATGCTTGATTTCAGAAAAAGAAAACACTTTCTACAATAAGCTGCTACAGATACATCTTTGTGATGATTGGAATCTTTGTCGATTCATTATCACTAATGGGTCTGTTACATGTGCGGAAACTCCAGTTTCTGTATGCCTTTTGTAATAGGCCCATTCATTATAATGGGCCTGGTGGGGATGATGTTGGTCCTCAGAGCTCAACTCCCTCCTACAGTATGTGAGTGGCAGATTGCAAATAGGTATTCAGTCTGATTCCTCTGATGCCTCAGCACTGACTGTCCTGTGGTTGTAGCATGTGTGATCTCAGGTCACGTATGCACTGTCAGCTGGATCCTTAGGATATTTTGGGTGGCAAGGTGTATGCCAACAGTTTCCTTTGGCTCATAGATGCCTACCTGCATCACAGCAGTATACTGACCATAGACTGGGCCACTGATACCAATAATATCCCATATGCAGAGTTATACACATCTTTGTGATCGCCCTGCCCCTATCCATACACTTGGTACTATGGCCAGCTTCATTATCAGTCTGCATATGAGCCAGCACTGTACCTGGTACAAAAGATCCGTCAGACAACAGGTGTACTTAGGTGTGTGCACAGCTCTGTATAGCCGGCAATGCATTGTAACTCCCTCTATGAGCCTATAGGAGAATGCCTAGTGCCGCCAACTCTATACAAGAGGTATGACTATGCATTGTCCATAACTGTGTACACTTTGTCATGGAACATGCACAGTGAGATAACATGTAACATATGCTCCGTGCACAGACTTCAGCTCTGCATCATTCCCTATGTGTATTGGATAAATATAGAATAACATTTACATTGTACTTATCAGGTGCCAAAAGAAGGCGATTATAAGAGGCGCGGGCACCCAAGGCACCAGCTCCCGCAGCAGGTAATAATACTGTTCCCTGTTTATTATTAGCTCAGTAATAAGGAGACAGGCATCTTCCAGAGACACCTACTTATGGTGTATACACACAGTGAGATATAGTCAAAATCGTAAGAAAAGTTGGTGCAGATTGCAAGGTGAAAGTCACCTTGAGATCCCGATTCGATGCCAATGTGTGGTCCCGCGCGGTCGGCATCGCAAGCCTAGATAGACTGTGCAGGCAAGTCATAGAAAAGATGGTCAACATTGACACTTAGCCAAAATCGCACATAGTCAGTATCACAAGCACACTCATTATGTGCTTGCGATGCCGACCTAGCCCCTGTCGCATAGTGAGAATCGGGGTTAGCCGAATCTCACCGTGTGTATGCACCTTAACAATGGTGGTGTCTTACACTAACATACAATAAGTATACTTTATACTGTAGGAAACCTCTATAAACTGCTTCCCTAATGAAAGAATAAAATGCATACACACGTTATTGGGAGCTGAATGTCAGGAAGTTACATACTTTCCAATTGTCCGCGATCTGTGAGTACTAGGCACGCCCTCACAGTAATACAAATTGGGGCGTTGCAAGTCTCCACCCCCTTTCCTCACTAGGCTCTGCCCCTTTATCAGATGCGCTCACCTTTTGCGCACACAGGGTCCTGTTTCTTAAGACAGGTATGTTGGGAGGTATGGGCAAGTATAATGCAGGGCTTATTCTTTATCAGTATACAGGACGTGTAACCTATATATACTGTATAGAGGGAGCAGTTTGATGAGATCTAGGGCAAGGTCCAATGCTGGACCAGAGCTCAAGCACTCAGCAGTGTCCCATCTCCTACTACTGGTACCCGATTGCTTAGACATGCTGAACAGGTATAGAATAAGGTGGGGGTTAATCTTATTAGCAGCTAGTCTCTATAGTACATAGAACAACAGCAGTCGGTAATCCACCCATGTGCCCTCTAGCTTATAGAATTTTGTCCATTACATCCAATGTATCTCCAATTTGTTATTTACAACTGTCTGAAATTCCCCCAAAAGTTACTAAGGGATAGACTTAGCATTCAATATTCGTGGGATATCCCCTGACAACAGCCATGATCAGAGAGCACCCACAAATATTAAGGATGCCCCAGATGTACCATGGAGGGATCGCAGCAGGTATCTCCCATGTGTGCACACAATTAACATCAGAGGGTGCATAATACAATCAGAGTTATACTTCACTAGCTGATCTATTTTCATCAGATTGCTAAGGGAAGAATTAGTGGAGGTTTATACATGTATTTTATCTCCATGTAATATATATATATGTTACATAGATATTCATTAGTCTATTGTACAAATGTGGCAAACTTTAAACTGACATGTAACACATCAAATACAACTGCAAGGGGAAGCAATGTGTTACATGTCCATTTATATATTGCTACATGTGGAGAAAAATAATATCCAGAGAAAAAGTAATAATTTTGTTTAAGTAGAAAATAAATAATGCAGCGTGTTTAATATGCCTCAAAACTATTTTCTTTACAGATAAGACCAGCGGAAGCGTGAACACCTTGCCTTGGGGAGAATACCACCTGAACCAGCTGCCTGCCCTCACATCATATATATAGATATCTATATATATATATATAATATATATATATATAGATATCTATATATATATAGATATATATATATAGATATCTATATATATATATCTATATATAGATATCTATATATATATATATATCTATATATATATAGATATCTATATATATATCTATATATATATATATATATATAGATATATATCTATCTATCTATCTAGATAGATAGATAGATAGATAGATAGATAGATAGATAGATTGAAGTGCAACATAATTTGCTGTGCTATATAAGAAACTGTTAAAAAATAAATGTTTATAAACATATATAACTATGTATATCTCATCCTTTCTCCCCCACACATGCCACAGTCTGTGTCTCCCTCTCCTTCTTTCCACACATCCCACAGTCTGTCTCTCCCCAATGACTCCATGCTGCATTCCCAGCTCCCCCACCCCGTGAGAGACTTACCTGCACTGCACTACCCAGTATCTAGACATAAACACTGCACAGCAGGTACCATGCGGTCCTCACACCCCGACAGAAGAGGCCGGCCTGGGGCACAGGAATCCTGGATAGTGGAGCTGCTGCCATGTCACATAACTGCCTGCAACAGAGCTGGGCTCGGAAGAGCGGGGGCACACTTGCACCGCACAGTCACTGTGATTAGGAAGCTCTTGTCACCATAGGCGTGCGCAGCTAATTTTATTAGGGGGTGCACCGCAGGAGGGGTGTGTCTAGCACCACCTTTTGGGCGTGTCTAGCACCACACAGGGACATTCTCACAGTAAAATCACATGACTTAATTTAATTTCTCCCTAGTTCCTAATAATAAAGTAGCTATAATACACCCCAGAGAAATAAAATGAAACATAATGGTGTGACCACCGGCCGATACTGTCAGCTACAGCATAACCCTGAGTCCTAACTGCCGCTGCACCCTATTGCTGCTTGCACTTCCCCAATCTATCTCTGACCCAGCAGCAGAACTAGAGAGTGGTGGGTCTAGGTGCATATGCACCACCCACCCCTTGCACCCCAAGCACCCACACCCTAAATTTAAGTGGGACATTCTGAAAAGTATGGGAGACTTAGGGGGCCGAACATTTGAGTTTTAATATAACACAAGTACAGTTTAAAATATACACGTGCCATCACAGACACATCTACCTCTTTCTATGCCATCAGACCCCACCTCCGCAGGACCCAGCATTTGTCACACATGTCCCCATGCTCACCAGCTACTGACAGTAGTGCCCCTTATTCACATTATGCCACACGGTATGAGCCAAATTCACATTATGCCACACGGTATGAGACAAATTAACATTATGCCACACGGTATGAGACAAATTCAGATTATGCCACACGGCATGAGCCAAATTCACAGTATGACACACGGCATGAGCCAAATTCACATTATGCCACATGGTATGTGCCGAAATTCATATTATGCCACACGGTATGAGCCAAAATTCATATTATGCCACACGGTATGAGCTAAATTCACATTATGCGACACGGTATGAGCTAATTTCACATTATGACACACGGTATGAGCCAAATTAATATTATGCCACACGGTATGACCCAAATTCACTTTATGCCACATGGTATGAGCCAAATTCATATTATGCCCCACGGTATGTGCCGAAATTCATATTATGCCACACGGTATGAGCTAAATTCACATTATGCGACACGGTATGAGCCAAATTCACATTATGCCACATGGTATGAGCCAAATTCATATTATGCCACACGGTATGTGCCGAAATTCATATTATGCCACACGGTATGAGCCAAAATTCATATTATGCCACACGGTATCAGCCAAATTCACATTATGCCCAGAGCTGGCCCTAATCAATTTGATGCCCCTAGCACCGCCACTACAGATGTAGCCAGCCTCATTGTTGTCGCAGTGTGTACCCACGAGCATGCGCATCACGGCAAGCTGCACTGAATATCGTGTTGCGAATAGCTGCAGCCAGCGTTTGCGTGAATATGCATGCGCGCATCATAATTGCACACCAGTTCTTTTAGTCTCATCCTGTACTTTTAATAACTTCTATTCTGTGCCTCAATAGTCAGGGAAGATGCACAATGCTAGACAAACTCTGAGCAATGTAACAGAGAGCCTTACACAGGCAGAAAGATGACACATAACAGAGATTGAGAGACAGGGAGTCTCTCACTCACATTAGGCAGGCTGAGGATCAGGCAGGATGGTGGGACGACTACTGTCTTCCTCTCCGAGTCCCCCTCCAGCGGTCGACAACGTCAAGGCCGGGCGACAGAGCAGGGCACACACACACTTGAAATTAGCATGTGTTGTTAATTAATGTTATTTTTTTTACTTAGCCCGGAGCTGGGAGTACAGCCCACAGCGCAGCCACTCAGCCAGGGCGGGAAGGAAGGAAGTGAGGGAGGGCGCGCGGTGTGACGTGATGACGTCACACTCACACCGCGAGGCAGTCAGTTTATGACAGTGGCGGTGGGTGGGCTGGGCTGTATGCGGCCAGCCCACCAGTCCAGGAAGAAGCCGCTGCCGCACAGCTGATAGTGACAGGCAGCTCTGTGTGTAAGTGTGTGACCGGCGGGCGGCGGCGGTAGCGCAGCGCAGCGGGACTCGGGAGGGAGACAGTGAATCAAATCTGTTAGGGCAGCACGAGGAGGAGGTTATCCGATCACGATCATCGCTGTATCAGTGTGCTACTGCAGCAGACAGCGATGATCGGCGTGACGAGCTGCGGGGGGGTGGGGGGTGCCTGACATTAGGGGGTGCCTGTGCGCACCAGGCACCCCCCGTGCGCACGCCTATGCTTGTCACTCTGTAACTGCACCCACACCACCTACAGATCACTGCCCTATTTTTGGATGAGATGGCTCACATCCTTGCATGGCACTAAGTGGAGTATCCGTAAGGTACCTTTGGACCATGGGGCCCGATACAGGTGTCCCCTTTGACCCCCCCTGTCGCTGGCCTTGTGTACAGATTTATCAGACACCTTTCTCCAAGTTTCTGACTCCTATTAATAAACAACATACTGTACTGTATGTAAGTGGTCCAATACTGCCACGCTCACACCTAAATAGTGAACAGTACAGGTGTAGTAGACCTCCACCAAGGAGGGCCATAGTGGATTAGTGGATTTTCAGTTAGGAAATGGGAGCTAAACCCACATGCTCCTCAAAAATCTGGTGTGTAGGGGTGCATTTATGGGATGTAGTATGGTATGCCGGCGGCCGGGCTCAAGGCGACCAGCATACCGGCGCAGGGAGCCGACCGCCAAAATACCGACAGCATGGCGATCGTAAATTAGCCCCTTGCGGGCTCGCTACGCTCGCCACGCTGCGCTCTCCACGCTGCAGGCACAGTCATGCGCTAAGCGCGCCACGCTATTTATTCTCCCTCCAGGTGGCCGTGGACCCCCACGAGGGAGAAAATCTGTCGGTATGCCGGATGTCGGGATCCCAGCGCCGGTATACTGTGCGCCGGGATCCCGACATTCGACAACCTGAAGACCACCCCATTTATGTGCTTTCCAGAGATTTGGTTCAGTGATCGCTGAGATATTATCGCAAAAATATACCTAATCTATGTAAGTGTAGTCTGGTAAAGTGCTTCAAGGTATCAGAGTCACCGTATTTCAGGTGTAATGTAGCACAAGACAGGATCTCACCACTGTCCACCAGTGGTTGCTATGCAACAGATGGTATTCCTTTTACTTTCTCAGGTAGTAATAGGTTATGCTAATTTACCTTTGTTTTGAGATAATACCTCAAAGTGATCATCAAAGCAAATCTCTGGAGAGCACCAGAATACACCCACTTTCTCACACTAAACTGGTGTTTTTAATTTCCTTGATCAGACTCCCTATTTACAGAAATGGGAATTTCATGGAGAAGGGCCTTCATTAAAATAACAGAGAGCACTGTCACATGGGACTATCAGTGCTTTTCAGTGTACTATACACAAAATGGAAAGCTGCTCAATCAGATTGTAATGTCACTCAGGTGCTAAAAGGGAGGGGTAATTCTGTGTAGGAAAAAACTGTGTGTTCCCTAATGCACACCGAGTGAAAAATATTACTACATAATAGTCAGATAATACGGAGATCTTAGTTGCGTATATCTGCAGATATAGGGTTAAGCCCCCAGGCCGATCGACAAGGCTTCTCCGTCACTGGGGGTCCCTAACACTAGGTATGGGTCCGGGGTGCAGGACCCCACGATGTCGGCACAGGTCGGCCACCCCAGGTCAGCACACAGGTGAGAATTAATAGGGGTTAATAAGAAGCACAGAAGTGCTATGTAAGTGGTGTGATTAAAATAATATATACAAAGTGATAGGGAAAATCATAAGTGTTAATAAAGTGTTAGGGTGTGCCGACCTGAAGCAGCCCAGCCATACCGACACAGGGGCCACTGCACCCCACACCCACCCCATAAACAATTACAAATATGTCTGGGTTAAATTCCCAGTGTAAGGCCACATGGTAATGGCTCCTACAGCATCTGAGAGCCAGCTTACTTGGGGATACCCCTGGCTTCCCCTATGGCACTCTGGAGTCAGCAATCCCTCCTAATGCTGACCCATCTATGCCTCTCTAAATACAATACACAAAATGGAAAGCTGCTCAATCAGATTGTAATGTCACTCAGGTGCTAAAAGGGAGGGGTAATTCTGTGTAGGAAAAAACTGTGTGTTCCCTAATGCACACCGAGTGAAAAATATTACTACATAATAGTCAGATAATATGGAGATCTTAGTTGCGTATATCTGCAGATATAGGGTTAAGCCCCCAGGGCCGATCGACAAGGCTTCTCCGTCACTGGGGGTCCCTAACACTAGGTATGGGTCCGGGGTGCAGGACCCCACGATGTCGGTACAGGTCGGCCACCCCAGGTCAGCACACAGGTGAGAATTAATAGGGGTTAATAAGAAGCACAGAAGTGCTATGTAAGTGGTGTGATTAAAATAATATATACAAAGTGATAGGGAAAATCATGTGTTAATAAAGTGTTAGGGTGTGCCGACCTGAAGCAGCCCAGCCATACCGACACAGGGGCCACCGCACCCCACACCCACCCCATAAACAATTACAAATATGTCTGGGTTAAATTCCCAGTGTAAGGCCACATGGTAATGGCTCCTACAGCATCTGAGAGCCAGCTTACCTGGGGATACCCCTGGCTTCCCCTATGGCACTCTGGATTCAGCAATCCCTCCTAATGCTGACCCATCTATGCCTCTCTAAATACAATACACAAAATGGAAAGCTGCTCAATCAGATTGTAATGTCACTCAGGTGCTAAAAGGGAGGGGTAATTCTGTGTAGGAAAAAACTGTGTGTTCCCTAATGCACACCGAGTGAAAAATATTACTACATAATAGTCAGATAATACGGAGATCTTAGTTGCGTATATCTGCAGATATAGGGTTAAGCCCCCAGGCCGATCGACAAGGCTTCTCCGTCACTGGGGGTCCCTAACACTAGGTATGGGTCCGGGGTGCAGGACCCCACGATGTCGGCACAGGTCGGCCACCCCAGGTCAGCACACAGGTGAGAATTAATATGGGTTAATAAGAAGCACAGAAGTGCTATGTAAGTGGTGTGATTAAAATAATATATACAAAGTGATAGGGAAAATCATAAGTGTTAATAAAGTGTTAGGGTGTGCCGACCTGAAGCAACCCAGCCATACCGACACAGGGGCCACCGCACCCCACACCCACCCCATAAACAATTACAAATATGTCTGGGTTAAATTCCCAGTGTAAGGCCACATGGTAATGGCTCCTACAGCATCTGAGAGCCAGTTTACCTGGGGATACCCCTGGCTTCCCCTATGGCACTCTGGAGTCAGCAATCCCTCCGAATGCTGACCCATCTATGCCTCTCTAAATACAATACACAAAATGGAAAGCTGCTCAATCAGATTGTAATGTCACGCAGGTGCTAAAAGGGAGGGGTAATTCTGTGTAGGAAAAAACTGTGTGTTCCCTAATGCACACCGAGTGAAAAATATTACTACATAATAGTCAGATAATACGGAGATCTTAGTTGCGTATATCTGCAGATATAGGGTTAAGCCCCCAGGCCGATCGACAAGGCTTCTCCGTCACTGGGGGTCCCTAACACTAGGTATGGGTCCGGGGTGCAGGACCCCACGATGTCGGCACAGGTCGGCCACCCCAGGTCAGCACACAGGTGAGAATTAATAGGGGTTAATAAGAAGCACAGAAGTGCTATGTAAGTGGTGTGATTAAAATAATATATACAAAGTGATAGGGAAAATTATAAGTGTTAATAAAGTGTTAGGGTGTGCCGACCTGAAGCAGCCCAGCCATACCGACACAGGGGACACCGCACCCCACACCCACCCCATAAACAATTACAATTATGCCTGGGTTAAATTCCCAGTGTAAGGCCACATGGTAATGACTCCTACAGCATCTGAGAGCCAGCTTACCTGGGACAGTGCCATAACTAGACATTGTAACGCTGTGTGCAAGAAACAGCATTGGCGCCCCCCCAATATAAAAAATAGGGCCAGTGCGTGCCTTCCTTGAATGCTCTTGTCAGATCCTTTCTGGTCAGGAGGTGGGTGGGGGAATCAGCAGACTCGTTGATAGGGTTTGCTTCTGGTGTCAAAGTTTATGGTCCAGTCCTCTCGTCCAGGACCCACCCTGACGTATAAGGACTCACACTTCTGCAATCCGGATTCAGGATGGTGCAATTTAATTTGGGGAATTTGATTTTAAAATCTGGGGCAGTGGGAGACTCCACCATGAACTAAGAGTCTGCCCCAGAAGGTGGGAGGTAGGCAACTACGGCCCAGCTGTTCATACATATATACACACTGTACACAAATACATATACACTATACACTGTATATACACTATACACTGTACATGCATATACACTGTACATATATATACACTGCACAAACATACATACATACATACTGTACACGCATACATATAAACTGTACACACATATACACTGTACATACATAGACAATGTACTTATACATAAACACTGTACACACATACATAATCATATATACTGTATATACACTATGCACACATACAGACTGAACACACATACATACATACATACATATACACACACTGTACACAGATACACTGTACTTACATACATACACACACACTGTACACACATACACACACACTGTACACACATACATACGTATACACTGTACTTGCATACATACACCGTACACACATACATATACACTGCTCTTACACACACACAAATACATATACACTGTACTTACATACTGTACGTACGTACATACATACATACATATATATGCACACTGTACTTACATACATATTACACTGTACTTACATACATACTGTACACACATACATACATATGCACACTGTACTTACATACATATTACACTGTACACACACATACATACATATACACTGTACTTACATACATACTGTACATACATACATACATACATACATATGCACACTGTACTTACATACATATTACACTGTACTTACATACATACTGTACATACATACATATTACACTGTACACACACATACATACATACATATACACTGTACTTACACACACATACACTGTACACACATATATACACACTGTACACACATATATAAATACACACTGACTGTACACACATACATATACACTGTACATACATAGACAATGTACAGTACTTACATACACACATATACAGTACTCTGTACATA
The DNA here is from genome assembly GCF_028390025.1 of Pseudophryne corroboree. Lineage (NCBI taxonomy): Eukaryota > Metazoa > Chordata > Amphibia > Anura > Myobatrachidae > Pseudophryne > Pseudophryne corroboree. The sequence continues at coordinate 478,142,262 of NC_086445.1, read as the reverse complement.
CATAAATAGTACCATAGAACTGCAGCACCATAGACACATTGACACTCTCTCCTCCCTGCCTCTTCCCCCGGAGCCCCGAGCAGCAGTGCACCTCAGCCGACAATGAGCCCTGCTGGACATAAATTACCTTACCCTGTGGACCAATCAGAGGATACTCCGGGACCTGCAGCCAGCTAAGGGACAAACATAACTATCCCTTGTAATAAACACTCGCACAGCCCCGTCCCCGGCCTCCTGATGCTGCCTTGCAGGCAAGTTACTGAAGCCGGGAGCAGTGAGCTGAGCACCGCTGGTAACACTCATCTAAGCGGGTGCCGGCAAAGAGACATGGCAGCGACTGCGCCCTCAGCGCATTTGCGCTGTGTGCAATGCACCGTTTGCCCATAGGTAGTTACGGCTCTGACCTGGGGATCATAGGTGTGCGCAGGGGGGGTGCCTGGTGCGCACAGGCACCCCCTAATGTCTGGCACCCCGATCTCACATGCCTGATGCAGCGTTCGCCGAGCAGGCTGATTACTGTCCCCTCTGCGCTGCACCCTGTCAGGACTGCATTACTGACCGGACGCCACCGCCCACTCATCACACCCACCACATGCCCACCTCTCTCCTTCTATGCTATGCCAATGCCAGACACTGATGAGGAGCAGCATGCAGCCAGCGTTCCTCTTAGGAAGACAAATTCAATACTGGCAGGCGGTTGGCAGCAGCATTGACACGCCACTCGTTTTTCCAGCAGCAGCAGTACAGTCTGCGACTGTCAGTGTCAGTGAGTGACTGACTTGTAAGTAAGCTGCTGCAGCTTGCAGGGGAAAGAGAGGGGGAGCCAGACCAGGCTGAGGAGGAGCACTGTAATTGCAGTGAGTGCCATCAGGGGTGTTTGTTCGGTGCACTCCACAACATCTGACAATGTGTCTGCTTTATGAGGATTGGCACAAGGGTGGATATTTTGTATTGCGTTGACGTCAATAGATGGTGCTAGACACGCCCAAAAGGCGGTGCTAGACACACCCCTCCGAAGGTGCACCCCCTAATAAAATGTGCTGCGCACGCCTATGCTGGGGATACCCCTGGCTTCCCCTATGGCACTCTGGAGTCAGCAATCCCTCCTAATGCTGACCCATCTATGCCTCTCTAAATACAATACACAAAATGGAAAGCTGCTCAATCAGATTGTAATGTCACTCAGGTGCTAAAAGGGAGGGGTAATTCTGTGTAGGAAAAAACTGTGTGTTCCCTAATGCACACCGAGTGAAAAATATTACTACATAATAGTCAGATAATACGGAGAACTTAGTTGCGTATATCTGCAGATATAGGGTTAAGCCCCCAGGCCGATCGACAAGGCTTCTCCGTCACTGGGGGTCCCTAACACTAGGTATGGGTCCGGGGTGCAGGACCCCACGATGTCGGTACAGGTCGGCCACCCCAGGTCAGCACACAGGTGAGAATTAATAGGGGTTAATAAGAAGCACAGAAGTGCTATGTAAGTGGTGTGATTAAAATAATATATACAAAGTGATAGGGAAAATCATAAGTGTTAATAAAGTGTTAGGGTGTGCCGACCTGAAGCAGCCCAGCCATACCGACACAGGGGCCACCGCACCCCACACCCACCCTATAAACAATTACAAATATGTCTGGGTTAAATTCCCAGTGTAAGGCCACATGGTAATGGCTCCTACAGCATCTGAGAGCCAGCTTACCTGGGGATACCCCTGGCTTCCCCTATGGCACTTTGGAGTCAGCAATCCCTCCTAATGCTGACCCATCTATGCCTCTCTAAATACAATACACAAAATGGAAAGCTGCTCAATCAGATTGTAATGTCACTCAGGTGCTAAAAGGGAGGGGTAATTCTGTGTAGGAAAAAACTGTGTGTTCCCTAATGCACACCGAGTGAAAAATATTACTACATAATAGTCAGATAATACGGAGATCTTAGTTGCGTATATCTGCAGATATAGGGTTAAGCCCCCAGGCCGATCGACAAGGCTTCTCCGTCACTGGAGGTCCCTAACACTAGGTATGGGTCCGGGGTGCAGGACCCCACGATGTCGGCACAGGTCGGCCACCCCAGGTCAGCACACAGGTGAGAATTAATAGGGGTTAATAAGAAGCACAGAAGTGCTATGTAAGTGGTGTGATTAAAATAACATATACAAAGTGATAGGGAAAATCATAGGTGTTAATAAAGTGTTAGGGTGTGCCGACCTGAAGCAGCCCAGCCATACCGACACAGGGGCCACCGCACCCCACACCCACCCCATAAACAATTACAAATATGTCTGGGTTAAATTCCCAGTGTAAGGCCACATGGTAATGGCTCCTACAGCATCTGAGAGCCAGCTTACCTGGGGATACCCCTGGCTTCCCCTATGGCACTCTGGAGTCAGCAATCCCTCCTAATGCTGACCCATCTATGCCTCTCTAAATACAATACACAAAATGGAAAGCTGCTCAATCAGATTGTAATGTCACTCAGGTGCTAAAAGGGAGGGGTAATTCTGTGTAGGAAAAAACTGTGTGTTCCCTAATGCACACCGAGTGAAAAATATTACTACATAATAGTCAGATAATACGGAGATCTTAGTTGCGTATATCTGCAGATATAGGGTTAAGCCCCCAGGCCGATCGACAAGGCTTCTCCGTCACTGGAGGTCCCTAACACTAGGTATGGGTCCGGGGTGCAGGACCCCTCGATGTCGGCACAGGTCGGCCACCCCAGGTCAGCACACAGGTGAGAATTAATAGGGGTTAATAAGAAGCACAGAAGTGCTATGTAAGTGGTGTGATTAAAATAATATATACAAAGTGATAGGGTAAATCATAAGTGTTTATAAAGTGTTAGGGTGTGCCGACCTGAAGCAGCCCAGCCATACCGACACAGGGGCCACCGCACCCCACACCCACCCCATAAACAATTACAAATATGTCTGGGTTAAATTCCCAGTGTAAGGCCACATGGTAATGGCTCCTACAGCATCTGAGAGCCAGCTTACGTGGGGATACCCCTGGTTTCCCCTATGGCACTCTGGAGTCAGCAATCCCTCCTAATGCTGACCCATCTATGCCTCTCTAAATACAATACACAAAAGGGAAAGCTGCTCAATCAGATTGTAATGTCACTCAGGTGCTAAAAGGGAGGGGTAATTCTGTGTAGGAAAAAAATGTGTGTTCCCTAATGCACACCGAGTGAAAAATATTACTACATAATAGTCAGATAATACGGAGATCTTAGTTGCGTATATCTGCAGATATAGGGTTAAGCCCCCAGGCCGATCAACAAGGCTTCTCCGTCACTGGGGGTCCCTAACACTAGGTATGGGTCCGGGGTGCAGGACCCCACGATATCGGCACAGGTCGGCCACCCCAGGTCAGCACACAGGTGAGAATTAATAGGGGTTAATAAGAAGCACAGAAGTGCTATGTAAGTGGTGTGATTAAAATAATATATACAAAGTGATAGGGAAAATCATAAGTGTTAATAAAGTGTAGTGTTAGGGTGTGCCGACCCGAAGCAGCCCAGCCATACCAACACAGGGGCCACCGCACCCCACACCCACCCCATAAACAATTACAAATATGTCTGGGTTAAATTCCCAGTGTAAGGCCACATGGTAATGGTTCCTACAGCATCTGAGAGCCAGCTTACTTGGGGATACCCCTGGCTTCCCTTATGGCACTCTCGAGTCAGCATTCCCTCCTAATGCTGACCCATCTATGCCTCTCTAAATACAATACACAAAATGGAAAGCTGCTCAATCAGATTGTAATGTCACTCAGGTGCTAAAAGGGACAGGTAATTCTGTGTAGGAAAAAACTGTGTGTTCCCTAATGCACACCGAGTGAAAAATATTACTACATAATAGTCAGATAATACGGAGATCTTAGTTGCGTATATCTGCAGATATAGGGTTAAGCCCCCAGGCCAATCGACAAGGCTTCTCCATCACTGGGGGTCCCTAACACTAGGTATGGGTCCGTGGTGCAGGACCCCACGATGTCGGCACAGGTCGGCCACCCCAGGTCAGTACACAGGTGAGAATTAATAGGGGTTAATAAGAAGCACAGAAGTGCTATGTAAGTGGTGTGATTAAAATAATATATACAAAGTGATAGGGAAAATCATAAGTGTTAATAAAGTGTTAGGGTGTGCCGATCTGAAGCAGCCCAGCCATACCGACACAGGGGCCACCGCACTCCACACCCACCCCATAAACAATTACAAATATGTCTGGGTTAAATTCCCAGTGTAAGGCCACATGGTAATGGCTCCTACAGCATCTGAGAGCCAGCTTACCTGGGGATACCCCTGGCTTCCCCTATGGCACTCTGGAGCAGCAATCCCTCCTAATGCTGACCCATCTATGCCTCTCTAAATACAATACACAAAATGGAAAGCTGCTCAATCAGATTGTAATGTCAATCAGGTGTTAAAAGGGAGGGGAAATTCTGTGTAGGAAAAAACTGTGTTCCTAATGCACACCGAGTGAAAAATATTACTACATAATAGTCAGATAATACGGAGATCTTAGTTGCGTATATCTGCAGATATAGGGTTAAGCCCCCAGGCCGATCGACAAGGCTTCTCCGTCACTGGGGGTTCCTAACACTAGGTATGGGTCCGGGGTGCAGGACCCCACGATGTCGGCACAGGTCAGCCACCCCAGGTCAGCATACAGGTGAGAATTAATAGGAGTTAATAAGAAGCACAGAAGTGCTATGTAAGTGGTGTAATTAAAATAATATATACAAAGTAATAGGGAAAATCATAAGTGTTAATAAAGTGTTAGGGTGTGCTGACCTGAAGCAGCCCAGCCATACCGACACAGGGGCCACCGCACCACACCACTTACATAGCACTTCTGTGCTTCTTATTAGCCTCTATTAATTCTCACCTGTGTGCTGACCCGGGGTGGCCGACCTGTGCTGACATCGTGGGGTCCTGCACCCCGGACCCATACCTAGTGTTAGGGACCCCCCAGTGATGGAGAAGCCTTGTCGATTGGCCTGGGGGATTAACCCTATATCTGCAGATATACGCAACTAAGATCTCCGTATTATCTGATTATTATGTAGTAATATTTTTCACTCGGTGTGCATTAGGGAACACACAGTTTTTTCCTACACAGATTTACCCCTCCCTTTTAGCACCTGAGTGACATTACAATCTGATTGAGCAGCTTTCCATTTTGTGTATTGTATTTAGAGAGGCATAGATGGGTCAGCATTAGGAGGGATTGCTGACTCCAGAGTGCCATAGGGGAAGCCAGGGGTATCCCCAGGTAAGCTGGCTCTCAGATGCTGTAGGAGCCATTACCATGTGGCCTTACACTGGGAATTTAACCCAGACATATTTGTAATTGTTTATGGGGTGGGTGTGGGGTGCGGTGGCCCCTGTGTCGGTATGGCTGGGCTGCTTCAGGTCGGCACACCCTAACACTTTATTAACACTTATGATTTTCCCTATCACTTTGTATATATTATTTTAATCACACCACTTACATAGCACTTCTGTGCTTCTTATTAACCCCTATTAATTCTCACCTGTGTGCTGACCTGGGGTGGCTGACCTGTGCCGACATCGTGGGGTCCTGCACCCCGGACCAATACCTAGTGTTAGGGACCCCCAGTGACGGAGAAGCCTTGTCGATCGGCCTGGGGGCTTAACCCTATATCTGTAGATATACGCAACTAAGATCTCCGTATTATCTGACTATTATGTAGTAATTTTTTTTACTCGGTGTGCATTAGGGAACACACAGTTTTTTCCTACACAGAATTACCCCTCCCTTTTAGCACCTGAGTGACATTACAATCTGATTGAGCAGCTTTCCATTTTGTGTATTGTATTTAGAGAGGCATAGATGGGTCAGCATTAGGAGGGATTGCTGACTCCAGAGTGCCATAGGGGAAGCCAGGGGGATCCTCAGGTAAGCTGGCTCTCAGATGCTGTAGGAGCCATTACCATGTGGCCTTACACTGGGAATTTAACCCAGACATATTTGTAATTGATTATAAGGGTGGGTGTGGGGTGCGGTGGCCCCTGTGTCGGTATGGCTGGGCTGCTTAAGGTTGGCACACCCTAACACTTTATTAACACTTATGATTTTCCCTATCACTTTGTATATATTATTTTAATCACACCACTTACATAGCACTTCTGTGCTTCTTATTAACCCCTATTAATTCTCACCTGTGTGCTGACCTGGGGTGGCCGACCTGTGCCGACATCGTGGGGTCCTGCACCCCGGACCCATACCTAGTGTTAGGGACCCCCAGTGACGGAGAAGCCTTGTCGATCGGCCTGGGGGCTTAACCCTATATCTGCAGACATACGCAACTAAGATCTCCATATTATCTGACTATTATGTAGTAATATTTTTCACTCGGTGTGCATTAGGGAACACACAGTTTTTTCCTTTTCAGTGTACTGTCTGAGGCCTAGCTCAGTTTGAATTTTAGTGAGAATATGTTGGATATTGTAGGAGTAAAGAAAGGAGGGATCTGCAGGCAGTTGAACCCCTAGATAAGTAAGATGGGTGGGGGCCCATCGGAATGGAAAGGGGGGTCCAAACCTACAGTGGCTTGTCGAAATATGGCCAGGGCTTCCAATTTGTCATAATTAATCGAGAAGCCTGCAAAGGAAGAAAAGCAGGTTATAGCTTCTTGTAGTGCCGGGATTGATTGTTTGGGATTCGAAGTGAGGAGGAGGATATCATCCGCGAATGTTATGATTTTCAATTCTTGAGTGTCAATCAAGATGCCTCTGAAACTAGTTAAACTAACAATGTGGCGTATAAAGGGTTCTAAGGCTAAATTGAAAAGGAGGGGAGAGAGGGGACATCCCTGTCTGGTTCCTCTTTCAAGAGTAAAAGGAGTGGAAGAGATATTATTGACCATCACTTGCGCCGTATGAGTAGTATAGAGGGAGTTGACAAGACTACAAAACCTCTCTCCGAAATGTTGGTGGCGTAAGACCCGATCAAGGTGAGGCCAGGTGATCTTGTCAAAGGCCTTTTCTGCGTCTAGGTTAATCAAGATGTTATCGACTAAGTTATGGGATCGAGAGTGAGTAATGGCAGCCAGAGCTGCCCTAATGCCTTTCACAGATTGCCTATTTCTAAGGAAGCCCAGCTGGACTGGTGATATGATACGGGACAGTCAAGATTGTAGGCGAGTGGCCATTAGTTTGGTTAAGATTTAAGAGGGATATTGGTCTGTAGGAACTAGGAAGGGAGGGGTCTTTCTGTGAAACTTATTCCTTTGACAGTTATAAGAGAGTTGAGCCCGTTCAGTGAGGAAAGTGTCATATATGAGCTTTGCTGAGAGATAAGCCTCATTACAGGCTGGGGTGTCGTGTTGTTTTGTATCTCCGATATGAGGAGGTTAGCTGCGAATACATTTTTTTCCTCTTGTAGTGAGTATACGACATGACGTGCCCTCTGAGGACCGCTTTAGCAGCACCCCAAAATATAGGGGAATCTAGCGTTTGGTCACTATTGTCCAAAGTGTAATTAAGCCAGGATTGTTTGAGGCGGAGAAGAAAGTCAGTGGAGTGGCGGAGATATGCTGGAAATCGCCAACATGGGGGGCCACGAGCAGACAAAGTCGTTCGGATATCTATGGATATAGGGGCATGATCGGAGATGATGATGTCTACAATAGACGTATGTGTAACCTTGGGGAAGAGAGATGTGGAAGTAAAGATATAGTCAATACGAGAGTGGAAGGAGTAGGGATGAGAGTAAAATTAAAAGTCTTTCTGGGTTGGGTGAAAGATGCGCCAAGGGTCAAGTAAGTCGAGTTGTGTGCAAAAAGAAGACAGCAGTTGAGAGGTGGAAAGAGAGACGGAAGCACTTACCCAAGATCTGTCCATGGATGTGTCAAATACCAGATTGAAATCTCCACCCACAACCAAGTTCTGGCCGCCTCATTGTAGGAGCGTCGATAGGAGAGCTGCACAGAAAGAATAAGGGGAGATATTGGGAGCATATACATTAAGGAAGGTACAGATGTGTCCACATACATCTTTGCTATATCCCGCCATGTATGGCACAGGTTTGCATGCCATAGACTCAGAGATTTAGCAATGCCTTGTGATTTTTCCTAATTTGCTTCTTTAATATGTTACTTTATACATATTCTATTATGGCAAACAAAAATTAAAAAATTCCTCCTGCATGTTGTGCCAAATTTGTAAAAAAGCAAAGATGTAAGTGGACACATCTGTATACATGGTATTATCGATTAGTGCGTCAAGCAAAATGAATCTACCTTCAGGATCAATATGTTTCCTACTGATTGAGTGCTGTAAACTAGCATGGAAAATGATGGCCACCCCCCCGGGATTTAGTGTGATATGGGGATGCATTCCCCTATCCAAGGAGCCCGTAAGGAATTCCGAGGGTCGTCTAACCAGTGCGTCTCCCGAAGAAATATAATCTGAGGAGCCATACGTTTTAAATGTGAGACTACTTTCTTTCTTTGAACGGGATGATGAAGCCCCTCCACATTCCAGGAGATTATGCGTAGCGGAGTATTGTGAGAAACTCCAGTATCATGAGGGTGTGGGGAGGCCACCGAAGCCATATTAACCCACACCTACAGTCGGGAATAACATGTTGAATATGTGAAAGGTAAGATAGGGCCCCACCCGTCCCAGCGAGCGGGGGGAGGATAACCTAGGAGGGGGATGAGTCCCCGGGTCAGGCAGACAAAACAAATAAAAAAACATAGAAATATTAACGTGAACAGTAAGAACTTTAAACAGGTAATGAGTGAGCTAGGAGCATTCATGTCTCACACACATGGCACTCCACATACGAGACCCGAAATAAAAGATCGGGATAGTGATGAGCAATAAGCTAGCAGGTAAGGTAAGGAGAAGTGTAGCTTCGCCTCTCCTGGGTCGTCAAAGAACAGTGGTTTGCCATTCTCAAAGACCCGGAGGTGGGCTGGGTAGAGGAGAGAGAACTTGACCTTGGTATCGAAGAGGTACTTGCAGATGGGAGCAAACTCCCTGCGTTTGGCAGCCACAAGTGCTGAGAAATCTTGAAAGATGAGGAAGCGATCTCCGTTGTAGGATAAGGAGGCCGTTTTACGATAGTGGTCAAGAAGCCTCATCTTGTCAGCATAGTTCAAAATTCTCATTATGACGGGATGGGGACGTCCAGTGGGGTTCCTCCGTTCCGGTCCGAGCCTATGAGCTCTCTCATTTATGAGTGGGACTCCTTTAAGATCCATAGCCAGTTGCTCCGGGATGCCAGACGAGAGGAGATCCATGAGTTTGTGACCCTTGACCGATTCGGGGATGCCAATTACCCTCAGATTATTACGCTGGTGCGATTTTCAAGATCATCGATCTTCTCTGATAGGTCAGCAATCTCCGATTGATTGGCTTGTATGGTTCTCTGGGCTGTGGACAAGTCATCTTCCAGCGTGGAAATCCACTATTCCGCTTCGTCTAAATGTGTGGAGTGTTGGTTGAGTTGGGTTAGCGTGGATTCGATGGCTTCCTTAATGCCCGCTAGGTTTTCGTCCAGCAGGGGACCCAGGACAGCCACTAGGTCATTTTGTTTCATTTTCGCCTGCTTAACAGGTGGTCTGGATCTAGCACATGTCGCATAGTGAGAATCGGGGTTAGCCCGAATCTCACCATGTGTATGCCCCTTAACAATGGTGGTGTCTTACACCAACATACAATAAGTATACATTATACTGTAGGAAACTTCTATAAAGTGCTTCCCTAGTGAAAGAATAAAATGCATACACAGGTTATTGGGAGCAGAATGTCTGGAAGGTACATACTTTCCAATTGTCCCCCATCTGCGCATGCTAGGCATGCCCTCACAGTAATACAAACAGGGGCGCTGCAAGGCTCCACCCCCTTTCAATACTAGGCTCTGCCCCTTTATCAGATGTGCTCACCTTTTGCACACACAGGGTCCTGATTCTTGGGACAGGTATGTTGGGAGGTATGGGCAAGTATAATGCAGGGTTTATTCTTTATCAGTATACAGTACGTGTAACCTATATGTACTGTATAGAGGGAGCAGTTTGATGAGATCTGAGGGCAAGGTCCAATGCTGGACCTGAGCTCAAGCACTCAGCAGTGTCCCATCTCCTACTATTATTACCCGATTGCTTAGACATGCTGAACAGGTATATAATAAGGTGGGGGTTAATCTTATTAGCAGCTTGTCTCTATAGTACAGTATATAGAACAACAGCAGTCGGTAATCCACCCATGTTCCCTCTAGCTTATAGAATTTTATCTATTACATCCAATGTATCTCCAATTTGTTATTTACAACTCTATGGGAACTGTCTGAAATTCCTTCAAAAGTTACTAAGGGACAGACTTAGCATTCAATATTCGTGGGATATCCCCTGACAACAGCCATGATCAGAGAGTACCCACAAATATTAAGGATGCCCCAGATGTACCATGGAGGGATCGCAGCAGGTATCTCCCATATGTGCACACAATTAACATCAGAGGGTGCACAATACAATCAGAGTTATACATCACTAGCTGATCTAGTTTCATCAGATTGCTAAGGGAAGACTTAGTGGAGGTTTATATATGTATTTTATCTCCATGTAATATGCATATATTACATAGATCAGGGCTGGCCAAACCGGTCCTCGAGATCTACCAACAGTTCGTGTTTTCCAGTCCTCCTAGAGATCTGTAGAATTGTCAGTTAGGAATGAATGCAGCACATCTTAAATAGTAATGACTACACCTGTGTACCAGCTAGGTGGTCTGGAAAATGTGAACTGTTGGTAGATCTTGAGGACTGGTTTGGCCAGCCCTGACATAGATATTCATTAGTCTATTGTACAAATGTGGCAGATTTTAAACTGACATGTAACTCATCAAATACAACTGCAAGGGGAAGCAATGTGTTACATGTCCATTTATATATTGCTACATGTGGAGAAAAATAATATCCAGAGAAAAAGTATTACTTTTGCTTAGGTAGAAAATAAATGATGCAGCGTGTTTAATATGACTCAAAACCATTTTCTTTGCAGATAAGATCAGTGGAAGCCAGAACATCTTGCCTTGGGGAGAATACCACCTGTACCAGCTGCCTGCCCTCAGATCATATATATAGATACATCTATCTATCTATCTATCTATCTATCTATCTATCTATCTATCTATCTATCTATCTATCTATCTATCTATCTCTATATATATATCTATATATATATATATATATATATATATCTCCTATATATTTGGCTACATCTGTTACTCTGTGCCTGGCCGTAAGGCTGGGTGGAGTCACAGCGGTGGGCGGAGTCAGCAAGTCTCTGCTCCTGCTGCCTGTCCATCTCTCTCTCTCCCCTCCCCCCACCCATCAGCAGCTCTGACTCCCCGGCCGCGGCGCCGGGCCAACAACAACGGCTGATGCCGCCCCTGGCATGCACATTAGGAGGGACGGGTGGTACAGGAGAAGGCTTTCATAGCCCTCCCTGCGCCGTGTACACACACCCGCCGCCCGCCGCCTCCTCCACACTCATCCAGCTGTCAGCTCTCCTGCTGTGACAGGAGCCGAGTGCTGCAGTGACGTCATCTCCTGCAGCACTCTCCTCCTGTCACAGAGAAGAGCCGGCACACACACTCTCCGGGGGCTGCCAGCATCAACAGGCAAGCTGGAAACACCCCCCGAGCCAGAGAAAACATACCCGCGAGGCCACGCCCCTTTCACAGCAGGCCACGACCCCTTTTCGGCTGCGGGGGGGGGGGGGGGGTGAGAGATGTGTGTAACAGTAATACTGACCCGGTGACGCCTCTGGACACTACTGTAACCCTACCCTCAATACCTTGAACGAGAGCTGTCTATGTATTCTATTAAGGGATGGTTACCTAATAGTTGTGCCTCCACTCAAGCTATGTGTAGTATTTAACTACCGTTAAGGCTTGCTTGAGTAAGCCTGATCACTATCCTTAGGGGATGATTCCCTTATATCATAGATATATTATCTAATATACCTGTCTCTTTCTTCCAGGATCTTCAGATCAACTTCCAGACGGACCAGACACACATGGAAAGTATAACACTTTAATGACCAGTACCAAATGGATTAAGTATACATTAACATTTCATCAATTACACATTCCCCTTTAAGTCATTAATCCATGCTAACCCCCTGTCAATTAGGCCTATACACAGTACCTGCATGCAATACAACAAATCCTTTTTCTTTTCAAGACACCCTTAGGTGTTAGAGTGACCCGGGTACTCTTAATATGATAGTGCACTATAAGGGCCCATAAACTTCCTAAAAATAACAGCAGTTAATACAGAATGTCTGACACTATGTTTTAGTATCAACTATCAGTTCTCCCTTCAGTTAAAGAGAAAGATATTTGGCTCAGTCTACTTATGATAGCGATTACTTTCTCCTATAAGGTTACTTATAGTTCCTCCTTGGCAGATAACAGAAAGTATCTATTTAGCTCATAGATAGTAACATCAACAGTTGATTACCAAGGAATCTGTATCCTTTCCTCAGTAAAAATGTTACCGTAGTTGTCCAGTATTAAACTAAACTCCTAAGAAGCTGGTATGATAAACCTTTGTTATGCTGCGTCCTTGGGGAACATTTACTAACATTCGTAATTTCCAAATTCATGTCCAAGTTCAATCACGAATGACATCGACAGTGTAAAATTGCAACTTTTTGAATTGATTACGACTAATTTACTAAGCTGTCGTATTCGTATTTTTTGTTTCTTCCGATGTCGATGTCATTCGTGCTTTTATGATGTAGATTGCGGCCGCGTTTGCTATTTCGCGGCCGCGTTGGTGTGTTTTTTTTACGACTGCGTCACAAGTCTGTTACGGCAGTGATTTGGAAATTACTGCCGCGTTTTTACTCCTAAGTTTCGTTTACGTCACGCGGCCGTGATTGGTTGTATTCGTGAAGGAGGAGTGTCTGTGCATATTACTATAAAAACGCCCCAAACACTCCGCACCTCGTGGGTTTAGCTAGTGGAGAGGAGAGAGGAAGGTGTATTTGGAGTTGGTGAGTTTGGTGGATTTTTTGGTGGATTTGGAGAGGAGTTTGGTGATTGTTGAGTGCTGTACTGTGTGTGTAAGTAGTCTTGTCATATTTGTAGTATTGTTTTTTCACAGTTTGTCATTTTTTTTGTCCTTGTTTTTTTTTTACAGTCTTTTGGCATTGTTTGTGAGTGAGTGAGTGAGCGTGTGTGTTGGCTGTGTGGTGTGTAGTAGTAGGAGTAGTGGAGGAGTGTGTTTTGTGTTTTGATTTCTCAGTGTTTTTTGTTGTTTGTCATGTCCGACTCAGAGGTCAGTGTGGTGGCGGAGGTTAGTGAGGTGGAGGCTGGTAGTGAGGTGGAGGCTGGTAGTGAGGTGGAGGCTGGTAGTGAGGTGGAGGGGGGTAGTGAGAGAGAGGAGGTTAGTGAGGAGGAGGAGGAGGGGGTGCCTGTTGCTGTATTTTCCAGTGATAGCGATGGTGTTGTGGCTCCGCAGCCACGCACCACTACCAAGACTGGCAGGAATATAAAGTTCAGCTATGCAGAAAACATGGCTTTGGTGCGTGAGCTGATGAAGCACCATCGCCAATTGTTTGGTCAGGATGCTGGCAAGGTGTCCTCCCGCAGGAAGTCTGTCCTGTGGGGTCAAGTAATACTTGCTGTGAATAGTGAGGGTGTGGTGAGGCGGACTGAGGACACGTGCCGCAAGCGGTTTTATGATATTAAGCGGCGTGTCAAGGCCAAGATGGCCAAAGAGGCCAAATCTGCTCGTAAAACCGGAGGTGGCCCACCTTTCCGTGCAAGCTATCGGGACTGGGAGGAGCCTGTGCGGGCATTGATTCCTGCAGAAGTGGTGTCTGCTACTCATGTCCGGGATTCGGACCGACCCACGCAGGATGGTAAGTTTGATTTGTTATATTGTTTTTAAAATGTATGCTAAATGTTCTAAATTTCATTTTTAAAGGGTAAAATTTTTTTTTTAATTTTTTTTTACATATTGCAGGCCTATGCTCCCTTAAGGTGTGTTTGTGTTTAGAATCTGCTTTTTTCACCTTGCATAGGCTATGTTTACCCAAAAATATTGCGTAAAAACATGTGTAATGTATTTTTTGTGTTTAAAATTATAAATATTTTTTTTTGGCGATAATGCTTGGCCATGTGTTTTGTCTGCTTATTTATTTATTTATTTTTTTATTTTATCTTCTGCAAAGCGGTGCAATTTTTGCAACATTACATTTTTTAAACATTTGCAAGTAGTGAATTTAGACAATATCTGAGGCATAATTCAAAAATGTAACATATTTATTGTGTGCCACATCATGTACATTTGGATATACAACTCAAAATAATGAAGCTAGAAGCTCTTAATCTGAAATTATTTGTTTAACCAATACCTAATAGATGGTTACAGTACAATAAGGCTTTGCAGTGGTTGTTTTGACACAAAGCATGGTAATAATGTTTGGAACACTTTTTCAACAGTCACACAGACCAGCCGGCCAGACAGGCCTCAGACAAGTCAGGATGAGTCTGGGATTGCAGGTAAGTCTTCACTGTAGTCACATATTCTGAAAACACATAGAAGTACAAAATATTAATTTTTATATTTTCACATAGGTTCTGCTTCTGGAAGACGACCTCCTGTAAGGCGCCCATCACAGGGCTTGGGCCACTTACCCAGGAGGCCAAGTTCGACACGGCGTCTTGCCTTGGAATCTGCTGCTCCATCATCCCCACCCAGGCGACGACTTTCGGCAGTGTCACCCCAGCCACCACTGGCACTATTGGCCAGTTCTCAGAGTGATGAGCCCCGATCCCCTCAGTTATCTGGTGAGTAAATTCAGAAATTAAACACCTAAGCAATAATATACACAGTACAGTTAATATGTTGTTAGTTGGTTTGGAAATTACATGTTTTCCAGAACAAGCAATGTGTTGTTCCGTCTTTAATTGGTAAAGGTGCCAAAAAAAAAAAAAAAAAGGGCTTAGTGTATTTTCTAGACAACATCATTTTGTTACTAATTCATTTTTAACAACAAATAGAGCCCACACACGTGCTCAATTTTTAAAAATATTAATAAAATTAGATAGAAAAAACAGTCTCCACAACATTATAGTGTTCCCACATCTCCCCTGTCCAGTATGTAGATGGCTTACTTGCTCGGCTCCTCTGGACTATCCAGGTAAGTAGTCTATATCGTGGTCAGGGGAGGGATTCTAACAGTGTAATGCTGTGGAGGGGAAATAGTTAGGTGAGGATTATGCAAATCTGTCTATGTTTCCGCCTGTGTTGGTATATATTTTTTTAATCCTAGACAACATTATAAGTTGAAAAAAACAACTGTAAAAAGTTACTAAATGGAGTATTATGAATGTAGTAATGTGTAGCATTAGCCTTGTAATATTATATCAAAATTACAATGCATGTTGCCCACCCCATACAGAGCCCAGCTTGATGGCCGACGTGGACCAGCAGGGCCAAGACCAACAGGCAACAATAACACTGCAACTTACACCTGTTGACCCAAGCCAGCCAATACAGTTGCAGGATATCCCCCAAGCATCCATCAGTCCACAACTGGCACAAGCTCCGCCCCCAAGCCAAATCCCAGATGACTTTTGGGCCAGTTGGACAAGCCAACAGGCCCAAAGCAATGCCAGCCTCACTGCACATACACAACACCTTGCCAGTCTGCCCCATCATCTACCGCGTATTAGTCGCAACTCGGGCAGACTGATAGTACAAGTAGGGCGAATGGCTACCTCAATGGAGCAAATTAGGGCTGACAACAGCCAAATGCTTGCACATTTAGGTCGCATCATAGATGAGCAACAGCGCCATCAGCAGGCACTCGTTCAGCTCATTCAGCACAACCAAGTGGTGAATGAGTCATTATCCAGGATTGTAGCCAGCCACACTGCTACCAACACTCAGCTGATTGCAAGTTTAAATAATTTGAGCAGCAATATTTCCCTGATGGGAGCTCAGCAAGTAACCTCCAGCTCTGGGACCACGACCCCTATCCAAACGCCAGTAACCTCCCCTGTTCGGCGTTCCTCAAGAGCACGTGCCAGTGAGCCAGCACCCAGCACACACAAGCGCAAAAAATAACCACAATGTTATTAGAAAAATAAAAATTTGTATTTGACAAACACACAACTTCCTGTGTCCGTCTCCAACATTGTCGAAGCTGCTCTGTATGTATGTATGTTTTTCATGGGGAATGACTGAAAATGTATTTTTTTCATAAACTAAGCACAATGTACACACCACTATAAACAACAAACAGTAAGTAACAAAACACACAATAGAAAGTAGTGCAAAGTGTTTAGTCAAGGATAATTACAGCCTAAGAAAACTGACCTGAAAAATATCGCCGGATCACTTCTTGGCGTACCTGCCTCCCTACATTTGTACTCACACTGTCACCAGATGGGTCTAACTCCTCTGCTTGCTGACTGCTTTCTCCCTCATCATGTGCCAGATGTTGACTTAAACACAGATTATGGAGAAAACAGCAGCAGAACACAATTCTAGTCACCTTTGAGGGACTATACAACAAAAGGCCGGCAGATTTATCCAGACACCGAAACCGTGACTTCAGCACACCAAAACATCTTTCTATCACATTCCGCGTAGCCTTATGTGCATGATTGTAACTGTGTTCAGCAGGAGAATCAGGTTGGGACAATGGAGTAAGGAGCCAAGAGTAGCAGCCGTAACCCCCATCACCTGAAAAAAAGATATAGTCAACATTAGTACATATGTAAGATTATTCTCTCACCTCATCCAAACTCGAGTTTGTGGTTAAAAGACATACACATAAAACATTTTAAACATACCCAACAGCCAGCCATCAGGCATTTGTCCGTCCTCAAATTTATCGAAGAGCGATGACTGACTGAGGATGAAGGAGTCATGGCAGCCACCAGGGTAACCTGCAACAACACTCATAATTTTTATGTTTGCATCACAGACCACCTGGACATTAGTTGATTGTGCCAGATGCCTATTAGTATATATATATTGGCGGCCCTTAGGTGATCTCAGCTGAACGTGTGTGCAATCTATGGCCCCCAGCACATTGGGCATGCCAGCAAGCTCATAGAAAGCTACCCTGACAGCACTCCACTCCGACTCCTCGGTAGGGAAGCAGATTGAGGCTTTAATGTGTGGCTCCAACACATCCAAAACCTGAGTGGACATTAAAGAAGCTAAGGTGAGTGTCATGTTAGGTATTCTCAACAATACTGTGGTGTTTCAACTTCCAGAAGCAACACTTAGACATAACCGCATATGTATTTTTAGACTCACCTGAATCAAATATCTTGAAAAGGTGGGCTGTGAGATACCAATGACGTCGCCTGCCACAGCCTGGAAGCTCCCAGTAGCCATAAAGTGTAACACAGCCAGGAGTTTGTGTAGGCCTGAGACAGAGCGAGAGCGTGCTGTCTCAGGGTCTATGCCCAGTTTGACAAGGTCATACAGGTGGAAAATGTTGGCTCTATTTAGGCGGAACATCTGTATGACCCTATCATCGGACAGTGCATTTAAGTTTAAACGCCCTCTAAAAAAACGAGGCTGCCGCAGCCTCCGCGGTACCTGGACAACCTGTTGGCCATGTTCACTTACCTGGGCCTGATTCCTGGAAGCCTCATGGAGCAATCTAAGGTATCCCACAGCAAGCAAAAAATCATTGCCACACACCACAGCCGCCATTTCAGAGTGAGAGAAGTTCAGAATGTGCCTGAAACACTTTTATAGGGCCAAACATTCAGGTGTGAGTAATGGATAATTGAGTACACATGTAAACGCGGTTTTCAAAGGAAAAAAATACGATTTGTAATTTTTCACGGCCGCGAATGCATTTTCGCGGCAGCAATTACAATTACGAATGGTTAGTAAATGACCGAGATTCATATCTAAACAGGCGTAATTTGACCGATGGTGTATTCATTCGTAATTTTTAACTTGGACTTGAAAAAAATTACGAATGCCCTCATCACTGCCGTGATTAGTGCTTAGTAAATTACCGAGATGACACTTTGAAGAAAAAACGCCATCTCGGTCAAAATCGGGACCTTAGTAAATTTACCCCCTTGTGTCCATTTGAAGTAGCTGATGCTTTCTATATTTCAGAGCATATATAGCTTTTCGATTCCTGTATGCCTCAAATTATTGTTGTCTCTTAGGATGAGTCTATATTAAATATATCTGCAAGAGATGGTTTCTCTTATCATAGTCACAGCGAGCTCAAATCCTTTAACTTTAAAACGAATAGTCTCTTACGTGTCAGTCCTTCTTACGGGTTCACGAATATACATATAACACAGTTGTATTAAAGTGCCACAAGCTAGTCCTTGAATCGGGATGATATTCTAATCCTTTGTGGCTAAGAGGCTTTAACATCCATCCAATGTCACTGTAGTATGGCTACCTTTAATGTCCTTGACTCTAATTCTGCTAATTCAGGGGCATAAATACACACATTAGGTGGCAGCTTTAGGGTGTTACTTTCTATTTAGCACTGCAGAACAATGTCTCTGGCTCTCCTTTGACTGATGTGATGCTGATATATGGGGAGCTTTAAAACTATTTATGAAGCCAGTGCTTTCTACCTTCTCCTTAGCACTATGATTAAGCCATACATGGAACTGTAATTATAGGTCACTCTGACTACTGTGACCCATTACTATCCTCCTGCTTAATAGCCATTATTGCGGCCTAGCCCTGGAGTCCTTAGTCCCAATATGAAATTGACTATGTACCATAGTCACCTATGGCTTGCTGTGCTTAGTGTAGGGGTAATATAAATGGCTGGATTATGCACTCACACTTCTACGATCTAGTGATGCTGCAGCAGGATGCTCCCCCGACTCCTCCCTTACACTTACAGCCACACAGAATGGAGCCTCTGCTGCTGGTCCTAGCTTCTTTGTTGTGGCTGTCAGAGTCTGTGCCGGTAATAGGTAGGAAGGAACCCTCTCTGTCTCCCTGTCATAGATGCGCCCTTCCAATACTGCTGGGTGAGTTGACTAGCGCCAATGCCGGGTTCTATGAACAGTGCTGAGTCTCAATGCTGCTGTCACCACCTTTACAGTAAGGAAGCCCTGTTCTGGCTACACACATTAAGCCCCCTCCGGCCGCCGCAATGTATACCGCTCAGCTCTAATGCGGGCGACGGCCGGAGCAGCAAAAAACTATGTCCTCTCACCAAGGGATATGCAGTCTCTCCCTCAGCTATACTCACAGCACCTCTCCACCCCTCTCCAGTAGTCACATGACTCACTCTGAGGTGATGCCCCGCCCACTGGCAATCACCCCACTAGGTGATTGACAATTAGGAGCACAAGGACATTAACCCTTTAGATACACTGTGAAACCATAAAATAAGCCTTAATTGTATTCACCACTACATTTACATCAATGTACATACAATTACATATATGTGAACTGTATTATTTACCTCAAAACATGCATACAGTATTACAACATCCATTAACTTTTATATGAATAATATATATGCTTATACTCCATTTTAGTCACCATATTATAACTACCTCAGTATAAGTGTTGTTTAAACCCTAAATCAGGGTTACATTTCTCCCCCTGGTGCATTGTCACTGTTTAACATCTTTAGGTGCCAATGCACCATCTACCTTACTCACTATGCTAAAATAGTATATATTCATTCACATCCATTAGCAAGCTACCTCATCTCAACCATTTTAACTGTTGGCCAAATAGGGAGGGATGGAACTACATAGCCTTCATGCCTCCCAGGGATAGTGTTCTCTGATCGTGCTGGTTCCCCTAGCTCTTCTACACCTGATTTAATTACTTCTTTTAGTACTGGACTTCGGATGGAAGATTTAAGAGATTGTGCTAGGGTAAAGTTATCATGTACCTCACTACGATTGTCACTAAGACTAGTTTCTTTCTCTGACGAAGCTTCTAAAGTTATCAAGTCTTTAGCATCTGAATTTTCCGTTTCTTGATCCTGGGACTGATTTAATCTACCATTGAATCTCGAGAGAGGTCGGTAATGTAAGGTTGTAGAAGGATGACATGGAGCTGGATCTCTCCCTTGCCTTTGTTCTGAATATGCACTTCCTTCATCAACCGCTTTTTCTCGTACTTGATAACAATAACTGTATGATCCTCGTCGGTTTGGAGCAAATCGACTCCCTTTCACTGGTACTCCACCTATGCCAGTCACATTTGCTGCATGTACACCCTTTTCCCCTTCCAACACTTCAAATTCTACTTTCTCTCCATCTCCTACACTGTACAACAGTTTTAGGGGGTTATTCTTCGTTATGGATGTCCAATGTACAAATATGTCTTCTCCGGTGTCATGCCTTTTAATGAAGCCATAGCCTTTCTTCACATGGAACCATATTACTGTGCCAGTCATTTTAAGAGACATATACTGTGTCCCTTTACTATCAACTTTATTCATAGAAGATTGTCTCAGCAATATACCATCCACTACCTCAGTCTGTAATGCTATGTCCTTAGTATCCGGTCGCATAGAAAATTCATGGATACTGTCTTCAGGACAGTTGTTTAGGAAGTTGGCATCCTTGAGTATTTTATTCTCAGATTCTAGCTGAGACAGTCTTTCTTTCATTTCATTCAGACGAATATGATCCTCCTTTTCAGTTTCTTTACCCACTTCCAATAATTCAGACAACTCAGTTATTTTTGATTCCAGAGAATGAATATTGTCTTCCTGCTGCTGGTACATTATCAACTTTTGTTGCTCCGGATTGACTCTGGTTTGTCTTTCATCAGATGCCATGGTTTCCATCTCTCTCTGTATAAACCAAAGTTCTCTTTAAAGCTCTTTGTTCCTCTCGTCAATTTTGGTGTTAAACATTTGTTCTTCTTTTAGCTTCCATCGGGTTTCATCTAGAACCTCCAGCAACTGATAAATATGTTTAGACCTGTCCAGTGCTATATGTCTTATCACCTCTATCGGGGTCTGTAGATCCACTGGGCTATCTCTTCTTGTTGGTTCCTCAATGGAAGTTGGAAACAGGGAAAGCAGGTCCTTCTGTTGATCTTTTGGCAGAGCTAATACTAATTGTCCATGTTTCTTATAATCCTCAGCTATTTGCTTTAGCACAGTTTCTAATTTCTGTATACCTACATCTATCTTCACTTCCCCTGGAACTCTCTCTTTCAGTGGTAGAACATTCTTATCTCCTTTCATTTCATAATCCATGTTAGCGATCAAAGTATGAGCAAGGTTGTCACTAACACCTCCCTCACTATCCTTTAGGTGGGGATCAAGTCTGACTTTCTTGTCCTTTGATTTTTTCTTTCTCTTCTCCAACTCTACAGGGACATCTAATATTTTTTCATTTTTCACACCTAGGTTATTTACAAAAGTTCCCACAAACTTGCATGTCACCTCTTCCTTTAAGCCTGGTCCCTTATGGTACTCTTGTTTGTCCATACTTTTACATTCTCTATTGGCTTCAACTCTCCCAACTGATACAGCAATGGCTTTATGTCCAACCTTCTCCCTGTTCCTTTGCTTCTTTCCCATATTTGTATTTTTTTTTTAGGGATGTGAGGACTTTATCAATAATAATTAATGGCAGCTGACACCTGTGGTGTAACAGGGCCTGAGTGTAACTTCTATCTCACGCGGTGCCTCCAAATGTAACCCTACCCTCAATACCTTGAACGAGAGCTGTCTATGTATTCTATTAAGGGATGGTTACCTAATAGTTGTGCCTCCACTCAAGCTATGTGTAGTATTTAACTACCGTTAAGGCTTGCTTGAGTAAGCCTGATCACTATCCTTAGGGGATGATTCCCTTATATCATAGATATATTATCTAATATACCTGTCTCTTTCTTCCAGGATCTTCAGATCAACTTCCAGACGGACCAGACACACATGGAAAGTATAACACTTTAATGACCAGTACCAAATGGATTAAGTATACATTAACATTTCATCAATTACACATTCCCCTTTAAGTCATTAATCCATGATAACCCCCTGTCAATTAGGCCTATACACAGTACCTGCATGCAATACAACAAATCCTTTTTCTTTTCAAGACACCCTTAGGTGTTAGAGTGACCCGGGTACTCTTAATATGATAGTGCACTATAACGGCCCATAAACTTCCTAAAAATAACAGCAGTTAATACAGAATGTCTGACACTATGTTTTAGTATCAACTATCAGTTCTCCCTTCAGTTAAAGAGAAAGATGTTTGGCTCAGTCTACTTATGATAGCGATTACTTTCTCCTATAAGGTTACTTATAGTTCCTCCTTGGCAGATAACAGAAAGTATCTATTTAGCTCATAGATAGTAACATCAACAGTTGATTACCAAGGAATCTGTATCCTTTCCTCAGTAAAAATGTTACCGTAGTTGTCCAGTATTAAACTAAACTCCTAAGAAGCTGGTATGATAAACCTTTGTTATGCTGCGTCCTTGTGTCCATTTGAAGTAGCTGATGCTTTCTATATTTCAGAGCATATATAGCTTTTCGATTCCTGTATGCCTCAAATTATTGTTGTCTCTTAGGATGAGTCTATATTAAATATATCTGCAAGAGATGGTTTCTCTTATCATAGTCACAGCGAGCTCAAATCCTTTAACTTTAAAACTAATAGTCTCTTACGTGTCAGTCCTTCTTACGGGTTCACGAATATACATATAACACAGTTGTATTAAAGTGCCACAAGCTAGTCCTTGAATCGGGATGATATTCTAATCCTTTGTGGCTAAGAGGCTTTAACATCCATCCAATGTCACTGTAGTATGGCTACCTTTAATGTCCTTGACTCTAATTCTGCTAATTCAGGGGCATAAATACACACATTAGGTGGCAGCTTTAGGGTGTTACTTTCTATTTAGCACTGCGGAACAATGTCTCTGGCTCTCCTTTGACTGATGTGATGCTGATATATGGGGAGCTTTAAAACTATTTATGAAGCCAGTGCTTTCTACCTTCTCCTTAGCACTATGATTAAGCCATACATGGAACTGTAATTATAGGTCACTCTGACTACTGTGACCCATTACTATCCTCCTGCTTAATAGCCATTATTGCGGCCTAGCCCTGGAGTCCTTAGTCCCAATATGAAATTGACTATGTACCATAGTCACCTATGGCTTGCTGTGCTTAGTGTAGGGGTAATATAAATGGCTGGATTATGCACTCACACTTCTACGATCTAGTGATGCTGCAGCAGGATGCTCCCCCGACTCCTCCCTTACACTTACAGCCACACAGAATGGAGCCTCTGCTGCTGGTCCTAGCTTCTTTGTTGTGGCTGTCAGAGTCTGTGCCGGTAATAGGTAGGAAGGAACCCTCTCTGTCTCCCTGTCATAGATGCGCCCTTCCAATACTGCTGGGTGAGTTGACTAGCGCTAATGCCGGGTTCTATGAACAGTGCTGAGTCTCAATGCTGCTGTCACCACCTTTACAGTAAGGAAGCCCTGTTCTGGCTACACACACTAAGCCCCCTCCGGCCGCCGCAATGTATACCGCTCAGCTCTAATGCGGGCGACGGCCGGAGCAGCAAAAAACTATGTCCTCTCACCAAAGGATATGCAGTCTCTCCCTCAGCTATACTCACAGCACCTCTCCACCCCTCTCCAGTAGTCACATGACTCACTCTGAGGTGATGCCCCGCCCACTGGCAATCACCCCACTAGGTGATTGACAATTAGGAGCACAAGGACATTAACCCTTTAGATACACTGTGAAACCATAAAATAAGCCTTAATTGTATTCACCACTACATTTACATCAATGTACATACAATTACATATATGTGAACTGTATTATTTACCTCAAAACATGCATACAGTATTACAACATCCATTAACTTTTATATGAATAATATATATGCTTATACTCCATTTTAGTCACCATATTATAACTACCTCAGTATAAGTGTTGTTTAAACCCTAAATCAGGGTTACACTACTGTTTACCAGCCTGCAGCAGCCGCCCACAGCCCCAACGGTGAGTCCCTCCGGCCATCCTACCCACTGATTCTATGTGTGGTCCCCACTTTACACACATCTGCACTTCTGGTGCCCTCCCTCTCCACTACTTTCCCCCTCTCTTCATCAGCTTCCTCACTGGGGACCCTCCCTGCCGACCCGCGTCTCTGTATCCCCTCCCTAACACCCTGCATCCCTGTATCCCCTCCCTACCGCCCCGCGTCTTTCTATCCCCTCCCTACCGCCCCGCGTCTCTATATCCCCTCCCTACCGTCCCACGTCTCTGTAGCCCCTCCTCCCTATGCCTCTGTATCCCCACCCTACCACCCCGCTTCTCTCTATCCCCTTCCTACCGCCCTGCGTCTCTCTATCCCCTCCCTACCGCCCTGCGTCTCTCTATCCCCTCCCTGCCGCCCTGCGTCTCTCTATCCCCTCCCTACCGCCCCCCTTCTCTCTATCCCCTCCCTACCGGCCCGCGTCTCTCTACCCCCACCCTACCGCCCCGCGTCTCTGTTTCCCCTCCCTACCGCCCTGCG
Source organism: Pseudophryne corroboree (assembly GCF_028390025.1). NCBI lineage: Eukaryota > Metazoa > Chordata > Amphibia > Anura > Myobatrachidae > Pseudophryne > Pseudophryne corroboree. The sequence goes on along the minus strand of NC_086445.1, from coordinate 478,117,718 downwards.
TTTCTGTATCCCCTCCCTACCGCCCTGCGTCTCTCTATCCCCTCCCTACCGCTCTGCGTCTCTGTATCCCCTCCCTACCGCTCTGCGTCTCTGTATCCCCTCCCTACCGCCCTGTGTCTCTGTATCCCCTCCCTACCGCTCTGCATCTCTGTATCCCCTCCCTACTGCCCTGTGTCTCTGTATCCCCTCCCTACCGCTCTGCGTCTCTGTATCACCTCCCTACCGCTCTGCGTTTCTGTATCCCCTCCCTACGGCCCTGCGTTTCTGTATCCCCTCCCTACCGCCCTGCGTCTCTGTATCCCCTCCCTACCCCCTGTTTCCCATACACGGTCCATACCACTGGCTCCTTGATACCTCCCTGACAAACCCTGACCAGGAGTACAGGAGCCATAACCCCCTGCGGTACTCCCCATGGTTACCGGTATATCGGTGATGCTCCGCTTTGCCGCCTCCTCCCTATCCCTCACACAGCAAACACAGGGCGCAAGCCCAGCACCGAGCACATGACCGCGCTGTCCATGCCCATTGGCCCTGGTACCAGCTCCAGCCATCGCCCCCTCCTCCTACTGCACCTGAGGGGGGCGCGCACATAGTGCATGCAGAGGGGACTGGTGCACCTGCGGCCGCGTGGAGACCTTGCGTGTGCAACATGTCCGCATTGCTACACCTGAAGGATGGTACGTGTAGAGAGAGGACACAGCTGCCCCTGTTCCGCATTGTACCAGCACTCCCCTCTGTGTCTAATTACACCATATACCGCTTCATGCCGGTATGTCTATATCACATACATCCTTATCCATGTCCTATATATTGTTACAAATAAAATGACATAGGTATAAGTCCCACACCCCCTCCCCCCCACACCTGCATCCACCTCCCCCTCCACTCGCAGCATCTACATACTCCCTGCCTCATCCGCGGTCCCCCCCCCCCCCCGCACCCGCTACATTCTGTACATCGTGCTCTGCAGGCACTGTTCATGCCGTCGCAAGGGGCTACGCCCCCTTCACCATTGGAAGCACTTTCGTTGTGCAATATTTAACCACTAACAAACCTAGGAATGCAGGTAATACTCATACAAATATTGAACCGCAGCAAGGCGTGCAGGGGTTAAGGGGGCGTAGATAGATAGATAGATAGATAGATAGATTGAAGTGCAACAGAATTTGCTGTGCTATATAAGAATCTATTAATAAATGAATATTTATAATCATATATAAATACGTATATCTCATCCTTTCTCCCCCACCATGCCACAGTCTGTGTCTCCCTCTCTCCTTCTTTCCACACATCCCACAGTCTGTCTCTCCCCAATGACTCCATGCTGCATTCCCAGCTCCCTCACCCTATCCTATAGCCCTGTATCCCCTCACCAATCTACTCTTACCCCGTGAGAGACTCACACGCGCTGCACTAGCCAGTATCCAGACCCACACAGCAGGTACCATGCGGCCCTCACACGCCACCAGAAGAGGCTGGCCTGGGGCTTGGGAGTCCTGGCTAGCAGAGCTGCTGCCGTGTCACATAACTGCCTGCAACAGAGCTGGACTCGGAAGAGCGGGGGCACACTTGCACCGCACAGTTACTGTGATTGGGAAGCTCTTATCACTCTGTAATTGCACCCACACCACCTACAGCTCACTGTCCTATTTGGATGAGATGGCTCACATCCTTGCATGGCACTAAGTGGTGTATCCGTAAGGCACCTCTGGACCACGGGGCCCGATACAGGTGTCCCCTTTGACCCCCTTTGTCGCCAGCCCTGTGTACAGCAGTGATGGACAACCTGTTACATTTCAAGGGCCGAATGTGCGCCAACATTGAAAAGGTTCACACATTACCCTTATTTTTCCTTCAGGGTCCACAGTAGAGCCACTGGATTTACATTGGGTTGTAGGTGGCATCACAGGATCGGGCACCAAACAGTTAACAATGTTGGACTTCCAGCATGCATCGGTCCAGTCTGCCTATATCCGTGCCTCCTGGCCCAGACAATTACATTTTTTGTTTGTTGCGCTAGGAGCTGGACCACTGTAGAAATGGTGTGGGTGTTTTCGCAGTCACAAGCTTTTTAAAACCTTTTATTATTTCATATAGTCTTTTTTAAAGTGGTTTTACTATGCGTCTTAAACATATAATGTAGGAGTCGCTCCAACAACTTCCCGCCAGTGTCGCAACAACAGTTACCCTTATGTAGACGCTTTGTGTTACGTCGGGCGCCAGCTGGACGTACTAGCAGGTCCACAGTGACGATCCCAGGCTGCGGCCTGACCACGGGGAGAAGGTAAGGCATCTTAAACCGTTAGCGGTTTAAGACTCATTTTACGCAGTCTTACTGTCTTGGGTTGGACAATACCAGACAGTTGCTGAAGTGGTCATCCACCTCGGGGGCAAGAGCGCTAGGCCCCAGGGATAATAGACTCTGGGGATTAACGAGGCCACAGAACCCTGGGGTATATGTCAGCAGTGGGGAGTAAGACACTCCCCTGGTCACCCCTTCCCCCAGTTCATGGCTAGTCTCCTCCGTGTTTCCCGCCATGAACTGCATTTACCCGCTTCCGTCTGAAACGCAATGAGACTAAGTACACGTGGTGCGTTTTAGTTGCTGTGTGACTGTGTTCACCGGTGCGTGTTACTGATAGCCATTTACTAGCGACATTATCAAACAAGGAAGCTGGGTTCTAGAATCCCTGTGTCCCACTCTCCGGAAGCAGGTGATACAGCACTGATTTCCTACCTACCTCTGTGGTATTGCGTAGTTGAATAAGTGCCTAATGCAAATGAGTGACAGTGTACATTGCTGTATTATTCGCTGTGTGTCTAGATACACTAGTCTACCTGTATCCCACTCCCTGGAGCTAGGTAATACAGTATTGTTTTCCTACATACCTTAGGTATTGTGTAGTTGAAAATGTGCCCATTTTGTAAATGTAAATGAATGCACTATATGTGACTGTTTGCTAGTGCTGCTGTCTGACTTGAAACTCTTTTTCTGTCTGTCTGTCTCTATCTCTTTCATGTTTCATACCTGGAGTCCTAAATTGGGAAGTAGACGTTCCCAGCCGGTACATCATTCTGGCAGGTGAATGGGTCCTGCACCCAGAAGTCTTTCAGATTCTGGTAAACAAATGGGGACTGCCAGAAGTGGACTTCATGGCTTTACATAAGAACATCAAGGTACTAGTATATGGGACAAGAACAAGGGATCCTGAAGCAATCTTCATGGATGTCCTGTCAGTGACATGGAAGTTTCATCTGGCGTATTATCTCCCTCCAATCTCCCTGTTGCCCCAGGTGATTCAAAAATTCAAGTATGAAGTGGGTGCTGTGATATTAATAGCTCCGGTGTGGCGCAGACAAAATTGGTACACGGATCTGCAGAGGCTATCCGTGTACACTCCATGCCTACTGCCTCAACAACCAGATCTTCTTATTCAGGGTTCCTGTCTCTACACACACCTAGATAGGCTGTCTGTGACGGCATGGCACTTGAAATATCCTTCCTAAAACGTGAAGGGCTTTTCACAAGCGGTAATTCAAACAATGATAAAAGCAAGGAAACCATTCTCACCTCACAAGGTCAAAATACCAACATTTAAAATGTCAACAGGTCAAAAAGTCAACATGAGTTTTTCATAGAAACTGACTTGCTCATACTTTACCATCCCAGTGGACCTGGAGGGGGAATCTAATAGTGCCTGAAGCATGGCGAGCGCAGTGAGTTATGCGAGAGGATGCAGCACACTTATACGTTGTCCATGTTGACCTATGCACACCAATTTTCTTTTACAAAAAAACTTGTGTTGACTTTTTTAACTGTCAACATTTTAAATGTTGATATATAGGATGCCAACGTATCGCACTCGTTCTTCTATCTGAGGTCTATTTTTGGGAGTCAGTAAATACTCTCATGTGTAAGATTCAACACTTTTTGCAGCATATTTGATAGTCCTATTGCTGTACCCTCTTTTCTTAAGACGGTCACATACCTGCTTCTCACGTGCTAGGTACATCTTCTTATTGGAGCAGTTCCTTTTTGTCCTAAACAGTTCGCCTTTGGGAATTGCTTTAATAGTTGCAGAAACTGCTCCGGACTATCAAATCTGCTGTAAAAAGTGTTGAATCTTACACACGAGAGTCTTTACTGACTCCCAAAAATAGACCAGTGCGATACGTTGGCACTTTCAGTTCACAATGGAAGACAATCAACGGAATCTTACAAAAACACTGGCGTACCTTACTAACAGATGAGATCCTTAGACAAGTGACAAGTGCTACCCAGTAGAGTACAGAGTAGTTGGAGGAGATCAAAGAATCTACGTGATTTAGTGGTTCAGAGCCACCTCCCCATTCCCACCAGACAATTATATAACAAAAAAGGATCCTACCAATGCGGTCGATGTAAAGCCTGCTAATACATGACATCAACACAATCCTATATAGACAAATTGGGGAAAAATTGATTATTCAGAATTTCTTCAGCTGCACCACTATGGGTGTATTACAGGGACGTGCAGTCAGGGGAGGCAGTGCCTCCCCTATCCTTAATTATGAAAATACAAAGAAGATACTTATGACACAGATTCTGTGTCATAATTATCTGCTTTATCCTTTCTTTTGTTTAAATTATGTAAAAAAAAAAGTTTTACATGTGTTCGGAGGCACCGCTCTTCGGTGCCTCCTGCTGTCAATATGTAGGGTCCGGAATCGGGGGGTGGGGCCAAACATCGGGCTGTAGAAGCCCATTATAAAAAACCCTATAAGCGGCACTAGTGTGAGTGCCTCTGTATCAGCACATATGAAAGCACGCCCCTGTCACTAACACTGATGTGATTGGGCAGTGGGCAGGGCCGGACTGGCTGCCTAGCACCAAACCACCCCCAATTCCTGGGTTGGCTGAGTCTGAATCGAGACAGTCCCTTCCCTGCCCCCCGAGCTTACCTGAGGCGATAATCCCCCCTCCCCGCTGTGCTCCCCCGCCGGGGTTTAAAGCCGCCGTGGCCGTATCACAAGGAGAGCAGCGGAGGTCCTGCTCCCCCTCCCAGGGATGTCCGCAGCCGACATCCACGCACAGACAGCACCAGTGCTGCGGGGAGAACACCTATGCTGCTGGTAAGGTAAGGGGGGGAGAGGAGAAGACCTCTGATGCGGGACTCCGGTGGTGGGGAGGGGGGGACTAATGCTGTGGGGCTCTGGTGGTGGGGAGAGAGGGGGGGAGAAGTCCGCTGCTCTGGGTCTCTGGTGGTGGGGAAGGGGGAGTCCGCTGCTCTGGGGCTCTGCTTTTGGGGAGGGGGGAGTCCGCCGCTGTGGGTTTTTGGTGGGGGGTAGGGAGTCCGCTGCTGTGGGTCTTTGGTGGTGGGGAGAGAGGGGGGGGGGGTCCGCTGCTGTGGGGTTCTGGTGGTGGTGGGGGGGTCCACTGCTGTGGGGCTCTGGTGGTGGGGAGAGGGGAGTCCGCTGCTGTGGGTCTTTGGTGGTGGGGAGAGGGGGGGGGAGAGTCCGCTGCTGTGGGGCTCTGGTGGTGGAAGGGGGAGTCCGCTGCTGTGGGTCTTTGGTGGCGGGGAGAGGGGGGACGACGACATTCACTGCTGTGGGACTCTGGTGGTGGGGAGGGGGTGAGTCCGCTGCTGTGGGTCTTTGGTGGGGGGGTCTGCTGTTGTGGGGCTCTGGTGGTGGGGAGAGGGGAGTCCGCTGCTGTGGGTCTTTGGTGGTGGGGAGAGGGGGGGGGGGGGAGAGTCCACTGCTGTCGGGCTCTGGTGGTGGGGAGAGGGGAGTCTGCTGCTGCGGGTCTCTGGTGGTGGGTGGGGGGATGAGTCCGCTGCTGTTGTGCGCCGGTGGGGGGGAGGGGGGGGAGTCCGCAGATACATAGGGCGCACACAGTGATAGGGTACGCAGGTTGGGTTTGCCATGTGACACAGAGTGTGATCAAACTTAAGGGGGGTACACACGGAACGCTGTTCAGCTCATGTCTAAGCAATCTGACTAGATTGCTTAGAACATCGCTCCATGTGTAGTGGTGCCGGCGACAGCGATGCGATGTAGCAGTAGCGGGCATTTACTCGGCGGCTATAGGATTCATCGGCGGTACTCAAAGGACATTATGGCTGAAGTGCCTCACCAGCCACTGACCTCACCACACGCCACTGGTGTATTATACCATCTTGAGTGCCCTTGTGGTAAGAGATACATAGGCAAAACCATACGACCACTGAAGGTACGGATCCTGGAGCATGCCAACAGCATCAAAAATGCAAAGCAAGATGCAAGAAGATATAAAACCTTAACATCTGTGGCCAAACACTACCTGCAGCACCATGGAGGTGAAGCTGTAGGCCTAAAAGCATTTGGCATGCAGAGTATTCAACTGGGCATTAGGGTAGGTGACCTAGACAATGAGCTACTCAAACTGGAGACTAAACTGATTTTCCTCATGGATAGCATGCACCCTTTGGGACTTAATGAATACAATAGCTATCTACCATTCCTCTAGGGATGCGCAATGCATCAGACATTCATGTCCATCCATGAGGGAACTTCAGAATTTCCTGTTCACCATTTATATTAAGCAAGTAAGAACAAAGCTTATATTCGTGGTGAGAGAGCACTGCTGATTAAGAAAGGCATGAACACAATCCTTGAGAAAGAGGATTTTAGATCTTGCTAGCTTCAGAAGAATACAGTATACTTTTGATTCACAGTGATCCAAACAAGTTTGGGAAACACGACACAACATCATGAAGCAAGATTGACCGGGATCCGGTCTCTAAGTCAACAGTAACTAGGTCGACAATGTCTAGGTCGACCACTATTGGTCGACAGTAACTAGGTCGACAGAGTATCTAGGTCGACAGGGTCTTTAGGTCGACATGTTCTAGGTCGACAGGTCAAAAGGTCGACATGAGTTTTTTAAAAAAAAAAATCTTTATTTGAACCTTTTCATACTTAATGATCCACGTGGACTACGATTTGAACGGTAATCTGTGCCAGCGAAGCGGTAGCGGAGCGAAGGCACCATGCCCGAAGCATGGCGAGTGAAGCGAGCCATGCGAGGGGACGCGGTGCACTAATTGGGGTTCCCGGTCACTCTATGAAGAAAACGACACCAAAATAACATTAAAAACTCATGTCAACCTTTTGACCTGTCGACCTAGAACATGTCGACCTAAAGACCCTGTCGACCTAGATACCCTGTCGACCTAATTACTGTCGACCAATAGTGGTCGACCTAGACATTGTCGACCTAGTTACTGTCGACTTTCAATACCACACCCGATTGACCATGGAAGTGACTGTGAATCCCCGTTGGAGCCAGCAACCCTCTATTTTTGTTATTTAATTACTGTTATGCTAAGTTTTGTCTCCCTGTACTGTCCTTTGTACAGCACTGCGTAACACTTGTGGCGCCCTATAAATAAAATGTAATAATAAGAATAAGAATAAGAATAACAACCCATGGGTATGAAGGTCATCGATCTTATCAGCTCCACAAGACAATATACATATGTGCAAAATGACCAAGATTAGTCTGGGAAAATAACATGAATGTATAAATTAAGGATAAATCTTATGATGGATGTTATTAATAATGTCCACTGCATTGAGATCTGACAGAACACAAAATGAATTGTGCCTAGTGATTTAAATTAATTATACTTACTGTCTTGACTGGACCTCGGAACCTGAAAGAGATAACCAAATGTCACATAAGGAAATGTGTGGGGACTTTGAGATATGTACTGATTAAAAGATATTATATGACAATGCAATCTAAAAGCTATAAATTTGATTCCAGTTAGTATCATTGGTAGGAGTATGTATAATATACTCCTCCGACGAGAAGATATGGAATTCCATCGGGAGTCAACAACACCATGACTTATACAATCTGGATAAGCCAATTTATTTATATTTTGTGCTTTTCTAAAAAAAACAGAGTCGTGTCTAATTACTAGGTACTGTAATTATGTTTTCAATCCATAACTATATGAATAATGGCAATGATTGTAAGGATAAGAGTACTAACATTATCATCAAGAATCACCTTTCACATACATTTTAAAAAACATGGTGATACACAGTTCAAGATACACAAAATTTCAATTTACATTAGGGTGAAACACATCTAAGACACAGGTTTGAACACTTTCACGTTTAAGTCACGCACACATGTGCTGAAGCATTTAATAGCTCCAGTTATCTTCTGTTTATCAGCCCTTCACTAAGTCGTACCTGTTTAATAGTTCACACACTCACCATGAAATTATATGATCCTTCACTTTTTATGGCAAATTTATTTACACATAAAATGACACTGATGGTACACTGCACGTATTCAGCACAGTTTTGATGTTATCACTTTTATTATTATTACTACTTTTGTTTGTTTTTCACAAGCACGCATGTCAAGTTTGTGGTGTTTCATTAATTTAATTTCACGATATGATGACTCATGACAATATGCATTAAATCATATTAGGTAGGGGTGTCCACTTTATAACTACAAGATACCTAGTTTCACTCTCCCTGTATTGGATACATAGTTAATCACGATGATTGCATGGGTTGGTTAAGTTCATAGGAGTCAAGTACCACGATTCTACTGGCTTAATTAAGTCATATGACAAAAACCGTAGCCCAGAGTACAAGACATAAAACTAAAGCGATCTATATCCCTAGTGAAAGCTTTCTGAGTCCTCTGATAGGTCCACAGGAATCACGTGATCGGACTGAGCACAGTTAGAATCTCATTACGAGAAACCGCACCGTGATTGGGCGGAATAGTCACGTTATCGGGAATCTGCCCCGCTATTGGAGCAACTTTATTGTTAAATCCGAGTTATTGGAGACATTCTGGTTAGCCCTGAAAAAACTTTATCTGTGAAACGCGCGTCGGCGATTCACATTGCACCTATGTGTTTAATAATATTGTGCTAATATATTATGGGGTATATGCAATTAGCGGCGAATCGCGGCAAATTATCGGCCGTTTTTTAATTCGACACAATTCGACCATCCAATTTCGGCAAGTGGGTGCCGAAATTGACCATATTCAATCAAAAACGGATTCAACAGTCCCGCGGCCGAAAAACGGCCGATTTGACAAATTTTGATCCGTTTTTTTAAAAACGTGAAAAAATGGGAAAACCCCCCCCAAAAAATGGCGTGGGGTCCCCCCTCCAAAGCATAACCAGCCTCGGGCTCTTCGAGCTGGTCCTGGTTCTAAAAATCCGGGGGGAAAATTGACAGGGGATCCCCCGTATTTTTAAAACCAGCACCGGGTTCTGCGCCTGGTGCTGGTGCAAAAAATACGGGGGACAAAAAGAGTAGGGGTCCCCCGTATTTTATACACCAGCATCGGGCTCCACTAGCTGGACAGATAATGCCACAGCCGGGGGTCACTTTTATACAGTGCCCTGCGGCCGTGGCATTAAATATCCAACTAGTCACCCCTGGCCGGGGTACCCTGGGGGAGTGGGGACCCCTTCAATCAAGGGGTCCCCCTACCCAGCCACCCAAGGGCCAGGGGTGAAGCCCGAGGCTGTCCCCCCATCCAAGGGCTGCGGATGGGAGGCTGATAGCCTTGAGAAATGTGAAAGAATATTGGTTTTTCCAGTAGTACTACAAGTCCCAGCAAGCCTCCCCTGCAAGCTGGTACTTGGAGAACCACAAGTACCAGCATGCGGGAGAAAAACGGGCCCGCTGGTACCTGTAGTTCTACTGGAAAAAAAATATCCAAATAAAAACAGGAGACACACACCGTGACAGTAAAACTTAATTTCACACATGTCGACACACATACATACTTACCTATGTTGACCCGCCGACCGGCACGTCTCGTTTCCGACGATCCGGGGTACCTGTGAAAAAAATTAGACTCACCTGATCCAGTGTCCGGGAGATAATCCACGTACTTGGCAAAAAAAGAAAACGACAAACCCGTGCCAGCGGACTGAAAGGGGTCCCATGTTGACACATGGGACCCCTTTCTCCGAATGTGCCGGGACCCCACGTGACTCCTGTCACTGAGGTCCCTTCAGCCAATCAGGAAGCGCTACTTTGTGGCGCTCACCTGATTGGCTGTGCGCGTCTGAGGTCAGACGGCGCATCGCACAGCTCCCTCCATTACTTTCAATGGTGGGAACTTTGCCGTCAGCGGTGGGGTTACCCGCGGTCACCACTAACCGCAAAGTTCCAAACTGATTATGAAAGCAGTAGTGTAACACCAATTATGATACAATGTTTAATGTAGCTACCTGATAGCCTCCAATGACTGCCTGCCATTTACTGACATTACTATATAGGTTGAATGCCTCCCACTAATGTAAGGGTATACGATATTGGCATCACACAGTGATAGACAGACAGTTACAATACATTGCTGTTGGATTTATCACAGTCGGTGGAGTGTTTCAGCACATTGAAATCTTGCAGCAACAAATCAGCTTGCCAAACGTGTTTTACAGCACTCAGTCCGCAGATAATAAAGCCATTTACATGATCATGTGGGGAGGCTAAGTCAGTGTGACCCCACTTACTAACTACGATGCTGGGATAGTAGATCTACTTCAGCATCTTAGTCCAGCTACCATTGAAGCCACAATAATATAGCTCCAAGATATACTGAGCTAAAGGTGATTTAAAGCAAATCCATACAAGTGACAGTACAACATATAATTGTCACCTGACTAGACGGGTGTGGTATACCGGTCCTATTGTTATTTTACCAACATTCATTAGTTTGACAGTGCTTGTCAGACACTGGAGGTTTCCCGTCAAATAATAGTTAGACATTAATCATACTTCGACATAGTTAAGTTAGACAGTGTAATTGATCAGACATATAAAAGATAGACAGCGTATACACAGACAAAAAAAAGTCCAACATTTATCCATCAGATACGTATTATATAGACACTGTTGAAGACCGACATTGAATACATAGACACCTAATATTCCGACAGGGCATTTATGAGACAACATGTAGACCGACACAAACATAACACCGACAACGAATACATAGACATTTAAGAGATAGACAGCGCATACATAGACAGTTAATAGACCGACGGCGAATCCATAGACAAATAAAGATACACTACAACGATATGTCGGAGGCTGAAGTCGTATGTAATTTCCTTTAAACTCCCCCGGGACCTTCCCGGGAGTGAGTCCATACGATTATGTACTTTTTGCTATTTTTGCATAAGATATATCGCACGCGATTGATGAAGGCACTATACTGTACATCACATGCAATATATCGTACGGCATACAATTGTACCATGAGATATATCTGATGGGCTGGATTGAGGGCTACGGGGGCTGAGAGTGTCCTGAGAATGCCAGTCAAACTTTCCTGTGGTACATCGCATGCGATACATCATATGCACAAAAAACACACCTTTTTCATCCGATTCCATCCAATTTCAATATATCATTGGTGTAGCACCAACGACCTAGGGAATGGTATCGGATCCTGGGCTTAATTTTCACTATATTCACTTCAGATATATCTGATGCGATCTATCATGTGCCAGATTGCATCAGATATATCTGATATACATATGCTACATGTGATTGATCTGATGCTGATGCTGGCGCTGCATCCTTTTGCGAGTGCCAGTGGCCAGGGAGATTCCAGTCAAGTGACGCTGATGCACCAAGGATCTATAGCTCAGAAATATCTGACACGGGACTGCTCATCGGATCGGAGGAGCCATCCGATGTGACACTTTTCATCAGACTGTCTGCCAGATGCATCGAAATCTGTTGAAAACTGTTCAAATTGGACTAATAGATGGGGGCCTTTACTGCTATTGGTCTGTATAACACGTACCATTTCTGTAGGCACATAGAGATGGAAGAACCTTGTTTGTATAAATTTGTAGGCTTACAGTTTTTTTGTGAGCCTAAGAAACAGATATATGCCCAACTCAGCATGAGCCCCATTGTGTCATATTCATCTCAATATTCTATTTCTCTTACGTCCTAGAGGATGCTGGGGACTCTGTAAGGATCATGGGGATAGACGGGCTCCGCAGGAGACATGGGCACTTTAAGAAAGACTATAGATCTGGTGTGCACTGGCTCCTCCCTCTATGCCCCTCCTCCAGACCTCAGTTTGATACTGTGCCCAGAAGAGATGGGTGCACTTCAGGGAGCTCTCCTGAGCTTCCTGACAGAAAGTATATTTGTTAGGTTTTTTATTTTCAGGGAGCCTGCTGGCAACAGACTCCCTGCATCGAGGGACTGAGGGGAAAGAAGCAGACCTACTTCTGTGAATTTCAAGGCTCTGCTTCTTAGGCTACTGGACACCATTAGCTCCAGAGGGAGTCAGAACACAGGTCTCACCCTGGAGTTCGTCCCGGAGCCGCGCCGCCATCCTCCTCACAGAGCCGGAAGATAGAAGCCGGGTGAGTATGAGAAGAAAAAAAGACTTCAGAGGTGGCAGAAGACTTCATGATCTTCACTGAGGTAACGCACAGCAGTGCAGCTGTGCGCCATTGCTCCCACACACCTCACACATGGCAGTCACTGTAAGGGTGCAGGGCGCAGCAATATAAACCTCATTTCTGGCAAAAGAGATATATATACAGTTAGGCGCTGTATATATAAAGAGCCCCCCGCCAGTTTTTATTATATTTAAGCGGGACAGAAGCCCGCCGCCGAGGGGGCGGGGCTTCTCCCTCAGCACTCACCAGCACCATTTTCTCCACAGCACAGCTGAGAGGAAGCTTCCCGGACTCTCCCCTGCTTATCCACGGTGAAAGGGGGTTTCAGAGAAGAGGGGGGGAAGGGCACATAATTGGCAGCAAATAATAGTATTGCAGCGCTACTGGGTAAACACATTGTGCGTTTTTCCTGGGGTATTAGCGCTGGGTGTGTGCTGGCATACTCTCTCTCTGTCTCTCCAAAGGGCCTTGTGGGGGAACTGTCTTCAGATAAGAGGATTCCCTGAGTGTGTGGTGTGTCAGTACGTGTGTGTCGACATGTCTGAGGTAAAAGGCTCTTCTAAGGAGGAGATGGAGCAAATGTGTGTGTGTGGTGTCTCCGTCGACAACGCCGACACCTGACTGGATATGTGGAATTAAGTGCTGAGGTAAATTTATTGCACAAAAGATTAGAGAACAGACGGGGAATCTACCCATGTCTGTCCCTATGTCGCAGGGACCTTCAAAGTCTCAAAACGCCCACTATCCAAAATAATAGACACTGATACCGACACGGAGTCTGACTCCAGTGTCGACTACAATGATGCAAAGTTACAGCCAAAACTGGCAGAAAAGTATTCAATATATGATTATTGTAATAAAAGATGTTTTGCATATCACTGATGACCCATCTGTCCCTGACACGAGGGGACACATGTTTAAGGGGAAGAAAGCTGAGATAACATTTCCCCCCTCTCATGAACCAAATGAATTGTGTGAAAAAGAGCGGGAATCTCCAGACAAGAAACTGCAGTTTCCCAAAAGAATTCTCATGGCGTATCCTTTCCCTGCTAGGGCCAGGATACGATGGGAATCCTCCTAGGGTGGACAAGGCGTTGACACGTTTACCCAAAAGGTAGCGCTGACATACCAAGATAAAGGTACCCTCAAGGATCCTGCAGATAGCATGCAGAAAAGTACTTTGAAGTCCATTTACACACATTCTGGTACACTACTCAGACCGGCGATTGTGTCGGCAGGGGTTTATATCGCTGTAGCAGCGTGGACAGATACCTTATCAGCGGAGATTGAAACCCTAGATAAGGATACCATGTTATTGACCCTAGGATATATAAAAGATGCTGTCTTATATATAAGACATGCTCAAAGAGACATTGGTCTACTGGGTTCTAGAGTCAACGCTACGTCGATTTCTGCTAGACGTGTCCTGTGGAACATGCAATGGACAGGTGATGCCGACTAAAAGAGGCATATGGAGGTTTTACCTTACAAGGGTGAGGAATTGTGTAGAGAAGGGCTCTCGGACCTGGTCTCCACAGCTATAGCTAGTAAATCTGATCTTTTGCCTTATATTCCCTCACAGCCTAAGAAAGCACGACATTATCAAATGCAGTCCTTTCGGTCGCAGAAAAACAAGAAAGTACGAGGAGCGTCCTTTCTTACCAGAGGTAAGGGCGCAGGGCACAGCTAGTTCCTAGGAACAGAAGTCCTCCACGGCCTCTACTAAATCCACCGCATGACGCTGGGGCTCCGCTAAGGGAGTCCGCCCCAGTGGGAGCACATCTTCGACTCTTCAGCCACATCTGAGTTCACTCACAGGTGGATCCCTGGGTAATAGAAATTGTTTCTCAGGGTTACAAGCTGGAATTCGAAGAGGTGCCTCCTCGCCGGTTTTCCTTATCGGCCCTACCGGCTTCTCCCCAGAAAGGGAGATAATATTAAATACAATTCACACATTGTATCTCCAACAGGTGGTGCTCAAGGTTCCCCTCCTTCAACAAGGAAGGGGATATTACTCAACCTTGGCTGTAGTCCCGAAACCGGACGGTTCGGTCAGACCTATATTAAAGTTAAAATCTCTGAACCTATACTTGAAAGGGTTAAAATTCAAGGTGGAATCGCTCAGAGCGATCATCACCAGCCTGGAAGGGGGGGATTTTATGGTGTATCTAGACATAAAGGCTGCATACCTTCATGTTCCCATTTATTCACCCCATCAGGCGTACCTGAGAATTACGGTACAGTATTGTCATTACCAATTTCAGGGTAATTGGCGGAAATGATGGTGCTCCTACGCAAGCAAGGAGTCACAATTATCCCATACTTAGACGATCTCCTAATAAGGGTGAGATCAAAAGAGCACAAGAGACCCTCAGGCAGTAGCTGTGTTAGGTGCCGCGGTCCACGGCGCCGCTCGGTCTGTTTCCGAGCGACGCTCATGGCCGCCGCAGCTCCTTCCCTGACCGCCCGGCGCCTAGCAACTAGGAACGCCGTGCGTGCTGAGCCGCCGGGTCCCTAGCAACGCTAGGACGCCGTGCGCGCTGAGCCGCCGGGTCCTTAGCAACGGGGACGCCTCTGTCTTACCGCGTTCCCCGTTGCTTCCTGTGTATCATCACACCTGTTACCTCTGGTCGTGCAGCAGGGCAGCTGCACGACATTACTAATCAAGCTTCACTGCAGCTATTGGAGGGTTCCCTGTTATATTCTCCCTCACTACCTGGCACAGACGCCGGTGATAGCTTCATGCATGCTGTTTCTGCCTGGTAACGTCTGTTCCTGGTTAAGCTGTATCTGGTCGATCCTGCTCCCTGTGCTCCCGTGTCCTGGAGTTCTGAAGCCGGTCCTGGGAATCCTTCCTGTCCAAATCGAACCTGTTGCAGTCATCTGAGGGTTCTCGTTATTTGGGGTTCTCTCCCGGTTTCGTGAGTAGCGGCTTCTGCCGCGAGTTGCGGCCTAGGCTGCTTAAACTTTGTATTACCTTTGTGTTGGTGGTTTTTGCGGAGGTTTCCGCTTTTCACTGTCCTCCCCGGAACTCGGCGGTGCCGCGTGGGGGAACGGACAGTGGTATCTTTTGTTGTTCTTTTTCCTTGGCGGCGTGCCGCACATACCTTTAGTTTTAGGGTAGTTAGTAGCCCCTAGCTTCTGTTTGTTTTAGTCAGAGGTTCCCTTGTTATTACCCTGTCTCGGTTCACGCTTTGTCTCTCTCTAAGACCTGGGGGCATCGGAGTTGGGCAGACCTAATCCGCCCTTCAAACGCGGCTGCCGTGGGCCCAAGAAACCATAGTCATTCAGGCGTGAGTTGACCACACGGGTAAGACAACGGAGGTAGGGTGCTAGGGGCTATTCCCGTACCACTCCTTAGTTCAGCGTCACGTTCTGGTGCTCTGAACTCGCATCACTACAGCTCTCCAGTTCTGAGCATCAGGAACGTAACATAATCACCGGCCCTAAAAAAAAAAAAAGGTTAATTTTTTCTTTTGTATTGGTGGGCCTAGAAATTCGGCCTCATGAATCCGGCAGTTTTAGGTCCAAATCCCAGCCAGCTTTTGGCCAACCAGATTCAGGAACTAACTCAGATGGTTCAGGACCTTACTCTTCGGGTGAGATCGCAGGAAGATCTTTCGCAAGCCTCCCCGAGTATGGTTCCAGAACCAAAAATGCATTTATCTGACCGTTTTTCGGGTGACCGAAAGGATTTTTTTAATTTTAAGGAAGCTTGTAAGCTTTATTTTAGTTTAAGGCCCCGTTCCTCTGGTACTGAGTCTCAACGGGTCGGGATTGTGATGTCATTACTCCAAGGTGATCCACAGACCTGGGCTTTTGGGCTAAGAGCGGATGATGTTGCCTTGCTATCAGTAGATGCCTATTTTAAATCCTTAGGCCTTTTGTATGATGACCCTGATAGAAAAGCATCAGCTGAGAGCCACCTGCGTGCACTTAAGCAAGGGAAAAATCCAGCAGAGGCGTATTGTACCGAGTTTCGCCGTTGGTCGAACGACTGTGGCTGGAATGACCCGGCCCTGCGCAGTCAGTTTCGCCTCGGTTTGTCTGAAGTTATTAAAGACAGTCTCCTTCAGTACCCCGCTCCTGAGACTCTAGACAAACTCATGGAGCTCGCTATTAAAATTGATCGTCGTCTCCGAGAGCGGAGGGCTGAAGGAGGAGCTAGTTTTAGGCCTAGTCCATGTGTGTATACTTTTCCTGAGGACATCGAGGAGCCCATGCAAATGGGTCTCTCCCGGCTGTCCCCAGAGGAAAGAACCAGAAGGCTAAATTCTGGTCTTTGCTTGTATTGTGGTGGCAAGGGACATATCGCACGTAATTGCCCGAATAAGCAGGGAAACGCTCTGACCAAGTGAATAGTGAGGGGGTTCACTTGGGTCTGCAGTTAATCTCCTCTAATGATTCCTTATTAGTTCCTGTAAAAATTTCCTTTGGTAGCCTCAGTTCGTTGGTGTCGGTCTTCGTCGACAGTGGAGCTGCAGGAAATTTCATGGATCTTGGTTGGGCTCAGGCTTTAGGCGTTCCACAGATACCTTTGGATAAACGTATCACCATGCACGGCTTGGATGGTGGTCCGCTTTCTAATGGGGTTATCACTCACCGCACACCTCCAGTACAACTGACAGTGGGGGCCCTACATTCAGAGGAAATCAAATTTTACCTTACCCATTGTCCGGCTGTCCCCGTAGTTTTGGGTCACCCCTTGGCTTGCCTTTTATAATCCCACCATAGATTGGCGGTCTGGGGAGATTTCCCAATGGGGTCCCTTTTGTGTTAAGGAGTGTATTTCCCGTCCAGTCCGGGTTGCGGCAGTCACCCCAGAACTTATTCCTTTGGAATATCAGGACTTTGCCGATGTTTTCTCCAAGGGTAATGCGGATGTACTGCCTCCCCATCGGTCCTATGACTGTGCTATTGATTTAGTTCCTGGTGCCTCTTTACCTAAGGGGAGATTATATGCCCTCTCCGGGCCGGAAACCACGGCAATGAATGATTATGTTCAGGAGAGCCTGAAAAAAGGCTTTATTAGGCCCTCGAAATCTCCATTAAGTGCAGGGTTCTTTTTTGTTGAGAAAAAAGATGGGTCGCTCAGACCATGTATTGATTTTCGGGCTCTGAATAAAATTTCTGTTAAAAACACCTACCCCTTGCCATTGATTTCAGTACTTTTTGATCAGCTCCGGTCTGCCGTTATCTTCTCCAAGATCGATCTTAGAGGGGCTTACAATCTCATGCGAATAAAATCTGGGGATGAGTGGAAGACGGCTTTCAGCACACAGTCAGGTCATTATGAATACCTGGTGATGCCGTTTGGGCTGTCAAATGCTCCTGCGGTATTTCAAGATCTCATTAATGACGTCCTTCGTGACTTTCTAGGAAAGTTCGTAGTCGTTTATTTAGATGACATTTTGATTTACTCTGAGTCTTTTGAACAACATATTACCCATGTGCGACTGGTCCTTCAGAAATTACGGGAGAATCATTTATACGCCAAACTGGAGAAATGTGATTTTCACATCACAGAAGTGTCCTTCCTGGGGTATATTATTTCTCCTAAGGGGTTTTTCATGGAACCAAAAAAACTCCAGGCCATCCTAAATTGGGCACAACCCACGAACTTAAAAGCAATTCAGCGCTTTTTAGGGTTTGCAAATTACTATAGGCGTTTTATTCATATCTTCTCTGATTTGGTGGCTCCTATAGTAGCATTGACTAAAAAAGGAGCAGACCCTTCCAATTGGTCGCCTGAAGCCAAGTCTGCCTTTCTGGCCTTGAAGCAGGCCTTTGTCTCAGCTCCTGTTCTCAGGCACCCTAACCCGGAGCTCCCCTTTATTGTCGAGGTAGATGCCTCAGAGGTTGGAGTGGGGGCTATCCTTTCTCAGGAAGACCCGGAGTCTCAGGAATTACACCCTTGTGCCTTCATGTCCAGGATATTCTCCTCCGCAGAATCCAACTATGATGTTGGTAATCGAGAATTGTTGGCAGTTAAATGGGCTTTCGAGGAGTGGAGGCATTGGCTGGAAGGAGTAGGCATACTATTACGGTGTTTACTGACCACAAGAACCTGCAGTATATTGAGTCAGCTAAACGGCTTAATGCTCGACAGGCACGTTGGGCGCTGTTTTTTACTCGTTTCAGGTTTATTATCACCTTCAGGCCCGGTTCCAAGAATACGAAAGCTGATGCCTTGTCACGTTGTTTTCTTCCGGTTCACAATAACCATCCGGCTACTACCCCCATAGTTCCATCGTCTGTCATCCGGGCAGGCCTTACACAGGATTTATTTACACAGCTAGTCCAGCTTCAGCAGCAGGCTCCCAAAGTTACTCCTGCTGACCATCTCTTCGTCTCTGAAATTCTGAGAGGCACTGTTCTAGCTGAGTTTCATGATAACAAAGTTTCTGGTCATCCGGGTATCACTAAGACCTTGGAGTTGGTCTCTCGCTCAGTGTGGTGGCCTAATCTTTCTAAAGATGTAGGGGAATTTGTCCGTTCCTGTCAGGTTTGTGCACAGCATAAGGTTTCTCGATCGTTGCCGGTCGGGCAACTCATACCTTTAGCCGTTCCTTTCAGGCCATGGTCACATATATCCATGGATTTCGTGGTGGACCTTCCTCTTTCAGCCGGATTTCGAGTCATTTGGGTGGTAGTAGACCGTTTTAGTAAGATGGCCCACTTCATTGCTCTTCCCCGATTACCCTCTGCTCAAGGGTTGGCAGTCTTGTTTCTCCGCCATGTGTTCAGGCTCCATGGGTTACCCAGGGATATTGTCTCTGATCGGGGACCGCAATTCATCGCCCGTTTCTGGAAACGTTTTTGTGCCTCATTAAATATGAAACTCTCTTTAACATCTGGGTACCATCCACAATCTAACGGACAAACTGAACGTGTTAATCAGTCGTTAAAACAGTATTTACGGTTGTATTCGGCCAAACTTCAGAATGATTGGTCTGAATTTCTTCCTTTGGCCGAATTTGCCTATAATAACTCTTGTCATTCTTCCACCAAGGAGTCCCCATTCTTTTCGGTCTTTGGCTTTCATCCTAGAGCCAACTCTTTTTTCCCTCATTCTCTAGTCTCCTCGTTGACCTTAACTTCCCATCTCAGAACGATTTGGAAAAAGGTGCACCTTGCTCTTAAGAAGGCTGCCTTCCGAGAAAAAAAAAATTTCTGATAGGTTTGGACGCCCATGCACTTTTAAGGTGGGAGATAAGGTGTGGTTGTCAACCCGCAACATCAAGCTCCGACAACCCTCGGCTAGGTTGGGACCCAAATTTATTGGACCGTTCCTTATCATTAAGAAGGTCAACCCAGTTGCTTTTCGGCTACGCTTGCCTAAATCACTCAAAATTGGCAATACCTTTCACTGTTCCCTTCTGAAACAGTATTTTTCTTCCAGGAGATTCCCTCGGAGGACTACCCAGGGTAGACCTCCGGTGGATGTTCAGGGGCAACAAGAGTTCTTGGTGGAGAAGGTTTTAGATTCAAAAGTTTCCCGGGGCTGGCTTTATTTTTTGGTTCACTGGAAAGGCTATGGTCCGGAGGAAAGGTCTTTGGTCCTGGATAAGGATCTACATGCCCCTAAACTTAAGAGATTATTCTTTCGGGAATTTCCTCAGAAACCTGGCTTTAGGGGTTCTTTAACCCCTCCTCAAGGGGGGGGGGGTACTGTTAGGTGCTGCGGTCCACGGCGCCGCTCGGTCTGTTTCCGAGCAACGCTCACGGCCGCCGCACCTCCTTTCCTGACCGCCCGGCACCTAGCAACTAGGAACGCCTTGCGCGCTGAGCCGCCAGTCCCTAGCAACGCTAGGACGCCGTGCGCGCTGAGCCGCCGGGTCCTTAGCAACGGGGACGCCTCTCTCTTACCGCGTTACCCGTTGCTTCCTGTCTATCATAACACCTGTTAGCTCTGGTCGTGCAGCAGGGCAGCTGCACGACATTACTAATCAAGCTTCACTGCAGCTATTGGAGGGTTCCTTGTTATATTCTCCCTCACTACCTGGCACAGACGCCGGTGATAGCTTCATGCATGCTGTTCCTGCCTGGTAACGTCTGTTCCTGGTTTAGCTGTATCTGGTCGATCCTGCTCCCTGTGCTCCCGAGTCCTGGAGTTCTGAAGCCGGTCGTGGGAATCCTTCCTGTCCAAATCGAACCTGTTGCAGTCATCTGAGGGTTCTCGTTATTTGGGGTTCTCTCCCGGTTTTGTAAGTAGCGGCTTCTGCCGCGAGTTGCGGCCTAGGCTGCTTAAACTTTGTATTACCTTTGTGTTGGTGGTTTTTGTGGAGGTTTCCGCTTTTCACTGTCCTCCCCGGAACTCGGCGGTGCCGTGTGGGGGAACGGACAGTGGTATCTTTTGTTGTTCTTTTTCCTTGGCGGCGTGCCGCACATACCTTTAGTTTTAGGGTAGTTAGTAGCCCCTAGCTTCTGTTTGTTTTAGTCAGAGGTTCCCTTGTTATTACCCTGTCTCGGTTCACGCTTTGTCTCTCTCTAAGACCTGGGGGCATCGGAGTTGGGCAGACCTAATCCGCCCTTCAAACGCGGCTGCCGTGGGCCCAAGAAACCATAGTCATTCAGGCGTGAGTTGACCACACGGGTAAGACAACGGAGGTAGGGTGCTAGGGGCTATTCCCGTACCACTCCTTAGTTCAGCGTCACGTTCTGGTGCTCTGAACTCGCATCACTACAGCTCTCCAGTTCTGAGCATCAGGAACGTAACATAATCACCGGCCCTAAAAAAAAAAAAAGTTATTTTTTTCTTTTGTATTGGTGGGCCTAGAAATTCGGCCTCATGAATCCGGCAGTTTTAGGTCCAAATCCCAGCCAGCTTTTGGCCAACCAGATTCAGGAACTAACTCAGATGGTTCAGGACCTTACTCTTCGAGTGAGATCGCAGGAAGATCTTTTGCAAGCCTCCCCGAGTATGGTTCCAGAACCAAAAATGCATTTACCTGACCGTTTTTCGGGTGACCGAAAGGATTTTTTTAATTTTAAGGAAGCTTGTAAGCTTTATTTTAGTTTAAGGCCCCGTTCCTCTGGTACTGAGTCTCAACGGGTCGGGATTGTGATGTCATTACTCCTGTTAGGCGCCGTTGGTCCGCCCGTCAGTGCGGCCCGGCGCCTAGCAACTAGGGACGCCGCAGGCAGACAGCCGCCGGCTCCCTAGCAACGCTAGACGCCGGGCGCACGGAGCCGCTCAGACCCTAGCAACGGGGACGCCATGGTCGGACCGCGTTCCCCGTTGCTGGGTCTTAATTAATCAGTTCAATTGTATCCTGGCCGTGCAGCATGCAGCTGCACGGCATGATTATGTGATTACCCTGTCTGGATCTTGATTGGAGGGCTCCCAAATTTAAGCACTCTCAGGACTTCTCACAGACGCCGGTGATAGCTTCCTGTTTGCTGTGTCAGTTACAGAGAGTTTCCAGTCCTGCTCAATCCGGTTGTTCCTGTCCTCAGTGGTCCTGTACTCGGAAGTTGTCATCTATTCCTGGAGTCCGACCGAGCACCTTTAACATCCTGTGGTGTTCGTGAGTCGCGGCGTAGCCGTGTGTTGCGGCTTGACCGCTTACTGTTTATTATTTAGTTTCATTGTGTTCGGAGCTTTTGCGGAGGATTCCGCTCCCACAAATCCACTCTGGTATCCAGCGGTGCTGGATAGGAGTAACGGATCAGTGGATCTTTGGTTGTCCTTTTCCCTGGCGGTTTGTCCGCACATACTTTTGGTTTAAGTTAGTTAGCTTGTAGCCCCTGGCCTGGTTGCTTAGTCAGAGGGCCCCTTGTTATCACCCTGTCTCGGATTTCCCTTTGTCTCCCATTAAGACCTGAGGGGGCATCGAAGTTGGGCAGACATAATCCGCCCTTCAAACGCGGCTGCCATGGGCTCAAGCAACCATAGTCTCGCAGGGGATTTCTGATAACACGGGCGAGACAACGGAGTTAGGGCGCCAGGGGTTACTAGGCTTTCCTGCTCCCGTAACCAGCATATCTTTCCAGTACTCAGACCTCTGCCATAAGATCTCCTCTGGTCTGGAGTACGGGAATCATAACATTATCACCGGCCAGACTAAAATTTAAAATTAAACAGGATTTAATTTTTTCCCTTATTCAGTTGGAAGATTTGTCGGCCTCATGAATCCCACCGGTGTTGGGCCAAATCCTGGCCAGCTTCTAGTTAGCCAGATTCAAGAACTTACTCAGATGGTTCAGGATCTGTCCCTTCGGGTGAGGTCACAGGAAGATCTGTTACGGACTTCCCCGAGGGTCATTCCTGAACCAAAAATGCATTTGCCTGACCGTTTTTCTGGGGATAGAAAGCAGTTTTTTAATTTTAAAGAGTCTTGTAAACTTTATTTTCGTTTAAGACCAGTCTCCTCAGGTACGGAATCTCAGCGGGTTGGAATTATTATTTCTTTACTTCAGGGGGATCCTCAGACCTGGGCTTTTGGTTTAAGAACAGACGATCCGGCTTTATTGTCTGTAGACGCCTTTCTGGGGTCTTTAGGGCTATTGTATGACGACCCTGATAGAGAGGCATCCGCCGAGAGTCAGTTGCGTGCTCTCAGACAGGGTAGGAATCCCGCAGAGATTTATTGTACGGAGTTTCGCCGTTGGTCGAACGACTGTGGATGGAATGACCCAGCCCTGCGCAGTCAGTTTCGCCTCGGCTTATCCGAGTCTATAAAAGACAGTCTCCTTCAGTATCCTGCTCCTGAGACTCTCGATAAACTCATGGAGCTCTCTATTAAGATTGATCGTCGTCTCAGAGAGCGGAGGGCTGAAAAAGGAGCATCTGTCGGGTCTACTCCTTGTGTTTTTTCCATTCCTGTGGACATAGAGGAGCCCATGCAGATAGGCCTCTCCAAACTGTCTCCTGAAGAAAGAACCAGAAGGCAAAATTCTGGTCTTTGTTTATACTGTGGAGGTAAGGGACATTTTGCCCGTAGTTGTCCGAACAAGTCGGGAAACGCCTCGACCAAGTGATTTGTGAGGGGGTTCACTTTGGTCTGCAGCTTATCTCCTCAAATAATTCACTGTTAGTCCCAGCTAAAGTTTCCTTTGGCAGCCTCTGTTCCTCGGTCTCGGCTTTTGTGGACAGTGGAGCTGCAGGGAACTTTATGGATTTAACATGGGCCAAGGCCTTAGGTATTCCTCAGTTAGCCTTGGGTAGGTGTATCACCATGCATGGTTTAGATGGGAGTCCCTTGTCCAATGGGGTTATTTCTCTCTGTACACCTCCTGTTCTACTTTCGGTAGGAGCTCTGCATTCTGAAAAAATTGAGTTTTTCCTTACCCGTTGCCCAGCAGTTCCAGTGGTTCTGGGTCACCCTTGGCTGGCCTTTCATAATCCCATCATTGATTGGCAGTCGGGGGAGATCTCACAATGGGGTAC
The DNA here is from genome assembly GCF_028390025.1 of Pseudophryne corroboree. Taxonomy (NCBI): domain Eukaryota; kingdom Metazoa; phylum Chordata; class Amphibia; order Anura; family Myobatrachidae; genus Pseudophryne; species Pseudophryne corroboree. Next base: position 478,093,877 of record NC_086445.1, on the reverse strand, counting down.
CATCTGTAATAAGGAATGTATTACGTTTCCCATCAGAATAGCTGCTGTCATTCCCGCACCCATTCCTGTGGAATACCAGGATTTTGTTGATGTATTTTCCAAGGGCAATGCGGACATTCTGCCTCCCCATAGGCCTTATGATTGTGCTATTGAGCTAATTCCTGGTGCCACTTTGCCTAAGGGAAGGTTATATGCATTGTCCGGACCTGAAACTGTGGCCATGAATGAGTATGTTAAAGAAAGCCTAGGGAAAGGATTTATCAGGCCATCTAAATCCCCTTTAAGTGCAGGCTTCTTCTTCGTGGAGAAGAAGGATGGATCACTCAGACCTTGCATTGACTTTAGAGCCTTGAATAAGATCTCAGTAAAAAATACTTACCCTTTGCCGCTGATTTCTGTCCTCTTTGATCAGCTACGTTCGGCTGTGATTTTTTCTAAGATTGACCTGAGAGGAGCATATAACCTCATCCGGATCAAGTCAGGGGATGAGTGGAAAACGGCATTCAGTACTCAGTCGGGTCACTATGAGTATCTGGTTATGCCATTCGGCCTGTCTAACGCTCCGGCAGTTTTCCAGGATCTCATTAACGATGTGCTCCGTGAATTTCTTGGAAGATTCGTTGTAGTCTACTTAGACGATATTTTGATATATTCTGACTCTATAGAACAACATGTTACCCAGGTGCGTCAGGTTCTAAAAAAATTACGTGAAAATCACCTATATGCCAAGCTGGAGAAGTGTGAATTTCATGTCACGGAGGTATCCTTTTTAGGGTACATCATTTCCCCTCGGGGATTCTGTATGGAACCAAAGAAGCTCCAAGCCATCCTTAGTTGGGCGCAACCCACCAACTTAAAAGCAATTCAGCGCTTTTTAGGGTTTGCGAATTACTATAGAAGATTTATTCACTCTTTCTCCGACCTAGTTGCTCCCATTGTGGCACTGACTAAGAAGGGAGCAGATCCTACCAACTGGTCACGTGAAGCTGAGTTATCTTTTCAGGCCTTGAAACAAGCCTTTGTCTCAGCCCCAGTCCTCAGACATCCCAACCCAGAATTGCCTTTCATTGTTGAGGTTGATGCCTCGGAGGTTGGAGTAGGGGCTATCCTATCTCAGAAGGATCCGGATTCTCTAGAATTACATCCTTGTGCCTTTATGTCCAGGAAATTCTCATCTGCTGAATCCAACTACGATGTTGGTAACCGGGAATTACTGGCTATTAAATGGGCTTTCGAGGAGTGGAGGCACTGGCTTGAAGGAGCCACTCATACCATTTCAGTTTTGACTGATCACAAAAATCTTCAATACATTGAATCAGCTAAACGGCTGAATGCCCGGCAAGCTCGTTGGGCTTTATTTTTTACTCGTTTCAAGTTCATTATCACCTTCAGGCCAGGTTCCAAGAATACCAAGGCAGATGCCCTGTCACGCAGTTTTCTTCCAGTTCAAGACAACAGTCCTGTACTCCCATACTTCCGTCTTCAGTCATTCGGGCAGGCCTCACACAAGATTTATTTACCCAGTTAAAGCAGCTTCAACATCAAGCTCCTGGAAATACTCCTGCTGGTCGTCTTTATGTCCCCGAGTTTTTGAGAGCAACTGTTTTGACGGAGTTTCATGATAGCAAAGTTGCCGGGCATCCGGGGATCGCCAAAACTTTTGAATTAGTCTCCCGCTCGGTATGGTGGCCTGGTCTTTCCAAAGACATTAAGGAGTTTGTTTTTTCTTGTCAGGTCTGTGCACAGCATAAGGTTCCCCGTTCCTTGCCTATCGGTCAACTTATGCCCTTGAATGTTCCTCTTAGGCCATGGTCTCATATTTCCATGGATTTTGTGGTGGACCTCCCTCTGTCAGCCGGATGCCGAGTCATATGGGTGGTAGTGGACCGTTTTAGCAAAATGGCCCATTTCATTGCTCTTCCCCGATTGCCATCTGCTCAGGGATTGGCAGTCTTGTTCCTCCGCCATGTTTTCAGACTCCATGGGTTACCCACTGATATTGTTTCTGATCGGGGTCCACAATTCATTGCACAATTTTGGAAGTCTTTTTGTGCCTCATTAAAGATGAAATTATCTTTAACGTCTGGCTACCATCCCCAATCCAACGGGCAGACTGAGCGAGTTAATCAATCATTAAAACAATATTTGCGTTTGTACTCGGCCAAACTCCAAAATGACTGGTCTGAGTTTCTTCCGTTGGCGGAGTTTGCTTACAAAAATGCCTGTCATTCCTCCACCAATGTGTCTCCATTTTTTACAGTTTTTGGTTTTCACCCCAGAGCTAATTCCTTTTTTCAACATTCCTCTGTCTCCTCACTGACCTTGACCTCTCATCTCAAACTCATTTGGAGAAAAGTGCACCTGGCTCTCAGAAAAGCGGCATTTCGGGAGAAAAAAATTTCTGACAGGCTCCGGCGGCCGTGCACTTTTAAAGTAGGAGATAGGGTATGGTTGTCGACTCGCAACATTAAACTTCGACAAACCTCAGCCAGATTGGGTCCTAAATTTATTGGACCATTTCATATTATCAAAAAAGTCAATCCAGTTGCTTTCCGGTTACGTTTACCAAAAACTTTACGGATCGGAAATACCTTCCATTGCTCCTTGTTAAAACCATATGTTTCGTCCAGTAGATTTCCTCGCAAGATCTCTCAGGGGAAATCACCAATAGATGTACAGGGTCAGCAGGAGTTCTTGGTGGAGAAGGTTCTCGATTCCAAGTTGTCCCGGGGTCGGCTTTATTTTTTGGTACATTGGAGAGGTTATGGTCCAGAAGAAAGGTCTTGGGTCCTGGATGAGGATCTCCATGCCCCGAGGCTCAAAAGGGCATTTTTTCGAGAATTTCCTCAGAAACCTGGCCTTAGGGGTTCCTTGACCCCTCCTCAAGGGGGGGGTACTGTTAGGCGCCGAGGGTCCGCCCGTCAGTGCGGCCCGGCGCCTAGCAACTAGGGACGCCGCAGGCAGACAGCCGCCGGCTCCTTAGCAACGCTAGACGCCGGGCGCACGGAGCCGCTCAGACCCTAGCAACGGGGACGCCACGGTCGGACCGCGTTCCCCGTTGCTGGGTCTTAATTAATCAGTTCAATTGTATCCTGGCCGTGCAGCATGCAGCTGCACGGCATGATTATGTGATTACCCTGTCTGGATCTTGATTGGAGGGCTCCCAAATTTAAGCACTCTCAGGACTTCTCACAGACGCCGGTGATAGCTTCCTGTTTGCTGTGTCAGTTACAGAGAGTTTCCAGTCCTGCTCAATCCGGTTGTTCCTGTCCTCAGTGGTCCTGTACTCGGAAGTTGTCATCTATTCCTGGAGTCCGACCGAGCACCTTTAACATCCTGTGGTGTTCGTGAGTCGCGGCGTAGCCGTGTGTTGCGGCTTGACCGCTTACTGTTTATTATTTAGTTTCATTGTGTTCCGGAGCTTTTGCGGAGGATTCCGCTCCCACAAATCCACTCTGGTATCCAGCGGTGCTGGATAGGAGTAACGGATCAGTGGATCTTTGGTTGTCCTTTTCCCTGGCGGTTTGTCCGGACATACTTTTGGTTTAAGTTAGTTAGCTTGTAGCCCCTGGCCTGGTTGCTTAGTCAGAGGGCCCCTTGTTATCACCCTGTCTCGGATTTCCCTTTGTCTCCCATTAAGACCTGAGGGGGCATCGAAGTTGGGCAGACATAATCCGCCCTTCAAACGCGGCTGCCATGGGCTCAAGCAACCATAGTCTCGCAGGGGATTTCTGATAACACGGGCGAGACAACGGAGTTAGGGCGCCAGGGGTTACTAGGCTTTCCTGCTCCCGTAACCAGCATATCTTTCCAGTACTCAGACCTCTGCCATAAGATCTCCTCTGGTCTGGAGTACGGGAATCATAACAACTCCAAGGTGATCCACAGACCTGGGCTTTTGGGCTAAGAGCGGATGATGTTGCCTTGCTATCAGTAGATGCCTATTTTAAATCCTTAGGCCTTTGGTATGATGACCCTGATAGAGAAGCATCAGCTGAGAGCCACCTGCGTGCACTTAAGCAAGGGAAAAATCCAGCAGAGGCGTATTGTACCGAGTTTCGCCGTTGGTCGAACGACTGTGGCTGGAATGACCCGGCCCTGCGCAGTCAGTTTCGCCTCGGTTTGTCTGAAGTTATTAAAGACAGTCTCCTTCAGTACCCCGCTCCTGAGACTCTAGACAAACTCATGGAGCTCGCTATTAAAATTGATCGTCGTCTCCGAGAGCGGAGGGCTGAAAGAGGAGCTAGTTTTAGGCCTAGTCCATGTGTGTATACTTTTCCTGAGGACATCGAGGAGCCCATGCAAATGGGTCTCTCCCGGCTGTCCCCAGAGGAAAGAACCAGAAGGCTAAATTCTGGTCTTTGCTTGTATTGTGGTGGCAAGGGACATATCGCACGTAATTGCCCGAATAAGCAGGGAAACGCTCTGACCAAGTGAATAGTGAGGGGGTTCACTTGGGTCTGCAGTTAATCTCCTCTAATGATTCCTTATTAGTTCCTGTAAAAATTTCCTTTGGTAGCCTCAGTTCGTTGGTGTCGGCCTTCGTCGACAGTGGAGCTGCAGGAAATTTCATGGATCTTGGTTGGGCTCAGGCTTTAGGCGTTCCACAGATACCTTTGGATAAACGTATCCCCATGCACGGCTTGGATGGTGGTCCGCTTTCTAATGGGGTTATCACTCACCGCACACCTCCAGTACAACTGACAGTGGGGGCCCTACATTCAGAGGAAATCGAATTTTACCTTACCCATTGTCCGGCTGTCCCCGTAGTTTTGGGTCACCCCTTGGCTTGCCTTTTATAATCCCACCATAGATTGGCGGTCTGGGGAGATTTCCCAATGGGGTCCCTTTTGTGTTAAGGAGTGTATTTCTCGTCCAGTCCGGGTTGCGGCAGTCACCCCAGAACTTATTCCTTTGGAATATCAGGACTTTGCCGATGTTTTCTCCAAGGGTAATGCGGATGTACTGCCTCCCCATCGGTCCTATGACTGTGCTATTGATTTAGTTCCTGTTGCCTCTTTACCTAAGGGGAGATTATATGCCCTCTCCGGGCCGGAAACCACGGCAATGAATGATTATGTTCAGGAGAGCCTGAAAAAAGGCTTTATTAGGCCCTCGAAATCTCCATTAAGTGCAGGGTTCTTTTTTGTTGAGAAAAAAGATGGGTCGCTCAGACCATGTATTGATTTTCGGGCTCTGAATAAAATTTCTGTTAAAAACACCTACCCCTTGCCATTGATTTCAGTACTTTTTGATCAGCTCCGGTCTGCCGTTATCTTCTCCAAGATCGATCTTAGAGGGGCTTACAATCACATGCAAATAAAATATGGGGATGAGTGGAAGACGGCTTTCAGCACACAGTCAGGTCATTATGAATACCTGGTGATGCCGTTTGGGCTGTCAAATGCTCCTGCGGTATTTCAAGATCTCATTAATGACGTCCTTCGTGACTTTCTAGGAAAGTTCGTAGTCGTTTATTTAGATGACATTTTGATTTACTCTGAGTCTTTTGAACAACATATTACCCATGTGCGACTGGTCCTTCAGAAATTACGGGAGAATCATTTATACGCCAAACTGGAGAAATGTGATTTCCACATCACAGAAGTGTCCTTCCTGGGGTATATTATTTCTCCTAAGGGGTTTTTCATGGAACCAAAAAAACTCCAGGCCATCCTAAATTGGGCACAACCCACGAACTTAAAAGCAATTCAGCGCTTTTTAGGGTTTGCAAATTACTATAGGCGTTTTATTCATATCTTCTCTGATTTGGTGGCTCCTATAGTAGCATTGACTAAAAAAGGAGCAGACCCTTCCAATTGGTCGCCTGAAGCCAAGTCTGCCTTTCTGGCCTTGAAGCAGGCCTTTGTCTCAGCTCCTGTTCTCAGGCACCCTAACCCGGAGCTCCCCTTTATTGTCGAGGTAGATGCCTCAGAGGTTGGAGTGGGGGCTATCCTTTCTCAGGAAGACCCGGAGTCTCAGGAATTACACCCTTGTGCCTTCATGTCCAGGATATTCTCCTCCGCAGAATCCAACTATGATGTTGGTAATCGAGAATTGTTGGCAGTTAAATGGGCTTTTGAGGAGTGGAGGCATTGGCTGGAAGGAGTAGGCATACTATTACGGTGTTTACTGACCACAAGAACCTGCAGTATATTGAGTCAGCTAAACGGCTTAATGCTCGACAGGCACGTTGGGCGCTGTTTTTTACTCGTTTCAGGTTTATTATCACCTTCAGGCCCGGTTCCAAGAATACGAAAGCTGATGCCTTGTCACGTTGTTTTCTTCCGGTTCACAATAACCATCCGGCTACTACCCCCATAGTTCCATCGTCTGTCATCCGGGCAGGCCTTACACAGGATTTATTTACACAGCTAGTCCAGCTTCAGCAGCAGGCTCCCAAAGTTACTCCTGCTGACCGTCTCTTCGTCCCTGAAATTCTGAGAGGCACTGTTCTAGCTGAGTTTCATGATAACAAAGTTTCTGGTCATCCGGGTATCACTAAGACCTTGGAGTTGGTCTCTCGCTCAGTGTGGTGGCCTAATCTTTCTAAAGATGTAGGGGAATTTGTCCGTTCCTGTCAGGTTTGTGCACAGCATAAGGTTTCTCGATCGTTGCCGGTCGGGCAACTCATACCTTTAGCCGTTCCTTTCAGGCCATGGTCACATATATCCATGGATTTCGTGGTGGACCTTCCTCTTTCAGCCGGATTTCGAGTAATTTGGGTGGTAGTAGACCGTTTTAGTAAGATGGCCCACTTCATTGCTCTTCCCCGATTACCCTCTGCTCAAGGGTTGGCAGTCTTGTTTCTCCGCCATGTGTTCAGGCTCCATGGGTTACCCAGGGATATTGTCTCTGATCGGAGACCGCAATTCATCGCCCGTTTCTGGAAACATTTTTGTGCCTCATTAAATATGAAACTCTCTTTAACATCTGGGTACCATCCACAATCTAACGGACAAACTGAACGTGTTAATCAGTCGTTAAAACAGTATTTACGGTTGTATTCGGCCAAACTTCAGAATGATTGGTCTGAATTTCTTCCTTTGGCCGAATTTGCCTATAATAACTCTTGTCATTCTTCCACCAAGGAGTCCCCATTCTTTTCGGTCTTTGGCTTTCATCCTAGAGCCAACTCTTTTTTCCCTCATTCTCCAGTCTCCTCGTTGACCTTAACTTCCCATCTCAGAATGATTTGGAAAAAGGTGCACCTTGCTCTTAAGAAGGCTGCCTTCCGAGAAAAAAAAAATTCTGATAGGTTTGGACGCCCATGCACTTTTAAGGTGGGAGATAAGGTGTGGTTGTCAACCCGCAACATCAAGCTCCGACAACCCTCGGCTAGGTTGGGACCCAAATTTATTGGACCGTTCCTTATCATTAAGAAGGTCAATCCAGTTGCTTTTCGGCTACGCTTGCCTAAATCACTCAAAATTGGCAATACCTTTCACTGTTCCCTTCTGAAACAGTATTTTTCTTCCAGGAGATTCCCTCGGAGGACTACCCAGGGTAGACCTCCGGTGGATGTTCAGGGGCAACAAGAGTTCTTGGTGGAGAAGGTTTTAGATTCAAAAGTTTCCCGGGGCCGGCTTTATTTTTTGGTTCACTGGAAAGGCTATGATCCGGAGGAAAGGTCTTGGGTCCTGGATAAGGATCTACATGCCCCTAAACTTAAGAGATTATTCTTTCGGGAATTTCCTCAGAAACCTGGCTTTAGGGGTTCTTTAACCCCTCCTCAAGGGGGGGTACTGTTAGGTGCCGCGGTCCACGGCGCCGCTCGGTCTGTTTCCGAGCAACGCTCACGGCCGCCGCACCTCCTTCCCTGACCGCCCGGCGCCTAGCAACTAGGAACGCCTTGCGCGCTGAGCCGCCGGGTCCCTAGCAACGCTAGGACGCCGTGCGCACTGAGCCGCCGGGTCCTTAACAACGGGAACGCCTCTCTCTTACCGCGTTCCCCGTTGCTTCCTGTCTATCATCACACCTGTTAGCTCTGGTCGTGCAGCAGGGCAGCTGCACGACATTACTAATCAAGCTTCACTGCAGCTATTGGAGGGTTCCCTGTTATATTCTCCCTCACTACCTGGCACAGACGCCGGTGATAGCTTCATGCATGCTGTTCCTGCCTGGTAACGTCTGTTCCTGGTTTAGCTGTATCTGGTCGATCCTGCTCCCTGTGCTCCCGAGTCCTGGAGTTCTGAAGCCGGTCGTGGGAATCCTTCCTGTCCAAATCGAACCTGTTGCAGTCATCTGAGGGTTCTCGTTATTTGGGGTTCTCTCCCGGTTTCGTGAGTAGCGGCTTCTGCCGCGAGTTGCGGCCTAGGCCGCTTAAACTTTGTATTACCTTTGTGTTGGTGGTTTTTGCGGAGGTTTCCGCTTTTCACTGTCCTCCCCGGAACTCGGCGGTGCCGTGTGGGGAAACGGACAGTGGTATCTTTTGTTGTTCTTTTTCCTTGGCGGCGTGCCGCACATACCTTTAGTTTTAGGGTAGTTAGTAGCCCCTAGCTTCTGTTTGTTTTAGTCAGAGGTCCCCTTGTTATTACCCTGTCTCGGTTCACGCTTTGTCTCTCTCTAAGACCTGGGGGCATCGGAGTTGGGCAGACCTAATCCGCCCTTCAAATGCGGCTGCCGTGGGCCCAAGAAACCATAGTCATTCAGGCGTGAGTTGACCACACGGGTAAGACAACGGAGGTAGGGTGCTAGGGGCTATTCCCGTACCACTCCTTAGTTCAGAGTCACGTTCTGGTGCTCTGAACTCGCATCAATACATCTCTCCAGTTCTGAGCATCAGGAACGTAACAGCTGTAGATGCCCTAGTGACACAGTGGGTGCTCCAGTCGGTCTATGTATTTCCCCCTCTTCCTCTCATACCCAAGGTGTTGAGAATGGTAGGAGGGAGAGGAATGAGAACAATCCTCATTGTTCCAGATTGGCCACGAAGGACCTGGTAACCGGATCTGCAGGAAATGCTCACAGAAGATCCGTGGCCTCTTCCTCTAAGACAGGACCGGTTGCAACAGGGGCCATGTCTATTCCAAGACTTACCGCGGCTGCGTTGGATGGCATGGCGGTTGAACGCTGGATCCTAGCGGATAAGGGTATTCCGGATGAGGTCATTCCTACGCTAATAAAGGCTAGGAAGGACATGACATCTAAACATTATCACCGTATAAGGCGAAAATATGTTTCTTGGTGTGAGGCCAGGAATGCTCCTACGGAAGAATTCCATCTGGGCCGTTTCCTTCAATTCCTGCCAACTGGAGTGAATTTCGGCCTAAAATTAGGATCTATTAAGGTTCAGATTTCGGCCTTATCCATTTTCTTTCAAAAGGAATTGGCCTCTCTCCCTGAAGTACAAACTTTTGTGAAAGGAGTACTGCATATTCAGCCTCCTTTTGTACCTCCGGTGAGTGGTGACGCCTTGGGACCTTAACGTGATGTTAAGTTTCATTAAGTCACACTGGTTTGAACTACTTAAAACGGTGGAGTTGAAAAATCTCACTTGGAAGGTGGTCATGTTATTAGCCTTGGCTTCGGCTAGGCAAGTGTCGGAATTATCGGCTTTATCACATAAAAGCCCCTATCTGGTTTTCCATATGGATAGAGCGGAATTGCGAACCCGTCCTCAATTCCTGCCAAAAGTCAGAAAAACAGAAGCACTGTTTGTCATGTATGCAACCAACAAGATTGGTGCCCCTGCTTCAAAGTAGACTATTGCTTGCTGGATCTGTAACACGATTCAGCAGGCGCATTCTACAACAGGATTGCAGTTACCTAAATCGGTCAAGGCCCATTCCACTAGGAAGGTGGGCTCTTCTTGGACGGCTGACAGAGGGTTCTCGGCGCTACAGCTGTGCCGAGCTACTACTTGGTCGGGTTCAAACACCTTTGCAAAGTTCTATAAGTTTGATACCCTTATACATAAATTGGTAGATGCTCAATTAGCTTAGTGATATCATTCAGGTGCTCGAAAGGGAGGGGTATTTCTAAGCAAGAAAAAAAGCCATTTGTTTCCCCCAGCACCCTGAATCATAACCGTAACCAGATATAAATTCCACATGATAACAGAATTCAGAGATCTTCGTTACACATATTTGCGCAAATGTGTGAATAAGTCCCAAAGCCGCATCAAGGCGTCTCTGTATATTTGGGGTCCCTAGCGCTATATCTAGGTGCATGGTGTGGCACCCCAAAACACCAGCAAAAGCCAGAAAGCCCAGCGTAGCATACCAGTGAAAAAACTATAGTGTTAATAAATTAGTATTTAGGAAGCCAAAGCTATAGAGAAAGTGATACAAAATGAAATGCAATTAAAATAGAGAAATAGTGTTAAGAAATTAATAAGTGAAAAGTGTTAATAGAATGTAAAGGTATGCCACACTAAGGCCATCCAGCTCAGCCAGTCCAGAGGCACCACACCTCACACCTCCATTACCCCAATCTGGGTCTAAGATTAACCAGCAAGGAGCCACATGATAATGGCTCCTTACTACAATATGTCTAAGCTAAGAGCTGCCTACCTTGGAGCAACCCCATAATGCTCCCTGTGGCATGTCAGGGCCTGCACCTCCTCCTAATGCAGGAACCTCTCTGCCTCTCACAACAAACACATATATTGGTAGATGCTCATTAGCTTAGTGATATCATTCAGGTGCTCAAAAGGGAGGGGTATTTCTAAGCAAGAAAAAAAGCCATTTGTTTCCCCCAGCACCCTGAATCATAACCGTAACCAGATATAAATTCCACATGATAACAGAATTCAGAGATCTTCGTTACACATATTTGCGCAAATGTGTGAATAAGCCCCAAAGCCGCATCAAGGCGTCTCTGTATATTTGGGGTCCCTAGCGCTATATCTAGGTGCATGGTGTGGCACCCCAAAACACCAGCATAAGCCAGAAAAGCCCAGCGTAGCATACCAGTGAAAAAACTATAGTGTTAATAAATTAGTATTTAGGAAGCCAAAGCTATAGAGAAAGTGATACAAAATGAAATGCAATTAAAATAGAGAAATAGTGTTAAGAAATTAATAAGTGAAAAGTGTTAATAGAATGTAAAGGTATGCCACACTAAGGCCATCCAGCTCAGTCAGTCCAGAGGCACCACACCTCACACCTCCATTACCCCAATCTGGGTCTTAGATTAACCAGCAAGGAGCCACATGATAATGGCTCCTTACTACAATATGTCTAAGCTAAGAGCTGCCTACCTTGGAGCTACCCCATAATGCTCCCTTTGCGCAAATGTGTGAATAAGCCCCAAAGCCCCACTGGTATGCTACGCTGGGCTTTCTGGCTTATGCTGGTGTTTTGGGGTGCCACACCATGCACCTAGATATAGCGCTAGGGACCCCAAATATACAGAGACGCCTTGATGCGGCTTTGGGGCTTATTCACACATTTGCGCAAATATGTGTAACGAAGATCTCTGAATTCTGTTATCATGTGGAATTTATATCTGGTTACGGTTATGATTCAGGGTGCTGGGGGAAACAAATGGCTTTTTTTCTTGCTTAGAAATACCCCTCCCTTTCGAGCACCTGAATGATATCACTAAGCTAATTGAGCATCTACCAAAATATGTGTTTGTTGTGAGAGGCAGAGAGGTTCCTGCATTAGGAGGAGGTGCAGGCCCTGACATGCCACAGGGAGCATTATGGGGTGGCTCCAAGGTAGGCAGCTCTTAGCTTAGACATATTGTAGTAAGGAGCCATTATCATGTGGCTCCTTGCTGGTTAATCTTAGACCCAGATTGGGGTAATGGAGGTGTGAGGTGTGGTGCCTCTGGACTGGCTGAGCTGGATGGCCTTAGTGTGGCATACCTTTACATTCTATTAACACTTTTCACTTATTAATTTCTTAACACTATTTCTCTGTTTTAATTACATTTCATTTTGTATCACTTTCTCTATAGCTTTGGCTTCCTAAATACTAATTTATTAACACTATAGTTTTTTCACTGGTATGCTACGCTGGGCTTTCTGGCTTATGCTGGTGTTTTGGGGTGCCACACCATGCACCTAGATATAGCGCTAGGGACCCCAAATATACAGAGATGCCTTGATGCGGCTTTGGGGCTTATTCACACATTTGCGCAAATATGTGTAACGAAGATCTCTGAATTCTGTTATCATGTGGAATTTATATCTGGTTACGGTTATGATTCAGGCTGCTGGGGGAAACAAATGGCTTTTTTTCTTGCTTAGAAATACCCCTCCCTTTCGAGCACCTGAATGATATCACTAAGCTAATTGAACATCTACCAATATATGTGTTTGTTGTGAGAGGCAGAGAGGTTCCTGCATTAAGAGGAGGTGCAGGCCCTGACATGCCACAGGGAGCATCATGGGGTTGCTCTAAGGTAGGCAGCTCTTAGCTTAGACATATTGTAGTAAGGAGCCATTATCATGTGGCTCCTTGCTGGTTAATCTTAGACCCAGAATTGGGGTAATGGAGGTGTGAGGTGTGGTGCCTCTGGACTGGCTGAGCTGGATGGCCTTAGTGTGGCATACCTTTACATTCTATTAACACTTTTCACTTATTAATTTCTTAACACTATTTCTCTGTTTTAATTGCATTTCATTTTGTATCACTTTCTCTATAGCTTTGGCTTCCTAAATACTAATTTATTAACACTATAGTTTTTTCACTGGTATGCTACGCTGGGCTTTCTGGCTTATGCTGGTGTTTTGGGGTGCCACACCATGCACCTAGATATAGCGCTAGGGACCCCAAATATACAGAGACGCCTTGATGCGGCTTTGGGGTTTATTCACACATTTGCGCAAATATGTGTAACGAAGATCTCTGAATTCTGTTATCATGTGGAATTTATATCTGGTTACGGTTATGATTCAGGGTGCTGGGGGAAACAAATGGCTTTTTTTCTTGCTTAGAAATACCCCTCCCTTTCGAGCACCTGAATGATATCACTAAGCTAATTGAGCATCTACCAATATATGTGTTTGTTGTGAGAGGCAGAGAGGTTCCTGCATTAGGAGGAGGTGCAGGCCCTGACATGCCACAGGGAGCATTATGGGGTTGCTCCAAGGTAGGCAGCTCTTAGCTTAGACATATTGTAGTAAGGAGCCATTATCATGTGGCTCCTTGCTGGTTAATCTTAGACCCAGATTGGGGTAATAGAGGTGTGAGGTGTGGTGCCTCTGGACTGGCTGAGCTGGATGGCCTTAGTGTGGCATACCTTTACATTCTATTAACACTTTTCACTTATTAATTTCTTAACACTATTTCTCTATTTTAATTGCATTTCATTTTGTATCACTTTCTCTATAGCTTTGGCTTCCTAAATACTAATTTATTAACACTATAGTTTTTTCACTGGTATGCTACGCTGGGCTTTCTGGCTTATGCTGGTGTTTTGGGGTGCCACACCATGCACCTAGATATAGCGCTAGGGACCCCAAATATACAGAGACGCCTTGATGCGGCTTTGGGGCTTATTCACACATTTGCGCAAATATGTGTAACGAAGATCTCTGAATTCTGTTATCATGTGGAATTTATATCTGGTTACGGTTATGATTCAGGGTGCTGGGGGAAACAAATGGCTTTTTTTTCTTGCTTAGAAATACCCCTCCCTTTCGAGCACCTGAATGATATCACTAAGCTATTGAGCATCTACCAATATATGTGTTTGTTGTGAGAGGCAGAGAGGTCCCTGCATTAGGAGGAGGTGCAGGCCCTGACATGCCACAGGGAGCATTATGGGGTTGCTCCAAGGTAGGCAGCTCTTAGCTTAGACATATTGTAGTAAGGAGCCATTATCATGTGGCTCCTTGCTGGTTAATCTTAGACCCAGATTGGGGTAATGGAGGTGTGAGGTGTGGTGCCTCTGGACTGGCTGAGCTGGATGGCCTTAGTGTGGCATACCTTTACATTCTATTAACACTTTTCACTTATTAATTTCTTAACACTATTTCTCTATTTTAATTACATTTCATTTTGTATCACTTTCTCTATAGCTTTGGCTTCCTAAATACTAATTTATTAACACTATAGTTTTTTCACTGGTATGCTACGCTGGGCTTTCTGGCTTATGCTGGTGTTTTGGGGTGCCACACCATGCACCTAGATATAGCGCTAGGGACCCCAAATATACAGAGACACCTTGATGCGGCTTTGGGGCTTATTCACACATTTGCGCAAATATGTGTAACGAAGATCTCTGAATTCTGTTATCATGTGGAATTTATATCTGGTTACGGTTATGATTCAGGGTGCTGGGGGAAACAAATGGCTTTTTTTCTTGCTTAGAAATACCCCTCCCTTTCGAGCACCTGAATGATATCACTAAGCTAATTGAACATCTACCAATATATGTGTTTGTTGTGAGAGGCAGAGAGGTTCCTGCATTAGGAGGAGGTGCAGGCCCTGACATGCCACAGGGAGCATTATGGGGTTGTTCCAAGGTAGGCAGCTCTTAGCTTAGACATATTGTAGTAAGGATCCATTATCATGTGGCTCCTTGCTGGTTAATCTTAGACCCAGAATTGGGGTTAATGGAGGTGTGAGGTGTGGTGCCTCTGGACTGGCTGAGCTGGATGGCCTTAGTGTGGCATACCTTTACATTCTATTAACACTTTTCACTTATTAATTTCTTAACACTATTTCTCTATTTTAATTGCATTTCATTTTGTATCACTTTCTCTATAGCTTTGGCTTCCTAAATACTAATTTATTAACACTATAGTTTTTTCACTGGTATGCTACGCTGGGCTTTCTGGCTTATGCTGGTGTTTTGGGGTGCCACACCATGCACCTAGATATAGCGCTAGGGACCCCAAATATACAGAGACGCCTTGATGCGGCTTTGGGGCTTATTCACACATTTGCGCAAATATGTGTAACGAAGATCTCTGAATTCTGTTATCATGTGGAATTTATATCTGGTTACGGTTATGATTCAGGGTGCTGGGGGAAACAAATGGCTTTTTTTCTTGCTTAGAAATACCCCTCCCTTTCGAGCACCTGAATGATATCACTAAGCTAATTGAGCATCTACCAATATATGTGTTTGTTGTGAGAGGCAGAGAGGTTCCTGCATTAGGAGGAGGTGCAGGCCCTGACATGCCACAGGGAGCATTATGGGGTTGCTCCAAGGTAGGCAGCTCTTAGCTTAGACATATTGTAGTAAGGAGCCATTATCATGTGGCTCCTTGCTGGTTAATCTTAGACCCAGATTGGGGTAATAGAGGTGTGAGGTGTGGTGCATCTGGACTGGCTGAGCTGGATGGCCTTAGTGTGGCATACCTTTACATTCTATTAACACTTTTCACTTATTAATTTCTTAACACTATTTCTCTATTTTAATTGCATTTCATTTTGTATCAATTTCTCTATAGCTTTGGCTTCCTAAATACTAATTTATTAACACTATAGTTTTTTCACTGGTATGCTACGCTGGGCTTTCTGGCTTATGCTGGTGTTTTGGGGTGCCACACCATGCACCTCGATATAGCGCTAGGGACCCCAAATATACAGAGACGCCTTGATGCGGCTTTGGGGCTTATTCACACATTTGCGCAAATATGTGTAACGAAGATCTCTGAATTCTGTTATCATGTGGAATTTATATCTGGTTACAGTTATGATTCAGGGTGCTGGGGGAAACAAATGGCTTTTTTTCAAGTTTGATACCCTGGCTGAGGAGGACCTCCTGTTTGCTCAATCGGTGCTGCAGAGTCACCCGCACTCTCCCACCCATTTGGGAGCTTTGGTGTAATCCCCATGGTCCTTACGGAGTCCCCAGCATCCTCTAGGACGTAAGAGAAAATAAGATTTTAAACCTACCGGTAAATCTTTTTCTTGTAGTCCGTAGAGGATGCTGGGCGCCCGTCCCAAGTGCGGACTACTTCTGCAAGACTTGTATATAGTTATTGCTTAAATAAGGGTTATGTTATAGTCTCATCGGTCTTGGACTGATGCTATGTCGTTTTAATACTGTTAACGGGATAGTATATCACAAGTTATACGGTGTGATTGGTGTGGCTGGTATGAATCTTGCCCTTGGATTAACAAAAATCCTTTCCTCGTACTGTCCGTCTCCTCTGGGCACAGTTTCTCTAACTCAGGTCTGGAGGAGGGGCATAGAGGGAGGAGCCAGTGCACACCAGATCTAAAGTCTTTCTTAAAGTGCCCATGTCTCCTGCGGAGCCCCTCTATCCCCATGGTCCTTACGGAGTCCCCAGCATCCTCTACGGACTACGAGAAAAAGATTTACCGGTAGGTTTAAAATCTTATTTTTATATGAGTGAATGACTAACATTTGACATCCTCCAATAGCAATTAGATATGGTATATGTTGACAATTGTGATAATTGGAATCACACTGAGTTTGCTCACATATGTAACTGTTGCTATGTGTGTGTTTGCGGCTGCTAACAGCTGCCCCCTGTTCTCTACACAGAGCATTCCAATGTCAGTACTGCTTGTACATTATAGGAGTGCCAGATCACGTCTGAATTGAAATGACAAACATTTAACACCCTTGGATTTGATTAAAAATGCACATATTTAGAATCTCTATACTTAGTATTATTACATTTAATATAAGTTTTCAGGGAACAATGGGATCATGGAATACATAAGCAAGAAAGAAAATTTCTTCGCTGACCTAAACCTTGGCATTCAATTTAAAGTACAGATGCACTTTGCTATTAATATTGGGGAGCAGGTGTCCGTTGTTATTAAGTATCGGTATATAAGACGTGTGGTATTCATGTGACCGACGGTTGGGAGACCGACGGTCACACGACCTCCTCCAGCATCCCGACCCCCACTATCCCGATGGTCGGCATGCCGACCAACAGGGACTATTTCCATTTGTGGGTGTCCACGACACCCATAGAGTGGGAATAGAACCCGTGGCGACCGTAGGTTGTCACCGAGCCCGCAATGGGCTTGCTGCACTCGCCCCTCCCCGCCGGGATCCCGGCGTAGGTATGCTGCCGGGATCCCGGCGTCGGTAAGCTTACCGGCGGTCAGGAGACCGCTGGTCAGCCGTACTACATCCATATAGACAACAATGACAGCATACACTTTGCCATATTTTGAAATCCACATGTCCCACTAATAGTCTGTGTACAGTTAGGAATCAACTGCATTATATAGACCCACCAGTACAGAATTGGGTTTGTGAATAATGTAGCTGAAAGATATTGGTTCTGGCTCTGAGGGTCATTCCGAGTTAATTGCACGTAGCTGCTTTTTGCAGCCCGCGCGATCAACTTCACTCTGCCTATGGGGGTGGGTTTTTTTCCCATAGCAAGGCTGCGTTCGCTTGTGCAGCCCTGCTATGGGAATAAAATTTGTGCAGTTTCCAAGTAGGTCTAGACATACTTAACAGCTGCAACGTTTTCAGCCCGTTCGGTCCTGGCTCTGACGTCAAACACCCGCCCTGGACACACCTGCATTTCTTCAAACACTCCTGCGTTTTTCTTACCCCTCCCAGAAAACGGTCCGAACACTGTGTTGCCGCCCAGGAATGCCCACCGCCTGTCTATCTTCAAACAATCGCCGCTGCGATCGCTTTCTTCTTTCCCTTCATTGTTGCCCGGCGACCCCACGCATGCGCAGTAGTGACCCGGTTGCAGCTGTGAGAGCAAAAGCATGCTGCGATTGGGTCGGAATGACCCCCACTGCTGGCCCCCAAATTTTGGTAGGTGTATTGAAGAGCTGGATTTATCTAAGTATAGTAGAACCCAAATATAGTAGAGTGGATAAATTGGATTTCTTAGCAGTAAGGATAAAGGGTGCATGACCACTTTGGCCACTCTCAGTACTATTAATCAGCAAGGAAGCCCAGATGCAATACAGAAGCTCAGCACAAGCAGATAAGCCTCCATAGAATAGAAATCGCAGACAGAGTATAGAGGCACAGACTCAGCACATCTCCTATATATTTGTCCAGATCTGTGACTCTATGACTCATTTGCTAACACTGGGCGTGGTTGCGAGCTCTGAATCATAGAGTCACAGATCTGGATATGAGAGAAAAACACACGCTACACCTAGCAGCAGCCAGTGTCCTGATGACAGCTCCCCCCAGAGGTAATGGGGCAACTTGCAGTCACCCCTGAATGATACACTGTATCACTGAGCTCTGCCAGTTCCTCTGCTGCTGCAACTGTGGAGGAACTTTTGTCAGTCCGGGATCGGAGAGGAAGAGGGAGGGGGGGTGGTCTCACCAGTCGGCCAGACGCCCGAACATCCGCACTGGGCTCCCCATCAGCTGTCAGGCCGTGTGCCGCTGCTGGAAGCGGCGCGCGGAGGGGGGGGGGGGAGGCTGGGGGGCATGCTGCGATACCCACGGCATCTCTCCACCACTCACATCCCAGCCGCAGCTGTCGGCTGTCTCCCAGTGGCCATGTTAACACCCAGGAGCAGATGCACAGCTCTCAGTTAGCCGAGAGCCGAGGGGAATCAGGAAGTTGTGGTTCCTGACACCGCCGGCTGCTCCCCGGAGAGCGTGAGGGGGACCAGTGGCCGCGGACTACATCTCCCAGGGAGCACAGCGTGGAGGATGCGGCGTGCCCGCCTCCCCCTGCGCGGGGATAGACTGCAGAGGGAGCGCGTCATTGTTGTGATGTCACGGCAGTGCTGTGGGGAGACTACAACTCCAGCCATGCCAGGAAGGCACACGGTGGTTGCTGTTTCTGGTGCAGAGTGAGAGTCAGTAGTGTGCAGTGTGCGGGAACAATGAAGCTGGTGAGAGGGTAATACCATATACTGTGATGAGGGATAAGTCCCCAGTGCGCACACTGTGTATGTGATGCTAGATCGGGGAAGGGGCTGTATAGTGATATATATATGAGAAATAATCTCCCAACACACACACACTGTGTATGTGATATTTATCAAACATTGTCTTTATACCTAAATTATTGTACATATAACATTATTAACAAACTAGATCATTTATCGTGCCCTGTGTCCACTTTTCACGCCTTTGCAAGGGCCTACATCCCCTTGACCATTGCACGCCCTTTGGCCGTAAAATATTTAACTACTAACAACATTATGCTTGCCCAAAGGACGTGCAGATGTTAAGGGGGCATATCACCTTGCGACGGTGTGAAGAGCACCGTAGGGCGCGATGAATCACTTAGTTATGCTGTACAGTTCTGTGAAGTAAAATCTGCTTGTGGCTGCTCTAAATCTCATTGAGGGCTCGGAGTCAGCGTGGATCCCCAAAGTCACACAACTGAGAAACATTAGTTTGAAGGAATCTGTGACCTGCAAACTCCCTTTGTTCTAGGGAATAGGGTTGCCACCTAAAAAAGCTAAATCTTGCTATGTTTGTTGGTTGTACTCTCAAAGGTTCATTAGTTATTCCTGAGCGCTTCTTTGATTCTAACCTGCTCCAAGAGTTCAAAAACAGCAAGTGCAGCCACCTAAATACCAGAGATGACTTCAGTTCTCCTTTCTACAGTTACCACAAGTTCGCCTGAGTTGATGCCCATGACCGACTTCAATGCCACCTGACAGTTGCTTTCCATTGCCAGTTTCAAAGCAAACAGGCATTTGTTTATTCATCCACTTTCCCAGTTGGGAATCCTTAAATCTTGTTAATTTATGTTTATGAATGCCTTAGTGAATGATGGGACCTGTTTACTAAGCCTTGGATGGAGAAAAGTGTCTGGAGATAAAGTACAAGCCAATCAGGTCCTAACTGTCATGTCACAGACTGGGTTTGAAAAATGGCAGTTAGGAGCTGATTGGCTGGTACTTTATCTTCAGCCACTTTATCTCCATCCAAGGCTTAGTAAATAGACCCAATTGTTCCTTCTGCATCCAATGGTCCTGAGTCCTTTCTTTCTATGCTGTAAGGAATTACGCTGATTTCATTCCCCTTTTGTTTTTCTCTTGTTCTATTTACGATTGCCATCTATAAGCTTCTGTAAAATCTGAATTCAGGGGTCCAGGGCTATGACATTCATGCACAACCAGGGGCACCCATAGCATCAGTGCTGCCCACTCCCCCATCTGTGCAGAAGGCAATGAAAGTTTTATTTCACTTACCTTCTCTGAGAACGTCTTGAGGCTTGCACACCAACCCTGCTCCAGCTGTTGCTAGGTGGCAAGCCTCCTGATGAACAAAGACAGTTTGGACTCTGCAAATTAAGCTGCTCATAGCTGCCACTACAGGCAAATGGAAGACTACAATCCAGTGTCGTGTTTCATCCACATCTGTGGACTTTCTAATTAATAATCCAGTTTGTTTTCCTTCTACTGACTGCAATACATTTTTAAACTATACTAGGATGGACCACAAAGTATTCTATAATAAAAGGTTTATTAATAACGTTTATAAATATAATCACCAGTAACAGGATTCATTACACAAAGTAATTAAGGCGTCTATTCAATTATTGTGCTTGACATTAACTATACACTTTAAGCTAGCTTATCAACTAAAAATAACGACACGGACACAACTGCGTTGGATTAAATGGTCATTGAATTTATTAATTGGAATGACCTCACTCGTAGTGGGTGGCCAGGAAAACGCTACCACTAACCAGCTCTAGTCAAGATCTTACAAAATGGCGGCGACTAAACGCCCCAACTGTCATGGGTGTGACTGAAACGCCCCATCTATATATATCAGCATAACCTGTGTTGCGAAGGTGTCACCACCCCTTCCTATAGCAGAGTGAGGACGCTCCCCAAGGAAGCGCCCCTCGCCCCCCCACAAGGGCAGGACACACTCGCTGTCCTTCAAAAGGGGTAAGTGCCCCACAACACCACTTATGCTACAAGTGACCGCTGGCCAGTAGCGCCTTCCCGCCCACTAAGTCTGAAAGAAAGATAATAGTAAGCCAAATTGAAAAGGGCCAAATTAGTGAGCCATTAGGGCGGGTGGGTGGGCTTCCAGACGACAAGAGGAAGCACTCTGGAAGTTTCTACCTTACATGTACTAAACACCTCCCCTACACTCACCGATAGGCTGGCCCTACCCAATTATCACTCACTCAAAACTCTGATCTGCCTAGCAACAATTGACCTTCTTTAACCAATCACAAAATTACCAGCCTCTTATATAGATATCGTGCCCAGTCAGGCACTCTCCTTATCTAAGGCGTCTATTCAATTATTGTGCTTGACATTAACTATACACTTTAAGCTAGCTTATCAACTAAAAATAATGACACGGAAACAACTGCATTGGATTAAATGGTCATTGAATTTATTAATTGGAATGACCTCACTCGTAGTGGGTGGCCAGGAAAACGCTACCACTAACCAGCTCTAGTCACGATCTTACAAAATGGCGGCGACTAAACGCCCCAACTGTCATGGGTGCGACTGAAACGCCCCATCTATATATATCAGCATAACCTGTGCTGCGAAGGTCTCACCACCCCTTCCTATAGCAGAGTGAGGACGCTCCCCAAGGAAGCGCCCCTCGCCCCCCCACAAGGGCAGGACACACTCGCCGTCCTTCAAAAGGGGTAAGTGCCCCACAACACCACTTATGCTACAAGTGACCGCTGGCCAGTAGCGCCTTCCCGCCACCGCCAGTTTCAGAGAAACGCAGCCCGCCACCCAACACGAAATGAAATCCAATCAAAAAACAAAAACCAAATACCTATCTACACAAATCCTATCCCTACCTTCAAAGATAACAAACTACTCCAGACAAGAGAACAGCGCCCTCAGAAAAACTCCAATCCCAAGATGGGAGAGATGCACACCATCCTTCCTAAAATAAAAGGGGCTCTGGAGCACCAATAGCGGATGTCTAACGGCCAAACCACCAGCAGCCAACACAAACTTCGACACAGCAAAGTTAATCTTCTTCCTAGCCCTGTCCAGCGCTGTGACATTCCGTGATCCCCTCCAGACAAACCTAGGAATAATGTCAGACCAAATCAAGCGTACACCAGGCTAAAGCAAGCTAAGTTCCCCCAAATCCGCCTGAATCCTAAGTATAAGATCTATACCTTTTAGGTGACCTACATCGTTACCGCCCAGGTGCAGCAGCAGCCATTGGGGACGCCCCCAACGCTGTTCATATTGCAACAACAGCTCCAAAAGTCCAGACCATCTGAGCCCTCTCACACCTAACCATCGCACTCTGCGACCACCTAACAACTCAGACGACCTATCAGCAAGGGGATGCCGCTCGGCCCAAAACACGTAAGAATGGCCAACTACCCAAATCTGTTCGTTGGAATTAGTGGACGCTGAAAAAGAAAAAGTAACCTAGCTGTCAGGCCGCGCCCATAAAACAGGTAATTAGAACCGTTAGACCGAACCGAACAGTTAGTAACATAAAAACCCAAGTGAAGGAGAAAACTTAAAAACCTCCCGTGGACCTGGAGTGTCAGCCAATTGTAATTTAGGCCCCCTCGGAGGAAAAATTTAAAAAATTCCTTCACACCTCCAATTCCGGAACGCTAATCATTCCAAAATTGGCAGGTAAACAACGTTTTTGGGTTAGCGCAAGTAGCGCAACATTAAACCTTATCCAATCTAACATAAGACTTAAACGCTGCCGACTTCCAACGTCCCATTTCCTGAATGGCTGACGGTGGAAGTCCGCGTGCCGCAGCGCAAGTTGCCGCACCGATGCGAAAGGAATGCGTCCCATATTCCGCGCTATTAAGCCCAAGGGCGACCAAACAGCGCTTCAACACAGCAGCAAAATGAAACCGAGTGAGAGGCAATGCATCCCCGTGCAGCAGTACTTGAGCCCCACCTTTGAGTCGTAAAGGTAAATACATTTTTGCATGCAGCACTGGGCACAAATCTGTATCCTCATGCGCCTTCAAAGTCACCCAGCGCCCTCGACCCAACTGGTCGGTCTTGGAACGAGGCAACCTAAACATGGCGACACCTTCCTTGAGTACCAGGTCCCTGAAAAGCATGCCTGTATCAGTGGACCTTTTATTAGCGGCCACCAGCTCGCCAACCCGAAAGGCCCCAAAAAACGCAAATGAAAATGCTGCACGGAAAAGGGACGCCTCAAAAGCAGAATCAGTCACCGCCGGCAGAATCGCCATGAGCTCGCGCAACAACTGCGTGTCAATAGGCCTGCGCGTATCCGGCTGGGCCGGACTTAACTTCGCCCAACCCCTGAGCGCCTTGGACAAAGTGAAAGACCTGGTGGGGTCCGTCCCCCGCTGCAACCGGGCATGGAACGAAATCCCCGCCTACGCCGCGCACATGGACGCCTTGGACCTACCACTCTGGTTACACTCCCAAACAAAGGCCAACAAAAGATCCTCCTCTGACTTACCCCCGGCCCCGCACCTAACCTGATGCGCCTGCCAGTCACGCCAAGCCGCAGCGTATGCCCGGCGGGTCGAAGGGGCCAATGAGTTCAGCGCCAAGCCATCTACGCCAGTTCTATAATCTGCCAGACAGAAGTTGGACAAGTCAAACCTAGGGCCTCCGCCCTGGGGACCAACCTGCGAAACCTGGGAAAATTGAAACGCGACAGCGCATCCGTGATGTCGTTCTCGACCCCAGGCACGTGCTTCGCCGTGAAATTGATGTTAAAACGGAGACATTGTAACACCAAAAATCTCAACAGCCGCAAAGCCTGCGGCGATGATGCACGTTGGTTGTTCACCGCGTGTACCACCCCCAAATTGTCGCACCAAAAGACAATCGTCCGGTTCGCCAACTTAGGGGCCCACAACTCCACTGCCACCGCTATAGGGAACAGTTCCAATAAGAGTAGGTTAGCCGTAAAGCCACGAGATACCCAAGACTGGGGCCAGGCCGAAACACACCACTCGCCCTGGAAAAAAGCACCGAAACCCGTAGCACCGGCAGCATCTGTAAACAGTTCCAGGGAAGAATTGGCGACGGGCCGGAGAGGCCACAGCAATTCCGAATTAAAAGTTACCAAAAAGGTCGACCAAGTTCTAAGGTCGTCCTTAATTTCCCGAGACAGACGAATGGTGTGGTGCGGCCCAGTCGCTCCCGCTGTGGCCCTCTCAAGTTTGCGGCAAAACACCCTCCCCATAGGTATGACCCGGCAAGCAAAATTAAAGGAGCCTAAAAGGGACTGCACCTGACGGAGTCTAACTCTACGCTTCCTCAAGCATTCTTCGATCTGTCCCAAAAGCTTCGCCACCTTGTCGGCCGGAATACGACAACAACCTGCGCTAGTGTCAACCTCGATGCCCAGGTAAGAAAGGCAACACGTGGGTCCCTCTGTCTTATCGTGAGCAACAGGCACTCCCAGAACCTTGAACAAGGCGGACGCGGAAAAAAGGAGCTCCTGGCAGGTGTTGCTGTCTCCTGGGCCCACAAAAAGAAAATCATCGAGATAGTGGGCGATGCCAACTTGCCCCGTTCCTGCAGCAATGCACCAATGCAGGAACGAGCTAAATTTCTCGAAGTAGGCGCAAGAGACAGAACAACCCATCGGCAAACATTTGTCAACATAAAAGAAACCGCCTAACCGAAAACCCATAAACTTGAAAGAGTCGGGGTGAAGGGGAAGAAGGCGAAAAGCGGATTCAACATCCAACTTGGCCAACAGGGCCGCAGGCCCAAAACCCCGGATCAATTCCAGGGCCTCGTCAAACAACTGGTACCTGACCGTGCAAAACTCCTCAGCAATGGCGTCGTTAACGGAGCCCCCATGCGGGTAGGACAAATGTTGTATCAAGCGGAATTTACCCGGCGCCTTCTTGGGTACTACTCCCAAGGGAGATACGCATAACCCAGGCAAAGGCTCGCATGCAAAAGGACCGCACATGCGACCCAATTGCACCTCCGCCTCCACCTTCTGCCTGACCACATGGGGAAACTCCGTCGCCGACCTCAAATTCCTGCGAGACACAACATGAACTGATTCCGAAATGGGCAAACAAAAACCGCAACTAAAACCGGCTAACAAAAATTCAGCATCCTCCGTCCTGGGATAACGGTGCAGCCATTTAGCCAACTCAGGTACAACTATGGGCGAGGGTGCCTTACTTTGCACTGCCGCCTGCAGCGCCCTGGTCGGCCTGCTTAACCCCGCTTCCGGACTTACAATCCTTGGCGGGGTGATTGGCCCCACTGACGCGGCAGGAGTGACGAAAACGACAGGCCTCACCCCTGGTGCACTTAGAGTCGTTAAACGCAAAACACTTGCCCTTTGCCGCCGTACCCGCGACATTCTTGCCCCCCGAAAACTTCCTCTTGGCCTGACCCTCAACCACACTACTCGCTTGGTTGGAAACCTCCATCCAAACCTCAACATCCTTAAAGCCCAAAGGTAACGTCGGATTGCCATCCTGATTCTTACGGAATTTTTCATCGTAATCCCTCCAGACGGAACCTTTGTACTTTAAGAACATCTCGTTAATTAAAAACATGTACTTTACCACATTAAGATGTTCGGCAGGGCGCGTTTTTAGGTAAACAGCAGAAAAAACTAAGAAACCCTTTAACCAATGATGAAAGCTCCGAAAAGCATTTTCACCGATGCCCCCCGCCTTCTTCGCCTTGTCGAAGTCCTTCCTCATGTCATCCGTGAGGGTGAAAAGGTCGACAAATTTTCCCTTAACTATTTTTTCCTTCATCCTCTTCCGTAAACCCCGAGTAACAGCCGTGTTCGCGCAGCGCACCATCTCCGAAAACAATGGCGGCTCATCAGAAGCCACCGCCTTTTTCGGCGGCTGACCAGTAGCCAACGCCTTCCTCGGTACCTTATCCTTCCCTACCACCTTGGCGACCTCACGCGCGACTAATTTCGCAAGCTTGCGCGGGCGCTTGGGGGAATCAGACCCCTCGCTGCTAGTAGAGGATTCAGATGAGGATACAACAGATGAATCAGCTGCAACGTCATGCTCACCAGAACCGGAAGGGCCAGGGACGTCAGCCATTTCAGTCGCCTGCGAGAGACCTGGAACCGAAGAAACGGCATCTGTTGGAGATGGGTCCACATCACCGCGCCTTCCGGATCCGTCCTGTACCGGAGCGGCCTGAGGGGCTGCAAAGCAGTCTGTACTAACCTCGGGAACAGAAACAAGTGGAATTTAATTACCCGGCCCATCAGCCCCACCACTGGATGGAACGGGGAGGGGGCGCGGCGCTTCCCCGCCCGGGGCCACCGAATGTAATGGTGTACCGGGCCCAGGCGGTGCCACCTGAGCTGGCTGGGCCTGGGCCGGGGGAAGGTACGGAGGCAGCGCAACTGCTTGGCTAACGCTGGGAACGCGGAAACCTGGGGACCCGAAACCGCCCTGCCACGGATACCCATAAGGCCCTGGCTGCGTCGGGGGATAAGGCGGTTGACAGTATGGGAACTGGTGGAAAGCTGGCGCCGGAAGTGACGCGGATTGAAACCCCCCCGAAAAGGAAGAAACATTATGCGGGTGTCCGAAAACCTGCCCCATCCCGGAGGACCAGACTGACTGGACCTGCGGGGTGGAAACTAGCGGAGGGAAACTTTGCGAAACCACCGGGGGAAATGGGCAGTGCAAGTAAGGCAGGCCCGTGCTGCTGGGGGAAGAGAATGCTGGCAAACTAAGGGTGCTCGTAGCAAAGCCACCCCCCGCCACGGACCGAAAATCCGTGACGGAATGCTGGCCTGGTAAAGACACAGAGGCTGCTGCGGAGCCATGTACTGAAAAGGCCCGCAGCACCTCCAAGTGTCCAGCAGATGGCTGCACCCCCCCACCCAGCATGCTGCCAGCAGCCTGCTGAGGGGGATGAGGTGAGCAGCCAGGCAATAAAATGGCTGCCAGAGGGGGAGCCTGACCCAGGAGGGTCTCAGAGGTAACATGCAGATCCCCCCACTGCCTGCTGACCCCCCCAGCTACTGGGGCTATATGAAGCCCACCAGCAGCCAGGGGTGCCTCAGGGGCCCCAAAAGCACCGGGCGCGGGACCCATGGGGGGCCCACTATGCCCCAGGGTAGCCGCGCCCGCAACCTCCCCAGTATTATCAAACAGCGCGGCCGGGGGTGCCGAATCCCCGGAGCGCATGACCCCCGCAGCGGCGCCGGCGCCAGCCGCCTCACACCCGCTGATCGCGGGAGAGAAGCGGCCAGACGGCGCCGCAGCCCCAGCCACCTTCGCGGCCGGGGATGACGAGTCCCCGGCGCGAGGCAGCGAGAGTCCCGTGCTGGCGGCCGCCGTGGCCGACCCGCTAGCAGCGGGACGCACGGAGCCGCCAGACGCTGCATCAGGGGCAGGGACGGGAGGCGCTGACGGAACGGGCACCGTCGCGCCCCCCGTCCTGGAGCTGGGAGACTGCCGCGAGGAGACAGCAGCAGGGCGGCGGAGGCGCACAGCACCCGACCCGGGAGCAGCGTCCGCCAGCCTTAGGGGACGGGGTGCCGAGCGCTTGGACCTGGGCATAATGCAGGGTGGGGAGGCACGCTGGGCGGGAAAACCCAAAGGGGAAAAGCAGCAGAATAAGCCAAGCAGAGCAGTATAGAAAAAGAAGGAAAGGCTGGGGAAAGATAGTAATATAAGATAAGAAGAGAAAGGGAAAGTTAGGAATGAGGAAGAAACCTGAAAGAAATAAAGAGATAGGCAGACAACAATCAGGTTTCACTTATCCTTCCAGGCTTCCAGACGACAAGAGGAAGCACTCTGGAAGTTTCTACCTTACATGTACTAAACACCTCCCCTACACTCACCGATAGGCTGGCCCTACCCAATTATCACTCACTCAAAACTCTGATCTGCCTAGCAACAATTGACCTTCTTTAACCAATCACAAAATTACCAGCCTCTTATATAGATATCGTGCCCAGTCAGGCACTCTCCTTATCTAAACAGATGTACTTAGCTTATTTACCCCAGGATGAACATTTTGTCCAGTGAACCCCAATACTGGAATACGATGATCATTTGACACTTTGTACACAGAAGCTCAGGGCAAGGTAACAACATCAGGGGGCTCCGGCATCTGCTTCATAATAGATCCTGACAGAATTTCATATCAATTCCGGCACTGCATTCAGTGCTCAGTACACAGGTAAAGCCTGAAACAACTGATATTTCACATTTGTAGTATGACAATATGAACATTGCTTTCATGGGCAAATCTGCACTTAAGGGCCTGACGCAGAGGTGGGCACAGAAGCACCCGCAGCAGCAGCTATTAGCGATCGCCCATCTGTGACTTTTTGCCGCTGTAAAGCCCTTCCATTGTGTACATCCACGCGTCTGATTATGCAAGGACTGAGGCAGCCGCTTTCAGCTGCCTTAGCCCCCACCATCGGTCGCACCATCAAACTTCATCCAACTATGGCCTCCTATGTGAGCAGTCAAGCGTGTGTGTATGCAACTGCTTTCATCGACATGCTCATGACACTCTCATAACACATCCATAATATGGCCAGCTCTGTGCAAGCACTGAGGCACCTCTCTGTTGATGCTCAGTAATACCCAATACATCTTTAATACACTTCTCCCAGCATGCTGCTGATATTAGAACTGTGTCTCTGCTCTGACACAATCTGGACTTATTTGTAGTGATGAGCGGGTTCGGTTCCTCGGAAACCGAACCCACCCGAACTTCACTTATTTTACACGGGTCCGAGGCATACTCGGATTCTCCCGAATGGCTCGGTTAACCCGAGCGCGCCCGAACTTCATCATCCCGCTGTCGGATTCTCGCGAGCATCGGATTCTATATAAGCAGCAGCGCGTCGCCGCCATTTTCACTCGTGCATTGGAAATGTTAGGGAGAGGACGTGGCTGGCGTCTTCTCCGTTTATTGTTGAACTTGATTGTGCTTTATTGCTTAACTGTGGGGAGGACTGGGGAGCAACTGTATAATATAGGAGGAGTACAGTGCAGAGTTTTGCTGATCAGTGACCACCAGTTTTATCCGTTCTCTGCCTGAAAAAAACGCTCCATATCTGTGCTCAGTGTGCTGTATATATCTGTGCTCACACTGCTTTATTGTGGGGACTGGGGACCAGCAGTATTATATAGGAGGAGTACAGTGCAGAGTTTTTCTGACCAGTGACCACCAGTATTATACGTTGTCTGCCTGAAAAACACTCCTTATCTGTGCTCAGTGTGCTGCATATATCTGTGCTCACACTGCTTAATTGTGGGGACTGGGGAGCAGCTGTATTATATAGGAGGAGTACAGTGCAGAGTTTTGCTGACCAGTGACCACCAGTTTACGTTGTCTGCCTGAAAAACACTCCATATCTGTGCTCAGTGTGCTGCATATATCTGTGCTCACACTGCTTTATTGTGGGGACTGGGGACCAGCTGTATTATATAGGAGGAGTACAGTACAGAGTTTTGCTGACAGTGACCACCAGTATACGTTGTCTGCCTGAAAAACGCTCCATATCTGTGCTCAGTGTGCTGCATATATCTGTGCTCACACTGCTTTATTGTGGGGACTGGGGACCAGCAGTATTATATAGGAGGAGTACAGTGCAGAGTTTTGCTGACCAGTGACCACCAGTATATGTTGTCTGCCTGAAAAACACTCCATATCTGTGCTCAGTGTGCTGCATATATCTGTGCTCACACTGCTTTATTGTGGGGACTGGGGACCAGCTGTATTATATAGGAGGAGTAGAGTGCAGAGTTTTGCTGACCAGTGACCACCAGTTTACGTTGTCTGCCTGAAAAACACTCCATATCTGTGCTCAGTGTGCTGCATATATCTGTGCTCACACTGCTTTATTGTGGGGACTGGGGACCAGCTGTATTATATAGGAGGAGTACAGTGCAGAGTTTTGCTGATCAGTGACCACAAGTTTTATCCGTTCTCTGCCTGAAAAAAACGCTCCTTATCTGTGCTCAGTGTGCTGCATATATCTGTGCTCACACTGTTTAATTGTGGGGACTGGGGACCAGCAGTATTATATAGGAGGAGTACAGTGCAGAGTTTTGCTGACTAGTGACCACCAGTATTATACGTTGTCTGCCTGAAAAACGCTCCTTATCTGTGCTCAGTGTGCTGCATATATCTGTGCTCACAATGCTTAATTGTGGGGACTGGGGAGCAGCTGTATATATAGCAGGAGTACAGTGCAGAGTTTTGCTGACAGTGACCACCAGTATACGTTGTCTGCCTGAAAAACACTCCATATCTGTGCTGCATTGTAGACAGTATATAGTAGGAGTACAGTGCATAATTTTGCTGACCACCAGTATATAATATATAGGAGTACGGTACAGAAGGCCACTGCTGTACCTACCTCTGTGTCGTCAAGTATACTATCCATCCATACCTGTGGTGCATTTCAGTTTTGCACAGTTTGCTGACCACCAGTATATAATATATAGCATTACGGTACAGTAGGCCACTACTGTACCTACCTCTGTGTCGTCAAGTATACTCTCCATCCATACCTGTGGTGCATTTCAGTTTTGCACAGTTTGCTGACCACCAGTATATAATATATAGCATTACGGTACAGTAGGCCACTGCTGTACCTACCTCTGTGTCGTCAAGTATACTATCCATCCATACCTGTGGTGCATTTCAGTTTTGCACAGTTTTCTGACCACCAGTATATAATATATAGCATTACGGTACAGTAGGCCACTGCTGTACCTACCTCTGTGTCGTCAAGTATACTATCCATCCATACCTGTGGTGCATTTCAGTTTTGCACAGTTTGCTGACCACCAGTATATAATATATAGCATTACGGTACAGTAGGCCACTGCTGTACCTACCTCTGTGTCGTCAAGTATACTATCCATCCATACCTGTGGTGCATTTCAGTTTTGCACAGTTTGCTGACCACCAGTATATAATATATAGCATTACGGTACAGTAGGCCACTGCTGTACCTACCTCTGTGTCGTCAAGTATACTATCCATCCATACCTGTGGTGCATTTCAGTTTTGGACAGTTTGCTGACCACCAGTATATAATATATAGCATTACGGTACAGTAGGCCACTACTGTACCTACCTCTGTGTCGTCAAGTATACTATCCATCCATACCTGTGGTGCATTTCAGTTTTGCACAGTTTGCTGACCACCAGTATATAATATAAAGCATTACGGTACAGTAGGCCACTGCTGTACCTACCTCTGTGTCGTCAAGTATACTATCCATCAGGGGTGTATCTAGGGGTCTGAGCTCCCCTGGCAAAGTAAGGAACTGGCGCCCCCCCCTCATCCACGTCATATTTTTTTTAATAATATACTCTCACTAACCCCACCGACACCTTCTTCACCATTAACCCTACCCTAGTCTAGCCACACATTAGGGAGGGGATGTATGATATTGCCCGGGATTGTATCGGTATAAGTCTTCCCGCTTCGCCTCTATACCAAGGCGAAGGAGGCAATTGCGTCAAGATGTAGGAACATCTTTTATGCCAGAGTGTGGGTGTGAAAACTCCCCCCTCCGGCTATCCCTGTCAGGCTCCAGAATGCATCAGTCTCAGTGCCCACCATGGTATTTATTCCCCCAGTACACACAGCGGGATGCAGTTAATATCCCAACAGTCGGGATCCCGGTGCACAACATAATGGCGTCGGAATCCCTACACACAATGGAAGGCCGACGCTGGAATCCCAAAAGGGGACAGGACACTGACGCCGGAACCCTAACCGCCGGGATCCTGAATGTACAGTCACAGACAGCGGACCACACGTAAGTACTACACCTGGGATTGGGTGTGTGTGTGTGTAGGTTTAGGCACCACCAGGGGAGTTAGGCTTAGGCTGCGGAGGGGTGACGGTTAGGTTTAGGGTAGTGGCAAGGGCAGTTAGGTTTAGGTGCTTCCGTGGGGGTTCAGGGTAGGCTGCAAGGAGGGGTTGGGTTAAACACCTAAAAGGTAGGGTTAGAGATAGGGTAGGGGGAGGGTTAGAGTTAGGGTAGGGATTAGACCACTTACCAACCCACATCAGGATTTCGACAATTGGGATGCTGCTGCTGGCCTCCCGACCACTGGCATCCCGACGGCCGGCATTTCATTCCCAACCAGCACCCCTATATAAAACCCTAGTATATACAGCACCCCCCATATTACCCCCAGTACACACAGTACTCTATATTAAGCCCAGTACACAGTGTCTCCATTTTACCCTTGCCCGAGTGCACATAGCACTCCCATATTATCTGCAATACA
Source organism: Pseudophryne corroboree (assembly GCF_028390025.1). Lineage (NCBI taxonomy): Eukaryota > Metazoa > Chordata > Amphibia > Anura > Myobatrachidae > Pseudophryne > Pseudophryne corroboree. The sequence continues at coordinate 478,061,835 of NC_086445.1, read as the reverse complement.
TTCAGCACCCCCATATTGCCCCTCCATACACACTGCACCCCTATATCACCCCAGTACATTTTGTCATTCATCTCAGTGTATGAAGTAAAGATCAAGATTTTATTCGGTTGTATTGTTGCTGCTACCATCTGAGAAAGGGGGAAGTCTGAAAAAAACTCTCTTATAAAAAAAATATTTTAATATACTGTAATAATAAGATTTTACTCACCGGTAAATCTATTTCTCGTAGTCCGTAGTGGATGCTGGGACTCCGTAAGGACCATGGGGATTAGCGGCTCCGCAGGAGACTGGGCACAACTAAAGAAAGCTTTAGGACTACCTGGTGTGCACTGGCTCCTCCCACTAAGACCCTCCTCCAGACCTCAGTTAGGATACTGTGCCCGGAAGAGCTGACACAAATAGGAAGGATTTTGAATCCCGGGTAAGACTCATACCAGCCACACCAATCACACCGTATAACTCGTGATACTATACCCAGTTAACAGTATGAAATATAACTGAGCCTCTCAACAGATGGCTCAACAATAACCCTTTAGTTAGGCAATAACTATAAACAAGTATTGCAGACAATCCGCACTTGGGATGGGCGCCCAGCATCCACTACGGACTACGAGAAATAGATTTACCGGTGAGTAAAATCTTATTTTCTCTGACGTCCTAAGTGGATGCTGGGACTACGTAAGGACCATGGGGATTATACCAAAGCTCCCAAACGGGCGGGAGAGTGCGGATGACTCTGCAGCACCGAATGAGCAAACTCTAGGTCCTCCTCAGCCAGGGTATCAAACTTGTAGACTGTTGCAAAAATGTTTGAACCCGACCAAGTAACAGCTCGGCAAAGTTGTAAAGCCGAGACCCCTCGGGCAGCCGCCCAAGAAGAGCCCACTTTCCTCGTGGAATGGGCTTTTACAGATTTAGGGTGCGGCAGTCCAGCCGCAGCATGTGCAAGTTGAATCGTGCTACAGATCCAGCGAGCAATAGTCTGCTTAGAAGCAGGAGCACCCAGCTTGTTGGGTGCATACAGGATAAATAGCGAGTCAGTTTTCCTGACTCCAGCCGTCCTGGAAACATATACTTTTCAGGGCCCTGACTACGTCCAGTAACTTGGAATCCTCCAAGTCCCAAGTAGCCGCAGGCACCACAATAGGTTGGTTCACATGAAAAACTGATACCACCTTAGGAAGGAATTGGGAACGAGTCCTCAATTCCGCCTTATCCATATAAAATACAGATAAGGGCTTTTGTATGACAAAGCCGCCAATTCTGATACACGCCTGGCCGATGCCACGGCCCACAGCATGACCACTTTCCACGTGAGGTATTGTAGCTCCACGGATTTAAGTGAATCAACCCAATGCGACTTCAGGAAATCCAACACCACGTTGAGATCCCACGGTGCCACTTGAGGCACAAACGGGGGCTGACTATGCAGCACTCCCTTAACAAAAGTCCGAACTTCAGGCAGTGAAGCCAGTTCTATTTTGGAAGAAAATCGATAGAGCCGAAATCTGGACCTTCATGGAACCCAATTTTAGGCCCATAGTCACCTCTGACTGTAGGAAGTGCAGAAATCGACCTAGCTGAAATTTCTCCTTTGGGGCCTTCCTGGCCTCACAGCACGCAACATATTTCCGCCATATGCGGTGATAATGGTTTGCGTTCACTTCTTTCCTAGCTTTAAATAGCGTAGGGATAACTTCCTCCGGAATGCCCTTTTCCTTCAGGATCCGGCGTTCAACCGCAATGCCGTCAAACGCAGCCGCGGTACATCTTGGAACAGACATGCCCCCTGCTGCAGCAGGTCCTGTCTGAGAGGCAGAGGCCATGGGTCCTCTGAGATCATTTCTTGGAGTTCTGGTTACCAAGCTCTTCTTGGCCAACCCGGAACAATGAGTATAGTTCTTACTCCTCTCCTTCTTATTATTCTCATTACCCTGGGTAAGAGAGGCAGAGAAGGGAACACATACACCGACTGGTACACCCACGGTGTTACCAGAGCGTCCACAGCTATCGCCAGAGGGTCCCTTGACCTGGCGCAATATCTTTGTAGCTTTTTGTTGAGGCGGGACGCCATCATGTCCACCTGTGGAAAAAACACAAAATTGGGCACTGATGTTTAAATCAAATGTTAGCCGCACGTTCCTGGGGCTTGGTTCCTCTGCCACCACTTAGATGCAACAAGAAAAAACAAAAAAACTTGGAACTGCGCTTAGCATTTAATTAAGGCTTTTTATTCATTCCCACAATAAAATGTAAAAATATATAAAATGTATATAATTATACAATTACCGGCCGGATTTCATATAATGCATAAATCAAAACATATGACATTTGGTGCTCTTAAAACACTAACCTATCTTACACAGAGAAGTTTTCTCCTAAAAACATATATTTTAACTTTAGTGCACATAGAAGAACTCCACTAATTAAAAATAACTGCCTTTAGGTGACTCCTATGACCTCGCAGGCGTCCCTGCAATATAAGATAACTTGTAAACTGTCCGTTTGCTTTTATGACGGAAAGAAATTGGTAAATTGTTACCTCAATCACTCATTATGAACTGTCCCAAGGATTATAGGTCAATAAAGCGGTATTAGTTGGAACAAATTTTATGGACTTGGTAATATATCCTTTCCTTTTAGCATTGGAATATCCCAGCTGCCTCTGAATGAAATATAATGGAGCTCAGGTATATGAATGTCCATAAGTCAGCAAAACGGCATTCTCAATATGATTAAGTCAAGCTGGTCATGAGATCTTCCCTTTAGCACTAGGGTGTCACATCTGCCTCTGATTATGAGATGAATGACTCAGGTAGGGGAGCGTACTCCCTATTCCCCCTTAGCACTGGGGTCCGGATGTCCGGATACTGAGTAAGATGGTAGAATATTGAGACAGCAGACACTCACTTGAAAAGTTGATCTAGCCGGCTGGCTATAAACTCACTTGTCCACATACACGTTTCTCCGCCTTAGTGTACCCTCGGCGGCTTCCTCAGTGTGATACACACTGATGAAGCCGCCGAGGGTACACTAAGGCGGAGAAACGCGTATGTGGACAAGTGAGTTTATAGCCGGCCGGCTAGATCAACTTTTCAAGTGAGTGTCTGCTGTCTCAATATTCTACCATCTTACTCAGTATCCGGACATCCGGACCCCAGTGCTAAGGGGGAATAGGGAGTACGCTCCCCTACCTGAGTCATTCATCTCATAATCAGAGGCAGATGTGACACCCTAGTGCTAAAGGGAAGATCTCATGACCAGCTTGACTTAATCATATTGAGAATGCCGTTTTGCTGACTTATGGACATTCATATACCTGAGCTCCATTATATTTCATTCAGAGGCAGCTGGGATATTCCAATGCTAAAAGGAAAGGATATATTACCAAGTCCATAAAATTTGTTCCAACTAATACCGCTTTATTGACCTATAATCCTTGGGACAGTTCATAATGAGTGATTGAGGTAACAATTTACCAATTTCTTTCCGTCATAAAAGCAAACGGACAGTTTACAAGTTATCTTATATTGCAGGGACGCCTGCGAGGTCATAGGAGTCACCTAAAGGCAGTTATTTTTAATTAGTGGAGTTCTTCTATGTGCACTAAAGTTAAAATATATGTTTTTAGGAGAAAACTTCTCTGTGTAAGATAGGTTAGTGTTTTAAGAGCACCAAATGTCATATGTTTTGATTTATGCATTATATGAGATCCGGCCGGTAATTGTATAATTATATACATTTTATATATTTTTACATTTTATTGTGGGAATGAATAAAAAGCCTTAATTAAATGCTAAGCGCAGTTCCAAGTTTTTTTTTTTTTTCATGTCCACCTGTGGCCTTTCCCAACGGTGTACAATCATTTGGAAAACTTCTGGATGAAGTCCCCACTCTCCCGGGTGGAGGTCGTGTCTTCTGAGAAAGTCTGCTTCTCAGTTGTCCACTCCGGGAATGAACACTGCTGACAGTGCTAACACATGATTTTCCACCCATCGGAGAATCCTTGTGGCTTCTGCCATCGCCATCCTGCTTCTTGTGCCGCCCTGTCGGTTTACATGAGCGACCGCCGTGATGTTGTCTGACTGGATCAGCACCGGCCGGTGTTGAAGCAGGGGTCTAGCCTGACTTAGGGCATTGTAAATGGCCCTTAGTTCCAGAATATTTATGTGTAGGGAAGTCTCCTGACTTTTCCATAGCCTTGGAAGTTTCTTCCCTGTGTGACTGCCCCCCAGCCTCGAAGGCTGGCATCCGTGGTCACCAGGACCCAGTCCTGTATGCCGAATCTGCGGCCCCCTAGAAGATGAGCACTCTGCAGCCACCACAACCGCGACACCCTGGCCCTTGGAGACAGGGTTATCCGCCCATGCATCTGAAGATGCGACCCGGACCACTTGTCCAACAGATCCCACTGGAAAATCCTTGCATGGGACCTGGCGAATGGAATTTCTTCGTAAGAAGCTACCATCCTTCCCAGGGCTCGCGTGCATTGATGCACCGACACCTGTATACGTATTAGGAGGTCTCTGTCTAGAGACGACAACTCCTTGGACTTCTCCTCCGTGAGAAACCCTTTTTATCCTGTTCTGTGTCCAGAACCATACCCAGGAACAGTAGACGCGTCGTAGGAACCAGCTGCGACTTTGGAATATTCAGAATCCAGCCGTGCTGTTGTAGCACTTCCCGAGATAGTGCTACTCCGACGAACAACTGCTCCCTGGACCTCGCCTTTATAAAGGAGATCGTCCAAGTACGGGATAATTATTTCGGCCATTACCTTGGTAAATACCTCGGTGCCGGGGACAGACCAACGGCAACGTCTGGAATTGGTAATGACAATCCTGTACCACAATTTTGAGGTACTCCTGGTGAAGAGGGTAAATAGGGACATGCAGGTAAGCATCCTTGATGTCCAGTGATACCATGAAATTCTCCCGGCTTGCAATAATCGCCCTGAGCGATTCCATTTTGAACTTGGACCTTCGTATATAAGTGTTCAAGGCTTTCAATTTTAGAATGGGTCTCACCGAACCGTCTGGTTTCGGTACCACAACATTTTGGAATAGTAACCCCGGCCTTGTTGAAGGAGGGGTATCTTGATTTCACCTGCTGGAAGTACAGCTTGTGAATTGCCGCCAGTACTACCTTTCTCCGAGGGCAGCAGGCAAGGCTGATGTGAGGTAACGGCGAGGGGGAGTCGCCTCGAACTCCAGCCTGTATCCCTGTGATACTATTTGCAAAACCTAGGGATCCACCTGTGGGCAAGCCCACTGGTCCCTGAAGTTCCCGAGACGCGCCCCTACCGCACCTGTCTCCACCTGTGGAGCCCCAACATCATGCGGTGGACTCAGAGGAAGCGGGGGAAGATTTTTGATCCTGGGAACTGGCTGCTGGTGCAGCTTTTTCCTTCTTCCCTTGTCTCTGTGCAGAAAAGGAAGCATCTTTGACCCGCTTGCTTTTCTGAAGCCGAAAGGACTGTACCTGAAAATACAGTGCTTTCTTAGGCTGTGAGGAAACCTGAGGTAAAAAATTTTCTTCCCAGCTGTTGCTGTGGATACGAGGTCCCAGAGACCATCCCCAAATAATTCCTCACCCTTATAAGGCAGAATCACCATGTGCCTTTTATAGGCAGCATCACCTGTTCACTGCCGGGTTTCTAATACCTTCCTGGCAGAATGGACATTGCATTAATTCTGGATGCCAGCCGGCAAATATCCCTCTGTGCATCCTTTATATCTAAGACGACGTCTTTTATATGCTCTATGTTAGCAACCTATTATGTCTTAGAGTATTAATATTATCTGACTGGGTATCAGACCACGCTGCAGCAGCACTATTTATGCTGAGGCAATTGCAGGTCTCAGTATATAACCTGAGTGTGTATATACAGACTTCAGGATAGCCTCCTGCTTTTTATCAGCAGGCTCCTTCAAGGTGGCCGTATCCTAAGACGGCAGTGCCACCTTTTTTGACAAACGTGTGAGCGCCTTATCCACCCTAAGGGATATCTCCCAACGTGACCTATCCCCTGGCGGGAAAGGGTACGCCATCAGTAACTTTTTAGAAATTACCAGTTTCTTATCGGGGGAACCCACGCTACTTTACACACTTCATTCATTCATCTGATGGGGGAACAAAACACTGACTGCTTTTTCTCCCCAAAAATAAAACCCCTTTTATGTGGTACTTGGGTTCATGTCAGAAATGCGTAACACATTTTTCATTGCCGAGATCATGTAACGGATGTTCCTAGTGGATTGTGTATATGTCTCAACCTCGTCGACACTGGAGTCAGACTCCGTGTCGACATCTGTGTCTGCCATCTGAGGTAACGGGCGCTTTTTTGAGCCCCTGATGGCCTTTGAGACGCCTGGGCAGGCGCGGGCTGAGAAGCCGGCTGTCCCACAGCTGTTTTACGTCATCCAGCCTTCTATGTAAGGAGTTGACATTGTCGGTTAATACCTTCCACCTATCCATCCACTCTGGTGTCGGCCCCACAGGGGGCGACATCCCATTTATCGGCCTCTGCTCCACCTCCACGTAACCTTCCTCATCCCACATGTCGACACAGCCGTACCGACACACAGCACACACACAGGGAATGCTCTGACTGAGGACAGGACCCCACAAAGTCCTTTGGGGAGACAGAGAGAGAGTATGCCACCACACACCAGAGCGCTATATAATGCAGGGATTAACACTATAACTGAGTGATTTGTCCCCCAATAGCTGCTTGTATAAACAATAATGCGCCTAAATTTAGTGCCCCCCCTCTCTTTTTAACCCTTTGAGCCTGAAAACTACAGGGGAGAGCCTGGGGAGCTGTCTTCCAGCTGCACTGTGAAGAGAAAATGGCGCCAGTGTGCCGAGGGAGATAGCTCCGCCCCTTTTTCGCGGACTTTTCTCCCGCTTTTTTATGGATTCTGGCAGGGGTATTTATTACATATATAGCCTCTGGGGCTATATATTGTGATATATTTGCCAGCCAAGGTGTTTTTATTGCTGCTCAGGGCGCCCCCCCCCAGCGCCCTGCACCCTCAGTGACCGGAGTGTGAAGTGTGTATGAGGAGCAATGGCGCACAGCTGCAGTGCTGTGCGCTACCTTGGTGAAGACTGATGTCTTCTGCCGCCGATTTTCCGGACTCTTCTTGCTTCTGGCTCTGTAAGGGGGCCGGCGGCGCGGCTCCGGGACCGAACATCAATGGCCGGTTCCATGCGGTCGATCCCTCTGGAGCTAATGGTGTCCAGTAGCCTAAGAAGCCCAAGCTACCACCAGTTAGGTAGGTTCGCTTCTTCTCCCCTTAGTCCCTCGCTGCAGTGAGTCTGTTGCCAGCAGATCTCACTGTAAAATAAAAAACCTAAAATATACTTTCTTTCTAGGAGCTCAGGAGAGCCCCTAGTGTGCATCCAGCTCAGCCGGGCACAAGAATCTAACTGAGGTCTGGAGGAGGGTCTTAGTGGGAGGAGCCAGTGCACACCAGGTAGTCCTAAAGCTTTCTTTAGTTGTGCCCAGTCTCCTGCGGAGCCGCTAATCCCCATGGTCCTTACGAAGTCCCAGCATCCACTTAGGACGTCAGAGAAAAAGGATTTGTTTGTTTTTAATGCATCTGCTATCACTATCCTTAAATGGCGATAACATAGGACATGCAGATTTCCACAAGTAGGCATTACGATGACACAGTTAGCGCTAAATCATGTTATTGTGGCCCCGCCCCCTGCCTCACAATGCCAGTAATCACGGCATTGTGTAGTGGGGGCGGGTCCACGATAACATGGTAGCGCGGTCACGCTCCCTGGTCTGCCACCTTGGCCACATCACATTTCCCCACTGCGCCCTCCCCCTGACATGCCCCCCACTGTGCCGACCTGGTTACCAGAGGGTATGCCCCTGCAATAGCCACCACTGGCAATACCTGGCTATGGCCATCGTAGGCTGTGAAGATTTCTGAAGGAAAATACTTAAAGCCGTAATTTCTGGATTTATGCAACCATCATGTGGACTAACCACCACACCCCGCTGGCACCTATATCAATACCGATAGGATCCACAGATATTATTTTCTTAAATAAACCAAGCTCACCGCATTAGTGCACACTGTATGACACTATGGGGGAAGATACAATTAACCACATTGTTTGGCAGAACCTTGCACACTAATACTACATGGGTTACCCAGCCAGTACATTAAGCTCCCCCCATACTGCCCCCCAAAACACAGTGCCCCCCCATGGTACCTGTTATTTTCTTTCCTCCTGTAAATATGTGCAGGCAGCCAGGAGAGTGATGAAGCAAAGCTGTCCCTTGAGGGTGGACACAGGCTCTCAGCCGCATGGCCACTGTGGGAGAACAGCAGCGGGACAGTGCGCTCAGCTACATTCCGCTCTGTGAGAAGCCGCCAGTGAGGGATAGTAGGGGGCGGGTCCGGGCGCTGTGGCCATAGAGGCTACGCTACTGCACGTCCCCCCCACCCCGAGGCAGGCCAAACGTCTCCAGCCCCTTCCTCTGCAGCGGTCCACACAGCAACAGGCACAGCTCAGAGAGCAGTGCCCTGTGTACGGCAGCTGATGACAGAGGGTATCAGGCCAGCATGGCACCGCTGGGCGGCGCCCCCTCCTTGGCAGGCGCCCCTGGCGAGTGCCATCCTGGCCAATGCGTAGATACGCCCCTGCTATCCATCCATACCTGTGGTGCATTTCATTTTTGCACAGTTTGCAGACCACCAGTATATAATATTTAGCAGTACGGTACAGTAGGCCACTGCTGTACCTACCTCTGTGTCGTCAAGTATACTATCCATCCATACCTGTGGTGCATTTCAGTTTTGCACAGTTTGCTGACCACCAGTATATAATATATAGCAGTACGGTACAGTAGGCCACTGCTGTACCTTCCTCTGTGTCGTCAAGTATACTATCCATCCATACCTGTGGTGCATTTCATTTTTGCACAGTTTGCTGACCACCAGTATATAATATATAGCAGTACGGTACAGTAGGCCACTGCTGTACCTACCTCTGTGTCATCAAGTATACTATCCATCCATACCTGTGGTGCATTTCTGTTTTGCACAGTTTGCTGACCACCAGTATATTATATATAGCAGTACGGTACAGTAGGCCATTGCTGTACCTACCTCTGTGTCGCCAAGTATACTATCCATCCATACCTGTGGTGCATTTCATTTTTGCACAGTTTGCTGACCACCAGTATATAATATATAGCAGTACGGTACAGTAGGCCACTGCTGTACCTACCTCTGTGTCGTCAAGTATACTATCCATCCATACCTGTGGTGCATTTCAGTTTTGCACAGTTTGCTGACCACCAGTATATAATATATAGCATTACGGTACAGTAGGCCACTGCTGTACCTACCTCTGTGTCGTCAAGTATACTATCCATCCATACCTGTGGTGCATTTCAGTTTTGCACAGTTTGCTGACCACCAGTATATAATATATAGCATTACGGTACAGTAGGCCACTGCTGTACCTACCTCTGTGTCGTCAAGTATACTATCCATCCATACCTGTGGTGCATTTCATTTTTGCACAGTTTGCTGACCACCAGTATATAATATATAGCATTACGGTACAGTAGGCCACTGCTGTACCTACCTCTGTGTCGTCAAGTATACTATCCATCCATACCTGTTGTGCATTTCATTTTTGCACAGTTTGCTGACCACCAGTATATAATATATAGCAGTACGGTACAGTAGGCCACTGCTGTACCTACCTCTGTGTCGTCAAGTATTCTATCCATCCATACCTGTGGTGCATTTCAGTTTTGCACAGTTTGCTGACCACCAGTATATAATATATAGCATTACAGTACAGTAGGCCACTGCTGTACCTACCTCTGTGTCGTCAAGTATACTATCCATCCATACCTGTGGAGCATTTCAGTTTTGCACAGTTTGCTGACCACCAGTATATAATATATAGCAGTACGGTACAGTAGGCCACTGCTGTACCTACCTCTGTGTCGTCAAGTATACTATCCATCCATACCTGTGGTGCATTTCATTTTTGCACAGTTTGCTGACCACCAGTATACAGGTTGAGTCTCCCTTATCCAAAATGCTTGGGACCAGAGGTATTTTGGATATCGGATTTTTCCGTATTTTGGAATAATTGCATACCATAATGAGATATCATGGTGATGGGACCCAAGTCTAAGCACAGAATGCATTTATGTTTCATATATACCTTATACACACAGCCTGAAGGTAATTTTAGCCAAGATTTTTAATAACTTTGTGCATTAAACAAAGTGTGTGTACATTCACACAGTTCATTTATGTTTCATATACACCTTATACACACAGCCTAAAGGTCATTTAATACAATATTTTTAATAACTTTGTGTATTAAACAAACTTTGTGTACATTGAGCCATCAAAAAACAAAGGTTTCACTATCTCTGTTCTACTCCAAACATTCCGTATTTCGGAATATTCCGTATTTCGGAATATTTGGATATGGGATACTCAACCTGTATAATATATAGCATTACAGTACAGTAGGCCACTGCTGTACCTACCTCTGTGTCGTCAAGTATACTATCCATCCATACCTGTGGTGCATTTCAGTTTTGCACAGTTTGCTGACCACCAGTATATAATATATAGGATTACGGTACAGTAGGCCACTGCTGTACCTACCTCTGTGTCGTCAAGTATACTATCCATCCATACCTGTGGTGCATTTCAGTTTTGCACAGTTTGCTGACCACCAGTATATAATATATAGCAGTACGGTACAGTAGGCCACTGCTGTACCTACCTCTGTGTCATCAAGTATACTATCCATCCATACCTGTGGAGCATTTCAGTTTTGCACAGTTTGCTGACCACCAGTATATAATATATAGCAGTACGGTACAGTAGGCCACTGCTGTACCTACCTCTGTGTCGTCAAGTATACTATCCATCCATACCTGTGGTGCATTTCATTTTTGCACAGTTTGCTGACCACCAGTATATAATATATAGCAGTACGGTACAGTAGGCCACTGCTGTACCTACCTCTGTCTCGTCAAGTATACTATCCATCCATACCTGTGGTGCATTTCAGTTTTGCACAGTTTGCTGACCACCAGTATATATAATATATAGCAGTACGGTACAGTAGGCCACTGCTGTACCTACCTCTGTGTCGTCAAGTATACTATCCATCCATACCTGTGGTGCATTTCAGTTGTGCACAGTATATATATTAGTAGGCCATTGCTATTGATACTGGCATATAATTACACACATTAAAAAATGCAGAACAAAATTGTGGAGGTTAAAATAGGGAAAGATCAAGATCCCCTTCCACCTCGTGCTGAAGCTGCTGCCACTAGTCATGGCCGAGACGATGAAATGCCATCAACGTCATCTGCCAAGGCTGATGCCCAATGTCATAGTAGAGAGCATGTTAAATCCGAAAAACAAAAGTTCAGTAAAATGACCCAAAAATCAAAATTGAAAGCGTCTGATGAGAAGCGTAAACTTGCCAATGTGCCATTTACAACACGGAGTGGCAAGGAACAGTTGAGGCCCTGGCCTATGTTCATGGCTAGTGGTTCAGATTCACATGAGGATGAAAGCACTCATCCTCTCGCTAGAAAAATGAAAAGACTTAAGCTGGCAAAAGCACAGCAAAGAACTATGCGTTCTTCTAAATCACAAATCCCCAAGGAGAGTCCAATTGTGTCGGTTGCGATGCCTGACCTTCCCAACACTGGACGAAAAGAGCTTGCGCCTTCCACCATTTGCACGCCCCCTGCAAGTGCTGGAAGGAGCACCCGCAGTCCAGTTCCTGATAGTCAAATTGAAGATGTCACTGTTGAAGTACACCAGGATGAAGATATGGGTGTTGCTGGCGCTGGGGAGGAAATTGACAAGGAGGATTCTGATGGTGAGGTGGTTTGTTTAAGTCAGGCACCCGGGGAGACACCTGTTGTCCGTGGGACGAATATGGCCATTGACATGCCTGGTCAAAATACAAAAAAAAACCAGCTCTTCATTGTGGAATTATTTCAGCACAAATGCGGACAACAGGTGTCAAGCCGTGTGTTGCCTTTGTCAAGCTGTAATAAGTAGGGGTAAGGACGTTAACCACCTAGGAACATCCTCCCTTATACGTCACCTGGACCGCATTCATCAGAAGTCAGTGACAAGTTCAAAAACTTTGGGTGACAGCGGAAGGAGTCCACTGACACCTAAATCCCTTCCTTTTGTAACCAAGCTCCTGCAAACCACCCCACCAACTCCCTCAGTGTCAATTTCCTCCTTACCCAGGAAAGCCAATAGTCCTGCAGGCCATGTCACTGGCAAGTCTGACGAGTCCTCTCCTGCCTGGGATTCCTCCTATGCATCCTTGAGTGTAACGCCTACTGCTGCTAGCGCTGCTGTTGTTGCTGCTGGGAGTCGATCGTCACCCCAGAGGGGAAGTCGGAAGACCACTTGTACTACTTCCAGTAAGCAATTGACTGTCCAACAGTCCTTTGCGAGGAAGATGAAATATCACAGCAGTCATCCTGCTGCAAAGCAGATAACTCAGGCCTTGGCAGCCTGGGCGGTGAGAAACGTGGTTCCGGTATCCACCGTTAATTCAGAGGCAACTAGAGACTTGATTGAGGTACTGTGTCCCCGGTACCAAATACCATCTAGGTTCCATTTCTCTAGGCAGGCGATACCGAAAATATACACAGAACTCAGAAAAAGAATCACCAGTGTCCTAAAAAATGCAGTTGTACCCAATGTCCACTTAACCACGGACATGTGGACAAGTGGAGCTAGGCAGACTCAGGACTATATGACTGTGACAGCCCACTGGGTAGATGTATTGCCTCCTGCAGCAACAACAGCAGCGGCGGCACCAGTAGCAGCATCTCGCAAACGCCAACTCGTTCCTAGGCAGGCTACGCTTTGTATCACCGCTTTCAAGAAGAGGCACACAGCTGACAACCTCTTACGGAAACTGAGGAAGATCGTCGCAGAATGGCTTACCCCAATTGGACTCTCCTGGGGATTTGTGACATCGGACAACGCCAGCAATATTGTGCGTGCATTACATCTGGGCAAATTCCAGCACGTCCCATGTTTTGCACATACATTGAATTTGGTGGTGCAGAATTATTTAAAAAATGACAGGGGCGTGCAAGAGATGCTGTTGGTGGCCCGAAGAATTGCGGGCCACTTTCGGCATTCAGCCACCGCGTGCCGAAGACTGGAGCACCAGCAAACATTCCTGAACCTGCCCTGCCATCATCTGAAGCAAGAGGTGGTAACGAGGTGGAATTCAACCCTCTATATGCTTCAGAGGATGGAGGAGCAGCAAAAGGCCATTCAAGCCTATACATCTGCCTACGATATAGGCAATGGAGGGGGAATGCACCTGACTCAAGCGCAGTGGAGAATGATTTCAACGTTGTGCAAGATTCTGCAACCCTTTGAACTTGCCACACGTGAAGTCAGTTCAGACACTGCCAGCCTGAGTCAGGTCATTCCCCTCATCAGGCTTTTGCAGAAGAAGCTGGAGACATTGAAGGAGGAGCTAAAACAGAGCGATTCCGCTAGGCATGTGGGACTTGTGGATGGAGCCCTTAATTCGCTTAACCAGGATTCACGGGTGGTCAATCTGTTGAAATCAGAGCACTACATTTTGGCCACCGTGCTCGATCCTAGATTTAAAACCTACGTTGTACTGTATCTCTCTTTTCGGCAGACACAAGTCTGCAGAGGTTCAAAGACCTGCTGGTGAGAAAATTGTCAAGTCAAGCGGAACGTGACCCGTCAACATCTCCTCCTTCACATTCTCCCGCAACTGGGGGTGCGAGGAAAAGGCTAAGAATTCCAAGCCCACCTGCTGGCGATGATGCAGGGCAGTCTGGAGCGAGTGCTGACATCTGGTCCGGACTGAAGGACCTGCCAACGATTACTGACATGTCGTCTACTGTCACTGCATATGATTCTCTCACCATTGAAAGAAAGGTGGAGGATTATATGAGTGACCGCATCCAAGTAGGCACGTCAGACAGTCCGTACGTATACTGGCAGGAAAAAGAGGCAATTTGGAGGCCCTTGCACAAACTGGATTTATTCTACCTAAGTTGCCCTCCCTCCAGTGTGTACCCCGAAAGAGTGTTTAGTGCAGCCGCTCACCTTGTCAGCAATCGGCGTACGAGGTTACTTCCAGAAAATGTGGAGAAGATGATGTTCATCAAAATGAATTATAATCAATTCCTCCGTGGAGACAATCACCAGCAGCAATTGCCTCCAGAAAGTACACAGGGACCTGAGATGGTGGATTCCAGTGGGGACGAATTAATAATCTGTGAGGATGGGGATGTACACAGTGAAAGGGGTGAGGAATCGGAGGATGATGATGAGGTGGACATCTTGCCTCTGTAGAGCCAGTTTGTGCAAGGAGAGATTGATTGCTTCTTTTTTTGGTGGGGGCCCAAACCAACCAGTCATTTCAGTCACAGTCGTGTGGCAGACCCTGACGCTGAAATGATGGGTTCGTTAAAGTGTGCATGTCCTGTTTATACAACATAAGGGTGGGTGGGAGGGCCCAAAGACAATTCCATCTTGCACCTCTTTTTTCTTTCATTTTTCTTTGCATCATGTGCTGTTTGGGGACAATTTTTTTGAAGTGCCATCCTGCCTGACACTGCAGTGCCACTCCTAGATGGGCCAGGTGTTTGTGTCGGCCACTTTGGTCGCTTAGCTTAGTCACACAGCGACCTTGGTGCGCCTCTTTTTTTCTTTGCATCATGTGCTGTTTGGGGACAATTGTTTTGAAGTGCCATCCTGCCTGACACTGCAGTGCCACTCCTAGATGGGCCAGGTGTTTGTGTCGGCCACTTGGGTCGCTTAGCTTAGTCACACAGCGACCTTGGTGCACCTCTTTTTTTCTTTGCATCATGTGCTGTTTGGGGACAATTTTTTTGAAGTGCCATCCTGCCTGACACTGCAGTGCCTCTCCTAGGTGGACCAGGTGTTTGTGTCGGCCACTTGGGTCGCTTAGCTTAGGCACACAGCGACCTTGGTGCGCCTCTTTTTTTCTTTGCATCATGTGCTGTTTGGGGACAATTTTTTTGAAGTGCCATCCTGCCTGACACTGCAGTGCCACTCCTAGATGTGCCAGGTGTTTATGTCGGCCACTTGGGTCGCTTAGCTTAGTCACACAGCGACCTTGGTGCGCCTCTTTTTTTCTTTGCATCATGTGCTGTTTGGGGACAATTTTTTTGAAGTGCCATCCTGCCTGACACTGCAGTGCCACTCCTAGATGTGCCAGGTGTTTATTTCGGCCACTTGGGTCGCTTAGCTTAGTCACACAGCGACCTTGGTGCGCCTCTTTTTTTCTTTGCATCATGTGCTGTTTGGGGACAATTTTTTTGAAGTGCCATCCTGCCTGACACTGCAGTGCCACTCCTAGATGGGCCAGGTGTTTGTGTCGGCCACTTGGGTCGCTTAGCTTAGCCATCCAGCGACCTTGGTGCGCCTCTTTTTTTCTTTGCATCATGTGCTGTTTGGGGACAATTTTTTTGAAGTGCCATCCTGCCTGACACTGCAGTGCCACTCCTAGATGGGCCAGGTGTTTGTGTTGGCCACTTGGGTCGCTTAGCTTAGCCATCCAGCGACCTCGGTGCAAATTTTAGGACTAAAAATAATATTGTGAGGTGTTCAGAATAGACTGAAAATGAGTGGAAATTATGGTTATTGAGGTTAATAATACTATGGGATCAAAATGACCCCCAAATTCTATGATTTAAGCTGTTTTTGAGGTTTTTTTGTAAAAAAAAAACGAATCCAAAACACACCCGAATCCGACAAAAAATTTTCAGGGAGGTTTTGCCAAAACGCGTCCGAATCCAAAACACGGCCACGGAACCGAATCCAAAACCAAAACACAAAACCTGAAAAATGTCCGGTGCACATCACTACTTATTTGTGGTGCAACTTAGATACATGTGCCGTAGTAAAAAGATCACTCCATGCGCCATCAGCAATGCATCTACTGCTGAATAAGGCACTAAAACCTTATAAATTTGATGTTGTTGTGGTTCAGTGCAAATTTTGACAAAAAATGGAATAATACTGACAGAATGATAGCAAATGATCGCTAATGCGTATTTTTATTTACATTAAAAGTAATTATGGAAGGCAAAAAACACAAACCCTCGCTACATCCTGGTCCCCCAGTACGTTTCAATTTATACACCCGTGACTTGGTACTTGGCAGAACTCCTGCAAAAAGTGTATATTGATACTTCTGTAAGTTTACAGAGGCATCGGAAAATATGCATTGTGGAAACGGTTCAACATCACTTCAAAAGCCACGTTACTTAATATTGTAGGAACATGTTCTTTATTCACTTTAACATTTTTTTTTTCATTTGAACCTTAGTATTTAAAAAAATAATAATATACAGATGAGTCCTTTTACATCATTGCTCCATGCGCTATAAGTCGCAATACACATAACGCGTGAGTGCCATGGGGCTCGGTAGTGCCAAGTGTCTATTTTGCATTTTCTTCCGCGCAAATGCGTCTCAGACGCAAAGTAATGTATAATGTAATAGGATGCATGAGCATGCCTATATTCTGTGACTGCAACTGTATTTGTATACAGATGCTATGCTACGGTGTTTTCCATGAAAACAAAGTAGCATAGCATTTGTATGCAAATATGTGTAATGTATCATTTCAGATGCAGATACAGCCGCAATTACACATAGAATATAGGTGCGTTGCATATCATTTTAATCAGCAGTAGCTGCTTGTGTGTCCTATTACATTACTTTGCATCTAAGACGCATTTAAAAAAAAAATGCAAAAAAGACGCTCTCTGCTACCGAGTGACTGCATCAAGGATGTAATAGGACACATCTGTACTGTACACTTTAGCTCTATATATGTGTGCAATTAATCATGACAGTGAAGAGAAAACAAGATTATCTTTATCATACGTGATACTTTTTTGTTTTCATTGTGAAGCTTTTAGTGATTTTGATGAAAATGCACCTACAAGTGCAATATGCCCACCTATAAAACTGGGAATGTCTCCCTAAATGCCCCTTCTCCACTCTTCCAGTTCATGTAAACAGTTCAATTCTCCAGCGGGTATGCAGTTTGTGCCAGTGGAATTTTTTTGAACCGTGTGGTAACCAGCCTACAGCGTGTGCTATATGGTACGAGTCCTATATAATTTGTCCGTGGACCTGTTACTGTTTTTAAATTGAATAAACAGTCTGCACTATGAGCGCCTTTTCCATTAAGTTTTATTCATATATATATATATATATATATATATATATATATATATATATATACACAGTATATATATATATATATATATATATAGTAGATTGCAGACAGTTGGGTGGACCCAGCACAGCAGGTGTTCCAGTTGCAGAAGGCTGGGCGGAACCAGCACAGCAGATTTTCCAAATGCTGGACGGAATCAGCAGAGTAGGATTGCAGAAGGCTCAGCGGAACCAGCACAGCAGGTTTTCCAGATGCTGAACGGAACCAGCGGGGTAGATTGCAGAAGGCTGGGTGGAACCAGCACAGCAAGTTTTCCAGATACTGGGCGGAACCAGCAATGTCTCTATGACCGCAATGATATGCAGGACAGTCCCTCTGGATCACTGGAATGGCACACCAGTGAATCTGGAAATGCTGCAATGTTATTGCAGTAGTGGCCCTTTAAATCATCCTGGGAGTTAGATAGTGCTAGAGATGGATATTGCCAGTCTTTACCAGTAGGAGATACTAGCGCTTACTCCAGGCTGACAGACAACAAAGCATTGTCAGTGCTGGGACTTGGAACTTATACCCCTTGCTCACTGCTGACTGGATGAGGGATTCACATGATGAGGAAGTGATTCTGGATTGGGCCTTGGAAGGTCAGCTGACCAGGAACTGTTATAGTGACATCCACAGCTGGCTTTGGAGGGAACTCCGGCGTGGTGTGTGCATAGACAGACAGTAATGGCTGCAGGACCTGAGAGCACAGGAAGGTGTATCTGGTGACCACTAGACTTCTGGATGCTGGCACGAAAGTATAGGACAGCATGAAGAGACTTGCTGAATTCAGCATTCACACAGGTTAATCAACACAAGTGCAGCTCGTTAGCAACTCTCACTCTCCAGATAGAGAACTCACCACTCAGGGAACTCATGGTACTGCTTATCCCAGCCAGCAGAAAACACACAGGATACAGGACAGATGGCAGAGGTAAGTCACCAAATGACATGATTTTAGGGCCTAATTCAGACCTGATCGTAGCAGCAAATTTGATAGCAGATGGGCAAAACCATGTGCACTGCAGGTGTGACAGATATAACATTTGCAGAGAGAGTTAGATTTGGCTGGGTTATTTTGTTTCTGTGCAGGGTAAATACTGGCTGCTTTATTTTTACACTGCAATTTAGATTTCAGTTTGAACACAACCCACCCAAAAACTTACTCTCTCTGCACATGTTATATCTGCCACACCTGCAGTGCACATGGGCCCTCATTCCGAGTTGTACGCTCGCTAGCCACTTTTCGCAGCAGTGCACACGCTAAGCCGCCGCCCTCTGGGAGTGAATCTTAGCTTAGCAGAATTGCGAACGAAGTATTCGCAATATTGCGAAAAGATTTTCTTTGCAGTTACTGAGTAGCTCCAGACTTACTCTGCCAGTGTGATCAGTTCAGTGCTTGTCGTTCCTGGTTTGACGTCACAAACACACCCAGCGTTCGCCCAGACACTCCCCCGTTTCTCCAGCCACTCCCGCGTTTTTCCCAGAAACAGCAGCGTTTTTTCACACACTCCCATAAAACGGCCAGTTTTCGCCCAGAAACACCCACTTCCTGTCAATCACACTACGATCACCAGAACGAAGAAAAAAACCTCGTAATGCCGTGAGTAAAATACCAAACTTCTTAGCAAATTTACTTGGTGCAGCCGCAGTGCGAACATTGCGCATGCGCAGTTAGCGGAAAATCGCACCGATGCGAAGGAAAAGAACGAGCGAACAACTCGGAATGAGGGCCATGGTTTTTCCCAATTGCTAACAAATTTGCTGCTGCGATCAACTCTGAATTACCCCCTAAGTGAGGATTGTGACAATTTCCCTGTGTATGACAAAAGTAATTCACAAAACATGACCTGGTACTTGAGATCTGCAGTTGAGTATCTCTGTTTTAAAGCATACTCCCCTGTTCTCCATCACTCACCGCCACTCTCTCCTGATCATAGGCCAAGCACCAATGCCGTAACTAGGCATTTTAGCACTGTGTGCAAAGAATGGCATTAGCACCCCCCATGGAAGAAAGGGGCATTGCGCGCCTACGGCGTGCGTAAATATATATAGGGGCGTGGCTTCATGGGGAAGGGGCGCGGCCACAAAATTACGGCAGACAGCGTCCCCTTTTTACACATTACGGCAGACAGCGTCAGCGCAGAGTAGGGAGCAATGTTGGTGGGTGACTGAGTGAGGGTAACAGAGAGTGGGTGTAGGGATCAGTGAGGGTTAGAGTAGGGCAGTGGTTCTCAAACTCGGTCCTCAGGACCCCACACAGTGCATGTTTTGCAGGTAACCCAGCAGGTGCACAGGTGTATTAATGAATCACTGACACATTTAAAAAGGTCCACAGGTGGAGCTAATTATGTCACTTGTGATTCTGTGAGGAGACCTGCAAAACATGCACTGTGTGGGGTCCTGAGGACCGAGTTTGAGAACCTGTGGAGTAGGGAGTAATGAGGGGAGCAGAGAGTGGGTGTAATGAACAGTGAGGGACATCAGTGTGGACTATGGAGGCATTGAGCAAAGTGTGTGTCCCCAACTTCCAGCTGTAACCCTCCCACCCCCACCCCACTCTGTGACTCACCCCACGCTGCCTCCACTCCTGCGCTGTGCTCTTCTTCTGGCAGGCCATGTGTGCGACACTGCCGAGTGCAAGGTCACACAGCAGTTTTCTCAGGGGCGCAGTCAGGAAGGGGGGGATGCAGCACCGCAGCATTTGTGGCCACTCCCAACACCGAGATGTGCTGCTGCAGTGAACTGCTGGCTGCTCCTCTTCTCCATTCTCCCGCTGCCACTCCCAGAATGCCATGCGCATCCCGGCTTGAAACGCTGGGTGGGAGCGCAGTGCAGCGCGGCACTGCTGTTTCCAAATTTGTCTGACAGCGACGGGGGACGGTGGCGCATACAGGGTAAATACTAATACCCTGCTTGCCCGCTTCCTGTGTGTGCTAGCAGGTGCGCCCCCAGTGCACATGCGCTGTGTGTAACGCACCGCTAGCACACACCTAGTTACGGCACTGGGTCACACACACACACACACACACACACACACACACACACACACACACACACACACACACACACACACACCTTGGAGAGGGGGGCTGGAAATGGTGACACACTGGTGGGGCCTGGAGGGTACAGGGTCACACACACACATACACACAGCTTGGGAAGGGGGACGAGGGGAAATGGTGACACACTGGGGCCTGGAGGCGACAGTGTCACACACAGAGCTTGGGGAGAGTGAGGGGGTGTAGTGACACATATAATGTGTAAAGAAGAGACAGCTGTACAGTGATGTACCATATAGGAGCAGAGGGTACAGCAGCGTCTCAGCCTCTATAGCGCAGCCAGCAAGGAGCTTAGAACAGGAACAGCTTGTCCTCCGAGTCCTAACTTCTGAATGGGGCGGATGCTATCTTTGGCTCCACCCATCCTTTTCTGTCTAGACTGCAGTGCCAGCATCCCAGACCCAGTCAGTGAGTGTGCAGCAGTGCTGAGGGGAGAGAAGGTACGGGCAGCAGTGTAATCCATCACTGCTGGAGCCCGCCCACACTCTCCATCAGCACTCATGGCTCCCGCTCCTCTCACCCACCATGCATCCACCCCACATGATCACAATGGTAATCGGATGCACTGCCCCCCTGCCGATGACGCGTGCTATTTAGCAGCCGAAGGTGGCGCGTGGGTGCCAGTACTGGATCCCCCCGCTCGCTCTGTAATAATGGGATGCACTGCCCTGCCCGCCGCTGCTCCTGCTGTCTCCTCACTGAGTAGCGCAGCTGAGGGGAGAAGGGTGTCTGCGGAGATTTCTCCGCCTCACAGCGTATTGCGCTGTGTGCAATGCCCCTCTCGCCCATAGCTAGTTATTGCCAAGGCCGGTTCCGGGGCTTCTTGCGCCCCGGGCGGCATTAGGGGGTGTGGCTTCATACAGGGGGCGTGGTCAGTTACGCCCCCTGTACTGTAGTAGGATGTGCGGTGCGCGATGACGTCATCGCGCACCGCACAGCAAAGGTCCTCTCCACGAAGGAAAACTAGACGCTAAGCGTCTAGTTCCCTTCGTGGAGAGGACCTTTGCTGTGCGGTGTGCGATGACGTCAACGCGCACCGCACATAATTACAGTAAAGGTCCTCTCCACGAAGGGAAACTAGACGCATAGCGTCTAGTTTCCCTTCACAGCGGGCAGCAGCAGCGGGGGGCACAGCAGCAGCGAATCTTGCCATGGTGCGTTGCCCTCCGGATGGCGCCGGCGCCCTCCGGAAGGCGGCGCCCCAGGCAAAAGTCCTGCTTGCCCGTGGCAAGATCCGCTTCTGGTTACGGCTCTGCCAAGCACTGATGGAAAACTGCACCTACCATGGGTCTAGTGCAAGTTTAAATGATGCGAGTCTAAAGATGCACCAAGTGGTATTTCAGCAGCTACAGATTCTGAAAGTGGGTGTTTCAGTCCTTTCAGACGCACACCAGGGGAGAGCTTGTAGCTGTGGTAGCATAAAGTTGCATACACAAGGCTGGCAAAAGATGTAGTCACAGACATTGTAGCAGCTGATTCATAATCAGGCCCTGTGATCATTATATGAAATTATAGAAAAAAATCCCCAAAGCGCGTGTTAGAAATATACAATACAGTAAGTGTTAATAAAGCAAAAAAACCTGCAGAAAAGTACATACAAAATAAATGTATGCTCTTCAGTAATAGGTCTGTAAATATTTCCATGTGTTCCTGAGTTACCGCAAGTGGCTTTGTTCCCATAGAAAAGGTATATTGAAATTAGCATTTAGAGCAAGATAAATCTATTTATTTGCAACAGTTTAGTTCTCTTCAAGGTTATCTCTTCCTCATGCTGTATTTTGTGCTTCCATAGAACTCAGCAGGAAATAACTCCTGAATGAAATTACTCTTTGTAGTCATAGGAATATTAAAGTAAGAAGCACAGTTAGCATAGTCACACTGGTAAGATGGGATAATAAAGTAAATCCACCACAATTATTTCCTGAGTACATCAGGAAGAAACAGGTCTAAAAAAAAGTCTACTGCGCTAGGGTAAAATGTATTTGGCCTCTGCCTTCTAAATATAATGCTCTTCTCATGGAGAAAAATTGGACAGTACTTAAGTTTCTAGTTTCTCTTTACCATCCCAATAATGGCCCTCATTCCGAGTTGTTCGCTCATTATTTTCCTTCGCATCGGTGCGATTTTCCGCTAATTGCGCATGCGCAATGTTCGCACTGCGGCTGCGCCAAGTAAATTTGCTATGAAGTTAGGTATTTTACTCACGGCATTATGAGGTGTTTTTTCATCGTTCTGGTGATCGTAGTGTGATTGACAGGAAGTGGGTGTTTCTGGGCGGAAACTGGCCGTTTTATGGGTGTGTGTGAAAAAACGCTGCCGTTTCTGGGAAAAACGCGGGAGTGGCTGGAGAAACGGGGGAGTGTCTGGGCGAACGCTGGGTGTGTTTGTGACATCAAACCGGGAACGACAAGCACTGAACTGATCGCACTGGAAGAGTAAGTCTCGAGCTACTCAGAAACTGCAAAGAAAAATCTTTTCGCAATATTGCGAATACTTCATTCGCAATTCAGCTAAGCTAAGATTCACTCCCAGAGGGCGGCGGCTTAGCGTGTGCACTGCTGCGAAAAGCGGCTAGCGAGCGAACAACTCGGAATGAGGGCCAATATTCCATATTTACAAATGAGCAATCTTTCCCCATTGTATCATCAAATTAATTATGAATTTTGGTCCAAGAGTTCTATTTTTGCTGATTTTTTTTGCTTGAACTATTGGAACTAATATGCTTTGAGCTGTAACTTAGTATGGAATAGCTTGAGCTTTGAGGTGCTTGTCACACAATGGGGCTGATTCTGAGGAGGAAGCAAAGCAAAAAGAGCAAGTAACTGTGCACACTTTTTCTTGTACCCCTATTTTCCAGGTGTTCATTAACTGATATGCTTGGGTGCGGTTCTGTCGCTTTTTATATGAGTGAGACAGGACCTAAACCCATGATAGAAGCATACTGTGTATTTAAAATCCAAAAGATACCTGAGAGCAATGCTCATATATTTGAATGTCAGTCTAAAGACTGGCCAAAAGGGAATGGCAACTTTAACAGATTATTGAAATATTTTGGGACTAACATTCCCTGAATTCAGATGAATTACAGTTTGAAGTGTTATTAGATGAGTGCTGAATTGGTATGATTATATATTTATATATAAAGGAACCTTAAGTGTCTCAAATTCTATAAAATTATGACTGACATATGTGATAAAAAGTATAAAATGAATTTATTTAGACAGATATACTGTAGCAAATAAAAGTATATTACATAAAATTGCTAAAATTGCACAGAATAAACAAATCACACTAAATATGGATATTCCTAGACAAACAGTCAATTAAAGGTGACACATTTAAAGTTAATTAAAAGTCAATTAAATTGTAATAGCAAAAAAGGAGGAAAGAATAAAAAAAGAATTAAAAAAGGAAAAACTTTGTTTAAAAAAAAAAGGAAAACTTTCTTTTAAAATGGAAGATGCTCATCTTTTTAGAGAGGTGCAGTCTGGGAAGTCCCAACACGTTTCGTCAGATAGACTTCATTAAGGGTATATATATATATATATACATACAGTTGTGCTCATAAGTTTACATACCCTAGCAGAATTTGTGATTTTCTGGCCATTTGTCAGAGAATATGAATGATAACTCACAAAATTTTCTTTCACTCATGGTTAGTGGTTGGGTGAAGCCATTTAGTGTCAAACAACTGTGTTTACTCTTTTTAAATCATAATGACAACAGAAACTACCCAAATCACCCTGATCAAAAGTTTACATACCCTGGAGATTTTGGCCTGATAACATGCACACAAGTTGACACAAACGGGTTTGAATGGCTACTAAAGGTAACCATCCTCACCTGTGATCTGTTTGCTTGTAATCAGTGTGTGTGTGTATAAAAGGTCAGTGAGTTTCTGGACAGAAAGACCCTTGCATCTTTCATCCAGTGCTGCACTGACGTGTCTGGATTCTGAGTCATGGGGAAAGCAAAAGAATTGTCAAAGGATCTGCGGGAAAAGGTAATTGAACTGTATAAAACAGGAAAGGGATATAAAAAGATTTCCAAGCAATTGAGAATGCCAATCAGCAGTGTTCAAACTCTAATTAAGAAGTGGAAAATGAGGGATTCTGTGTAAACCAAATCACAGTCAGGTAGACCAACAAAAATTTGAGCCACAACTGCCAGGAAAATTGTTCGGGATGCAAAGAAAAATCCACAAATAACTTCAGCTGAAATACAGGACTCTCTGAAAAAAAGTGGTGTGGTTGTTTCAAGATGCACAATAAGGAGGAATTTGAAGAAAAATGGGCTGCATGGTCGAGTCGCCAGAAGAAAGCCATTACTACGCAAATGCCACAAAGCATCCCACTTACAATTCTCCAAACAGCACAGAGACAAGCCTCAAAACTTCTGGTACAAAGTCATTTGGAGTGATGAGACCAAAATTGAACTTTTTGGCCACAACTATAAACGTTACATTTGGAGAGGAGTCAACAAGGCCTATGATGAAAGGTACACCATTCCTACTGTGAAACACGGAGGTGGATCGATGATGTTTTGGGGATGTGTGAGCTACAAAGGCACTGGAAACTTGGTGAAAATTGATGGCAAGATGAATGCATCATGTTATCAGAAAATACTGGAGGAAAATTTGCACTCATCAGACTGGAAGCTGCGCATGGGATGTACTTGGATATTCCAACATGACAATGATCCAAAACACAAGGCCAAGTCGACCTGTCATTGGCTACAGCAGAATAAAGTGAAGCTTCTGGAGCGGCCATCTCAGTCTCCTGACCTCAATATCATTGAGCCACTCTGGGGAGATCTCAAACATGCAGTTCATGCAAGACAGCCCAAGAATGTACAGGAACTGGAGGCTTTTTGCCAAGAAGAATGGGCAGGTTTACCATCTGAGAAAATAAAGAGCCTCATCCACAACTACTGTACCACAAAAGACTTCAAGCTGTCATTGATGTTAAAGGGGGCAATACACGGTATTAAGAACTGGGGTATGTAAACTTTTGATTAGGGTCATTTGGGTAGTTTCTGTTGTTATTATGATTTAAAAAAAGTAAACACAGTTGTTTGACAATAAATGGCTTCACCCAACCACTAACCATGAGTGAAAGAAAAGTTTGTGAGTTATCATTCATATTCTCTGACAAATGGCCAGAAAATCACAAATTCTGCTAGGGTATGTAAACTTATGAGCACAACTGTGTATATATATATATATATATATATATATATATATATATATATATATATATATATATAAAACACAAAAGTATCTTTATCTTGCGCCAACTCAGGAGCGAAACACTGGGAGAGATCTTTGTTGGGAGACCTCAAAAACATACAGAGAAAAACACAGATTCCCAAGTGCGCTAATAATGAAGTATGATTACACAATTCTTCCAGCGTTTATTTCGTCGGAAAATGTGGACTGGAGGATGTTTAGATCTGGGGACCTGTAACAGATACCCCTCACCAAAAAGTCACCCAAACAAGAGGCCAACAGGCCAATTAGTAAAAAGTTATTTTAATAGCATATGATAAAACATATGAGTTTTGATACACAATTCAAAATATAAAATTATATCCATAAAATACAGCCACAACCAACATGTTTGTAAGATGGATTCTAGATACTCCCTCACCTTTTTCAAGGTGCGAGCTCGAAGGGAGTATCTTCATAAACTAGGGTGCAATTTTTTGACTGACAAACCCAATGCGTTTCGTCTTATCGACTTCATCAGGGGTAACTTGTTTGGGGGAAAAATGATGTTCTATTTAAGAAAAACTGCTATTATGAGAGATATATATATATATATATATATATTGATCTTGTAATTCTCTGTATCTGCTATTATGTATTAATAAAGGCAGACCTCCCCGGACACATACACCTAAGCATAGCCAGATTAAGGGTGAGTTGCAGGGGAAACTGTACCCTGCCCCCCCCCCCCCCCTCTGTCAGGGGCCTCCCTGACTGGAGCTCACTGACATCACTAGCTCTCCCTTATGTGTAGCAGCAGAACCAGGCAGACAGAATGCGAGTGCAATACAGACACACAGGAATATTAGTCTCCTGACCTGCTGATGGAGCTTCATGATCAGAGGAGAGATTTGGGATGGGGGAGGGGGGTAGAGCTGTAAGTGACCCAGTTATCCCAGCATCTCCTGTTCTGTGTTGAAATACCTTGCTTAGCACTTTAATAGTTTAACACAGGTGACGCCAATCATATATTAAAAGGGGACTCCAGGAGCAGAGAACTGTGTCCCTCTTGAAATGGGTCATATTGGGAGGTATGCACAATCTAATATACCCCTTTCCTCAGGGCCCCCTTGTCTTAAATGCCCCAGGCCCCCCCAAGGCTTAATCCGACTTTGCACCTAAGAGTTACATAGCATTAGTTGTAGCCATGTCAGTTGTCAAACAGTATGATGCTAATATCTGGTTAAAAGTTTTCCATTCTATAGGAATCTAAAGCTTATATTAAAGAAAGTGTTTGGTAATGACTGACCATGCCCTCTGATCACTCCAGCTGAGCCATCGAGTCTCCTTTATCTCCTGTATCTACTATACTCAAAGGGGGTCATGGCCAGAGCCGGCCCTAGCCAATTTGATGCCCTAGGCAACATTTTGTCTGGTGCCCCCTAGCTCCGCCGCTAGTTCTGCATCTGTACCTGCAACACTCAGGTAGTGGGGCCCACCGGGGGGTTACCCTGTGGGCCAGTTCAACTCTGCACAATGCCACACAGTAATGACCATAATACATATAATTCCACACAGTAAAGGAACCTTACACATATGCCCCACATTAGTAATGCCCATAATACACATAATGCCACACAGTGATTCACCTTACACATATGCCCCACATTAGTAATGCCCATAATACACATAATGCCACACAGTGATTCACCTTACACATATGCCCCACATTAGTAATGCCCATAATACACATATACTGCCACAGATACTGCCACACTTGCAGGTTATACAAAAAGATCAGTATCAAACATGTAGAAACTGTCCATTCTCTTCACTATTCAGTGTGTTTGCTGGTGTCTGTTACTCCCGTTAACTACATGCCCTTTACTTTATACTGTGGGAGCTAAATGCTCTGCCCTCCAGTCTGATGTGTCCGAAAGTCACGCTGCACTGATGTTTCATATAGAAATAGCACAACGCAACTTACTGACCACGTTACAGTGCTAGATGGCAGGGGAATTTTACGGTATGGACTGACTAGGAAATAAAGTGTGGGGAGAACACTGCCCATGTTGTGTCCCTGCAGACACCTGGGGTTTGCACAGGGATAAGGGACACACACAGGATGGCAGGGCCCCCCTCCCCCATGTGCACAAGCAGTATAGGTGATGTCAGGTTTCTGTGAAGCAGTCTTCCAAAATACACATGTGTTATCATAAGAAGCCATCCAGTAATAACCTTATATAGTCAGTAAAAATGTCACAGGTCCAGGAATTGCATTTACTGGGCTTCTGCTGTCTGTCTGAGGTCTCACAAGTCAGGGGCATTCAAGCATGTCGAAGGAAGTTTAAGGCACAGTGTGCATTTTTTTTGACAGATGTAAACAGCAGTGTATACAAGTACTGATTGAATACATTTGGAAAGTAACAGTTAGTTTGCGGACTGTACCTCTCAGCATGAGATGCTGCAGGGACATGCTTGGATGCCCCTAGACATGCTTGAATGCCCTAGACAAATGCCTAGCCTGCCTATAGCTAAGACCGGCTCTGGTCATGGCCCGCAATGCGCACGCATGACGTACGGGTACAAAGCTCTTTGTGGTTGTGCTCAGGTTCTAGCGAAGTTTTCAGTCACACTGACGGCCGCAAGAAGATTGACAGGAAGGGGGCGTTTCTGGGAGTGTTTGCAAAAACGCAGGCGTGTCTGAAAAAATGCAGGCGTGGCTGGGCGTTCGCTGGGCGGGTGTATGACGTCAAATCCGGACACGAATAGGCTGAAGTGATCGCAAGCGCTGAGTAGGTTCAGAGCTACTCTGAAACTGCACAAACTGTTTTTGCAGAGCTCGGCTGAACAAGCGTTCGCACTTCTGCTAAGCTAAAATACACTCCCCAGTGGACGGCTGCATAGCATTTGCATGGCTGCTAAAACTAGCTAGCGAGCGATCAACTCGGAATGACTCCCTAAAAGTTAATATGCTACTCAGATTAGTAGTACTATCCTCTTCATAGGGTTTTTTTTAGAACATTGATTTATTTTATGGTAACGGTTTATCTGAAATGAGTATAACATCATGTGTTTGTTTGTTAGTGCTTTGTTATTATTGTGTACATTCACTAAAACTATTCTTAAGGCCAGAGGTGTAGCTAGGCGCAAGGGTATATTTTGGAACCCACCTTCCCATAACTGAATTGGGGTACTGATCAACATGTGGTGGCATGTTACATTTGAAAAGAAAAAATATAAAAAAATTCTAAATTTGTGACAAGGTCAGTTCTAGTCCTTGTGGAGTTCAGGGCAAAAGTTTTCTTTGGTTGCCCCCATGTTTAAAATATGGACAGTGTGTGGCAAAGGGGGAAGTGGCATGGCCACATAATAGTACCAATTCACATAACACCACACAGTGGTGTTCGTTATTTACATTACACCACACAGTAGTACCCCATAAACACGTTAGACCACAGTAGAGCCGCTTATATATGTTACGCCACAGTAGATCCCCTTATACACGTTACACCATGGTAGAGATGCTATGGAAGTAGCTATATTTAACTATACTTGTTTAATTAAAATAAATTAAAAATGTATGCCCCGACTGACATGACCTCACAACCCCCCAATCCCTTAATGGAATCAATGCCCCAAATGTGACCTCTCACAGACCTGATAAACCCCAAACTCTCAATGAAAGAAATGCACCAAACCACCCCCCCAACTTGATATTCCTCTATTGCCTCAAAGAAAATAATTCCTTAGAACTGCCATCCCAGACTTGATAATCCCTATATGCCTCAATGAAAATAATGTCCCAGAATTGCCTGATGGGCAGAGAGAGAGCTGCTCACAGCAACTTGAGGGGCAGAGAGAGGTTCTGCAGCTGCCTGAGAATCAGAGTGAGGTGCTGCAGTAGCAGCTAGGGCGCAGAGAAGTGCTGTAGAGGCTAGGGCAGAGATGTAGAGAGATGTAGAGAGAGGTGCTGCAGCAGTAGAGGCAGAGAAAGGTGCTGCTGAAGCTGGGGCAGAAAGAGGTGCGGCAGCAGCTAGGGCAGAGAGAGGTGCTGCAGCATCTGAAGTAGAGACATGTGCTGCAGATTCCACTAAAGAGAGAGATATAGCAAAAGCTGGGACAGAGAGAGATTATGCAGCAACTGGGACAGATAGAGGTGCTGCAGCAGCTGGGCTAAACAGAGGTGCTGCAGCAACGGAGGCAAAGAGTGGTGCTGCAGGATAGAAGTAACCCTACTGCACAGCTATAAGTACACAGTGAGCCATATAAAGAGGACGGGCACAGTTCCAGCATGAGCCAGTTGTCAGTATCTCCTGCTGTCTCCTCTGGCCTGCCCTGTTCCCTAGTCTCAGAGTCCAAGTCAGTGTGTGCCCCCCCTGCTGCCCCTTCTCCTGCTCTGTGGCTGCCTGTACAGCAGTCCTCGGCACAGTGGGGGATGGGGGATGGAGGCGGCGGCGCACCCTCTAACTTTGGTGGCACCTGGAGACCCCCTCGCTACACCCCTGCTTAAGGCAGAGGCATAGCTTGGGCTGAGCAGGTGCTATGCAATGCTATGGCTGGGGTGCCAAATGCACTGATTAGTTATATATTTTTGGAAACTTCAAATATAGTGCTGGGCCCACACCCTGGAGGAACATGATGAGAGCACTGTTGGGAAAACCCCAACTCCTATGCACATCTGGCCCCAGTCTGTTACCACAGGGGGCACAGCTCTTATTGTACACATGCTGCACCCCCTGACCTTTTCTCAGAATCCTCATCTACTGGGATAGAATTGGAATCTAGATGAATACTCCCTTGTCTCCTCCTCTCCTCTGCTGCATTCATTAATGTATCTCCTTTGTGGTCTCTCCATCTTTCTCCCCAGTCTTTTTCTACCACTCTCTGTTTTCTCCTCATGCTATTACCCTCTGTTGCACTGTATTGTATTTGTGTACCCAGGGCTGCTCTGGAAATTGCTCCCCCTTCCAATACTGCTCCAACACTACCCTCTCCTCCTAATATGCCCCAACTCTGCTCCCTAGCCCAATACTGCCCCAACACTGACTGTCTCTCCAAATACTGCCCAAACACAGATCTCCTTGACCAATACTACCTCAACACTGAATTACAGGAAAGAGTGATGGGAAAGAGACAGAATGGAAAGACGAAGTAAGAGGGAAACAAAATTCAGGCAAACCCAGTGACAGCTCCTTGTATCTTTAATATGTGTCACATTTATTTCTTTTGTAAAATGTTTCATTTAAAATATGGTATTACAATATATAAGCAGCAGAGTCTGAGCTGAAGAAGGTCTGAGGGGAAGTTGAGAGGGGCATCCTCGATCAGGGCACCGCAAATAAAGGTTGGACTCCTCAGAGAACTCAACTGGAAGAAGGGGTTGGCTGGCATGGAAAGAAGCCCATCATTCAGCATAACACATTTGTCAGTAGAGAGTATTCTCATTAGCTAGAGTGAATGTTCCAGTGCTTACAAAATCCTATATTTAAAGACAATGTAGCAATAAGTATCAGTATAACTTGTGTTAAATTCTTGAGAAATGATCTCATGGCTTCATTAGAATCCAGATAAAATGTTGGGTAGCTAACATAGCATCTATACACCTTCTGAACAAATGTATGAAGTCAGCACTGAGACAAGATGAACAGACACAACCAAATGTAGATGCAGAAGGTATGGGTTAGGGGAAAACAGATATAAGGTTCATGTATGCCTTACATACATGAGCAAGTATATTGGAACCAGTGGTGCAAGTAGAAAAAATGTCTTATGGGTACTGTGTGCGCGCGCCTAAGGCGCGCGCGCAAAAAAATGGGTGTGGCCAAATGCCACATGGGGCGTGGCCAATGAAAATGGGGGCGTGGTACACATATGGGGGAGGGGCAGATACACGTATGACCCCAATAGTGTCAGATATACGTTGCCCCACAGTGCTAGATATACATTGCCCCACAGTGCCAGATACATATAACCCCACAGTGCCAGATACACATTGCCCCACAGTGCCAGATACACAAATGTCCCCAGAGTGCCAGATACACAAATGTCCCCAGAGTGTCAAATACACATTGCCTCACAGTGCCAGATACACATTGCCCCACAGTGCCAGATGCACATTGCCCCACAGTGCCAGATACACAAATGTCCCCAGAGTGCCAGATACACATTGCCCCACAGTGCCAGATACACATTGCCCCACAGTGCCAGATGCACATTGCCCCACAGTGCCAGATACACAAATGTCCCCACAGTGCCAGATACACATTGCCCCACAGTGCCAGATACACATTGCCCCACAGTGCCAGATACAGAAATGCCCCCAGAGTGCCATACATTGCCTCACAGTGTCAGATACACATTGCCCCACAGTGCTAGATACACAAATGCCCCCACTGTGTCAGATATACATTGCCCCCCGTGCCAGATACAGAAATGCCCCTACAGTGCCAGATATGCCCCCAGTGCCAGATATCCCCCAGTGCCAGGTATACATGCCCCCCTGTGCCAGATATCCCCCAGTGCCAGGTATATATGCCCCCCTGTGCCAGATATCCCCCAGTGCCAGGTATACATGCCCCCCCCAGTGCCAGATATCCCCCAGTGCCAGGTATACCATGCCCCCCAGTGCCAGATATCCCCCAGTGCCAGGTATATATGCCCCCCTGTGCTAGATATGCCCCCAGTGCCAGATATACCCCAGTGCCAGGTATACATGCCCCCCCAGTGCCAGATATCCCCCAGTGCCAGGTATACATGCCCCCCCAGTGCCAGATATCCCCCAGTGCCAGGTATAACATGCCCCCCCCAGTGCCAGATATCCCCCAGTGCCAGGTATAACATGCCCCCCCAGTGCCAGATATCCCCCAGTGCCAGGTATACATGCCCCCCTGTGCCAGATATCCCCCAGTGCCAGGTATATATGCCCCCCTGTGCCAGATATGCCCCCAGTGCCAGGTATACATGCCCCCCTGTGCCAGATATCCCCCATTGCCAGGTATACATGCCCCCCTGTGCCAGATATGCCCCCAGTGCCAGGTATATATGCCCCCCTGTGCCAGATATGCCCCCAGTGCCAGGTATACATGCCCCCCTGTGCCAGATATCCCCCAGTGCCAGGTATATATACCCCCCCTGTGCCAGATATGCCCCCAGTGCCAGATATCCCCCAGTGCCAGGTATAACATGCCCCCCCAGTGCCAGATATCCCCCAGTGCCAGGTATATATGCCCCCCTGTGCCAGATATGCCCCCAGTGCCAGGTATACATGCCCCCCCAGTGCCAGGTATAACATGCCCCCCTCCCCTACTCACCGCTGCCGCTGCCGTCGCTGTCCTCCTGTCTGTCATGTGAGGGAAGGAGAGTGCAGCCTGCGCCTCTCGTTCCCCTCAGTCTCCGGCGGGTGTCTCAGTTTAATTCAGCGCCGATCCGTGAGCCAATCAGAGCTCGCGGGTGCGAGCTCTGATTGGCTCACGGATCGGCGCTGAAGTAAACTGAAACACCCACCGGAGACTGAGGGGAACGAGAGGCGCAGGCTGCACTCTCCTGCCTCTCCTGCCCTCACATCAGCGGCTGTGCGGCGGTGCGGCGTGGGGGAGGGAGGGAAGGAAGAGGAGCGGCGGCCCGTCGGTGTGGGTACGGCGTACCCACGGCTAAATTCTTACGGGTACGCCGTACCCACCCGTACCCGCCCACTTGCACCACTGATTGGAACCCACATGATGGAAGGACTTATCTCAGCTTTCTGAAGAAGTCAAGAGACAGATAAATGCAGCTGAAGAAGGAATAACCAAACATGGACACTCATTTAGCTATACATATGAAATCTTGCGGTCGGGATGCCGGCTGTCACATGACTGACAGTGGTATCAGAACACTAAAGAGCTCAACATCGGAGGGGGGAAGTATTTCTACCCCTCCTGCCCTCTGATGGCTATGGATAACCCTCTGGGGATGTTGGCTACGGCTAACCCTAGGGGTGTGTTGGCTAGGGCTAACCCCCCCTAGTGCCTAACCCTAATTCCCCCTCCCCAACCCGGGCTCTAACCCTAAACCCTGATGCTCACCTTTTGGATGTCAGCTGTCTGTGACGGTCTTCTGAGTGGTGTTGGGATTCCGGCGTCGGTCACATGCTATAGGCATCCCAGAACACCCTTATGCTGCAAATGATAACCTAGTTTAGGCTCTGATTTTTGTTTTTAGTATGGCTATGGATTTCATGTCATCTGATTGCTCACAAATGTGTTATGCTAGAAGCAGCTTCCCCCTATTCTTTTACACTTCAGTAATTTTTTCTGTGACTTCTTTCTTGGAGAATGCAAAGTTGACAACTGCTTCTGCTACTTGTGCTGTCCTCCCTCTTACGTTACAGCAGGTCTGGAACTCAAGATGTTGTTTTGTGAGCTTGCTACTCATTTATTCTCAATAATCCTCCATCTCATTATGCCTATATAATTGGATGTCTTTGTAGTGAGAAAAGTGTTTTGCATCCTTGCTTAAATATGATACAGAATTTAAAAAACAATTAGCCACCAATGTGTGCTGTTAATAACATACAGAGCAGCTGGGGATCAACTCAAATGGTGTTCATCAAACACCAGAAATACAATTTGAACAAAAGAGTGAGTGATTTGCCCTGCGCTTATCTGTTAAAACACGTGTACATATTCCATCTCAGTGAAAAAATAAAATAAAATATTCCACACACATAAAGAATCAAAATTGATTTTGATTCTTTGTGTGTGGAATATTTTATTTTATTTTTTCACTGAGGTGGAATATGTACACGTGTTTTAACAGATAAGCGCAGGGCAAATCACTCACTCTTTTGTTTAAATATGATATAGAAGTATGCGGTTAGCATATCGACAGTCGGGATTCCCGTGGTCACAATACAGACATTGGGATCTCGATGGGGACACCATACTACTGCCGGTATACCGGCGAAGTAGGTGATTCCCCCTCTATGGGTGTCCACGAAACCCATAGAGGGAGAATAGAACCTGTGGTGAGCCCGCAGCGTGGCAAGCACAGCGAGCCCGCAAGAGGCTTAGTTGCCCTCGCCACCCTGCTGGCATCCCAACGCTCGGGATGCCAATGTCGGGATAGTGACATTCGGCATCCCAGGTGGCAGTATTACATACCGAACCCGATATAGACAGTAAAAAAAAAAGGTTGTGTATGGACCACAGACATACTGTACTGTAAGAAATTATTTGATAATACTGTATCACATTTCAGATGGCAACTTATAAAATAATAATAGACACAAGTGATACATACAAAAGAAGAAAATTCAAAAGTAAACCAAAAATAAAAATCAGTGGGTACTTACATATTGCTTGAGTCTTGTTAAATAACAATGCACAAATTAAAATATTCAAAAAAAAGTAAAGTAAACAAAATATTAAAATATTGACGTTTTTACGAATGCTGCACATATTAAAACATCAGTGAATTGATGGTAATAAACCATTTTGGGACCATTTCATGTTATCATACTTGGGGGCAGATGTACTAAGCTTTAGAGTGAGATAAAGTGGAGAGAGAACCAGCACCTGTCATTTTTCAAAAACAGCTTTAATATGGCATTTAGGAACTGATTGGTACTTTATCTCTCTCCGCTTTATCACTCTCCAAAGCTTAGTACATCTCCCCCTTGATTTGATTCAAACTTGCATGGTTCAATTAAAATCTTTATCCTGAGCATGAGATGTGTCAGTTAAAAATCAACAGCAATTAGGCTGCTGTTGTGACCTATAGTTCCCACAAATGTACCACAATGTCTTTGCTACAGTGGTTGTAGTGTGATTAGGATGCAGAGTGATTGACAGTGACCATTTGGGGGAGGTAATGGCAGCGGTGCAAGTATGCGGGTTAGAGATGAGCGGGTTCGGTTCCTCGGAATCCGAACCCCCCCGAACTTCAGCCTTTTTACACGGGTCCGAGGCAGACTCGGATCTTCCCGCCTTGCTCGGCTAACCCGAGCGCGCCCGAACGTCATCATCCCGCTGTCGGATTCTCGCGAGGCTCGTATTATATCGCGAGACTCGGATTCTATATAAGGAGCCGCGCGTCGCTGCCATTTTCACACGTGCATTGAGATTGATAGGGAGAGGACGTGGCTGGCGTCCTCTCCGTTTAGATAGAGAGTGAGACACTTGATTTACTAGTAATTTAATTTTAGTAATTTTGGGGAGCATTAGGAGTACTCAGAGAGTGCAGAGTTTTGCTGATAGTTATACTAGTGACCACCAGTTTTATTTATTATTTAAAATCCGTTCTCTGCCTGAAAAAAAACGATACACAGTCACATACCATATCTGTGCTCAGCCTCAGTGTGCTGCATGATAATATCATCTATGTATATCTGACTGTGCTGAGTGCTCACTGCTCACACAGCTTAATTGTGGGGGAGACTGGGGAGCAGTTATAGCAGGAGTACATAACAGTGCACACTTTTGCTGCCAGTGTGACTGACCAGTGACCACCAGTATATTGTCTGCCTGAAAAAGTTAAACACTCGTGTGGTATTTTTTTTTTTTTATTCTATAAACGCATTCTGCTGACAGACAGTGTCCAGCAGGTCCGTCATTCATTATATTATAATATATACCTGCAGTAGTGATATATATATATATTTTTTATATCATTATCATCCAGTCTATACTAGCAGACGCAGTACGGTAGTCCACGGCTGTAGCTACCTCTGTGTCGGCAGTGCTCGTCCATAATTGTATACCTACCTGTGGTGGTTTTTTTTTTTCTATCTTCTTCATACTAGTAGTTTAGGAGTCTGCTGCTGCTGACAGTGTCCAGCAGGTCCGTCATTATATAATATATACCTGTCCTGCAGTAGTGATATATATATATATATTTTATATCATTATCATCCAGTCTATACTAGCAGACGCAGTACGGTAGTCCACGGCTGTAGCTACCTCTGTGTCGGCAGTGCTCGTCCATAATTGTATACCTACCTGTGGTGTTTTTTTTTTTCTATCTTCTTCATACTAGTAGTTTAGGAGTCTGCTGCTGACAGTGTCCAGCAGGTCCGTCATTATATAATATATACCTGTCCTGCAGTAGTGATATATATATATATTTTTTATATCATTATCATCCAGTCTATACTAGCAGACGCAGTACGGTAGTCCACGGCTGTAGCTACCTCTGTGTCGGCAGTGCTCGTCCATAATTGTATACCTACCTGTGGTGGGTTTTTTTTTTCTATCTTCTTCATACTAGTAGTTTAGGAGTCTGCTGCTGCTGACAGTGTCCAGCAGGTCCGTCATTATATAATATATACCTGTCCTGCAGTAGT
Organism: Pseudophryne corroboree; assembly: GCF_028390025.1. Lineage (NCBI taxonomy): Eukaryota > Metazoa > Chordata > Amphibia > Anura > Myobatrachidae > Pseudophryne > Pseudophryne corroboree. The sequence goes on along the minus strand of NC_086445.1, from coordinate 478,024,938 downwards.
GATATATATATATATTTTTTATATCATTATCATCCAGTCTATACTAGCAGACGCAGTACGGTAGTCCACGGCTGTAGCTACCTCGGTGTCGGCAGTGCTCGTCCATAATTGTATACCTACCTGTGGTGGGTTTTTTTTTCTATCTTCTTCATACTAGTAGTTTAGGAGTCTGCTGCTGACAGTGTCCAGCAGGTCCGTCATTATATAATATATACCTGTCCTGCAGTAGTGATATATATATATATATATATATATATATATATATATATATTTTATATCATTATCATCCAGTCTATACTAGCAGACGCAGTACGGTAGTCCACGGCTGTGGCTACCTCTGTGTCGGCAGTGCTCGTCCATAATTGTATACCTACCTGTGGTGGTTTTTTTTTTTCTATCTTCATACTAGTAGTTTAGGAGTCTGCTGCTGACAGTGTCCAGCAGGTCCGTCATTATATAATATATACCTGTCCTGCAGTAGTGATATATATATATTTTTTATATCATTATCATCCAGTCTATACTAGCAGACGCAGTACGGTAGTCCACGGCTGTAGCTACCTCTGTGTCGGCAGTCACTCGTCATCCATAAGTATACTAGTATCCATCCATCTCCATTGTTTACCTGAGGTGCCTTTTAGTTGTGCCTATTAAAATATGGAGAACAAAAATGTTGAGGTTCCAAAAATAGGGAAAGATCAAGATCGACTTCCACCTCGTGCTGAAGCTGCTGCCACTAGTCATGGCCGAGACGATGAAATGCCATCAACGTCGTCTGCCAAGGCCGATGCCCAATGTCATAGTACACAGCATGTAAAATCCAAAACACCAAATATCAGTAAAAAAAGGACTCAAAAATCTAAAATAAAATCGTCGGAGGAGAAGCGTAAACTTGCCAATATGCCATTTACCACAAGGAGTGGCAAGGAACGGCTGAGGCCCTGGCCTATGTTCATGGCTAGTGGTTCAGCTTTACATGAGGATGGAAGCACTCAGCCTCTCGCTAGAAAAATGAAAAGACTTAAGCTGGCAAAAGCACAGCAAAGAACTGTGCGTTCTTCGAAATCACAAATCCACAAGGAGAGTCCAATTGTGTCGGTTGCGATGCCTGACCTTCCCAACACTGGACGTGAAGAGCATGCGCCTTCCACCATTTGCATGCCCCCTGCAAGTGCTGGAAGGAGCACCCGCAGTCCAGTTCCTGATAGTCAGATTGAAGATGTCAGTGTTGAAGTAGACCAGGATGAGGAGGATATGGGTGTTGCTGGCGCTGGGGAGGAAATTGACCAGGAGGATTCTGATGGTGAGGTGGTTTGTTTAAGTCAGGCACCCGGGGAGACACCTGTTGTCCGTGGGAGGAATATGGCCATTGACATGCCTGGTGAAAATACCAAAAAAATCAGCTCTTCGGTGTGGAAGTATTTCAACAGAAATGCGGACAACATTTGTCAAGCCGTGTGTTGCCTTTGTCAAGCTGTAATAAGTAGGGGTAAGGACGTTAACCACCTCGGAACATCCTCCCTTATACGTCACCTGCAGCGCATTCATCATAAGTCAGTGACAAGTTCAAAAACTTTGGGCGACAGCGGAAGCAGTCGACTGACCAGTAAATCCCTTCCTCTTGTAACCAAGCTCACGCAAACCACCCCACCAACTCCCTCAGTGTCAATTTCCTCCTTCCCCAGGAATGCCAATAGTCCTGCAGGCCATGTCACTGGCAATTCTGACGAGTCCTCTCCTGCCTGGGATTCCTCCGATGCATCCTTGCGTGTAACGCCTACTGCTGCTGGCGCTGCTGTTGTTGCTGCTGGGAGTCGATGGTCATCCCAGAGGGGAAGTCGTAAGACCACTTTTACTACTTCCACCAAGCAATTGACTGTCCAACAGTCCTTTGCGAGGAAGATGAAATATCACAGCAGTCATCCTGCTGCAAAGCGGATAACTGAGGCCTTGGCATCCTGGGCGGTGAGAAACGTGGTTCCGGTATCCATCATTACTGCAGAGCCAACTATAGACTTGTTTGAGGTACTGCGTCCCCGGTACCAAATACCATCTAGGTTCCATTTCTCTAGGCAGGCGATACCGAAAATGTACACAGACCTCAGAAAAAGACTCACCAGTGTCCTAAAAAATGCAGTTGTACCCAATGTCCACTTAACCACGGACATGTGGACAAGTGGAGCAGGGCAGACTGAGGACTATATGACTGTGACAGCCCACTGGGTAGATGTATGGACTCCCGCCGCAAGAACAGCAGCGGCGGCACCAGTAGCAGCATCTCGCAAACGCCAACTCTTTCCTAGGCAGGCTACGCTTTGTATCACCGCTTTCCAGAATACGATTACGCACACAGCTAAAAACCTCTTACGGCAACTGAGGAAGATCATCGCAGAATGGCTTACCCCAATTGGACTCTCCTGTGGATTTGTGGCATCGGACAACGCCAGCAATATTGTGTGTGCATTAAATATGGGCAAATTCCAGCACGTCCCATGTTTTGCACATACCTTGAATTTGGTGGTGCAGAATTATTTAAAAAACGAGAGGGGCATGCAAGAGATGCTGTCGGTGGCCAGAAGAATTGCGGGACACTTTCGGCGTACAGGCACCACGTACAGAAGACTGGAGCAACACCAAAAACGCCTGAACCTGCCCTGCCATCATCTGAAGCAAGAAGTGGTAACGAGGTGGAATTCAACCCTCTATATGCTTCAGAGGTTGGAGGAGCAGCAAAAGGCCATTCAAGCCTATACAACTGAGCACGATATAGGAGGTGGAATGCACCTGTCTCAAGCGCAGTGGAGAATGATTTCAACGTTGTGCAAGGTTCTGCAACCTTTTGAACTTGCCACACGTGAAGTCAGTTCAGACACTGCCAGCCTGAGTCAGGTCATTCCCCTTATCAGGCTTTTGCAGAAGAAGCTGGAGACATTGAAGGAGGAGCTAACACAGAGCGATTCCGCTAGGCATGTGGGACTTGTGGATGGAGCCCTTAATTCGCTTAACAAGGATTCACGAGTGGTCAATCTGTTGAAATCAGAGCACTACATTTTGGCCACCGTGCTCGATCCTAGATTTAAAACCTACCTTGGATCTCTCTTTCCGGCAGACACAAGTCTGCAGGGGTTCAAAGAACTGCTGGTGAGAAAATTGTCAAGTCAAGCGGAACGCGACCTGTCAACATCTCCTCCTTCACATTCTCCCGCAACTGGGGGTGCGAGGAAAAGGCTCAGAATTCCAAGCCCACCCGCTGGCGGTGATGCAGGGCAGTCTGGAGCGACTAGTGATGCTGACATCTGGTCCGGACTGAAGGACCTGCCAACGATTACGGACATGTCATCTACTGTCACTGCATATGATTCTCTCCCCATTGAAAGAATGGTGGAGGATTATATGAGTGACCGCATCCAAGTAGGCACGTCAGACAGTCCGTACGTATACTGGCAGGAAAAAGAGGCAATTTGGAGGCCCTTGCACAAACTGGCTTTAATCTACCTAAGTTGCCCTCCCACAAGTGTGTACTCCGAAAGAGTGTTTAGTGCCGCCGCTCACCTTGTCAGCAATCGGCGTACGAGGTTACTTCCAGAAAATGTGGAGAAGATGATGTTCATTAAAATGAATTATAATCATTTCCTTCCATGGAGACATTCACCAGCAGCAATTGCCTCCACAAAGTACACAGGGAGCTGTGATGGTGGATTCCAGTGGGGACGAATTGATAATCTGTGAGGAGGGGGATGTACACGGTGATGAATCGGAGGATGATGATGAGGTGGACATCTTGCCTCTGTAGAGCCAGTTTGTGCAAGGAGAGATTAATTGCTTCTTTTTTGGTGGGGGTCCAAACCAACCCGTCATTTCAGTCACAGTCGTGTGGCAGACCCTGTCACTGAAATGATGGGTTGGTTAAAGTGTGCATGTCCTGTTTATACAACATAAGGGTGGGTGGGAGGGCCCAAGGACAATTCCATCTTGCACCTCTTTTTTCTTTCATTTTTCTTTGCGTTATGTGCTGTTTGGGGAGTGTTTTTTGGAAGGGCCAGCCTGCGTGACACTGCAGTGCCACTCCTAGATGGGCCAGGTGTTTGTGTCGGCCACTAGGGTCGCTGAGCTTACTCACACAGCTACCTCATTGCGCCTCTTTTTTTCTTTGCGTCATGTGCTGTTTGGGGAGTGTTTTTTGGAAGGGCCATCCTGCCTGACACTGCAGTGCCACTCCTAGATGGGCCAGGTGTTTGTGTCGGCCACTAGGGTCGCTGAGCTTAGTCACACAGCTACCTCATTGCGCCTCTTTTTTTTCTTCTTTGCGTCATGTGCTGTTTGGGGAGTATTTTTTGGAAGGGCCATCCTGCCTGACACTGCAGTGCCACTCCTAGATGGGCCAGGTGTTTGTGTCGGCCACTTGGGTCGCTGAGCTTAGTCACACAGCTACCTCATTGCGCCTCTTTTTTTCTTTGCGTCATGTGCTATTTGGGGAGTGTTTTTTGGAAGGGCCATCCTGCGTGACACTGCAGTGCCACTCCTAGATGGGCCAGGTGTTTGTGTCGGCCACTTGGGTCGCTGAGCTTAGTCATCCAGCGACCTCGGTGCAAATTTTAGGACTAAAAATAATATTGTGAGGTGTGAGGTGTTCAGACTAGACTGAAAATGAGTGGAAATTATGGTTATTGAGGTTAATAATACTTTGGGATCAAAATGACCCCCAAATTCTATGATTTAAGCTGTTTTTTTAGGGTTTTTTGAAAAAAACACCCGAATCCAAAACACACCCGAATCCGACAAAAAAAATTCGGTGAGGTTTTGCCAAAACGCGTTCGAACCCAAAACACGGCCGCGGAACCGAACCCAAAAGCAAAACACAAAACCCGAAAAATGTCCTGTGCACATCTCTAATGCGGGTATGCTCGGGTACGGAGTACCCTTAAGAATTTGGCAGCGGGTACGCAGTACCACCTGCCACACACTTTGCCATTATCACAATTATAATGTACCACAAAGCAACAAGACCATGGTGCTTGGCAGCATGGCGGCTCCTCTTTGTCAGGGTTACTGGGAGTGCGACAGTGACTGTATTTTCCTGTTATAATGGAGGCTTTACTATATATTGTTATTAAATTGGGGGCATTACTATATCTTTCTATTATAATGGAGGTATCACTATATATTTCTATTATACTGGAGACATAACTATATATTTTTAGCCTTGCCTCCAGATACCCCCCCCCCCCAAAAAAAAGGGGGCTGTGTCATGTAGCCACTCCCACTAGCAGTATGTGGCCACGCCCCTCACAACACATGGCCATGCCCATTTTTCTGCATTCAGTACCACTAAGAAAATATTTCTACTTGCACCACTGGGTAATGGAGAGTGGCAAGTAGAAAGTAGGAGCGAATGAACGTTTCAACGGAATATTACAGCCAATGACTATGTCTTCAGATGCAGTTTCACTGGCCCCTATCTTAGTAACGACGGATATTCTGAGCAACCATAGGGTTGATTAAAGGTCTGATTGTGCAACCAGTGGTCATCTGATGCTCCGTCTTTATAAGCAAACAGCAGATCTGAGTAGCCATCGCTGATTGTCTCTGTACAAAAGACGGTGGCCGCTACCTTTGCATATCTTCTCAGATCCGCTGCATATGAAGACGCAGCAGCAACGTGATAGGCAGACACCTTTGACGTCAAATCCGGCCCCCGACAGACTGAAGTGATCGCAGCGGCTGAGTAAGACCTGGACTGCACAGAGACTGCACAAAATCAGTTTGTGCAGCTCTGCTACACATGTGTTCGCACACTTGCACAGCTCAAATACCCTCCTGTAGGCACACTTGCACAGCTCAAATACCCTCCTGTAGGCACACTTGCACAGCTCAAATACCCTCCTGTGCCCAGCAATCAGGTCTGAATTACGCCCCTATTTTGATGTGCAGAGGGAGAAACGAGCAAAAATCCCTTCATAACCATTTTGTATCCAGCTTTCTCTTACGTACTAGAGGATGCTGGGGTCCATTTTAGTACCAGGGGGTATAGACGGTTCCGCTGGAGCCTTCAGCACTTTAAGACTTTTCAACAGTGTGAACTGGCTCCTCCCTCTATGCCCCTCCTCCAGACCTCAGTTTAGAAAATGTGCCCAGGAGACTGGATGCATACTAGTGGAGCTCTACAGAGCTTTGCTGGAAAAATACTTTTGTTTTATTTTACAGGGAAGCTGCTGGCAACAGCTTACCTGCTTCGTGGGACTTAGGGGGGGAAGTAGGAACCAACTTCTCAATTAGCTAATGGTTCTGCTTCCGCTGACAGGACACCATTAGCTCCTGAAGGGTACTGAACACAGCTCAAATACCCTCCTCCTGTAGGCAGCGACTATCTGATCGCAGGACAGCAAAAATTGCTGCCCAGCAATCAGGTCTGAACTACGCCCCTAGTTTGATGTGCAGAGGGAGAAACGAGCAAAAATACCTCCAAAACCATTTTGTATCCAGCTTTTAAATCAGCCTTGCTTGGCCATTGTTGCATTGATAGTCAGCTGCCCTTCAGTCAGCTGTCTCAATCGTACAAAAAACAAAGGTACTTTTTGTATCCTTCTTGATTTCCAAGGAACAGGGACAGCACTTTAAGATCACCACATATCATTCACTTGTGATCCTTATAATTGAGTCTTGAGAGAAGTAAAGCTACATTTTTAGAAGTTTTTTCAGGCGCACAGAATGACCAATGAGGACTGAAGCATACTTGCTGCCATTGTGTTACAACACTTTACTGATCCGTCTTCTTTTTGTTCTGAAAATAATAATTTTACAGCAGATTTGTCAAATTAAACTAAATCCTGCAATGGTGCAAAATTCAATATAATATGTTTAAACATAAGACTAGATAAATGAATAGATAGCAAAATTAAATTTGAATTCTATGGAAAAATGGTATACAGCATGGGTGTGGTATGTTAGAATAGACTTAAGGTGTGTACACACGGTGAGATAAATCTGTGAGATTTTGACTATATAGTCAAAATCTTATGAAAAGTTAGTGCATATATCATGGTGCTAGGCAGCTTGTGATACAGATTCGATCCCTATGCGTGCTCCTGTGGGGTCGGTATCGTAAGGCTAGATAGACTGTGCAGGCAAGTCAATCTTGACTATCTAGGGGTATATTTACTAAGCTCCCGATTTTGACCGATTTGGTGTTTTTTTGTCAAAGTGTCATCTCGGGAATTTACTAAACTCAAATCTCAGCAGTGATGAGGGCATTCGTATTTTTTTTGAAGTCAAAGAAAAAAATACGAATGAATACACCATCGGTCAAATACGCCTGTTATTTGATAGAACTCGGTCATTTACTAAAATTTGTATTTCACAAACACTACCGGCAATAGCCAAACACTGCCCGTGAATAAATACAAATCGTAAAAAAAGCAGTTTTAAAATAGACCTGCTTTTTTTTACCGTGTTCTGAAAGGCATGCACGGATCCGTTAGAAGAGAACCGAGCCTTGTGTGAACATAGGTAAGTATGTATGTTTGGAGGTGTGCATGTATGTGTGTGGCTCTTTGAGCCGGTCCTGGTTGACAAAATATGGGGGGGAAAATGACAGGGGTCCCCCGTATTTTTAAAACCAGCACTGGGCTCCACTAGCCAAGTACATAATGCCACAGCTGGGGGACACTTTTATTGTGGTCCCGGCGGCTCTGGCATTGCATACCCAACTAGTCACCCCTGGCCGGGGTACCCTGGAGGAGTGGGAACCTCTTAAATCAAGAGGTCCCCCCCCTCCAGCCACCCAAGGGCCAGGGGTGAAGCCCGAGGCTGTCCCCCCCCATCCAAGGGCGGCGGATGGGGGGCTGATAGCCTTTTGAAACAAATGTGAATATTGTTTTTAGTAGCAGTACTACAAGTCCCAGCAAGCCTCCCCCGCATGCTGGTACTTGGAAAACCACAAGTACCAGCATGCGGTGGAAAACCGGGCCCGCTGGTAACTGTAGTACTACTACTAAAAAAATACCCCCAAAAAAACAGGACACAAACACTGTGACAGTATAAGTTTATTACATACATGCACACCTCCAAACATACATACTTACCTATGTTCACACAAGGCTCGGTCCTCTTCTCCATGTAGAATCCTCGGGGTACCTGTGAAAAAATTGTACTCACATAATCCAGTGTTGCTTGTGTTCTTTGAATAATCCACGTACTTGGCAAAACAAAAAAACGGAAACCCGACCACGCACTGAAAGGGGTCCCATGTTTACACATGGGACCCCTTTCCCCGACTGCCAGGACCCCCCCTGACTCCTGTCAAAGAGGGTCCCTTCAGCCAATCAGGGAGCGCCACGTAGTGGCACTCTCCTGATTGGCTGTGTGCTCCTGTGGTGTCTGTGAGGCTGCAGACGGCAGAGATACAATGTAGCGCCTATGCGCTCCATTGTATCCAATGGTGGGAACTTTGCGGTCAGCGGTGAGGTTACTTTCGGTCAACCGCTGACCGCAAAGTTCCCACCATTGGATACAATGGAGCGCATAGGCGCAACATTGTATCTGTGCCGTCTGCAGCCTCACAGACACTACAGGAGCACACAGCCAATCAGGAGAGTGCCACGACATGGCGCTCCCTGATTGGCTGAAGGGACCCTCTTTGACAGGAGTCAGGGGGGGTCCTGGCAGCCGGGGAAAGGGGTCCCATGTGTAAACATGGGACCCCTTTCAGTGCGTGGTCGGGTTTCTGTTTTTTTGTTTTGCCAAGTACGTGGATTATTCAAAGAACACAAGCAACACTGGATTATGTGAGTACAATTTTTTCACAGGTACCCCGAGGATTCTACATGGAGAAAAGGACCGAGCCTCGTGTGAACATAGGTAAGTATGTATGTTTGGAGGTGTGCATGTATGTAATAAGCTTATACTGTCACGGTGTGTGTGTGTCCTGTTTTTTGGGGGGTATTTTTTTAGTAGTATTACTACAGGAACCAGCGGGCCCGGTTTTCCACCGCATGCTGGTACTTGTGGTTTTCCAAGTACCAGCATGCGGGGGAGGCTTGCTGGGACTTGTAGTACTGCTACTAAAAACAATATTCACATTTGTTTCAAAAGGCTATCAGCCCCCCATCCGCCGCCCTTGGATGGGGGGGACAGCCTCAGGCTTCACCCCTGGCCCTTGGGTGGCTGGAGGGGGGGACCCCTTGATTTAAGGGGTTCCCACTCCTCCAGGGTACCCCGGCCAGGGGTGACTAGTTGGGTATGTAATGCCAGGGCCAGCGGGACCACAATAAAAGTGTCCCCCGGCTGTGGCATTATGTACCTGGCTAGTGGAGCCCGGTGCTGTTTTTAAAAATACGGGGGACCCCTATGCTTTTTGTCCCCCGTATTTTTGGAACCAGGACCAGGCGCAGAGCCCGGTGCTGGTTGATGAAATATGGGGGAACCCCTGTCATTTTCCCCCCCATATTTTGTCTACCAGGACCGGCTCAAAGAGCCCGAGGCTGGTTTTGCTTAGGGGGGGGGACCCCACGCATTTTTTTTTTAGGCTTTTTCACATTTTTTTATTTTTTACGAAAGGTGCACAATGAAGCCCTGCATGGATGTCACAGATCCGGACGAGATTCTTTGTGTTAATGTCGGCAGTGTTTTACTATTCACTATTTACTCCCGTAAAACACTGCCAAAAAATACGAATGACATCGACATCGGAAAACACGAAAATGCAGAATACGACAGCTTAGTAAATTAGTCGTAATAAATTCAAAAAGTTGCAAATTTACACATTCGATGTCATTCGTGTTTGAACTTTAACCTCATTCAGAAAAATATGAATTTTAGTAAATATACCCCCTAGTGTACAATCTAGTACAAAGTATAGTCAAAATTGGCACTTAGTCAAAATTGTACATAGACAAAATCTCAGGCACAGATAGTCAAAATCTGTACAATCTGTGCTATCTGGGCTCTGGGGGAGTTCAAGGGAAATCGCATAGTCAAAATCGAACATAGCAGGGATCTCACCGTGTGTACACACCCTTAGGTCGACAGTGTCTAGGTCGACAGTAAGTAGGTCGACATGGTTTCTAGGTCGACAGGGACTCTAGGTCGACATGGAAAAATGTCGACATGGGTTTTTAAAAATAATTTGGTGTTGTTTTCTTCGTAGAGTGAAGGGGAATCCCATTTAGTGCACCGTGTACCCTCGCATGGCCTGCAAGTTTCGGGAATGGTGCCTCGCTCCGCTACAGTTGTAGTCTACGTGGATCATAAAGTATGAAAAAGTTCAAATTTCCCCCCCAAAAAAACTCATGTCGACCTTTTGTCATGTCAACCTAGAAACCATATAGACCTACTTACTGTCGACCAATAGTGGTCGACCTAGACACTGTCGACCTATATTTTGTCGACCTAGAGACCGGATCCCATACAGTATGATGGAATTTTGTAAGTATACTTACTGAAATCAGCATCCAGAAATCTATGGAAATGAGTGAAATAAATTTTCCATTTAGACGTGTGTACTTATATGTTTTTAAGTTGCGATAGACGGTCTGCTGTAGACAGAAACTATAGTAGGGTAATTGTGACTTAGAATACTTGGATGAGGAATCCTGAATCCTTGATGTCTCCTCCTGTTATGCCATTAATCACCTGCTCTTCAACTCTCTGCTACTGTATCTGTTATACAGTAATATAAGCTTTCTCTCTCTATGTACATTACCTTTTCTATCATGCATGATGCTGGTTTGTTTTACTCTGCATCTTGTCTGTCTTGAATCCTTGCTATCCCTTTCTTTCACATTCTTAACCACCTGCTTTATCTTCCTTAATCTACATTTTCTCTTTTCTTACTTTGTGTCACTTTCCTTTCTGTCTTCCATTTATTTTCTACATATTTTCATGAATCTTTATCGTCTCTGTTTTCGCTCTCTCAAGTACATTTTCCTCTCTGTCACTACTCTCTCTGACAAGCTGCAGCTGTAACCATCTCTCTGCTGTCACTTTTCTCTGACTCGCTCTTCTAACTCCCTGTAACGTTTCCGTCACGTCTCCTCACTGACTGTCACTTCTCTGATTGACACTTATTACAGACCTCTCTCATCACTTTACTCTAAGTCTAACATTTTTCTCTCAACCTTCACTTGATCCCTGCATAGAAAAACTGGATTACGCCAGCACACCTCTCAGTTTAGATAAAATAGTCTCACTTAGCACGTCGGGATCCGGTCAAGATGCCGCCGGACGGAATCCCGGCGGTCGAAATACCGACGCCGGAATCCCGACCGCCACAATCCCAACATATTCTCCCTCCGTGGGTGTCCACTACACCCATAGTGGGAGAATATAATAGTGTGCCGAGCGTAGCGAGCGAAGCGAGCCCGCAAGGGGCTGCGTTCCGCTCGCCACCCCTGTCGGCATTGTGTGGTCGGGATTCCGGCGTCGGTATTTCGACCGCCGGGATTCCGACCAGCGGCATTTAGTACTGATCCCAGCACGTCCTTATTTCCACGAACTCTCCAAGGAAAGTAGAACAACTTAAAAAAAGTTCAACATCCATAAAGCTGTAGTTGTTAGGCGCGGCGGTGTTCGGCCGTGCCCGGACAGAGCAGCGGTCACGGCCGCCGCGCCTCTCTCTCTCCCTGCTTCCGCACGGCGCCTAGCAACGCCGGGACGCCGTGCGCGCAATAGATGCAGGGTCCCTGGCAACGCTAGGACGCCGTGCGTGCAGGGCCGCCGGGTCCATGGCAACGGGGATGCCACAGGTGGACCGCGTTCCCCGTTGCCATAAGATTACTCACCTGTTCTCCCCTGTTCGTGCAGCAAGGCAGCTGCACGACATTTATCAATTAGGCTCTGTACTGCCATTGGAGGGTTCCCTGTTATATGCCTCTTCAGTGTCTCACACAAACGCCGGTGATAGCTTCCTGTATGCTGTTCCTGCCTTGTAGAAGTTTGTTCCTGGTCAGCTGCATCTGGTCGACCCTGCTCCCTGCCCTCTTGTATTCTGAAGTTCTGAAGCCGGTCCTCGGAATCATTCTGGTCCTTGTGAACCTGTAACTGTCATCTGCGGTTCTCACCCGGTTTCGTGAGTAGCGGCTTCTGCCGCGTGTTGCGGCCTAGGCCGCTTAGTATTTGCGTTTCTTTGAGTTGGTGCTTTTGCGGAGGTTTACGCTTTCACTGTCCTCACCGGAACTCGGCGGTGCCGTGTGGGGGGGTGGACAGTGGTATCCTTTTGTAGTTCTTTTCCTTTGGCGGCGTGCCGCACATACGTTTAGTTTTCAGGTAGTTAGTAGCCCCTAGCTTGGTTGTTTCAGTTAGAGGTCCCCTTGTTATTACCCTGTCTCAGTTCACGCTTTGTCTCTCTTTAAGACCTGGGGGCATCGGAGTTGGGCAGACCTAATCCGCCCTTCAAACGCGGCTGCCGTGGGCCCAAGAAACCATAGTCGTTCAGGCGTGAATTGACAACACGGGTAAGACAATGGAGGTAGGGTGCTAGGGGCTATTTCCATTCCATTTCCCTATCCCAGCATCACGTCCTGGTGCTCTGGACTCACTGCATAAGATCTCCCCTGTCCTGAGCATCAGGATCGTAAATATAAGGGGTATAATTCTTTTTCCTTTGTATTGGTGGGCCTAGAAATTCGGCCTCATGAATCCGGCAGTTTTAGGGCCAAATCCCAGTCAGCTTTTGGTCAACCGGATTCAGGAATTAACTCAGATGGTTCAGGACCTTACTCTTCGGGTGAGATTGCAGGAAGATCTTTTACGAGCCTCCCCGAGTATGGTTCCAGAACCAAAAATGCATTTACCTGATCGTTTTTCGGGTAACCGAAAAGATTTCTTTAATTTTAAGGAAGCTTGTAAGCTTTATTTTCGTTTAAGGCCCCGTTCCTCTGGTACTGAGTCTCAACGGGTCGGGATTGTGATGTCTTTACTCCAAGGTGATCCACAGACCTGGGCTTTTGGGCTAAGAGCGGATGATGCTGCCTTGTTATCAGTAGACGCCTTTTTTAAGTCCTTAGGCCTTTTATATGATGACCCAGATAGAGAAGCATCTGCTGAGAGCCACCTGCGTGCCCTTAAGCAAGGTAAAAATCCTGCAGAGGCGTATTGTACCGAGTTTCGCCGTTGGTCGAACGACTGTGGCTGGAATGACCCGGCCCTGCGCAGTCAGTTTCGCCTCGGTTTGTCTGAAGTTATTAAAGACAGTCTCCTTCAGTATCCCGCTCCTGAGACTCTAGACAAACTCATGGAGCTCGCTATTAAAATTGATCGTCGTCTCCGAGAGCGGAGGGCTGAAAGAGGAACAACTTTTAGGCCTAGTCCATGTGTGTATACTTTCCCTGAGGACGTCGAGGAGCCCATGCAAATGGGTCTCTCCTGGCTGTCCCCAGAGGAAAGAACCAGAAGGTTAAATTCTGGTCTTTGTTTGTATTGTGGTGGCAAAGGACATATCGCACGTGGTTGCCCGAATAAGCCGGGAAACGCTCTGACCAAGTGAATTGTGAGGGGGTTCACTTTGGGTCTGCAGTTAATATCCTCTAATGATTCTTTATTAGTTCCTGTAAAGATTTCCTTTGGTAGCCTCAGTTCGTTGGTGTCGGCCTTCGTCGACAGTGGAGCTGCAGGAAATTTTATGGATTTAGGTTGGGCTAAGGCTTTAGGCGTTCCGCAGATACCTTTGGATAAACGTATCACCATGCACGGCTTGGATGGGGGTCCGCTTTCCAATGGGGTAATTACTCACCGCACACTTCCAGTACAACTGACAGTGGGGGCCCTACATTCAGAAAAATTTGAATTTTACCTTACACATTGCAGTTCCAGTAGTTTTGGGTCATCCCTGGCTTGCCTTTCATAATCCCACCATAGATTGGCGGTCTGGGAAGATTTCCCAATGGGGTCCCTTTTGTGTAAAGGAGTGTATTTCCCATCCAGTCCAGGTTGCGGCAGTTACCCCAGAATTTATTCCTTTGGAATATCAGGATTTTGCCGATGTCTTCTCCAAGGGTAATGCGGACATTCTGCCTCCCCATCGGTCCTATGATTGCGCTATTGATTTAATCCCAGGTGCCACTTTACCTAAAGGGAGATTATATGCCCTGTCTGGGCCGGAAACCACGGCTATGGATAATTATATTCAGGAGAGCCTGAAGAAAGGCTTCATTAGACCCTCGAAATCTCCTTTGAGTGCAGGGTTCTTTTTTGTTGAGAAAAAAGATGGGTCGCTCAGAGAGTGTATTGATTTTCGGGCTCTGAATAAAAGTTCTGTTAAAAACACCTACCCCTTGCCCTTGATTTCAGTACTGTTTGATCAGTTACGCTCTGCCGTTATCTTCTCTAAGATCGATCTTAGAGGAGCTTACAATCTCATCCGAATAAGATCTGGGGATGAGTGGAAGACTGCTTTCAGCACACAGTCGGGTCATTATGAATACTTGGTGATGCCGTTTGGGCTGTCAAATGCTCCTGCGGTATTTCAAGACCTCATTAATGATGTTCTTCGTGATTTTCTAGGGAAGTTCGTAGTCGTTTACTTAGACGACATTTTGATTTACTCTAAGTCTATGGAACAACATATTTCCCATGTGCGACTGGTCCTTCAAAAACTACGGGAGAATCATTTATACGCTAAACTGGAGAAATGTGATTTCCACATCACAGAAGTGTCCTTCTTGGGGTATATTATTTCTCCCCAGGGGTTTTTCATGGAACCGAAAAAACTCCAGGCCATCCTTAATTGGGCGCAACCCACGAATTTATAAGCAATTCAGCGCTTTTTAGGGTTTGCAAATTATTATAGGCGTTTCATTCATACCTTTTCTGATTTGGTCACTCCTATGGTAGCATTGACTAAAAAAGGAGCGGACCCTTCCTATTGGTCGCCTGAAGCTGAGTCTGCCTTTCTGGCCTTGAAGCAGGCCTTTGTCTCGGCTCCTGTTCTCAGGCACCCTAACCCGGAGCTCCCCTTTATAGTCGAGGTAGATGCCTCAGAGGTTGGAGTGGGGGCTATCCTTTCTCAGGAAGATCCGGAGTCTCAGGAATTACACCCTTGTGCCTTCATGTCCAGGAAAATTCTCCTCTGCAGAATCCAACTATGACGTTGGTAATCGAGAATTTCTGGCAGTTAAATGGGCTTTCGAGGAGTGGAGGCATTGGCTGGAGGGAGCTAGGCATACCATTACAGTGTTTACTGACCATAAGAACCTGCAGTATATTGAGTCAGCTAAACGGCTTAATGCTCGGCAGGCACGTTGGGCATTGTTTTTTACTCGTTTCAGGTTTATTATCACCTTCAGGCCCGGTTCCAAGAATACGAAAGCTGATGCCCTGTCACGTTGTTTTCTTCCGGTTCACAATAACCATCCTGCTACTACCCCCATAGTTCCATCATCTGTCATCCGGGCAGGCCTCACACAGGATTTATTTACTCAGTTAGTCCAGCTTCAACGGCAGGCTCCCAAACTTACTCCTGCTGATCGTCTCTTCGTCCCTGAATTTCTGAGAGGCACTGTCTTAGCTGAGTTTCATGACAACAAAGTCTCTGGTCATCCAGGTATCACTAAGACCTTGGAGTTAGTCTCTCGCTCGGTGTGGTGGCCTAATCTTTCTAAAGATGTAAGGGAATTTGTCCATTCCTGTCAGGTTTGTGCACAGCATAAGGTTTCTCGTTCGTTGCCGATCGGGCAACTCATACCTTTAGCCGTTCCTCTCAGGCCATGGTCACATATATCCATGGATTTCGTGGTGGACCTTCCTCTTTCAGCCGGATTTCGAGTCATTTCGGTGGTAGTAGATCGTTTTAGTAAGATGGCTCACTTCATTGCTCTTTCCCGATTACCCTATGCTCAAGGGTTGGCAGTCTTGTTTCTCCGCCATGTGTTCAGGCTCCATGGGTTGCCCAGGGATATTGTCTCTGATCGGGGTCCACAATTCATCGCCCGTTTCTGGAAACGTTTTTGTGCCTCATTAAATATGAAACTCTCTTTAACATCTGGGTACCATCCACAATCTAACGGACAAACCGAACGAGTTAATCAGTCGTTAAAACAGTATTTACGGTTATATTCGGCCAAACTTCAGAATGATTGGTCTGAATTTCTTCCTTTAGCTGAATTTGCCTATAATAACTCTTGTCATTCTTCCACCAAGGAGTCCCCATTTTTTTCGGTCTTTGGCTTTCATCCTAGAGCCAACTCTTTTTTCCCTCATTCCCCAGTCTCCCCGTTGACCTTAACCTCCCATCTCAGAACGATTTGGAGAAAGGTGCACCTTGCCCTGAAGAAAGCTGCCTTCCGAGAAAATAAATTTTCTGATAGGCTCCGACGTCCTTGCACTTTTAAGGTGGGAGATAAGGTGTGGTTGTCAACTCACAACATCAAGCTCCGACAACCCTCGGCTAGATTGGGACCCAAATTTATTGGACCATTCCTTATCATTAAGAAAGTTAACCCAGTTGCTTTTCGGCTACGTTTGCCGAGATCACTCAAAATTGGCAATACTTTTCATTGTTCCCTTTTGAAACAGTATTTTTCTTCCAGGAGATTTCCTCTGAGGACTTCCCAGGGTAGATCTCCAGTGGATGTTCAGGGACAACAAGAGTTCTTGGTGGAGAAGGTTTTAGATTCTAAGCTTTCTCGTGACCGGCTTTATTTTTTAATCTACTGGAAAGGTTATGGCCCTGAAGAAAGGTCTTGGGTGTTGGATAAGGATTTACATGCTCCAAATCTTAAGAAGATATTCTTTCAGGAGTTTCCTCAGAAACCCGGCTCTAGGGGTTCTTTAACCCCTCCTCAAGGGGGGGGTACTGTTAGGCGCGGCGGTGTTCGGCTGTGCCCTGACAGAGCAGCGGTCACGCCGGGTCCATGGCAACGGGGACGCCACAGGTGGACCGCGTTCCCCGTTGCCATAAGATTACTCACCTGTTCTCCCCTGGTCGTGCAGCAAGGCAGCTGCACGACATTTATCAATTAGGCTCTGTACTGCCATTGGAGGGTTCCCTGTTATATGCCTCTTCAGTGTCTCACACAAACGCCGGTGGTAGCTTCCTGTATGCTGTTCCTGCCTTGTAGAAGTTTGTTCCTGGTCAGCTGCATCTGGTCGACCCTGCTCCCTGCCCTCTTGTATTCTGAAGTTCTGAAGCCGGTCCTGGGAATCCTTCTGGTCCTTGTGAACCTGTAACTGTCATCTGGGGTTCTCGCCCGGTTTCGTGAGTAGCGGCTTCTGCCGCGTGTTGCGGCCTAGGCCGCTTAGTATTTGCGTTTCTTTGAGTTGGTGCTTTTGCGGAGGTTTCCGCTTTCACTGTCCTCCCCGGAACTCGGCGGTGCCGTGTGGGGGAGTGGACAGTGGTATCCTTTGTAGTTCTTTTCCTTTGGCGGCGTGCCGCACATACGTTTAGTTTTCAGGTAGTTAGTAGCCCCTAGCTTGGTTGTTTCAGTTAGAGGTCCCCTTGTTATTACCCTGTCTCAGTTCACGCTTTGTCTCTCTTTAAGACCTGGGGGCATCGGAGTTGGGCAGACCTAATCCGCCCTTCAAATGTGGCTGCCGTGGGCCCAAGAAACCATAGTCGTTCAGGCGTGAATTGACAACACGGGTAAGACAACGGAGGTAGGGTGCTAGGAGCTATTTCCATTCCATTTCCCTATCCCAGCATCACGTCCTGGTGCTCTGGACTCACTGCATAAGATCTCCCCTGTCCTGAGCATCAGGATCGTAACAGTAGTCATATTGTACCTGTATGCAGTGATAAGGTATACCACCACTACTTCTGCTGCTTCAATTATAATACTAACATATTTCATTTACTTACATTTTCCATATGGCCACTTAAAAATTTCCACTTCAATCACTTGAAAAAGATTTTGGAGGCTAACTTACAGTAAAAGTTATCTAGTATTCATTGTGATTACATATCAAGCCAATAGTAGACAAGCCAATGGGGCTGCAGTGTGATAATAATGCCACCCCACATCATTTGTAGCCTAGGGAAAGGTAGTGATAGATGTTAACCTTTCGTTGCATACAAATAATTTTTGGAGCTCAGGTGCTGTGTATATATACAACCACTGTAAATGTTTAAAAGCATGACTTCTTTGGCTGTATCTAACTTTGACGGATATGTATTGAACCTTCTAAAATAGAGATGTGCGAGTTCAGTTTTCTGAAAACTAGAGATGAGCGGGTTCGGTTTCTCTGAATCCGAACCCGCACGAACTTCATGTTTTTTTTCACGGGTCCGAGCGACTCGGATCTTCCCGCCTTGCTCGGTTAACCCGAGCGCGCCCGAACGTCATCATGACGCTGTCGGATTCTCGCGAGACTCGGATTCTATATAAGGAGCCGCGCGTCGCCGCCATTTTCACACGTGCATTGAGATTGATAGGGAGAGGACGTGGCTGGCGTCCTCTCCATTTAGATTAGAAGAGAGAGAGAGATTGACCTGATTTACTGGAGCTTAGGAGTACTGTAGAACTGTTGAGAGTGCAGAGTTTACTAGTGACTGACCACAGTGACCACCAGACAGTGCAGTTTTATTTAATATATCCGTTCTCTGCCTGAAAAAAACGATACACAGTGACTCAGTCACATACCATATCTGTGTGCACTGCTCAGCCCAGTGTGCTGCATCATCTATGTATATATCTGACTGTGCTCAGCTCACACATCTTATAATTGTGGGGGAGACTGGGGAGCACTGCAGTGCCAGTTATAGGTTATAGCAGGAGCCAGGAGTACATATTATTATTAAAATTAAACAGTGCACACTTTTGCTGCAGGAGTGCCACTGCCAGTGTGACTGACCAGTGACCTGACCACACTGACCACCAGTATAGTTAGTAGTATAGTATACTATATTGTGATTGCCTGAAAAAGTTAAACACTCGTATCTGACTGTGCTCAGCTCACACATCTTATAATTGTGGGGGAGACTGGGGAGCACTGCAGTGCCAGTTATAGGTTATAGCAGGAGCCAGGAGTACATATTATTATTAAAATTAAACAGTGCACACTTTTGCTGCAGGAGTGCCACTGCCAGTGTGACTGACCAGTGACCTGACCACACTGACCACCAGTATAGTTAGTAGTATAGTATACTATATTGTGATTGCCTGAAAAAGTTAAACACTCGTCGTGTGACTTCACTTGTGTGGTGTTTTTTTTTTTATTCTATAAAAAACTCATTCTGCTGACAGACAGTGTCCAGCAGGTCCGTCATTATATAATATATACCTGTCCGGCTGCAGTAGTGATATATATATATTTTTTATATCATTATTTATCATCCAGTCGCAGCAGACACAGTACGTTAGTTCACGGCTGTAGCTACCTCTGTGTCGGCACTCAGCAGTCCGTCCATAATTGTATACCACCTACCCGTGGTTTTTTTTTCTTTCTTCTTTATACATACATACTACTACTACATCTCTTTATCAACCAGTCTATATTAGCAGCAGACACAGTACAGTACGGTAGTCCACGGCTGTAGCTACCTCTGTGTCGGCACTCGGCAGTCCGTCCATAATTGTATACCACCTACCCGTGGTTTTTTTTTCTTTCTTCTTTATACATACATACTACTACTACTACATCTCTTTATCAACCAGTCTACATTAGCAGCAGACACAGTACAGTACGGTAGTCCACGGCTGTAGCTACCTCTGTGTCGGCACTGGGCAGTCCGTCCATAATTGTATACCACCTACCCGTGGTTTTTTTTCTTTCTTCTTTATACATACATACTACTACTACATCTCTTTATCAACCAGTCTATATTAGCAGCAGACACAGTACAGTACGGTAGTCCACGGCTGTAGCTACCTCTGTGTCGGCACTGGGCAGTCCGTCCATAATTGTATACCACCTACCCGTGGTTTTTTTTTCTTTCTTCTTTATACATACATACTACTACTACTACATCTCTTTATCAACCAGTCTATATTAGCAGCAGACACAGTACAGTACGGTAGTCCACGGCTGTAGCTACCTCTGTGTCGGCACTGGGCAGTCCGTCCATAATTGTATACCACCTACCCGTGGTTTTTTTTTCTTTCTTCTTTATACATACATACTACTACTACATCTCTTTATCAACCAGTCTATATTAGCAGCAGACACAGTACAGTACGGTAGTCCACGGCTGTAGCTACCTCTGTGTCGGCACTGGGCAGTCCGTCCATAATTGTATACCACCTACCCGTGGTTTTTTTTTCTTTCTTCTTTATACATACATACTACTACTACATCTCTTTATCAACCAGTCTATATTAGCAGCAGACACAGTACAGTACGGTAGTCCACGGCTGTAGCTACCTCTGTGTCGGCACTCGGCAGTCCGTCCATAATTGTATACCACCTACCCGTGGTTTTTTTTCTTTCTTCTTTATACATACATACTACTACTACATCTCTTTATCAACCAGTCTATATTAGCAGCAGACACAGTACAGTACGGTAGTCCACGGCTGTAGCTACCTCTGTGTCGGCACTGGGCAGTCCGTCCATAATTGTATACCACCTACCCGTGGTTTTTTTTTCTTTCTTCTTTATACATACATACTACTACTACATCTCTTTATCAACCAGTCTATATTAGCAGCAGACACAGTACAGTACGGTAGTCCATGGCTGTAGCTACCTCTGTGTCGGCACTCGGCAGTCCGTCCATAATTGTATACCACCTACCCGTGGTTTTTTTTTCTTTCTTCTTTATACATACATACTACTACTACATCTCTTTATCAACCAGTCTATATTAGCAGCAGACACAGTACAGTACGGTAGTCCACGGCTGTAGCTACCTCTGTGTCGGCACTCGGCAGTCCGTCCATAATTGTATACCACCTAACCGTGGTTTTTTTTTCTTTCTTCTTTATACATACATACTACTACTACATCTCTTTATCAACCAGTCTATATTAGCAGCAGACACAGTACAGTACGGTAGTCCACGGCTGTAGCTACCTCTGTGTCGGCACTGGGCAGTCCGTCCATAATTGTATACCACCTACCCGTGGTTTTTTTTTCTTTCTTCTTTATACATACATACTACTACTACATCTCTTTATCAACCAGTCTATATTAGCAGCAGACACAGTACAGTACGGTAGTCCACGGCTGTAGCTACCTCTGTGTCGGCACTCGGCAGTCCGTCCATAATTGTATACCACCTACCCGTGGTTTTTTTTCTTTCTTCTTTATACATACATACTACTACTACATCTCTTTATCAACCAGTCTATATTAGCAGCAGACACAGTACAGTACGGTAGTCCACGGCTGTAGCTACCTCTGTGTCGGCACTCGGCAGTCCATCCATAATTGTATACTAGTATCCATCCATCTCCATTGTTTACCTGAGGTGCCTTTTAGTTGTGCCTATTAAAATATGGAGAACAAAAATGTTGAGGTTCCAAAATTAGGGAAAGATCAAGATCCACTTCCACCTCGTGCTGAAGCTGCTGCCACTAGTCATGGCCGAGACGATGAAATGCCAGCAACGTCGTCTGCCAAGGCCGATGCACAATGTCATAGTACAGAGCATGTCAAATCCAAAACACCAAATATCAGTAAAAAAAGGACTCCAAAACCTAAAATAAAATTGTCGGAGGAGAAGCGTAAACTTGCCAATATGCCATTTACCACACGGAGTGGCAAGGAACGGCTGAGGCCCTGGCCTATGTTCATGGCTAGTGGTTCAGCTTCACATGAGGATGGAGGCACTCAGCCTCTCGCTAGAAAAATGAAAAGACTCAAGCTGGCAAAAGCAGTAGCACCGCAAAGAACTGTGCGTTCTTCGAAATCCCAAATCCACAAGGAGAGTCCAATTGTGTCGGTTGCGATGCCTGACCTTCCCAACACTGGACGTGAAGGGCATGCGCCTTCCACCATTTGCACGCCCCCTGCAAATGCTGGAAGGAGCACCCGCAGTCCAGTTCCTGATAGTCAGATTGAAGATGTCAGTGTTGAAGTACACCAGGATGAGGAGGATATGGGTGTTGCTGGCGCTGGGGAGGAAATTGACCAGGAGGATTCTGATGGTGAGGTGGTTTGTTTAAGTCAGGCACCCGGGGAGACACCTGTTGTCCGTGGGAGGAATAGGGCCGTTGACATGCCTGGTGAAAATACCAAAAAAATCAGCTCTTCGGTGTGGAAGTATTTCACCAGAAATGCGGACAACAGGTGTCAAGCCGTGTGTTCCCTTTGTCAAGCTGTAATAAGTAGGGGTAAGGACGTTAACCACCTCGGAACATCCTCCTTTATACGTCACCTGCAGCGCATTCATAATAAGTCAGTGACAAGTTCAAAAACTTGGGCCGACAGCGGAAGCAGTCCACTGACCAGTAAATCCCTTCCTCTTGTAACCAAGCTCACGCAAACCACCCCACCAACTCCCTCAGTGTCAATTTCCTCCTTCCCCAGGAATGCCAATAGTCCTGCAGGCCATGTCACTGGCAATTCTGACGAGTCCTCTCCTGCCTGGGATTCCTCCGATGCATCCTTGCGTGTAACGCCTACTGCTGCTGGCGCTGCTGTTGTTGCTGCTGGGAGTCGATGGTCATCCCAGAGGGGAAGTCGTAAGCCCACTTGTACTACTTCCAGTAAGCAATTGACTGTCCAACAGTCCTTTGCGAGGAAGATGAAATATCACAGCAGTCATCCTGTTGCAAAGCGGATAACTGAGTCCTTGACAACTATGTTGGTGTTAGACGTGCGTCCGGTATCCGCCGTTAGTTCACAGGGAACTAGACAATTTATTGAGGCAGTGTGCCCCCGTTACCAAATACCATCTAGGTTCCACTTCTGTAGGCAGGCGATACCGAGAATGTACACGGACGTCAGAAAAAGACTCACCAGTGTCCTAAAAAATGCAGTTGTACCCAATGTCCACTTAACCACGGACATGTGGACAAGTGGAGCAGGGCAGGGTCAGGACTATATGACTGTGACAGCCCACTGGGTAGATGTATGGACTCCCGCCGCAAGAACAGCAGCGGCGGCACCAGTAGCAGCATCTCGCAAACGCCAACTCTTTCCTAGGCAGGCTACGCTTTGTATCACCGCTTTCCAGAATACGCACACAGCTGAAAACCTCTTACGGCAACTAAGGAAGATCATCGCAGAATGGCTTACCCCAATTGGACTCTCCTGTGGATTTGTGGCATCGGACAACGCCAGCAATATTGTGTGTGCATTAAATATGGGCAAATTCCAGCACGTCCCATGTTTTGCACATACCTTGAATTTGGTGGTGCAGAATTTTTTAAAAAACGACAGGGGCGTGCAAGAGATGCTGTCGGTGGCCAGAAGAATTGCGGGACACTTTCGGCGTACAGGCACCACGTACAGAAGACTGGAGCACCACCAAAAACTACTGAACCTGCCCTGCCATCATCTGAAGCAAGAAGTGGTAACGAGGTGGAATTTAACCCTCTATATGCTTCAGAGGTTGGAGGAGCAGCAAAAGGCCATTCAAGCCTATACAATTGAGCACGATATAGGAGGTGGAATGCACCTGTCTCAAGCGCAGTGGAGAATGATTTCAACGTTGTGCAAGGTTCTGATGCCCTTTGAACTTGCCACACGTGAAGTCAGTTCAGACACTGCCAGCCTGAGTCAGGTCATTCCCCTCATCAGGCTTTTGCAGAAGAAGCTGGAGGCATTGAAGAAGGAGCTAAAAGGGAGCGATTCCGCTAGGCATGTGGGACTTGTGGATGCAGCCCTTAATTCGCTTAACAAGGATTCACGGGTGGTCAATCTGTTGAAATCAGAGCACTACATTTTGGCCACCGTGCTCGATCCTAGATTTAAAACCTACCTTGGATCTCTCTTTCCGGCAGACACAAGTCTGCTGGGGTGCAAAGACCTGCTGGTGACAAAATTGTCAAGTCAAGCGGAACGCGACCTGTCAACATCTCCTCCTTCACATTCTCCCGCAACTGGGGGTGCGAGGAAAAGGCTCAGAATTCCGAGCCCACCCGCTGGCGGTGATGCAGGGCAGTCTGGAGCGACTGCTGATGCTGACATCTGGTCCGGACTGAAGGACCTGACAACGATTACGGACATGTCGTCTACTGTCACTGCATATGATTCTCTCAACTTTGAAAGAATGGTGGAGGATTATATGAGTGACCGCATCCAAGTAGGCACGTCACACAGTCCGTACTTATACTGGCAGGAAAAAGAGGCAATTTGGAGGCCCTTGCACAAACTGGCTTTATTCTACCTAAGTTGCCCTCCCACAAGTGTGTACTCCGAAAGAGTGTTTAGTGCCGCCGCTCACCTTGTCAGCAATCGGCGTACGAGGTTACATCCAGAAAATGTGGAGAAGATGATGTTCATTAAAATGAATTATAATCAATTCCTCCGCGGAGACATTGACCAGCAGCAATTGCCTCCACAAAGTACACAGGGAGCTGAGATGGTGGATTCCAGTGGGGACGAATTGATAATCTGTGAGGAGGGGGATGTACACGGTGATATATCGGAGGATGATGATGAGGTGGACATCTTGCCTCTGTAGAGCCAGTTTGTGCAAGGAGAGATTAATTGCTTCTTTTTTGGTGGGGGTCCAAACCAACCCGTCATATCAGTCACAGTCGTGTGGCAGACCCTGTCACTGAAATGATGGGTTGGTTAAAGTGTGCATGTCCTGTTTATACAACATAAGGGTGGGTGGGAGGGCCCAAGGACAATTCCATCTTGCACCTCTTTTTTCTTTTATTTTTCTTTGCGTCATGTGCTGTTTGGGGAGGGTTTTTTGGAAGGGACATCCTGCGTGACACTGCAGTGCCACTCCTAGATGGGCCCGGTGTTTGTGTCGGCCACTAGGGTCGCTAATCTTACTCACACAGCTACCTCATTGCGCCTCTTTTTTTCTTTGCGTCATGTGCTGTTTGGGGAGGGTTTTTTGGAAGGGACATCCTGCGTGACACTGCAGTGCCACTCCTAGATGGGCCAGGTGTTTGTGTCGGGCACTTGGGTCACTGAGCTTAGTCACACAGCTACCTCATTGCACCTCTTTTTTTCTTTGCGTCATGTGCTGTTTGGGGAGTGTTTTTTGGAAGGGCCATCCTGCGTGACACTGCAGTGCCACTCCTAGATGGGCCAGGTGTTTGTGTCGGCCACTAGGGTCGCTTAGCTTAGTCATCCAGCGACCTCGGTGCAAATTTTAGGACTAAAAATAATATTGTGAGGTGTGAGGTATTCAGAATAGACTGAAAATGAGTGGAAATTATGGTTTTTGAGGTTAATAATAATATGGGATCAAAATGACCCCCAAATTCTATGATTTAAGCTGTTTTTTAGGGTTTTTTGAAAAAAACACCCGAATCCAAAACACACCCGAATCCGACAAAAAAAATTCGGTGAGGTTTTGCCAAAACGCGGTCGAACCCAAAACACGGCCGCGGAACCGAACCCAAAACCAAAACACAAAACCCGAAAAATTTCAGGCGCTCATCTCTACTGAAAACTAGTGATGCGCACCGGGAATTTTTCGGGTTTTGTGTTTTGGTTTTGGATTCGGTTCCGCGGCCGTGTTTTGGATTCGGACGTGTTTTGGCAAAACCTCCCTGAAATTTTTTTGTCGGATTCGGGTGTTTTTTTTTACAAAAAACCCTCAAAAACAGCTTAAATCATAGAATTTGGGGGTCATTTTGATCCCATAGTATTATTAACCTCAATAACCATAATTTCCACTCATTTTCAGTCTATTCTGAACACCTCACACCTCACAATATTATTTTTAGTCCTAAAATTTGCACCGAGGTCGCTGGATGACTAAGCTAAGCGACCCAAGTGGCCGACACAAACACCTGGCCCATCTAGGAGTGGCACTGCAGTGTCAGACAGGATGGCACTTCAAAAAAATAGTCCCCAAACAGCACATGATGCAAAGAAAAAAAGAGGTGCACCAAGGTCGCTGGATGGCTAGGCTAAGCGACCCAAGTGGCCGACACAAACACCTGGCCCATCTAGGAGTGGCACTGCAGTGTCAGGCAGGATGGCAGATTTAAAAAATAGTCCCCAAACAGCACATGATGCAAAGAAAAAAAGAGGTGCACCAAGGTCGCTGGATGGCAAAGCTAAGAGACCCAAGTGGCCGACACAAACACCTGGCCCATCTAGGAGTGGCACTGCAGTGTCAGGCAGGATGGCAGATTTAAAAAATAGTCCCCAAACAGCACATGATGCAAAGAAAAAAAGAGGCGCAATGAGGTAGCTGTGTGACTAAGCTAAGCGACCCAAGTGGCCGACACAAACAACTGGCCCATCTAGGAGTGGCACTGCAGTGTCAGACAGGATGGCAGATTTAAAATATAGTCCCCAAACAGCACATGATGCAAAGAAAAAAAGAGGTGCACCAAGGTCGCTGGATGGCTAAGCAAAGCGACACAAGTGGCCGACACAAACACCTGGCCCATCTAGTAGTGGCACTGCAGTGTCAGGCAGGATGGCACTTCAAAAAAAAAACAGTCCCCAAACAGCACATGATGCAAAGAAAAATGAAAGAAAAAAGAGGTGCAAGATGGAATTGTCCTTGGGCCCTCCCACCCACCCTTATGTTGTATAAACAGGACATGCACACTTTAACAAACCTATCATTTCAGCGACAGTGTCTGCCACACAACTGTGACTGAAATGACTGGTTGGTTTGGGCCCCCACCAAAAAAGAAGCAATCAATCTCTCCTTGCACAAACTGGCTCTACAGAGGCAAGATGTCCACCTCCTCCTCCTCATCGTCCGATTCCTCACCCCTTTCACTGTGTACATCCCCCTCCTCACAGATTATTAATTCGTCCCCACTGGTATCCACCATCTCAGGTCCCTGTGTACTTTCTGGAGGCAATTGCTGATGAATATCTCCACGAAGGAATTGATTATAATTCATTTTGATGAACATCATCTTCTCCACATTTTCTGGAAGTAACCTCGTACGCCGATTGCTGACAAGGTGAGCGGCTGCACTAAACACTCTTTCGGAGTACACACTGGAGGGGGGGCAACTTAGGTAAAATAAAGCCAGTTTGCGCAAGGGCCTCCAAATTGCCTCTTTTTCCTGCCAGTATACGTACGGACTGTCTGACGTGCCTACTTGGATGCGGTCACTCATATAATCCTCCACCATTCTTTCAATGGTGACAGAATCATATGCAGTGACAGTAGACGACATGTCAGTAATCGTTGGCAGGTCCTTCAGTCTGGATTAGATGTCAGCACTCGCTCCAGACTGCCCTGCATCACCGCCAGCGGGTGGGCTCGGAATTCTTAGCCTTTTCCTCGCAGCCCCTGTTGCGGGAGAATGTGAAGGAGGAGCTGTTGACGGATCACGTTCCGCTTGACTTGACAATTTTCTCACCAGCAGGTCTTTGAACCTCTGCAGACTTGTGTCTGCCGGAAAGAGAGATACAACGTAGGTTTTAAATCTAGGATCGAGCACGGTGGCCAAAATGTAGTGCTCTGATTTCAACAGATTGACCACCCGTGAATCCTAGTTAAGCGAATTAAGGGCTCCATCCACAAGTCCCACATGCCTAGCGGAATCGCTCTGTTTTACTCCTCCTTCAATGTCTCCAGCTTCTTCTGCAAAAGCCTGATGAGGGGAATGACCTGACTCAGGCTGGCAGTGTCTGAACTGACTTCACGTGTGGCAAGTTCAAAGGGTTGCAGAACCTTGCACAATGTTGAAATCATTCTCCACTGCGCTTGAGTCAGGTGCATTCCTCCTCCTTTGCCTATATCGTAGGCAGATGTATAGGCTTGAATGGCCTTTCGCTGCTCCTCCATCCTCTGAAGCATATAGAGGGTTGAATTCCACCTCGTTACCATCTCTTGCTTCAGATGATGGCAGGGAGGTTCAGGACTGTTTGCTGGTGCTCCAGTCTTCGGCATGCGGTGGCTGAATGCCGAAAGTGGCCCGCAATTCTTCGGGCCACCGACAGCATCTCTTGCACGCCCCTGTTGTTTTTTAAATAATTCTGCACCACCAAATTCAATGTATGTGCAAAACATGGGACGTGCTGGAATTTGCCCAGATGTAATGCACGCACAATATTGCTGGCGTTGTCCGATGTCACAAATCCCCAGGAGAGTCCAATTGGGGTAAGCCATTCTGCGATGATGTTCCTCAGTTTCCGTAAGAGGTTGTCAGCTGTGTGCCTCTTATGGAAAGCGGTGATACAAAGCGTAGCCTGCCTAGGAACGAGTTGGCGTTTGCGAGATGCTGCCACTGGTGCCGCCGCTGCTGTTCTTGCTGCGGGAGGCAATACATCTACCCAGTGGGCTGTCACGGTCATATAGTCCTGAGTCTGCCGACTGGCTTAAAAAGAGACAAAAACCTCTTGGATTTTTTAGATGTGGTTTATCCAGGTGTTTAACTTGTAACAACATAAGTATGAGTAATAAACTATGTAAATCAAAAACTACAGGTGAGGATTTTGTGATATCCCAGTTCTTGAACTGTAACTCCACTTATGTAGTGTACGTAGTGGAATGTGGCTGTGGTATACAGTACGTGGGCCGCACCATCAGGAAACTGAAGGTGCGGTTCTTAGAACATAGAAGGAACATACTGAAAAAATGCCCATTACACAGTCTATCTAGACACACCAGCTCTTGTGAACTTGGTGCCATAACGAATATTCGGGTAATGGCGTTAGAACAAGCCAAATTAACAGAAAGAGGGGGGGATCGTTTCACCTTACTCTGTAGAAGGGAGGCCTTCTGGATTTTCCGATTAAGAACACTCGAACCATACGGCCTCAACGAAAACATAGAACTTAATAATATATAATTGGTCCCCCTAAAATGTACTCCTAATGGTATCATATTGGATATTTCGTTTTCCTCCCCACATCATCCGCCCATTCTCATTATCCCTCGTTTATAAACCGTCATCATGAAGATGACGACTATTAAGAAATAGCTCCCCTCTCACACCTATATATATATTATGGAACTATTAATTATAGGTCTAAAGTATATATATATATAAGATATGGGTCCTTTTAGAGTAAGAGTACCAAACTTAAAGACCCGAATTAACGATTAATTAATTAATATATGAATCTACTAAGACAATAGCAACCTATGAGCACTAAATATGTATGAAAAACATATTATCTACAAGTTATGGTTCCTGTACTTACGTTTATCTCTCTGCTTGTTTAACTTATACTGGCATAAAAGCTGACCATATATAGATACGAATATCTAAAACCGGAATAAATATATAAAATGTAGGGAGATGGAGATCACCAGTACTACAAATGCCGGTATATATATTTATATATGTAAAAATGCCATAATAATAGGTTTAATTAATTATAAAATCATAGAAATATTGAATTAACTATCTTTTGTCTATATGTGTTTTATAATATTATTTTAGTTTCCGTTCTTCTGTCTATATCTGTCAGGCACCTCGATGTGGCCCTGTAGTCATATTAATTTATGGTTATAGTTTTGGAATAAAGAATATGTATTTTTAAAATATATGTTTTATGTCAATTGTTCTTATTGGTATAAAAGTACATAGAGGACGGAATGTCCTTAGAGCACAATATAAATGTGACCAAGTATTGTCTAACTGCTGGTTATCTATATCACTATATACTTGCTGATAAAAGTTATGAATGAGTTAAAACTTTCCTGAATGGTAATCAATTAGGAAATTGAAGTCGGTATAAAAAGAGCCTTGGAAACACTGTCAGTCATACCTCTGATGAAACCGCCCCCTAAAGAGGCGGAGAAACGCGTCAGGTGACTGATCTTTGGACGTGGAACGCAGGTGGAACGCAAAAACCGGAAGCCGGAAGCACCGAACCCGGAAGCCGCGAACCGCGGCCAAGCACGGCGTCCTCTGCAATCCAGGGCTTGCTGCCTTACCGCTCCACCAGACAGACTAAGCGGTGTAAGAAGGTACAGATCACCACTACCTCTTGAAATAACCCCCTAGCATCGGGGAAGTACCACCGAGCGATCTGTCTGGAAATATGAGTGAGATTTAATATCCAGTTATAACACAGATGTGGAACTGTTCATAACATATGCCACACAATATTGGATCCAACCGACCAGTCCGGACCTGGTGAAGTATAAAAAGTTTTTTAAACAATGAACTGCCTATACTAACTTGGTACCAAGCCAAAAATTGCATGCTTAATTACTAACAGCCGGCATTCATATACTAACTTTATTAACCACCAGCTTACTTGCAGGACTGTCAGCAAGTCTTGAGCATTTGGGACATTGGTTCTTCTTCTTAAATGTTTTATTAAAGGAATAAATGTTTTATTGTGATACATATGAGATCTAGGAACCAACCAGGAGTTATATTAATAAAAATATTTTTATATTTTACAAGACCAGCAGCTGTTTGTAATTGTATTTTTCAGAGCGCCCACATTATTGTGTATATATTTTCGGTATCGCCTGCCTAGAGAAATGGAACCTAGATGGTATTTGGTACCGGGGACGCAGTACCTCAATCAAGTCTCTAGTTCCCTGTGAATTAACGGTGGATACCGGAAACACGTTTCTCACCATCCAGGCTGCCAAGGCCTGAGTTATCCGCTTTGCAGCAGGATGACTGCTGTGATATTTCATCTTCCTCGCAAAGGACTGTTGGACAGTCAATTGCTTACTGGAAGTAGTACAAGTGGTCTTCCGACTTCCCCTCTGGGATGACGATCGACTCCCAGCAGCAACAACAGCACCGCCAGCAGCAGTAGGCGTTACACTCAAGGATGCATCAGAGGAATCCCAGGCAGGAGAGGACTCGTCAGACTTGCCAGTGACATGGCCTGCAGGACTATTGGCTTTCCTGTGTAAGGAGGAAATTGACACTGAGGGAGTTGGTGGTGTGGTTTGCAGGAGCTTGGTTACAAGAGGAAGGGATTTAGTGGTCAGTCGACTGCTTCCGCTGTCATCCAAAGTTTCTGAACTTGTCACTGACTTCTGATGAATGCGGTACAGGTGACGTATAAGGGAGGATGTTCCTAGGTGGTTAACGTCCTTACCCCTACTTATTACAGCTTGACAAAGGCAACACACGGCTTGACACCAGTTGTCCGCATTTCTGTTGAAATAATTCCACACCGAAGAGGTGATTTTTTCTGTATTTTGACCAGGCATGTCAATGGCCATATTCGTCCCATGGACAACAGGTGTCTCCCCAGGTGCCTGACTTAAACAAACCACCTCACCATCAGAATCCTCCTTGTCAATTTCCTCCCCAGCGCCAGCAACACCCATATCCTCATCCTGGTGTACTTCAACAGTGACATCTTCAATTTGACTATCAGGAACTGGACTGCGGGTGCTCCTTCCAGCACTTGCAGGGGGTGTGCAAATGGTGGAAGGCGCAACCTCTTCCCGTCCAGTGTTGGGAAGGTCAGGCATCGCAACCGACACAATTGGACTCTCCTTGGGGATTTGTGATTTAGAAGAACGCACAGTTCTTTGCTGTGCTTTTGCCATCTTAACTCTTTTAAGTTTTCTAGCAGGAGGATGAGTGCTTCCATCCTCAGGTGAAGCTGAACCACTAGCCTTGCCACTCCGTGTCGTAAATGGCACATTGGCAAGTTTACGCTTCTCCTCAGACGATTTTGATTTAGATTTTTGGGTCATTTTACTGAGGTTTTTTTTTTTTTATTTTACATGCTCTCTACTATGACATTGGGCATCGGCCTTGGCAGACGACGTTGATGGCATTTCATCGTCTCGGCCATGACTAGTGGCAGCAGCTTCAGCACGAGGTGGAAGTGGATCTTGATCTTTCCCTATTTTACCCTCCACATTTTTGTTCTCCATTTTTTAATGTGTGGAATTATATGCCAGTAATATATCAATAGCAATGACCTACTACTATATATACTGCGCAAAACTGAAATGCACCACAGGTATGGATGGATAGTATACTTAACGACACAGAGGTAGGTAGAGCAGTGGCCTTCTGTACCGTACTGCTATATAGTATATACTGGTGGTCAGCAAACTGTGCAAAACTGAAATGCACCACAGGTATGGATGGATAGTATACTTGACGACACAGAGGTAGGTAGAGCAGTGGCCTTCTGTACCGTACTGCTCTATAGTATATACTGGTGGTCAGCAAACTGTGCAAAACTGAAATGCACCACAGGTATGGATGGATAGTATACTTGACGACACAGAGGTAGGTAGAGCAGTGGACTACTGTACCGTACTTATCCTGCGCATCCCAATAAGGTCATGATTCATGTGGTTCTGGAGTTTTTTTGACCACTCACATAGATGCCATATAAAAGAAAAAAATTTGTACATATAGTGAAGTACAATTTTAATGAGGCATCAAATAATATCACAACATCTAGAGAAACATATAAAAACAATGTATAAAAATTCAATTAAAATATCAAAGGTCGTATGTATCACAGCATACAAATTAGCAGCATAATTAATTGTCAGCACAATTGTGTGGGTTGTAGAATGGGGAGCAGTGGGGTGGACGTGGGACTGTTAACGGAGGAGCAACGGTGGACTGACCTTTCCAGTACAGCGCGGTCCAGGGGATTCCCGGGTTTTCCTGCACAAATAAAACCCGCAAGCTGGCTTTGAACTGTTTACAGTTCTTCATCTATGGTAATTCCCCACTGCTCCCCATTCTACAACCCACACAATTGTGATGACAATTAATTATGCTGCTAATTTGTATGCTGTGATACATACGACCTTTGATATTTTAATTGATTTTTTATACATTGTTTTTATATGTTTCTCTAGATGTTGTGATATTATTTGATGCCTCATTAAAATTGTACTTCACTATATGTACAATTTTTTTTCTTTTATATGGCATCTATGTGAGTGGTCAAAAAAACTCCAGAACCACATGAATCGTGACCTTATTGGGATGCGCAGGATAAGTCCCCTTCTTTTTCTATTTATTGTGCACTTTTGGTGAAGGGATTGGGAACCTTCTCTGAAGGGTGTGTGTCCAGCAGCTCACTATATGCGCACTAAGATTTTCCTTGAAACCTATTGAATTGTGTACTGTACCGTACTGCTATATATATAGTTATACTGGTGGTCAGCAAACTGTGCAAAACTGAAATGC
Organism: Pseudophryne corroboree; assembly: GCF_028390025.1. Lineage (NCBI taxonomy): Eukaryota > Metazoa > Chordata > Amphibia > Anura > Myobatrachidae > Pseudophryne > Pseudophryne corroboree. The sequence continues at coordinate 477,991,861 of NC_086445.1, read as the reverse complement.
ACCACAGGTATGTGTGATAGCCCACTAGTATTAGGTATGCAAGATCTACAGTCACTGTGTATAGTACATCACCCTTACCTTGCCCCGGCTGGTCATGGGTTCAGGCACAGTTACCAGAGGGTCCCCTTAAGAATCAGGTCTTTAACTACAAGTACATTGTGGGTGTGGACTACAGGTGTCGGTGCAGCGCATAAAGAATTGGGCGCCAGCCCATCTCAGATAAACAGCATAAAGTTTATTCAAACATCAAACAGGGAGATTGCAGGGATAACTTGTGAACACTCCTCCAGCACAAAGCATAAGTTACAGTGGATCACACATCAGGGCACCTCCTCCAGCGCATCGCTTAGTCGCAGCGGCATATACATGGCAAACAGCATTACGTACCAGGGCATTCTGTGACCAGTAGTGCTACACATCAGGTGACCGTCTCTCTCTCTCTCTTACTTAGCGAGGATTATTTTCCTTGGGGGCGCTTACTCACGCCGTGTGGCTTTCCGCCCACTTCACCCAGATACCTCTCGAGATACTTTTCCATGGGGGCGCTTACTCACGCCGCGTGGCTTCCGACCACTTCACCCAGATACCTCTTGAGACTCACACCATTAGCACACTTTTCTCCTGGCATCACCCTTTCGCTGGATTCTGCATACTGCTGCTCTCACACTGCGATGTCTCCCTCTGTCATCAAGTGCTTTGCTGTGGCTGGCATCACTCCCCACCTAAACATGTGGGGAGCCCTCACTGGGGCTACATCTTTCTGTCTAAATCCACCTCACTGTCTGCTCACTCTCCTCTCACTGTCTGCTCACTCTCCTCACTGACTGTCCTCCTCCTAGGCTGCTGCAGGACAACCTTTTTATAACCCTGCATTCCCAGGTACACATTCTATCTGGGATTTCCCGCTCTGTGTTTCCCGCTCTCAGTTTCCCGCTCTGAGTCTGCAAATGAGTGAGTCATGCCCTTTGCATTTTGCAGACTAATCTGTATAGCTATGAGCTGTGCTGTTAACTCCTTCTGTGCTGCAAGCCGTAGGCTGCTGGCACAGTGCTATGCAACTCCAGCAAACATTTTACTTTTGTTAAAGTCATGCTGGCACCTGTAGTGCCACAGTTGATTTGGGCTGCAGTTTCAGGGTATCACATATGGATGGATAGTATTCTTGACGACACAGAGGTAGGTAGAGCAGTGTCCTTCTGTACCATACTGCTATATAGTATATACTGGTGGTCAGCAAACTGTGCAAAACTGAAATGCACCACAGGTATGGATGGATAGTATACTTGACGACACAGAGGTAGGTAGAGCAGTGGACCACTGTACCGTACTGCTATATATATAGTTATACTGGTGGTCAGCAAACTGTGCAAAACTGAAATGCACCACAGGTATGGATGGATAGTATACTTGACGACACAGAGGTAGGTAGAGCAGTGGCCTTCTGTACCGTACTGCTATATAGTATATACTGGTGGTCAGCAAACTGTGCAAAACTGAAATGCACCACAGGTATGGATGGATAGTATACTTGACGACACAGAGGTAGGTAGAGCAGTGGACTACTGTACCGTACTGCTATATATATAGTTATACTGGTGGTCAGCAAACTGTGCAAAACTGAAATGCACCACAGGTATGGATGAATAGTATACTTGACGACACAGAGGTAGGTAGAGCAGTGGCCTTCTGTACCGTACTGCTATATAGTATATACTGGTGGTCAGCAAACGGTGCAAAACTGAAATGCACCACAGGTATGGATGGATAGTATACTTGACGACACAGAGGTAGGTAGAGCAGTGGACTATTGTACCGTACTGCTATATATATAGTTATACTGGTGGTCAGCAAACTGTGCAAAACTGAAATGCACCACAGGTATGGATGGATAGTATACTTGACGACACAGAGGTAGGTAGAGCAGTGGCCTTCTGTACCGTACTGCTATATAGTATATACTGGTGGTCAGCAAACTGTGCAAAACTTAAATGCACCACAGGTATGGATGGATAGTATACTTGATGACACAGAGGTAGGTAGAGCAGTGGACTACTGTACCGTACTGCTATATATATATAGTTATACTGGTGGTAAGCAAAATTCTGCACTGTCCTCCTACAATATACTACAATGCAGCACAGATATGGAGCATTTTTCAGGCAGAGAACGTATAATACTGGTGGTTACTGGTCACTGGTCAGCAAAACTCTGCACTGTCCTCCTACTATATAATACTGCTGGTCCCCAGTCCCCACAATAAAGCAATTAGCACACTGAGCACAGATATTTGCAGCACACTGAGCACAGTCAGATATGGAGCATTTTTCAGGCAGAGAACGTAGATATTTGCACTTGCAGCACACTGAGCACAGATATTTGCAGCACACTGAGCACAGATATTTGCAGCACAATTTGCAGCCCACTGAACATAGAAACTGAGAGGACGCCAGCCACGTCTTCTCACGATCATCTCCAATGCACGAGTGAAAATAGGCGGCGACGCGCGGCTCCTTATATAGAATACGAATCTCGCGAGAATCCGACCGCGGGATGATGACGTTCGGGCGCGCTCGGGTTAACCGAGCAAGGCGGGAGGATCCGAGTTGCTCGGACCCATGAAAAAAAAGGTGAAGTTCGGGCGGGTTCGGATCCCGAGGATCCGAACCCGCTCATCACTACTGAAAACCCAAACCCACCCCAGAATTTTCCAAGTATTTCCCAGCCCAGACTCGTATTTTCCCACCATGCTCGAAATCCAAAACGAGGCAAAAAGTCAACTTCCTGGTGTTGGATCTTGCATGTTTTCGGTTCATTAAAAGTAATTCCCTTGTGATTTTGCTGCCATTTCACATAGGATGCTGGAGGATTAGGATGGGTTTGGGCTACAGCGCTAAGCCAGTGTCAGTGAAGGGCTGTAGGGTGCAACTAAGCGCTGCTGGGGCAGACTCTGAAGGACTGTGAGCCACCTGCAGCACTAAAAAGACTGTGTCAGTGAAGGGCTGCAAGGTGCAAGCACTACTGTAGCTGTGTCAGACTGTAGGGTTAAGGGCTGCAGCACTAAGAACACTGTGTCTGTGAAAGGCTGTGGGGTGCAAGCACTACTTTGGCACTATTGCTGTTACTTTGTCAGACTGTGAAGGGCTGTGGGTTGCAGAAATAGTAACACTGTGTCTGTGAAGGGATGTAGGGTGCAAGCACAACTGTGGCACTACTGCTGTGGCTGTGTCAGACTGTGAAGGGTTGTGGTGTACAGCACTAAGTACTGTGTCTGTGAAGGGATGTAGGGTGCAAGCACAACTGTGGCACTACTGCTGTGGCTGTGTCAGACTGTGAAGGGTTGTGGTGTGCAGCACTAAGTACTGTGTCATTGAAGGGCTGTGGGGTGCGAGCACTACTGTGGCACTACTGCTGTGGCTGTGACAGACTGAAGGACTATGGGATGCAGCACTAAGGACTATGTCAGTGAAGGACTGTGGTGTGCAAGCACTGCTATGACACTACTGCTGTGGCTGTGTCAGACTGTGAAGGGTTGTGGTGTGCAGCACTAAGTACTGTGTCATTGAAGGGCTGTGGGGTGCGAGCACTACTGTGGCACTACTGCTGTGGCTGTGACAGACTGAAGGACTATGGGATGCAGCACTAAGGACTATGTCAGTGAAGGGCTGTGGTGTGCAAGCACTGCTATGACACTACTGCTGTGGCTGTGTCAAACTGTGAAGGTCTATTATAAAAACTTTAATAAAACTGTCAAAAATATTGTTTATTAGATGTCAGTGTGCCACCATTACTATAAGCGCAGTGAATCGCAGCAGTGTGTGAAAAAAAGAAAAAACTTGTAAGTGTTCAGGTATTGTGTTGTAAAATAATGTTTTTTTAGGTGCCAGTGTACCACCATTACTATAAGTGCAGTGAGTCACAGCAGTGTGTTAATAAAAGAAAAAAATGGATATGGATCAGTCAATAAAAGAGCAGGAGAAGCAACCCAGTACTACCGTGGCTGTTGCCAGTCATGATAGTACTTCAACATCTACTAAAGGTTGCCTAGGGGACACAAAGTTTAAGAAAGAGCAGCTGAAATCTAAATACATTTATCTATGTCTCGTTTATATAAATCATTCATTTCTCCGTGATGCCATATTGAGGAATATTTCTGTGCTATAGTATATTAAATACACTCTATGTGTTTATTCAGACTTTGATAAGTTTGTTGTATGTTCTTATTTTTAAATCAACTACTTGATTTTCTTGTGCATGTGTAAGAATAAGCATGATTGAAATCGCAATAATTATACACACCTGATACACACCTGTTACACCAATTGCAATTAATGTGGAAGAAATGCTGATTGGCTAACCTCACCTTAAATAGTGCAACATTCTGAGCTTCAAAACTACCTTCTGATGAAACCGACTCGCCCTATGTCGGAGAAACGCGTTAAGGATAAGGGACTTTAACCGCATTATTGTGCTTCCTGACCACTGCACTTTACAGCCGTAGCGCTGATCCAGCACTTTGATCATCATTTCAAGTTGCTATATACAGCCGTGGTGTGTGGTTCCCCCCCCCTCTCCCTTGCTGGGACGTCTTCCGCTTCTGACTGCCGCACCGACGAGCACCGCACTGACCAAGAGCTCTGGAAGCGAGTCTCTTCTTACATCTGCAGCGGTGAGATACTATACTGTCGGATTGCGGTGGGGGGTTGTAGCCTTACCTACGTGCTGTGGGAGGAATCTACTGCATCATACTTCATCTATACAAATGTTGCAACTTTCATAAGAGGATCAAGTGGACCTGCCATGGTTCTAGTGTTCTTTTTACCATCTTTAATCCTTTTGGTGGGACATTGAACATTTACATTCCTCAGCGCAATTGAGAACTGTTTCTTTTCTTCCCATAATCATTTGGAAAACACAAATATATATGATTGATCAGTTCAGTGGTTTCTAATAGTGCGGTTTCATTCATTTTTTAATGATTAGCAATATTGCATTTTAAGTGTTATATTTAACAATAAATTGTCATTGTATTATTTATGCGCTCTCTTTTATTGTTGATAAATTTCAGACAATATTAGTTTTGTTTTACTAGGTGTTCAGAGCACCTTTTGAGAGCAGCTGTTGCTTATTTAAAGGTGTGTGTATACTTATAAAGTAATATTGCACAATTAGGAGCGCTTGATTTTTTCCTTTTTGATTGAGGATATTTGTATTATTGTTATCTATCTCCTTCTGTAACCTCATATGATTGTGATGCAACACCTTCTTGCTCTGAGTCTAGTAGAGGTATCACCTTTAAAACAAACAAATCACTGTCTAAAAAAAGAACACTAAAGCTGAAGGACAAACTGTGTGTTAAAAAATCCCTGAGCAGAGTCTAGGGGTGTTCACGTTAGCTATGTTTGAGTCTGACATTAGAGAAGCCTCCTTTCACCATTTCTGCACCCTCTGCAAACAGGCCCAAATTACAGTGCATCCGGAAAGTATTCACAGCGCTTCACTTTTTCCACATTTTGTTATGTTACTGCCTTATTCCAGAATGAAATAAATTACTTTTTTCCCTCAAAATTCTACACACAATGGTGGTCATTCCGAGTTGTTTGCTCGCTGCCGATTTTCGCAGTGCAGCGATCAAGTGAAAAAATGGCAAAAATGCACATGCGCATGGTACGCAGCGCGCATGCGCTAAGTACTTTCACACAAAACTTTGTAGATTTACACAAGCTCGAGCGACGTTTTTTCATCGCTCGAGTGATCGTAGTATGATTGACAGGAAGTGGGTGTTTCTGGGCGGAAACTGGCCGTTTACAGGGAGTGTGCTAAAAAACATAGGCGTGCCAGGTAAAAACGCAGGAGTGGCTGGAGAAACGGGGGAGTGGCTGGCCGAACGCAGGGCGTGTTTGTGACGTCAAACCAGTAACTAAACGGACTGAGGTGATCGCAGTCTAGGAGTAGGTCTGGAGCTACTCAGAAACTGCAGCAAATTATTTAGTAGCAGTTCTGCTAATCTTTCGTTTGCTATTCTGCTAAGCTAAGATACACTCCCAGAGGGCGGCGGCCTAGCGTTTACAATGCTGCTAAAAGCAGCTGGCGAGCAACCAACTTGGAATGACCACCAATACCCCATAATGACAACGGGAAAAAAGTTTTTTTGAGATTTTTGCAAATTTATTAAAAATGAAAAACTAAGAAATCACATGTACATGGATATTCACAGCCTTTGCACAATACTTTGTTGATGCACCTTTGGCAGCAATTACAGCCTCAAGTCTTTTTTAATATGATGCCACAAGCTTGGCACACCTATCTTTGGGCAGTTTCGCCCATTCCTCTTTGCAATACCTCTCAAGCTCCATCAGGTTGGATGGGAAGCGTCGGTGCACAGCCATTTTCAGATCTCTCCAGAGATGTTCAATCAGATTCAAGTCTGGGCTCTGGCTGGGCCACTCAAGGACATTCACAGAGTTGTCCTGAAGCCACTCCTTTGATATCTTGGCTGTGTGCTTAGGGTCGTTGTCCTGCTGAAAGATGAACCGTCGCCCCAGTCTGAGGTCAAGAGCGCTCTGGAGTAGGTTTTCATCCAGGATGTCTCTGTACATTACTGCATTCATCTTTCCCTCTATCCTGACTAGTCTCCCAGTTCCTGCCACTGGAAAACATCCCCACAGCATGATGCTTCCACCATCATGCTTCACTGTAGGGATGGTATTGTCCTGGTGATGAGCGGTGCCTGGTTTCCTCCAAACATGACGCCTGGCATTCACAACAAAGATTTCAATCTTTGTCTCATCAGACCTGAGAATTTTGTTTCTCATGGTCTGAGAGTCCTTCAGGTGCATTTTGGCAAACTCCAGACAGGCTGCCATGTCCTTTTTACTAAGGAGTGGCCACTCTACCATACAGGCCTGATTGGAGCATTGCTACAGAGATGGTTGTCCTTCTGGAAGGTTCTCCTCTCTCCACAGAGGAATGCTGTAGCTCTGACAGATTGACCATCGGGGTCTTGGTCACCTCCCTGACTAGGGCTCTTCTCCCCTGATCGCTCAGTTTAGACGGCCAGCCAGCTCTAGGAAGAGTCTTGGTGGTTCCATTTATGGATGATGGAGGCTACTTTGCTCATTGGGACCTTCAAAGCAGCTGATATTTTTCTGCACCCTTCCCCAGATTTGTGCCTCAAGACAATCCTGTGTCGTAGGTCTACAGAGAATTCCTTTGACTTCATGCTTGGTTTGTGCTCAGACATGCACTGTCAAGTGTGGGACCTTATATAGACATGTGTGTGCCTTTACAAATCATGTCCAATCAACTGAATTTACCCCAGGTGGACTCCAGTTAAGCTGTAGGAACATCTCAAAGATGATCAGTGGAAACAGGATGCATCCGAGCTCAATACTGAGCTTCATGGCAAAGGCTATGAATACTTAAGTACATGTGATTTCTTCTTCTTTTATTTTTAATAAATTTGCAAAAATCTTAAAAACAACTTTTTTCACGTTGTCAATATCGGGTATTGTTCGTAGAATTTTGAGGGGAAAAAATAATTTATTCCATTTTGGAATAAGGCTGTAGCGCTGTTAATACTTTCTGGATGCACTGTACATGGTTTTAGCAATCCCCCCTCACCCCAGATCCAAAACCAAAATCAAAACATGTGTGGGTGGTTAGCACACATTTCTGTTCTAAAAAAGCGGATAACTAACCTATCATCTTTTAGCTATCATTTAACTAGCACAGTCTATACAAATCATAGAAGCAGAGTGGTTTACTCCTCCACTTTTTCTCTTTAGAAGTTTTGATTCATTTCCCCCTTTCTGTTTATCTGTTTCTTTCATCCAGTAGTTTTCCCGTTTGCATAATTGCCGGATAATTTGCTATCATTGCTGTTAAGTCAAATAAAATGAAAGCACATTATAAATGTAATTAAATAAAAGCATAGCCATAACAGCCCTATTTGAATAAATTTGTTATGTATGCTGATGCACCAACTCCCCTTGCATGTACGGAATTTATGATTTGTTATTCTCCTCTTGTTTTCTGCTAATTTGATCTACCTTTTTTCTCATGGTTTCTACTTACACACTGCTGTGTGTATCTCATTTCTCCCTTGGGCACAGCTAGTGCTAAATGTAGGTGTATAAATCACATTCAGTGAAGGTTCTGTTTCCACTAACTGAAAAGCAAACATGAACATTTGCTAGGTGCAGCATAATCTTGTGATATGTTTTGGGAGTAGTGAATTGTTCATATTTATTGATTTATTTTAGACATAAGTATGAAAAAAATCTATATGTGAGAAAGGTAGTCCATAGACAGTATATATATTCTGGGAATATTTACATGTAGCAGAAAGTCCTAAGTGAACTTGCTGAGTATACCAAGATCACCAAAACTTTCATTCAGGAGCCTCAAGCGTTAATAAAAATACATCAAAGTTCTGCTACCTATCAATATTGTTTTAGGGGGAAGTCATCTTTTTCCAGGTTTTGTATCTATTACGGTAAATCAGCACACATTATGCTCTAAATTGTTTTATTAACAGTTGCTTTAGTTTGTGTTATATATAGCAAGGTATGACTCAGGAAAAAGTAAAAATTTTTATTTATAATTCTATATACAAAGCAACAACTGAAGCAAAACGTTGCATTTAAGAATTTTTAAAGCCATAAACTACCACATCAATCCCTAGTCATAACAATGGAATACATGCAATTTACTGGGGATGCCGGCTGTCAGTATACCGACGTTACTAAAATTTACTAAAAATAAAAATGTAAAAAAATACTACAGTGAGCCCTGCTATAACACTGTCCTGTGCTGATCCTGTACTCCTACACAGCTTTCTTTGCCGGCAGATCAGCTATGTGTGTCCGCAGAAGCTGATCACAGTGAAAAAAAAAAAATCCTTTTCACCTATCCAGGGATTGGTGATCGGTACTTCTGAGGTTGGTGCTCCGGGGAGGGCTGCCAATCATCCGGGCTCCCTGCTGCTCCTGAAACCCGCTGCAAAGCGACAGCTCACTTTACAGCACCAGAGATCACAGCAACAGGCAGCCACATTGACCAGCAGCCCTCCAGAAGCACCGATACCTGGGTCTGATAAGTATGAGTGTAACGGTGATGGTAGTGGGGGTAGTGGCTAGGGGGGGATTATCATGATGGGGGTATGCCCAGCGGCGGCAGTAGTGGCAGCTATGTTGGTGGCAGTGCATTTGCAGCACCCTATGTCTGCAGAGTGGCATTGCAGGGATAGAGCTTTCTCGCAAGTTCTGTCCCTGCATGCGATTTTCTATACATTCATGCGATGTAATCAATAATCGCATTGCAAATTGGGCTGATGCTATCACTTCACATCCACATCGTCAGGTGCGGATTGTGATAAATCAGCTGCTTAGTGTAATTTATTCTATAAATGAGTTGCTTGCTAATAGTTCTCAGTTTGATGTTCCTAGGTCTGAATATACTTCTAGATTATTTACATTATTCCCTGACCAATTGCTTGCTTCCCAATCATTCTTGTGCCTGACAATTTATACCCCTTTCACATCGCAAAAATAACCCGGTATATTGCCGAGTTTGAGCCGTGTCAACCCGGTTTGAGGTGCAGTGTGAAAGCGCCATTATGAATTTACCGTGTCAAACAACCCGGTATTTCAACCCGTGTAAAAAGAAGGATCCTACACGGTTCAGAAACGGTTCATTTGGCAGTGTGAAGCCTCAGACCCGCTATATTCAACCCGGTAATCTTAAAAAGGAGATGATAGGTTGTCTCCCTGCATGATGTCACGTGTCTGAACCCGGAAATAAACAGGCAGCACGCTTTAAACATTGTGTTTTTATTATACTTCTACATTCACGGGTACAGTGCTTGGAAAATATGGCAAACTGGAGTGAGGATGAGGTTAGGGAGCTGTTGCGGATAAGAGGGGAGTCGGAAATCACCCACCAAATGACAGGGACTGTTAAGGATGCAATCACATACAAAAACATAACGAAGATGCTTGCAGCCTCTGGATTCCACCGTACCTCCCAGCAGGTAATCAATAAGCTAAAGGCCCTTAAAAGGAATTTCCATAAGGTCCACGACCACAACAGAAACAGAAGTGGTGCTGCCCGTATGGAGTGGCAATATTATGAGCAGTGTGCCACCATATTTGGCCACACACCACTTGCAACACCGGTTAGCTTATCCTCCAGCATAGCAGCAGCAGAAACAAGACAGGCCTCTGCTGCTTCCACCAGCGTACAGGACCCAGACACCCGAGCACAGGACCCAGACACCCGATCACCACCACCACCATCTCCACTACTCGTACTGGATGATACGCAACCGATGGCAACCACTATGCCTGACCCAGTTGTACAGGAGCCCAGCAGAACTGAAACCACTGATGCGCCAGAAGACACAGCGGCTGGGCCAAGTCAAATGGCCATAATTGCACAAACGCAGCCTTTGCGTGGAAACAGTAAGTACAACAATCCTAAAGCATAATAACTAACATGAACAATTAACGTCAACTAAACACAAACTAACAACTCTAAACATTAACGTCATTAAATCATAGAAAAAAATGCATACAATTTAAAATGATAAATGTTGCAGAGTATATGCAGTGTGTAGGTGGAAGGAGGCCACAAAACACGTTTGCAAACACTGCTATTTTATATAAGCTCTTTGCAAATTCCAATAACATATTATTTGATTTGTGTCTGCAGTATATACTGTTCCGCCAAGGAGGCGCCGTCCAAATAAAACGGAGCAAGCTGCAAGAATTATGACCACTGTCCTGGTTGAAAAATTACAGGAGATGGACGCTGCTATGGCTGATCGAGAAGATGCACGTCTCGAGCGATTTCTGCAGGCAGAGCAAGAGATGAACAATACATTTATGACGCAGCTGATGTCTATGCAGGAAACCTATAATAGGGATGCAAGAGAACGTCAGAGAGAAATGCAGGAATTTCAAATGTCCATATTTGACCGAATGTTTCAATGCATTGAAGGGCTGCACACAGTGCCACCAAACTACCCTCAACCATATACCCAATACCCTGCACCCCCCTACTATAATCATACCACACCTCAACCAACGCCACACCATACCCATGCTCGCCATAACCAACCCCAACAAACCCCACCTCCAACAACTCCAACTCACTATACCCATCCCCGACATACACAACCTCAACACACCCAATCACCTTCTGAAACGGAGACAACAACAGAGTCTCCTGTTTATCGTAATTTAACTTAAATATTATTGTTTTTAAAAAAAGGTTGGTTTTAAATTCATAGGAGTGTTTTTACTGCACTATTACTTGTTTGACTTGTTACTGTAACGATTGCACTACTTTATTTTCCAAAGTTTTATACAAATTAAAATTCTACGGTCTCTGACCTTTTGTTAATCTTTGGACTTGTCCTATTTTGACTTACAAACAAACAAAATGCTTGATACATCCATTTCAAATTGGATATTGATGTTGTACATTTGTATCGACACAGTAGCAGAATGTCAACTAAACAGGTTTATTTTTTGGAACAACAACAATATATACAATATACAAACTGAGAAAAATTAACGGAGTAATGAGGGAAGGTTGGCCATTATAGCAGACCTCATCTGTTCTGCACTACCAGAATGGTCGCCCAAATAGGCCTCACAATCAAGGGCAGGGTACGCAGCAGTGGCCTGCACTGTCCACTCTGGTAGGAATTCCTCCCTCTGAAACTCACATAAGTTATGCAGAATACAACATGCTGCAACAATGTTAGGCATGATATTAATGTCTACATCATTGCGCTTCATAAGACAGCGCCAACGTCCTTTTAATCGTCCAAAGGCATTTTCAACCACCATTCTTGCCGAGCTCAGGGTGTGTGTATATGTAATTTGATTGGGGCTCAGCTGGACATGTTGGGTGAACCCCTTCATGAGCCATCGTCGTAACGGGTAGGCTGCATCACCAATTATGTGTACCGGTATCTCCACTCCGTCCACAAATTTGGATTTCTAGTAGGAATAGAGATGTAAAAAAATGTACGTTAGCAATAAGAAATTGGAATACAAATATGAGCAGACTCCTCCATGATGGGCAGGCTGGCGGGCACATAGGAAGCATGTTTGAAGGTAACGCCAATTGGTCCCAATGAAAATTAATTGCAGTCATCTATTACCTGCTTGATTCATGAACATTTTGTCATTTTAACACATCTTTTCTTGGTCATGTTTTCAAAAGTATTAAAATGTTTAAACAAATAATCACCTCTCTTGGAAAAAGGTAGCCCCCTTGCTTGTCCTCTGCTACCCGGTACAGATCAGAGTTTGCAAGAACTCGAGCGTCATGTGACCGCCCCGGCCAGCCGATGAATACGTCAGTGAAACTATATAAAAATATATAAAAAAATATATTAAGTTGTAAATTAATTATAAACAATTAGCATTAAGAAAACACAATGATAAGAACATTACCAATACTTACCAATACTTATGATCCACCACAGCTTGCAAAACAATGGAATGCCATCCCTTTCTGTTGTAGTAGTCGGCATGATTATCATGAGGTGCGATTATAGGGATGTGGGTACCATCAATTGCACCTGCACACTGCGGATATCCAGACTCCACAAATCCCACAATTGTTTCATCCAAACGCTGGCCTTGCGGAAGAGATATAAATCGGTGGTATAGGTTGTCCACCAATGCTTTGGTCACTTCATGTACAATGGTGCACACGGTAGATATCCCCACACCAAACAGGCAAGCAATTGTGCGATATTCACCGGGAGTGGCATACCACCACAATGCTATAGCTAGCCTCCTGCTTGGCTCTATTGGTGACCTGAAGTTTGTGGTCTGTCTAGAGAGTGCTGGGGACATTAAATCCAAAAGATAGTGGAATGTGTGACGTGACATCCTGAAGTGACACTTCCACTGAACATCCTGAAAGTTCAGTACACTTTGCATAAAAACTTGCCCATGCTGCCGTTCTCTAGACCACAATTTTCGTTGAGTACTGTGGTTAAGGTTGAGTATGGTGGTCACAGAAGCAGATATAAACGATCTCCTCCTGCGCAGGTATTGCCGACGACGAATGGTGGTGTCTCTCAAATACTGCAGCCTCCTCCTCCTCATAACATAGCTGCTGAACAAGCTACAGAATGTGAGAAGCTCAAATATCCTCTCACAGGCTGAATCCAAGAGTAGTACAGCTGAGACTATCACAAACTCTATAGAGACATGTGCTGTGTCGGCCATGATTGCTGCACTACTGAGCACTCCCCAGCCCCTCCTTGTAATACCTTTGCAACCTCATCAATAGGAGACAGAAAAGTCCATTTATAATGACATCACAAATGTTTTCACAGGGCGAACCGGGTTCAGTGTGAAAGGCACCAACCCGGGAATAACCCGGTAATAACACGGCTCCAAACTGCGATGTGAAAGGGGTATAGCGTGTTCAGACCCGGGTCGCAAGCGTGTTCAAAAGCCGGTTCAATACCGGGTTAGCGATGTGAAAGCGGTATTATTCACTTGGTTCTGTTTTGACTTTCTTGACAAAATACTTGTCTAGTTCCCAGACAGTCACTGACCAGGAATTACCTTGGATCATGGACCTGATTCAGGATGGACACTGGGGGGATCCATGCAATAGGCATTCCTGGGTGGTGATTGGGGAGGGGAGTTGGTGTCAGCAGGTGTTTCTATGTCAGGGCCACATTGGATGATGCAGTTCCACTGGCAGCGGTGGCCATGTGCTGTCAGCCATTCTGGGGAAACATACTGTAGCTTTGCTGTAATGTTCGATTGTGTGGCCAATATCCAATCAATGTGTGACTTTTAAATGTACATCGACAGATTAGAGTTGCAGCTGGTGCACCTCTTAGTAGACAGCCACGTCAGCAGCAGCAGCCTGCATTTGCAGTAGTGGTTTTCACTTTTGTCTCCATACCACCAGTAAGTCACATATTAAGGCACAGCTTATTATAGGTAAATAGGTTTATTTATTATGCATATATTAGGAGTCCCAGTCTAGAGAACTTATACTGTACGTTTATATGTAAACTTGTCCTGTAAAAATTCATGTACATGCAGATGTTTTTTTAGACATTATACTGTATATGGTAATAACTGATAGCATATAAGAAGTGATAAGGTTGCTTGGTGGTAACTTGTAAGTAATTTTTCCCTGCTTGCACTGTGTAATAGAAATACTACACAACTGACAATTTAGGGTGCAAAGCACATTTGTGGGCTGTATCCTATAATAATGTGCATTAGGTGGTAGATTTACTAACAAACAGTTTGTCAAAGCTGCCAATGATCGGAAGCTTTGACTGATGGATATAAATTGGCAACTGTAATAAATGTTAGGCCAGGCTGGTTTAGCATTTATGAATCTTGACGCTTTAAAACTATTGGTCAAAGCCGATGATTGGCGGCAGCATTAACAAACCGCCCATCCTAGGGGGATATCTACGAAGCCTTAAAGAGTGTGCAAGTGGAGAGCCATAAACTACCAGCCAATCAGCGCCTGTCATTTTTCAAACACATCCTGGAACATGGCAGTTAGGAGCTGACTGGCTGGTACTTTATCTCTCTCCACTTTATCACTAACCAAGGCTTAGTACATCTCTCCCTAAAGGTGCCTACACATTTAACGATCCGCCGCCGAGCTGCCCGATGGCGGATACGGCCGACGGGCGGCCCGGCGGCGAGGGGGCAGTGACGGGGGTGGAGTGAAGTTTCTTCACTCCCCCCGTCACCCGGCTCCATTGAAGTGCATATTGGCCTGCATGCACAGCCGACGGGGCACCATCGATGAACGAGAGCGGGCCGCGCATCGTTCATCGCTGGTGACTCCACACTCACCCTATACACGGGAGAGATGTGTGCTGAGTGATGCAGGGGAGGACAGGGAGCCGCTCATTTCACCCAGCGGGTGAAATGAGCGACGTGCTAGATTGGCCTGCATGCAGGCTCAATCTAGCACTGGCGATAGCGATGTGCGGGGCCGCGCATCGCTATCGCTGAGGGGGCTACACACAAGTGATCTGTGCTTAAAATCTAAGCAATCTAGTCAGATTGCTTAGATTTTAAGCATGGATCTCTCCGTGAGTACCCCCCTTAAAAAGATATGAACGTTATCTCGTTCAATAATGAACGAGATTGTTCATATCTTTGAGGAATATCGGCCAGTGTGTAGGGCCTATAAGTTTGGTGCTAAATTACGTTACTGATGGTGTTCCTCTATGAATATTACAAATCTTTTTTGTGTTTAGTGACTAGTTATACTAAGTGAGATTCACTAAACACAATATTAAAATTCATAATTTAATATTGATGGCACTTTAGTCATGTACTGCATTAGACAAAATGTCATAATGGTATTCAAACATATTTAACTCTCAGCTAATAAATGGTCCCTTATGTATTCATCTAAATGGTTTAGTCACGGTTATCTTTTGTTGTTGTTGAAATTATGCCCTTAAGCCATAACTGTATAGACAAGGCATGGGAAAGGTGGTTTATTTTTCTTTGTAACGGAACAGATTCTGCTGAAAGAAGTTGGTTCTTCTTACCTCTTTAGAAGGGAGGATTAAGTACATTAACTGCGCTGAGCTTCCTCTTTTGTTTTTTTCCTTTTGACATGCTAAGTGCACAGCATTCTGTTACACAAATTGTGTGCTAATTAGCTTGTTAGCACTCAATTGCAATGCTGAAAGTTTAATTAGAGCCCTGACTCTCTATCTAAAGAGCAACTGGGGAGACTTCTGCTACCAAAACCAATATTTAAATGGGTGTCTTTCCTCCCCATAACACCATAGTACTCATTCACAGTCAATTAGATGAGCTCTTTTCATTGTGTATTACAGTAATGTTGTAGAAATGATTTAGGTAAATGTAGCATACAGTAAGCATCTTAAGGAAAACAGTGATTTTTTTTTGGACTGCATTACATAAGCAGTGCGCTGCAGCATACAGAGAAGGTATCCGGTCTCTGGGTCGCGACACCACTTGGGTCGACACCCATTAGGTCGACAACCTTTTGTCGACAGTGAATAGGTCGACACTAGAAATAGGTCAACATGAACAAGGTCGACGTGCAAAAAGGTCGACATGAGTTTTCCACATTTTTTTTCTTTTTTTGAACTTTTTCATACTTTACGATCCACGTGGACTAGGATTGGCAACGGTAACCTTGCCCAAAACATGATGAGCGAAGTGAGCCATGCGAGTGGACACGGTACACTAATTGGGGTTCCCGGTCACTTTATGAAGAAATCGACACCAAAAAAACAAGAAAAACTCATGTCAACCTTGTTCATGTTGACCTAATGGCTGTGTCAACCTATTTCTACTGCGCGACCAGTAGGTGTTGACCTAATGGGTGTCAACCTACACACTGTCGGCCCTGAGTCCCATACCCACAGATAAATGCCTTTCAAGAAGTAGGTTTAAAAGTTGTGGACTAATGCGCCCTGCACACTTACTGATGCATTCAATTTTGACAAAGATCAATCTGAATTGACTTGCATTGCAAAGCGACGGAGAACCAACGATGAATGACCGCGGGGCAGCGCACTGTTAATTGTTGGTGCATACTGTCAAAGTCAGAAAAATGTCTCTATGCACGTTGCCATATTTGCACCGCACACTGGTCCATGCTGCGCATGCGTGCGCTTTCCCGTGTCTGCGCATACCCGCTAGTGCGTGCACCCGCTCGCACGGTATGTGCATTTACGGTAAAGAGTATGTAGTCGTAGCGTGCGACTCAGTCGTTACAAATGTTCAATATTAATGTAGTTTATAGATCATGGTCCCTTTGATAGATTCTGAAAGTTTGGTTAAAATAGAACGTCCCTGAGCCGAGGAATCCCTCTTTACATCGTACGAAGGGTCTAACAGGAATCATACAGCAGTGTTTGGTACCCATCGGAAGAGTATTTAATCAGCAATATTCCGGTGTTGGTTTGGAGCGGATTAATCGCTCGTGCGAATAGTTATGGACATAACAAGTTATGTCTATTTTCTATTATCATTTGTTCTTACTTAGTCATGCATCAGTGGGTCTCAAATGGCTCTTTGACCTCAGAGATCCCCCAAACAATAGTTTGCATGTTAAGAGGGCCTCATATCTACACATGCATAAGGTAATCACAAGAATAGTAATTGAAGATCAATTGTACTCCAAATCAGTATCTTTCCCGCAGACGGAGTGCAATAGTCTTTAATTACACTGAGCTTTGAGACTCAATGGAGAAGACCAACACCTGTGTTTACAAATGGGGCTGGATTTGTATACAGGAAAATAAGGGCTGAGACGTCATTGTCTCAATTGAAAGTGGACATCATGAATATAGAGCAGAACCCAGACAGGAGTCTGTTTTGTATTCGCCAAACAATAGGTCTCCAGAAGACAGGAATGTGCTGGTCATCACCCATTGTGTTACATAACTTAGGCCACTGATACAAGACAGTTTACCTGTATGAATCAACCTATGACCTTTGTTATAATGCGAAGCCGAATTCCTGCGTCCAATGGACAGTGAGACTGTAGGGACCATTAGATTGCATTGTGTGTGGGGCATAAATAGGCAGGCCGACCATATCCAAAAGCACTCTCTCATCAACGGTTATCTGCTGATAATCGGGAGCTGGATATCGAGGCGCAGGCGATCATACCCTTTGTGCGTAAGTTCTCTCCGTAATCATTGTTTTTCTGTGAGCCAATTTCTCTCATCTCTCTCCGTCTCTCTCTCTCTCTCTCTCTCTCTCTCTCTCTCTCTCTCTCCCTTCTCCTTTCTCTCATATCTCCCATAGTATTATAGTATTGTATTGTATTACATTTAGGTCAGTGTAGTATTGTCTTTTTGCATTTATTGTTTAGTTCTGTGGTTGGGAAGTCTCTGTTATATTGTAGTGTATCATATGTACTGTTATCCTTTTTTTTACAAGTATATTAGATATAATACAGTTAATAGGCTTTGGAACCCTAAACCAGTATCTGTGTATTTTCTATAGTATTAAGTGTTCACTTGAGCGTCGGTGACGCACAAGCAGCTTTGTAGTTAGTCAGGTTACACAAGGTTGCACTTACACCCTGTACTCACATTAAGGTATGCAGTGTATTTCATTGATATAAGGTTTTACATAAAGGTATAGTGTTGTGAGCGTCTGCATCGCTGGTGACCTCCTCGTGGTCTCGAGCGTAAGCTACGCCATAGCGAATCATTTCCCTAGACATAACCAATAACGTGTCCTGTGATCACTGGGCCGCGAGCGAACGTGACGCTTGAGCGTCTCGCCTACGGCTGAGCGATCGTTACGCAAATAGCGTACCATTACGGTACTTCTTAAGTAAACAGCGTACAGTGTTCTTAGACTTCTTAAGGTGTTTTATACGACAAAGGAATTCAGCATTGTCAATTGGGGGCGTGTCCTATCCTTCTCATATCTGCACTGGGTAGATCAGCAGACATTATCCCTCCAGCAAAGGGTGGGAGGTTGTCTCGCAGTTGCTGACGGGATAAGCGTCTGCTTTCGCTTAGATTAAGAGTGCTGAAGGAATCCGGGACCGGAAGTAAGAACAAAACGCTTGTGTCTTTAAAACTGTTTATTTCTCTTCTGTCTTGTGTACACACGCACGCATACATATATCTGCATTTCTTTTTCAAAATTTCGTATATCACTATTCCTGTTTGCCAATTTTATAGTTGATAGGAAGTGCTAAAAGAGATTTGCTGTTATTTCATAGTAGAGGTAATAGTTAAAGTATAGAACAACACACGGCTTGTCCGAGATACGAGGCAGCCAGTGTGGATTGCGGTAGATGATCAGGGATCATTTACATTGATAAAAATATATTGTGTTACGGTGGATCTTTGCATTGCGTACACGTGTCGCTAACAAAGACTAGCGTACGCAATCCGAAAGGCAGACGCACGCAGCGTTCATTACGCAACGTAGCGTCTGGTTACGCCCACGTAGCTCAAGTTGTGATAAAGTGAAGTAACGCAAAGGCGATAATTAACGCACAGCGGTAGATAACGCGACGCGGAAAATAACGCAAGTCTATTTTTGGAAAATCTGAAATTTAGCTTAACAGATCCTGCTCCTAATTGGTAACACTTTTGGCCTAAAGACAATTTCTGCGCAGAAATAGACATAGAAACAAAGTGTACATGTGTTGAGTGAGTGTGTTTATACAATTTTAAAGGTGGAACCAAAAGGAAAGCCGGGTACTCGTCAAGGTACATACGTGTAAGTGACATATACGGTGGCCAGGGAGGCATCTCTGGTTAAATAATATTTGAGCATTTAGAGTATAGCGGATCATAAGGTAACAAGACCAGGAGGTCGTAAGGTAAAAGGTCCGCTATAAAAGTCCAGTGGCACAACGCCTGGGGTGTTGGTGCAGAACCCATATAGGCCATAAGCTCTTGCTGAAGGAATCGCGGCCGGAAACATCGATTCCATTGATCTTTCAGTACATGACAAGTAGTGCTCGTGTACTGAACGATTGGACCACACGTAATTGTGTGCAGTAGTTAGTAATCTGACCTAAATACCATTAGAGTAAAGTGGTCACAAACGCTATTTGTACATTCTGACGTGATTTGTGTAATTTTTTATTTTTGGAAGGGAAGTTCGCTGGTCACTCAGGAACTATCTAACAACCCCAACTTTACTGGAAAGAGTAAGTGTCCTGCGGGTAACCCTCATATGTTCCAGTAAACTGAAGGTTCCATAGGGGCCCTGTATCGAGTACGCTGGCATCATAACGGTGTTTACAGGTCGTATTGGTCGAGGTGGGCGAGTGAGTGGGGTACTCGGTAAACCGCCACCGCCGGCCTACTGTGGAGTAATTTGGTTGTCTGTAAAGGCTTGCTGAAAACCTTGATACAGAAATCCAAGGAGTAGTAAGCAACACCTACAGACGATGGGGGCCAGTTGCTCAGGTAGGGGGCGATCAACCCAGGTTCAGGTTGATTCAGAGAACCGACCAGTCGGGTCGGCAAGATACATCATGTGTGAAAAATACGGTAGTCACACAGAGGTTTTATGTGATGAATGGCAGAGAATGACTGTACAAGACAGGGACAAATTCCCAAGAATAGGTAGCTTTAGTCCGGAGGTGTTACAAAATTTAAGGAGGAGGATATGTCTCGTAAAATCAGCAAAGAGACGAATTCAACATCATGATTATTTACAGTTATGGCACCAGGAAGGTGAGATACAGAGAGGTTTGGCTCTGGCGGCAGGATCTGGGGCAGTCAGGAAGTTGATTGCCACAGCTCCTCCTCCACCATACATTGCAGGAGAGAAGTTGATTGCGGAGAGAAACGCACAGGGTTGTAAAACACAAACTCTTAGTAACGCTGTAAATGTTAATGATGTTAACCAAATAACTCATGCAAGTATTAACCCGTGCAAGATGTACCCTGTTTTGAACTTTCCTCAGGAGTGTGATCAAGAAGAAGATTCAGCAACAATTTCAGCTCTCTCTCTTGCGGCCACCATAGCAGAGACCACAGTAGGCACTGCAACACCCACGAGATTAGTGAAAGCCCCTAGCGGAGGGATAGGTGAGGTCGTGTCATCGGGTAAGTACGGCACCATGCACTACACTGAAACAATTGTACCACAAGTTGTAGAATCTATACAGAATGAGGAGGCTGTTAGAATTGCTCCTGTAAGGGTAATAGCAGTTCCCAATGGAAAAACAGATGTGTCTGGAGCCACTCCCATAAGGAATATTGCCATGTACACTCCATTTTCCAGAATGGAATTAAGAACAATAGTGTCCGAATTTCCTGACCCCAGGAAGGACTTAGTTGCTAGCCAAAAATACATCAGGGATCTAGGCAACACTGTAGAACCCAACAACAAGGATTGGCAGATACTGCTAAGAGCTTGTTTACCTTCCAATGTTGATGCAACTCAATTTTTAGCTGACTGTTTATTGGATAAAGATGTACCGCTTACAGACGTGTACAATAAGGATAATGTAAAAAGGATAAATTTGCAGCTAAAGGAATATTTCCCAGCCGTTGTTAAATGGAATAAAATATTTTCCATTAAGCAAAAGGAGTCCGAAACGGCAATAGAATATTTTCACCGGGCACTATTAGAAATGGCAAAGTACACTGGTATAGAAGACATAAAGACCAACCCAAACCATCGAGAAGTAGCAGTATCTGTACTGATGGATGGTTTGAAAGAAACATTAAAAGCTAGGGTACAGACCACACAACCATGCTGGCGAGGTCTGTCAGTATCCACATTGAGAGAAGCTGCTATTGATCACGACAGAAATATCACTAGGCACAGGGAGGCGCAAAGTGATAAATTGATGTCCGTAAGTATACAGGCGCTGACCACAAGGCAGCCTGCGTATGTACCACCGAATCCTGTGGGTAAGGCAAGTATGATAACATGTTATTCTTGTAACAAACCGGGACATTTTGCACGAGAATGTAGAACAAAGAATGTACAAAGATCTTTTCAACCCCCTAGACAACAACACAACACACGACATTGGGAGCAGGGTCCACAGAGGCGGAGTTTTGAGCCACATACAGGGGAAACAAAAAGATACCCCCCGAACAGAGACTGGCATGCCTCTGGTAGTTCCCAGCTAACTCCCTCACAAGTAGTTGCTGCCAATGGGATTCAGGGAGGTCAGCATACCCAATAGGGGTGTGGCCATACCTGTAATCTGCAGCCAGTTAAATTGATTGCCAGTCTTGGAAGCGAACCAGAGATTGCAATCAATGTAGCCGGTAAAACTTTAAACTTTCTTGTAGACACAGGGGCGGCCAAGTCGGTGATAAATTCGACAGTGGGCATGAGAACCACTGGTAGGACAATTCCAGCCATGGGAGTAACAGGAGTAGTCCAGCACTACCCTGTTAGCAAACCAGCTGAGATTACAATAGGGCCTTTGCATACCAAGCATTCCTTTTTGCTGGCTGCATCGGCACCAACCAATCTCCTGGGAAGAGACTTACTATGTAAAATGGGTTGCGTCATTTATTGTACTCCTGAAGGTGTATTCTTGGACATCCCTGAGAATCACGCTCAGGAAGTACGAGACATGTTAGACTCCCCATCAAAATTAATGTCACACACCATTATAACAAATAGGAACCCATCCCAGGTAGAAGAGATGACATCTCAGATACCAGAGTCGCTTTGGACAAAAGATGGACAGGACACTGGATTAATGGCAAACGTAGCTCCAGTAGTAGTACAAGTAAAAGATGGTAGGATAGCTCCAAAAATCCCACAGTATCCCCTGAAGCCAGAGGTGGAGTTAGGAGTTTTCCCAGTGATAGAGCGCTTGCTACAACAGGGCATTCTAGTAAGAACGTCCAGCACAGCAAATAGTCCCATCTTCCCTGTTAAAAAGAGTGGGGGGAGGGGTTACAGGCTAGTGCAGGATCTAAGGGGGATTAACAAAATAGTCGAGAGTCAGTTCCCCGTAGTGCCTAATCCAGCTGTCATCCTAATGCAAATTCCTCCCACTGCCAAATTTTTCACTGTTATTGACCTCTGCTCCGCATTCTTTTCGGTACCTCTGCACCCTGACAGCCAATATTTGTTTGCATTCACATACAGAGGAGTCCAATACACGTGGACTCGATTACCCCAAGGTTTCATAGATAGTCCAAGTATATTTTCTCAGGCTTTGCATGATTGTTTACAGTCTTTCCAACCGGAAAGTGGATCAGTATTGATACAGTATGTGGATGATTTACTGCTGTGTTCAGATTCACTGGAAGCTTCCCTGAAGGATACGAAACAGCTCCTGTTTCATCTTTCAGACACAGGTCACAAGGTTTCCAAAGACAAGTTGCAATTATGCCAGACTAAGGTAAAATATTTGGGACACTGTCTAACACAAGGACTGAGACACCTGACCGCTGATAGAATCCAAGCCATTAGAGACATGACACTGCCACAAACCCAGCAACAGATCAGAACGTTTTTAGGAATGTGTGGGTATTGCCGTAATTGGATCCCAGGGTTTTCCATATTGGCGCTACCTTTGCAGGAAATGGTCTCCTCAAACAAACCTGATCGGATTTCGCATACAGACGAATCTGAAGCAGCATTTGAGAGACTCAAGCAATGCCTAACGCAGGCACCAGCATTAGGTATGCCAGACTATGGGAAACCCTTTGAACTATACGGAACAGAAAGTGCTGGGTGCGCAGCAGGTGTACTAACACAAAAACACGGTGATGCCAGCAGGCCAGTTGCATACTACAGCGCTCAGCTAGATACGGTAGCGCGGTCCCTCCCCACATGCTTGCGTAGTGTTGCGGCGATAGCATTGCTAGTGACGAAAAGCGAAGATGTCGTGCTAGGCCACAACCTCACAATCCATACACCGCATGCGGTATCTGCCTTATTGAATTCTGCCCAAACCAGACACGTCTCATCAGCAAGGTTTACGAGATGGGAATTGGCATTAATGGCCCCAGTAAACATCACCATAAGGAGATGCAGTGCATTAAACCCTGCAACATTTCTCCCAGGTGTGCCTGGACAGGCACAAAGGGTGGGAGGTGAGAGTGATGGGGAAGGAGGATTTAATACAAAGGAGGATACACATGATTGTATGGAATATTTGACCCAAAATTTTACCGCAAGGCCTGACATCAGTGACAATCCACTGGAAGATGCGGAACTCACGTTCTACACGGATGGTAGTTGTCACAGACAGTCAGACTCGGGAGACTTGTGTACTGGATACGCAGTCGTAGATGACCAAGACACCATAGAAGCGGAACCGCTAGGCCCACCTCACTCAGCCCAGGTTGCTGAACTGGTCACCCTAACCAGAGCATGTGAATTGGCTAAGGGTAAGTCTGCCAATATCTACACCGATTCCAGATACGCGTTCGGGGTAGTCCATGATTTCGGAGCCCTATGGCGGCTCAGAAATTTCATGACGGCAGTTGGTACACCGATAGCGCATGCTGCTCATATAAAAAGGCTTCTAACAGCGATACAGGAACCCGACAGAGTGGCTGTTATCAAATGTAAAGCACACACATATAGCCAAGACCCAGTATCCCTTGGTAACAGCCGAGCAGACGAAGCTGCAAAGCTTGCAGCTGCTACCCCCATACGGACAGACACCACTCAATTGATGGTATTTAATACCATCAACACACAAAAGTTGTGTGAGATGCTGAATTTGTGTTCCTCACAGGAAAGAGCAGTCTGGAGGGCAAAGGGATATGGCCAAGAGTCCTCAGGGCTCTGGACGGATGGACATGGTAAACCAGTGGCCCCCAGGGCATACCTTCCATGTCTGGCTGAAGCAGCTCACGGGCTGACTCATCTAGGCAGGGAGGGGATGTGCAAATTGGTAAGAGCATACTGGTGCGCCCCAGGATTCTCCTCTCATGCTAGTAAAAGAGCAATGTCATGCCTTACCTGTCTGAGAAAGAATATTGGAAAAGCAATACCAACAGAATCATCCCATATCCCACCTGCCGGCGGCCCTTTCCAAGTAATACAAATTGACTTCATTCAATTACCCCCATGTCGAAATTTAAAGTATGTACTTGTCTGTATAGATGTTTTCTCGAATTGGGTCGAAGCATTTCCAGCAGCTACAAATACCGCTATGTTTACAGCTAAGAAAATTGTGCAGGAATTTGTATGTAGATATGGTATCCCTAGAATCATTGAAAGTGATAGGGGTACCCATTTTACAGGTGATGTCTTTCAAGGAATGTGTAAGTTGATGGGAATTGATAGCAAGCTGCACACTCCGTACCGTCCACAGGCGAGTGCGAAGGTCGAAAGAGTGAACAGCACTATTAAAAATAAATTGAGTAAAGTAATGGCAGAGACAGGATTGACGTGGCCAGAAGCTTTACCCATTGTTTTGTATAGCATCAGAACCACCCCCAGGTCCCCTCTTAATCTGTCTCCTTTTGAAATTCTGTTCGGTCGACAACCGCATGTCATGATTAACCCTCAGGATGATTTGAAATGTAACAATGAAGTAACTATAAAGTACTTAATTAACATGAGTAAGCAGTTGAGGAATCAAAATGATAATCTGAAGTTGGTGATTCCTGATTTACCAGATAGTAATTGTCATGACATTGAACCTGGGGATTATGTAATGATACGAAATTTTCTACGCTCAGGTTGTCTTATTGATAGATGGGAAGGACCATACCAGGTCTTATTGACTAGCACCACAGCATTGAAGGTTGCTGAGAGAGAGACTTGGGTCCATTCATCCCACTGCAAGAAGGTCGCTGACCCAGAGAAGTCCCGTGATAAGGAACAGACGGTAGAGGTTGTATCACTGGAGTGTCTGTTCCAGGAGGACTGAGGCGGCACCTGAGCCTTGAAGACCGGAAGCAGTTGTCGACTCCCCTCTCCCTTTTATTGTTTTTCTCCACTGCCCATCCCCTCTCCCTTAAAATTTCTTTTTCCCCCTTCTCATTCTTCTCCATTTCCTCCTCAAAGATGGACTTGCCCAAAGAGACTGTGATCCGGATTTTGATGTTAACCATGATGTTGACCAGAGCAGTCTGTTCCGGCGAGAGTACCATAGAGGTCGAGAGAGGTTCTGGAAAGGGTTCCGATTATGATGATGGAGGCGTAGTTTTCCAAGATCAACCAAGCCAACAAGCAAAGGCGAGTATCAGAAAACGATCCGATAGAAGAAATTGTGATGGATTGATAGCTGAGGAAAATTGTATCTGTAGGCTCTGTGATAATCTGGTTGAAGATGGATGCATAAAGAAATGCCAATCTAGTTTTAATATCCATATGGACCGGCATCCATTGAGTGACTATCACTCTCTAGTGGGTAACGTGCTAAACCAAACAGATTGTTGGGTATGCTCTCAAGTACCTCAGGGTCACAGCAAATCAGGGCTAGTACCATTTCCTTTAACGTTAGGGGAGGTACTTGAGCTAAGTGGTGGGAGACCGGTGGACCGGAGGTTTAATATCTCCAGCCCTCCTAGTTTGAAGCTCCACCAGTACCATGTGGATAGGTCCCTCTTATGTTTTAACATCTCCAATCCTAGAAAACCGGGAAATTGGGAAGTGTCATGGAGTAACCACACCATGACCTTTTCACACAGAGCAGATAGAATGCCTACAGATACAGAGCTCGTACGCCACATAGCTAGTAGAGGAAAATCTTTCCGGTATCGATATACCTTAGGAAATAGGATTACTAGAGTTGGAGAGGTATCACCAGGATACTGTGCACATATCGTACAAACTGATACGTGCATTAAGCAGATGGAAGAATTAGGGTCAGGAGATTTCACCTGGAAGGTTTGTAACATGGTCATGTCCTTCTCCGTCCCATATGTTCTCCCCGATGATGCATATTTCATATGCGGGAGAAAGGCGTACAAGTGGCTTGCCCCAAACTCTGAAGGATTGTGTTATATTGGAAAAGTATTGCCTGAAGTGATGACTGTAACACATGACAAAATGAAGGACATACACCGTGGTGCCCAAGCTCCTTATACTCACACTCATTACGAGCACCGAGTTAAAAGACAACTGTCAGAAAGGTTAGAGCATCCGGCCTCTGATCTTATCCATGAATCCACCGGGATTCAGGTTCTGGTAGCGTTAGATTTCACTCGTACCGCTCGAGGAGTGATGAATTATAGATACATTTCCGCACTCGCCAATTTGTTAGATAATATCACTGAAATGTATGATGACACGTTTAGATACACTGGAAGAGAACTGCAAGCTTACAAAACAGAACTAGTTCAGCATAGGATGGTTCTTAATTACCTTACAGCAGTAACAGGCGGATATTGTGTTACTTTGGCAACACAGTACGGCATAAAGTGTTGCACGTATATCACAAATAGCACCGAGGATCCGGTAGAGGTCATAGACCAAAAGATGGACGATATTCTGCAATTAAAGTGGGAATTCCGTCGAAAACACAATCTCACCCTTGCTGCTGTAGGTAATGAGCTGACTGGTTGGGTGTCATGGTTGAACCCGCGAAATTGGTTCTCCGGTTTGGGAGACTGGGCTCAAGGAGTCATAATGGATGTTGGAAAGTTTCTCCTATGTATCTTGGGTGTCGTTATATCTATTGGATTGATATTTAGATGCGGGCAGGCTTTAATGAGGTGCAAACAAAGTACAAAAGTGATGAGCTTGAGGAGCGAGGAAACTGTAATTAACCTGGATTTGATTTATGACCCAATGCTAGAAACCATGACGTGATGATGTAATGAGTATACGGTCCGTCTTTCACCCATTTCTATGTTTTCCTCCGAGGTACAAAGACCCACGTAGACGAAGGATTTGATGAGCCAAGGGGCCGACAACGGAAAGATGGAAAGAAGAAGAGCAGACGACCTGATATACAAGATTTTGATGGACAATGCCATGGGTACCCCAGTTTCCCTAGGAACTTTAAAATCACGCTAGCCCAACATTTTTTGTAAATCCATGGACGTTGTTTGCTTTACTCACGATTTATGAGCAAAAGCACAAAGAAGAAGACTCCAATCAACCGACACCAATCAAGACCTCAATCGACGAACGTACATTAACCTGACATAGAATATCATTGCATTTTCCGTAAGTGTTCTTTATCTTCATCTCTACAACCCTCAGGTAATGACACACATAGTCGATAGGGAATACAGGCACAGATATCAGCAACCACATACCTCCCCCATTCATGTATCATCAACTAAAATGTGCATCCCCATTTTGTTACAACTGTAAGCCGAAATGAGCTCGGTAGAGTTTGACAGCCCATCCACAGACCCTTAGTACGGGATAAGAAGGAATTCAAATGTATACTTCGCAATACCTCGAAGCTTGATTTACCACACGTACGGCACGATGATACATGACCCTCCAAACATGGACTCATACACACATGCTTCTGCTTTCTCACTAGGTCATACCCTTTTCACACCTACTCCTCTCTTCTTCCTTACCCCACCATGGAAATCAATTAACCCCTGACTTACATTTTTCTCCTTAAACGTTTTGTGGCAGTTATTATTGACTGCCAAAGGGTGGACTGTCAAAGTCAGAAAAATGTCTCTATGCACGTTGCCATATTTGCACCGCACACTGGTCCATGCTGCGCATGCGTGCGCTTTCCCGTGTCTGCGCATACCCGCTAGTGCGTGCACCCGCTCGCACGGTATGTGCATTTACGGTAAAGAGTATGTAGTCGTAGCGTGCGACTCAGTCGTTACAAATGTTCAATATTAATGTAGTTTATAGATCATGGTCCCTTTGATAGATTCTGAAAGTTTGGTTAAAATAGAACGTCCCTGAGCCGAGGAATCCCTCTTTACATCGTACGAAGGGTCTAACAGGAATCATACAGCAGTGTTTGGTACCCATCGGAAGAGTATTTAATCAGCAATATTCCGGTGTTGGTTTGGAGCGGATTAATCGCTCGTGCGAATAGTTATGGACATAACAAGTTATGTCTATTTTCTATTATCATTTGTTCTTACTTAGTCATGCATCAGTGGGTCTCAAATGGCTCTTTGACCTCAGAGATCCCCCAAACAATAGTTTGCATGTTAAGAGGGCCTCATATCTACACATGCATAAGGTAATCACAAGAATAGTAATTGAAGATCAATTGTACTCCAAATCAGTATCTTTCCCGCAGACGGAGTGCAATAGTCTTTAATTACACTGAGCTTTGAGACTCAATGGAGAAGACCAACACCTGTGTTTACAAATGGGGCTGGATTTGTATACAGGAAAATAAGGGCTGAGACGTCATTGTCTCAATTGAAAGTGGACATCATGAATATAGAGCAGAACCCAGACAGGAGTCTGTTTTGTATTCGCCAAACAATAGGTCTCCAGAAGACAGGAATGTGCTGGTCATCACCCATTGTGTTACATAACTTAGGCCACTGATACAAGACAGTTTACCTGTATGAATCAACCTATGACCTTTGTTATAATGCGAAGCCGAATTCCTGCGTCCAATGGACAGTGAGACTGTAGGGACCATTAGATTGCATTGTGTGTGGGGCATAAATAGGCAGGCCGACCATATCCAAAAGCACTCTCTCATCAACGGTTATCTGCTGATAATCGGGAGCTGGATATCGAGGCGCAGGCGATCATACCCTTTGTGCGTAAGTTCTCTCCGTAATCATTGTTTTTCTGTGAGCCAATTTCTCTCATCTCTCTCCGTCTCTCTCTCTCTCTCTCTCTCTCTCTCCCTTCTCCTTTCTCTCATATCTCCCATAGTATTATAGTATTGTATTGTATTACATTTAGGTCAGTGTAGTATTGTCTTTTTGCATTTATTGTTTAGTTCTGTGGTTGGGAAGTCTCTGTTATATTGTAGTGTATCATATGTACTGTTATCCTTTTTTTTTACAAGTATATTAGATATAATACAGTTAATAGGCTTTGGAACCCTAAACCAGTATCTGTGTATTTTCTATAGTATTAAGTGTTCACTTGAGCGTCGGTGACGCACAAGCAGCTTTGTAGTTAGTCAGGTTACACAAGGTTGCACTTACACCCTGTACTCACATTAAGGTATGCAGTGTATTTCATTGATATAAGGTTTTACATAAAGGTATAGTGTTGTGAGCGTCTGCATCGCTGGTGACCTCCTCGTGGTCTCGAGCGTAAGCTACGCCATAGCGAATCATTTCCCTAGACATAACCAATAACGTGTCCTGTGATCACTGGGCCGCGAGCGAACGTGACGCTTGAGCGTCTCGCCTACGGCTGAGCGATCGTTACGCAAATAGCGTACCATTACGGTACTTCTTAAGTAAACAGCGTACAGTGTTCTTAGACTTCTTAAGGTGTTTTATACGACAAAGGAATTCAGCATTGTCAATACACACTGAGCGATGTGAACCATCACGGTCGTGCTCTTGCTTCAGAACCATCATCACCATTAACAGCACTTCCACTTACCCATGTGCTCAACTACACACCATGACATGGTCACGGGGTGCCTCTTCTATGTGCAAATGTCACATTGTTGCACAGTTGCCACCCAGTAATGCCCAATCAGCCGTTGGTGAGAAGCGACTAAGGTTGTATAAACCAGAATTGCTCTAGGTATGTTGGCCATTACTGTGGCAATCAATTATGAGATACAGTATTATATTAACTTTGTGTATAGTGACTGTATCCTATTGACCTATATGTGAACTATTATGTGTTTTACCAGATGTACCCCTTTTCCACTACCTTTAAAAACACCGGTAAATGCGTGGGGGTGCGCATTTACCCGTGTTTTTTCCTAGTGGATACGGCCCCCCCGGCAAATTCCCGGATCCAGTGATCCGGGAATCCTACCCGAGTATCTTGCCGGGTTGAACACGTGTTCAACCCGGTAAGCTGTGTAGTGTGAACGGGAGCTGTGTCGAGGTGACACGGCTCTCATTCATAGTGTATGGAAGGGCGTCAGCAGCAGCGTCACCAACCCAGCAATATGCCCGGTTAGTGAGTGCTGTGGGAAAGGGGGCTGTAGTACGGGTCGCAGCCGTGTCAGGCTCCCGGCTGCGACCCGTGCTATAGATGGAAAAGGGGTATGACTTGTCTACCCAGGTTCATGGCCTTTGTTCTGTGACTTATCTGGCAGCATAGGACAGCAGATAACCATCTATGACCAGTTGTAAAAGTTTGTGTGTTAAGGCATCTGCCAGGAAGCCTCTCCACCCCAAGATACCATTTTATGTCCCATGAAGTCAGAGGTCTATGGGGGACACTGGCGTATTTATAATGGGTGCAGTGTGTGCGGCGCACATGGGCCCCCAGGGTCCATGGGGGACCACACCGCATACCCTGCATCCATTATTTTTAATACTTACTATTAGAAGTCCTGTGGTGCAGCAGTAGTGCTGCAGAAATCACTGGGAAAATGGTGCAGCTCCATTTCTCTTACGTCCTAGAGGATACTGGGGTCCACATTAGTACCATGGGGTATAGACAGGTCCACTAGGAGCCATGGGCACTTTAAGAACTTGATAGTGGGGGCTGGCTCCTCCCTCTATGCCCCTACTACCAGATTCAGTTTAGAAAATGTGTCATGCTTAGGGAAGCTCCTGAAGAGTTGGAACGGACCAACCTCCTCCAGAGTTAATAGTCCCGTTCCCCGCTGACAGGACACTGAGCTCCTGAGGGTCCTATTTGCAAGCTCCACAACAGCGAGCGTACAGACCCGCAGCACGCCACCACCCCTAACAGAGCCAGAAGACAGAAGCGTGGTGAGTAGATTGCCGGTGTCAGGGCCGGCTCCAGGCACGTTCGACTAGAGCGGCCGCGCTGGGCGCCACCCTTAATGGGCGCCGCGTGCTGGCGCCACCATCTTTGTGCCTGGAGCCAGCCTACAGTGCTTCCTGGTCTAAACTTAAACTGTTGTGTACACGGCTGTGCGGCGCCGGCTTCTGACGTTAGACGCCGGCGCCGGGCAGCTGCGCACCCAAGAGTTTTAGAAGAGCCGCCCGCGTCCTCAGCAGCACTCCCCCTCCCACCACCACCGCAGGTATTGTAGAGTAATTTATGGATCGGGCTCTGTGTGGGGGCATTGTGGGGGCATATCTTGCACTGTGGGGGTATATCTTGCACTGTGGGGGTAATTATGTATATGGAATTGTGGGGGCATATCTGCACTGTGGGGGCATTTATGTATCTGGCACTGTGGGGGCATATCTGCACTGTGGGAGCATTTATCTATCTGGCACTGTGGGGGCGTTTATGTATCAGGCACTGTGGGGGCATTTATGTATCAGGCACTGTGGGGGCATTTAGGTATCTGGCACTGTGGGGGCATATCTGCACTGTGGGGGCCTTTATGTATCTGGCACTGTGGGGGCATATCTGCACTGTGGGGGCATTAATGTATCTGGCACTGTGGGGGCATATCTGCATTGTGGGGGCATTAATGTATCTGGCACTGTGGGGGCATATCTGCACTGTGGGGGCATTTATGTATCTGCACTGTGGGGGCATTTATGTATCTATCACTGTGGGGGTGTTTATGTATCTGCTACTGTGGGGGCATATCTGCACTGTGGGGGCATTAATGTATCTGGCACTGTGGGGGCATATCTGCACTGTGGGGGCATTTATGTATCTGGCACTGTGGGGGCATATCTGCACTGTGGGGGCATTTATGTATCTGACACTGTGGGGGCATTTATGTATCTGGCACTGTGGGGGGCATATCTGCACTGTGGGGGCATTTATATATCTGGCACTGTGGGGGAATTTATGTATCTGGCACTGTGGGGGCATATCTGCACTGTGGGGGCATTTATGTATCTGGCAGTGTAGGGTCATTTATGTATCTGGAACTGTGGGGACATATCTGGCGCTGTGACCATTTATGTATCTGGCACTGCTGGGGGGCATGTCATGTGTAGCTGGCATGGCTGGGGAGCATATCATGTAGTGTTCCCGCTAGGCATCTGTGGCTAGGCAATGTGTCTCAGTGCTCTGCCTGTCGCAGTGTGTATAGGAGGTTCTACCTGGTGCAATGTGTATTAGCTGCAGTACTGTGTGATGTAATGCGAATTGCCACTATTATGTGGCCACACCCCTTCTCCACGAAGCAACGCCCCTAAATATTTGCTGCACGCCTACGCGCGCACTGTCCATGCTTTGGCATGCAGGTAGGGGAGCACCAAGCATTACAGTATTTACATCATTTTGCGATCCTAACTTAAAAATGTGCCCTCCCTGTGATCAGCACCCTGCCCTAAAAAGTGAACACTGTCATGTGTTGCTGGCACTGCTGAGGGGCATGTCATGTGTAGCTGGCACTGCTGCGGGGCATGTCATGTGTAGCTGGCACTGCACATTATGTGTATCTGGCACTATACTGGAGACATTGACCCTCATTCCGAGTTGTTCGCTCGCTAGCTGCTTTTAGCAGCATTGCACACGCTAGACCGCCACCCTCTGGGAGTGTATCTTAGCTTAGCAGAATAGCGAACGAAAAATTAGCAGAACTGCTACTAAATAATTCTTTGCAGTTTCTGAGTAGCTCCAGACCTACTCACAGATTGCGATCAGCTCAGTCCATTTAGTTCCTGGTTTGACGCCACAAACACGCCCTGCGTTCGGCCAGCCACTCCCCCGTTTCTCCAGCCACTCCTGCGTTTTTACCTGACACGCCTGCGTTTTTTTGCAAACGCCGGAAAAACGCTGCGTTGCCGCCCAGAAACGCCCCTGTCCTGTCAATCACTCACCGATCAGCAGAGCGACTGAAAAGCGCCGCAGGATCCACAGCAAAACTGCTAAGTTTTGTGTTAAATAACTAAGCGCATGCACCCTGCGTGCCTCGCACATGCGCAATTTGCAACAAATCACAGCATAGCGAAACAACGGAATGACCCCCATTGTGTGTAAGGAACACTACTGTGCCTGTTATGTGTAAGGCTGCTAATTGTGTGCGTAGAGGAGGTGTGAAAATATATTTATTTATAGTTTGATGATATGAAGTTATGAGGCCACGCCCACTTTTCCAGGAGACCACACCCACTTTTCCAGGAGCGCGCGCCGCATAGGGGTTGTGGGGGGGCTCTTAAATTTTCTCGCTCAGGGTGCTAGTAGGCCTAGAGCCGGCCCTGGCCGGTGTCCCAGTTAGCGGGTCACCGGCTTCAATGGCAGCATGAGGGTATGGAGCGCAGTGCTGACATGCAGGCTGCGCTCCAGGGCTCAGGATGACATGCGGTGCGTGTGTCCCACTGTGAGGGGCGCGCTGAGCCACTAATGAAATACCCACACTGGCAAACTAGCTTACAGAGTTTCTAACCCACTGTTAAGCAACAAACATACCTCAGCCAGTATAAAAACCAGGAATACCGCGTGCCATTATGGGGGCGGGGCTTTGCTATGAGCGGATCCAGCAGCTCACCAGCACCATTTTCCCTCTGCAGATCTACACAGACAGACTGGCAGGGAAGCGCAACCCCTCCACAAGGACTCCAGCTTGCCTCAGCGGTACCAGGGGGTCATAGCAAGGGGGGGGGGGGGGGGAGCAGTATTAGAATACTGAGCCTTTATTACAAATGCTTAGTTTGTGACCCAGCTACAATATAATTAGCTATAAGGGCGCTGTGTGACTGGATCCATCATACTCTGTGTCTCCCTAGGGGTCTCTGTGTGGGTTAACTGTGCTTTTAACCTATTCATCACTGTATGTGTGTGTGTTCTTTTACATTTACTATGTCAAAGGAGAGTGTCTCAATCTGGGGGATCACTGCCGTGTACTCAGGATAGTGGATCTGAACCAGTATGGTTAGATTCATTAAAAGAGATGATTTCAAATATTTCAAATAAATTATCCCAAAGTGAGGAGACGCAATACTTAAAGCCAGAGCCGGCAGAACCCGCTCAGCGAAGGGATGCAGTGCAGGTAGGCGCCAGGCAGGAGAGGCGCTCTATCTGCTCTGCATCCCTGCGCTGTTGTTTCCGGCGGGTGGTATTCAGTATGCCGACTGACTGGATCCCGGCGCACAGTATACCGGCGCCGGGATCCCGACAGCCGGCATACCGACACTTATTCTCCCTCGTGGGGGTCCATGACCCCCCTGGAGGGAGAATAATATAGCGTGGCGAGCGCAGCGAGCTCGCAAGGGGCTCATTTGCGCTCGCCACACTGTCGGTAAGCCGGCAGTCGGGCTCCCGGCGCCGGTATGCTGGTCGCCGGGAGCCCGACTGCCGGCAGATCGTAGTGAACCCGTTGCCGGCTGCCGCTGCGCCTATAACTGTACAAGCAGCGACAGCCGGCAGCCTGGATCGCAGATCTTCTAGTTCACCCACTCCAGCCCCGCCGCTGATGTCACCTCCTCCCATCCTGTGTCAGCGCTGTGATGCTAGTAAGGGGAGGTGTGGCGGCGGGACCAGCAAAGGACGGCTTCGGGAGCAGAGAGCTGCAATCACTGCTGACTGCAGTACTGCAAGGAGCCACTAGATGCCCCCATCTCTTTGGACAGAGCCATCTCATCACCTGACAGGACTCAGGAACAAAAGAGAGACTGCCCGGGACCAGTACAGAGGAACTAAAGTGAGTTTTCTTTTTATGTGTGATCATTAGAGATGAGCGCCTGAAATTTTTCGGGTTTTGTGTTTTGGTTTTGGGTTCGGTTCCGCGGCCGTGTTTTGGGTTCGAACGCGTTTTGGCAAAACCTCACCGAATTTTTTTTGTCGGATTCGGGTGTGTTTTGGATTCGGGTGTTTTTTTCAAAAAACACTAAAAAACAGCTTAAATCATAGAATTTGGGGGTCATTTTGATCCCAAAGTATTATTAACCTCAAAAACCATAATTTACACTCATTTTCAGTCTATTCTGAATACCTCACACCTCACAATATTATTTTTAGTCCTAAAATTTGCACCGAGGTCGCTGTGTGAGTAAGATAAGCGACCCTAGTGGCCGACACAAACACGGGGCCCATCTAGGAGTGGCACTGCAGTGTCACGCAGGATGTCCCTTCCAAAAAACCCTCCCCAAACAGCACATGACGCAAAGAAAAAAAGAGGCGCAATGAGGTAGCTGTGTGAGTAAGATTAGCGACCCTAGTGGCCGACACAAACACCGGGCCCATCTAGGAGTGGCACTGCAGTGTCACGCAGGATGGCCCTTCCAAAAAACCCTCCCCAAACAGCACATGACGCAAAGAAAAAAAGAGGCGCAATGAGGTAGCTGTGTGAGTAAGATTAGCGACCCTAGTGGCCGACACAAACACCGGGCCCATCTAGGAGTGGCACTGCAGTGTCACGCAGGATGGCCCTTCCAAAAAACCCTCCCCAAACAGCACATGACGCAAAGAAACAAAGAGGCGCAATGAGGTAGCTGTGTGAGTAAGATTAGCGACCCTAGTGGCCGACACAAACACCGGGCCCATCTAGGAGTGGCACTGCAGTGTCACGCAGGATGTCCCTTCCAAAAAACCCTCCCCAAACAGCACATGACGCAAAGGAAAAAAGAGGCTCAATGAGGTAGCTGACTGTGTGAGTAAGATTAGCGACCCTAGTGGCCGACACAAACACCGGGCCCATTTAGGAGTGGCACTGCAGTGTCACGCAGGATGTCCCTTCCAAAAAACCCTCCCCAATCAGCACATGATGCAAAGAAAAAGAAAAGAAAAAAGAGGTGCAAGATGGAATTGTCCTTGGGCCCTCCCACCCACCCTTATGTTGTATAAACAAAACAGGACATGCACACTTTAACCAACCCATCATTTCAGTGACAGGGTCTGCCACACGACTGTGACTGATATGACGGGTTGGTTTGGACCCCCCCAAAAAAGAAGCAATTAATCTCTCCTTGCACAAACTGGCTCTACAGAGGCAAGATGTCCTCCTCATCATCACCCTCCGATATATCACCGTGTACATCCCCCTCCTCACAGATTATCAATTCGTCCCCACTGGAATCCACCATCTCAGCTCCCTGTGTACTTTGTGGAGGCAATTGCAGCTGGTCAATGTCTCCGCGGAGGAATTGATTATAATTCATTTTAATGAACATCATCTTCTCCACATTTTCTGGATGTAACCTCGTACGCCGATTGCTGACAAGGTGAGCGGCGGCACTAAACACTCTTTCGGAGTACACACTTGTGGGAGGGCAACTTAGGTAGAATAAAGCCAGTTTGTGCAAGGGCCTCCAAATTGCCTCTTTTTCCTGCCAGTATACGTACGGACTGTGTGACGTGCCTACTTGGATGCGGTCACTCATATAATCCTCCACCATTCTATCAATGTTGAGAGAATCATATGCAGTGACAGTAGACGACATGTCCGTAATCGTTGTCAGGTCCTTCAGTCCGGACCAGATGTCAGCATTAGCAGTCGCTCCAGACTGCCCTGCATCACCGCCAGCGGGTGGGCTCGGAATTCTGAGCCTTTTCCTCGCACCCCCAGTTGCGGGAGAATGTGAAGGAGGAGATGTTGACAGGTCGCGTTCCGCTTGACTTGACAATTTTGTCACCAGCAGGTCTTTCAACCCCAGCAGACTTGTGTCTGCCGGAAAGAGAGATCCAAGGTAGGCTTTAAATCTAGGATCGAGCACGGTGGCCAAAATGTAGTGCTCTGATTTCAACAGATTGACCACCCGTGAATCCTTGTTAAGCGAATTAAGGGCTCCATCCACAAGTCCCACATGCCTAGCGGAATCGCTCCGTGTTAGCTCCTCCTTCAATGTCTCCAGCTTCTTCTGCAAAAGCCTGATGAGGGGAATGACCTGACTCAGGCTGGCAGTGTCTGAACTGACTTCACGTGTGGCAAGTTCAAAGGGCATCAGAACCTTGCACAACGTTGAAATCATTCTCCACTGCGCTTGAGACAGGTGCATTCCACCTACTATATCGTGCTCAATTGTATAGGCTTGAATGGCCTTTTGCTGCTCCTCCAACCTCTGAAGCATATAGAGGGTTGAATTCCACCTCGTTACCACTTCTTGCTTCAGATGATGGCAGGGCAGGTTCAGTAGTTTTTGGTGGTGCTCCAGTCTTCTGTACGTGGTGCCTGTACGCCGAAAGTGTCCCGCAATTCTTCTGGCCACCGACAGCATCTCTTGCACGCCCCTGTCGTTTTTTAAAAAATTCTGCACCACCAAATTCAAGGTATGTGCAAAACATGGGACGTGCTGGAATTTGCCCATATTTAATGCACACACAATATTGCTGGCGTTGTCCGATGCCACAAATCCACAGGAGAGTCCAATTGGGGTAAGCCATTCCGCGATGATCTTCCTCAGTTGCCGTAAGAGGTTTTCAGCTGTGTGCGTATTCTGGAAAGCGGTGATACAAAGCGTAGCCTGCCTAGGAAAGAGTTGGCGTTTGCGAGATGCTGCTACTGGTGCCGCCGCTGCTGTTCTTGCGGCGGGAGTCCATACATCTACCCAGTGGGCTGTCACAGTCATATAGTCCTGACCCTGCCCTGCTCCACTTGTCCACATGTCCGTGGTTAAGTGGACATTGGGTACAACTGCATTTTTTAGGACACTGGTGAGTCTTTTTCTGACGTCCGTGTACATTCTCGGTATCGCCTGCCTAGAGAAGTGGAACCTAGATGGTATTTGGTAACGGGGGCACACTGCCTCAATAAATTGTCTAGTTCCCTGTGAACTAACGGCGGATACCGGACGCACGTCTAACACCAACATAGTTGTCAAGGCCTCAGTTATCCGCTTTGCAGTAGGATGACTGCTGTGATATTTCATCTTCCTCGCAAAGGACTGTTGAACAGTCAATTGCTTACTGGAAGTAGTACAAGTGGGCTTACGACTTCCCCTCTGGGATGACCATCGACTCCCAGCGGCAACAACAGCAGCGCCAGCAGCAGTAGGCGTTACACGCAAGGATGCATCGGAGGAATCCCAGGCAGGAGAGGACTCGTCAGAATTGCCAGTGACATGGCCTGCAGGACTATTGGCATTCCTGGGGAAGGAGGAAATTGACACTGAGGGAGTTGGTGGGGTGGTTTGCGTGAGCTTGGTTACAAGAGGAAGGGATCTACTGGTCAGTGGACTGCTTCCGCTGTCACCCAAAGTTTTTGAACTTGTCACTGACTTATTATGAATGCGCTGCAGGTGACGTATAAGGGAGGATGTTCCGAGGTGGTTAACGTCCTTACCCCTACTTATTACAGCTTGACAAAGGGAACACACGGCTTGACACCTGTTGTCCGCATTTCTGGTGAAATACCTCCACACCAAAGAGCTGATTTTTTTGGTATTTTCACCTGGCATGTCAACGGCCATATTCCTCCCACGGACAACAGGTGTCTCCCCGGGTGCCTGACTTAAACAAACCACCTCACCATCAGAATCCTCCTGGTCAATTTCCTCCCCAGCGCCAGCAACACCCATATCCTCCTCATCCTGGTGTACTTCAACACTGACATCTTCAATCTGACTATCAGGAACTGGACTGCGGGTGCTCCTTCCCGCACTTGCAGGGGGCGTGCAAATGGTGGAAGGCGCATGCTCTTCACGTCCAGTGTTGGGAAGGTCAGGCATCGCAACCGACACAATTGGACTCTCCTTGTGGATTTGGGATTTCGAAGAATGCACAGTTCTTTGCTGTGCTGCTTTTGCCAGCTTGAGTCTTTTCATTTTTCTAGCGAGAGGCTGAGTGCTTCCATCCTCATGTGAAGCTGAACCACTAGCCATGAACATAGGCCAGGGCCTCAGCCGTTCCTTGCCACTCCGTGTCGTAAATGGCATATTGGCAAGTTTACGCTTCTCCTCCGACAATTTTATTTTAGGTTTTGGAGTCCTTTTTTTCTGATATTTGGTGTTTTGGATTTGACATGCTCTGTACTATGACATTGGGCATCGGCCTTGGCAGACGACGTTGCTGGCATTTCATCGTCTCGGCCATGACTAGTGGCAGCAGCTTCAGCACGAGGTGGAAGTGGATCTTGATCTTTCCCTAATTTTGGAACCTCAACATTTTTGTTCTCCATATTTTAATAGGCACAACTAAAAGGCACCTCAGGTAAACAATGGAGATGGATACTAGTTTACAATTATGGACTGCCTGCCGAGTGCAGACACAGAGGTAGCCACAGCCGTGAACTACCGTACTGTACTGTGTCTGCTGCTAATATAGACTGGTTGATAAAGAGATAGTATACTCGTAACTAGTATGTATGTATAAAGAAAGAAAGAAAAACCACGGTTAGGTGGTATATACAATTATGGACGGGCTGCCGAGTGCCGACACAGAGGTAGCCACAGCCGTGAACTACCGCACTGTACTGTGTCTGCTGCTAATATATAGACTGGTTGATAAAGAGATAGTATACTCGTAACTAGTATGTATGTATAAAGAAAGAAAAAAAAACCACGGTTAGGTGGTATATACAATTATGGACGGGCTGCCGAGTGCCGACACAGAGGTAGCCACAGCCGTGAACTACCGCACTGTACTGTGTCTGCTGCTAATATATAGACTGGTTGATAAAGAGATAGTATACTCGTAACTAGTATGTATGTATAAAGAAAGAAAAAAAACCACGGTTAGGTGGTATATACAATTATGGACGGGCTGCCGAGTGCCGACACAGAGGTAGCCACAGCCGTGAACTACCGCACTGTACTGTGTCTGCTGCTAATATAGACTGGTTGATAAAGAGATAGTATACTCGTAACTAGTATGTATGTATAAAGAAAGAAAAAAAAAACCACGGTTAGGTGGTATATACAATTATGGACGGGCTGCCGAGTGCCGACACAGAGGTAGCCACAGCCGTGAACTACCGCACTGTACTGTGTCTGCTGCTAATATAGACTGGTTGATAAAGAGATAGTATACTCGTAACTAGTATGACTATAAAGAAAGAAAAAAAAACCACGGTTAGGTGGTATATACAATTATGGACGGGCTGCCGAGTGCCGACACAGAGGTAGCCACAGCCGTGAACTACCGCACTGTACTGTGTCTGCTGCTAATATATAGACTGGTTGATAAAGAGATAGTATACTCGTAACTAGTATGTATGTATAAAGAAAGAAAAAAAAACCACGGTTAGGTGGTATATACAATTATGGACGGGCTGCCGAGTGCCGACACAGAGGTAGCCACAGCCGTGAACTACCGCACTGTACTGTGTCTGCTGCTAATATAGACTGGTTGATAAAGAGATAGTATACTCGTAACTAGTATGTATGTATAAAGAAAGAAAAAAAAACCACGGTTAGGTGGTATATACAATTATGGACGGGCTGCCGAGTGCCGACACAGAGGTAGCCACAGCCGTGAACTACCGCACTGTACTGTGTCTGCTGCTAATATATAGACTGGTTGATAAAGAGATAGTATACTCGTAACTAGTATGTATGTATAAAGAAAGAAAAAAAAAACACGGTTAGGTGGTATATACAATTATGGACGGGCTGCCGAGTGCCGACACAGAGGTAGCCACAGCCGTGAACTACCGCACTGTACTGTGTCTGCTGCTAATATATAGACTGGTTGATAAAGAGATAGTATACTCGTAACTAGTATGTATGTATAAAGAAAGAAAGAAAAACCACGGTTAGGTGGTATATACAATTATGGACGGGCTGCCGAGTGCCGACACAGAGGTAGCCACAGCCGTGAACTACCGCACTGTACTGTGTCTGCTGCTAATATAGACTGGTTGATAAAGAGATAGTATACTCGTAACTAGTATGTATGTATAAAGAAAGAAAAAAAAACCACGGTTAGGTGGTATATACAATTATGGACGGGCTGCCGAGTGCCGACACAGAGGTAGCCACAGCCGTGAACTACCGCACTGTACTGTGTCTGCTGCTAATATAGACTGGTTGATAAAGAGATGGTATACTCGTAACTAGTATGACTATAAAGAAAGAAAAAAAAACCACGGTTAGGTGGTATATACAATTATGGACGGGCTGCCGAGTGCCGACACAGAGGTAGCCACAGCCGTGAACTACCGCACTGTACTGTGTCTGCTGCTAATATAGACTGGTTGATAAAGAGATAGTATACTACTAATATTATATATACTGGTGGTCAGGTCACTGGTCACTAGTCACACTGGCAGTGGCACTCCTGCAGCAAAAGTGTGCACTGTTTAATTTTAATATAATATTATGTACTCCTGGCTCCTGCTATAACCTATAACTGGCACTGCAGTGCTCCCCAGTCTCCCCCACAATTATAAGCTGTGTGAGCTGAGCACAGTCAGATATATATATACATTGATGCAGCACACTGGGCTGAGCAGTGCACACAGATATGGTATGTGACTGAGTCACTGTGTGTATCGTTTTTTTCAGGCAGAGAACGGATATATTAAATAAAACAAACAACTGCACTGTCTGGTGGTCACTGTGGTCGTCAGTCACTAAACTCTGCACTCTCTTCTACAGTATCACAGCCTCAGGTCAATCTCTCTCTCTCTCTCTCAACCCTAATCTAAATGGAGAGGACGCCAGCCACGTCCTCTCCCTATCAATCTCAATGCACGTGTGAAAATGGCGGCGACGCGCGGCTCCTTATATAGAATCCGAGTCTCGCGATAGAATCCGAGCCTCGCGAGAATCCGACAGCGTCATGATGACGTTCGGGCGCGCTCGGGTTAACCGAGCAAGGCGGGAAGATCCGAGTCGCTCGGACCCGTGAAAAAAAACATGAAGTTCGGGCGGGTTCGGATTCAGAGAAACCGAACCCGCTCATCTCTAGTGATCATCCATCCATCCATCCATCCCTCCATCTTATACTGTATCTATGGGGGAGTGTATTTTAGCATAGCAGGGCTGCGATCACTTGTGCAGCCCTGCTATGCTAAAAAAGTTTAAAACAAAACAAGACCAGCCCTGCAGCTACTCACCAGTGCGACGGATCCAGCGATGATGTTCCCGGCTGTGACGTCAGACATCCGCCCTCCAAACGCCTGTATCCGCCTGTGTTGGACTCGCCACACATGGAAAACGGTGAGTATCCGCCCCCGAACGCCTCCTGCCTGTCCGTCTTCTTACGACCGCCGATGCGATCACATTTCTAGCTGGCAGCATCGCTTCCCGGCGTCGGCCGTCGCCAGGCAACGACGCGCGTGCGCAATGCGTCCGGTGCGCATGCGCAGTTCCGACCCATTCGCACCACAGCGAAGAACCGTTGTGTGCGAACGGGTCGTAATGACCCCCAATGTGCGGTGTAATGTGAACAAGATTGTGCTACTTTGTGGAGTAATTTGAATTGGTACTATTGTGTGGTCACACCCCACCCATTTCTTGCGGCGTGCGACTTCGGTGCGCACTGTCCCTTTATTAAGTATGGGAGGGTGCAAATTTATAGTTTGCAGGGAGGCGCCGAACACCCTTGCACCTGCCCTGCTTAAGGCAATCTGTTGATGACTTGATGAATAGAGATTCAGTGGTCATTCCAGTGTCTCAGACCCCTGCCATTTGAAGTGTACCATGGCCCAAATCATGCATGCTAATACCGATGATGATGATATATCAGACCCAGAGGAGGGTGAGGTGGACACGGGAGGGAGGGATGCTGCTTTGTCACAGGGAATACAGTCCCTGATAGAAGCTATTAGAGACGTCCTGCACATCCCTGTTAAGGTATCAGAGGACGAGGAGGAATCTTAATGTGAAAAAGAAATCCTCAGCTACTTAAATTAAATTCCCTATTTGAAGCAACTTGGGTAAATCCTGACAAGTAGTTTCAGGTCCCAAAACGGTTACTCACATCCTTCCCGTTTCCTCAGGATGATAGGAAAAATGGGAAAACCCACCGATAGTTGACGCATCGGTTTCTAGGCTGTCTTGCAAGATAGTTTCACCTGTTCCTGGGGCAGCTTCCTTGAATGATGCTGCAGACTGTAAGATTGAGACCACTTTTAAATCTCTGTACACAGCTGCGGGGGTGGCCCAGAGACCCACTATAGCTTGTGCATGGATCTCAAGGGCCATTGGAAAATGGTCGGGTAATCTAATTGACGGATTGGATTCCTTATTCTTACTCCTACAACATATACAGGATTCTGCTAACTTTATGGTGGAGGCCATAAAGGAAATTGGTTTACTGAATGCACGTACCACTGCCATGGCAGTGTCAGCACGCAAGGGCTTGTGGATACGCAAGTGGACTGCGGACGTGGATTCCAGGAAAGGGCGTGGAAAGCCTGCCTTTCACAGGTGAAGCCTTTTTTGGAGATGAACTGGATACGTGGATATCCAAGGCTACGGCGGGTAAGTCTACATACCTTCCTTCCGCAGCTCCCCCGACTATAAAATCCTACACTGCTCCAACTCTGCAGTCTTTTTCGGACAGCAAAGTTTAAAAACAAAACCAAAAGTTCTTCTACAGCCTTTAAAGGCAATAGAGGTAAACCCAGAAAACCAGCAACTGCAGGTTCACAGGAACAGAACCCCGGTTCTGCTTCCTCTAAGCCTTCAGCATGACGGGGGACCGCACTGCCTGGAAGACAGGCATGTGGGAGCCCGTTTTGAGACTCTTCATTCACATATGGGCAACGTCATGCCAGGATCCCTGGGTCAAAGATCTTGTAGCCTAGGTCTAAAGACTGGAGTTTCAGGTACTCCCACCTTACAGATTCTTCAAATCAGGCTTACCAGCTTTTCAAGAAGCAAGTATGACTTTACAAGGAGAAATTCTAAAACTGGTACAGACTCAGGTCATTGTTCCAGTTCCACTTCAGCTACAAGGTCAGGGTTATTATTCCAACCTGTTTGTAGTTCCGAAACCGAACGGTTCGGTAAGGCCCATTTTAAATCTCAAGTCGTTGAGCCCGTACTTACGGGTGTTCATGTTCAAGCTGGAGTCTCTGAGAGCGGTGATCTCAGGTCTGGAGGAATGGGAATTCTTGGTGTCTCTGGATATCAAGGATGCATACCTTCATATTCTGATTTTACCG
This sequence comes from Pseudophryne corroboree, assembly GCF_028390025.1. Lineage (NCBI taxonomy): Eukaryota > Metazoa > Chordata > Amphibia > Anura > Myobatrachidae > Pseudophryne > Pseudophryne corroboree. Next base: position 477,947,455 of record NC_086445.1, on the reverse strand, counting down.
CCTCATCAAGCTTATCTAAGGTTTGTCTTACAGGATGTCACTACCAGTTCCAGGCCCTTCCATTTGACCTCTCCACGGCACCGAGGGTGTTCACCAAGGTAATGGCAGAGAGGATGTTTCTCCTCCGCAAAAAGGGAGTGAACATTAGGGGTCATTCCGAGTTCATCACTAGCTGCCGTTGTTCGCAGCACAGCGATCAGGCTAAAAAGCTGCATTTCTGCGCATGCACCGCAATGCGCAGGCGCGTCGTACAGGTACAACAAGCATCGTGGATTTGCACAGAGTCTAACTAACATTCCTGTCGCACAGCCGAGCGCAGGAAAATTGACATGAAGTGGGCGTTTCTGGGTGGCAACTGACCGTTTTTAGGGATTGTTTGGCAAAACGCAGGAGTGGCAGAAAAAATGCAGGCATGGCTAGGCGTTCGCTAGGCGGGTGTGTGACGTCAAAAGCCGTCCCTCTGTCATTAGAATCAATGCACATGAAGAGTAACTACAGGGCTGGTCTTGTTTTGCACAAAAAGATTTTGCAGACGCTCTGCTGCACAAGTGTTCACACTTCTGCAAAGCGAAAATACACTCCCCAGTGGGCGGCGACAATGCGCTTGCACGGCTGCTAAAAACTGCTAGCGAGCGATCAACTCGGAATGACCCACATAATACCATACCTGGATGATCTGCTGATAAAAGCACCATCCAGGGAGAGGTTGTTAGACAACATTGTCCTCTCAATCCGACTGCTCCAGGATCACGGGTGGATTCGGAACCTACCAAAATGTCATCTGGAACCAACACGGAGGCTTCCGTTCCTGGGGATGGTACTGGATACGGAGGCACAGAAGGTGTTCCTTCCATTGGAAAAGGCATTGGTGATCCAATCGATGGTGCGGGATGTTCTACTTCTAAGATAAACCCGGATATCGGTGCATCAGCTGACGTGCGGTGGGGTGAGGCAGAGCCTTTCCTGTCATACTGAAGTTTGCACCAGAGTTTTTACTGTATAAAGTATATGTAAAATACAAAGAATATGTTTGAAATATCTTTTTGGTATTATTCTAATAATTTTTATAGCCAAAACTCTGTAGTAAAAAGTCTATGGCAGGTGAGGCAGTGCCTCACCTTGCAATCTTTTCCGCACCTCTCAGATCAAAACTCACAAAATTTCCAGGGGTTTATACTGCTGCACCTGTGTATAATGCCAGGATGTACCCTTTGTCTCATATATTGCGTTTAAATCTGTCTCTGGTGCTAGCTAGTGCCTCCTAAGCCATTTAGCTCACCGCACGTCTGGTGCATCTATGGTGCATCAGCCATTTAGCTCACCGCACGTTTGGTGCATCTATGCATTCGCCTTCTGGGGAAGATGGTGGCAGCTTATGAGGCGCTGCAGTACAGAAGGTTTCACGCAAGGCCCTTCCAGCTGGATGTGTTGGACAAATGGTCTGGATCGCATCTTCACATGCACCATAGGATCCTGTTGTCGACAAGAGCCAGGATTTCTCTTCTGTTGTGGCTTTAGACTTCTCACCTGTCTGAAGGCCGGAGGTTCGGAATTAAAAATTGGATTCTGCTAACCAGACGCAATCTTCAGAGGTTGAAGAGCAGTCACCCAGGGGGCACAGTTCCAAGGAAGATGGTCAAGTCAGGAAACCATTCTTCCATTCAACATTCTGGAATTAAGGGCCATATACAACGCCCTTCTACAGGCATCGCATCTTCTTCAAGATCAAGCCATTCTGGTTCAGTCGAACAATGTGACGGCAGTAACGTACATAAACTGACAGGGCGGAACGAAGAGCAGAGCAGCAATGTCAGAGGTAACAAGGATTCTCCTCTGGGCAGAAAGGCACGCTGTGGTGTTGTCCGCGATCTTCATTCTGGGAGTAGACAAGTGGGAAGCAGACTTCCTCAGCAGACACGACCTCCACCCAGGAGAGTGGGGCCTTCACCCAGAGGTGTTTCTGTGCTTGACACGTTGGTGGGGAATTCCACAAATTGACATGATGGCCTCTCGTCTCAACAAGAAGCTCAAGCGGTATTGTTCCAGGTCGTGGGACACACAAGCAGTGGCGGTGGACACTCTGGTGACTCCATGGGTCTACCAGATGGTGTACGTGTTTCCACCACTCCCATTGATCCCAAAGATTCTCAAAAGAATAAAAAGGGAAAAGGTTCAAGCAATTCTCATTGCTCCGGACTGGCCAAGAAGGACCTGTATGCGGATCTACTGGAGATGCTCCTAGAGGACCCGTGGCCTCTACCTCTTCGCGAGGACCTTCTCCAACAGGGGCCGTTTGTCTATCAAGACTTACCGCGGCTACGTTTGACGGCATGGAGGTTGAGCGTCAAATTCTAACCCTGATACAAGCCAGAAAGGGGGTAACATCTAAATATTACCACCGTATTTGGATAAATACTTCTCTTGGCAGGAAATTTCCTGCTGTGGAATTTCAACTGGGACATTTTCTCCTTTTTCTGCAGTCAGATGTGGATGTGGGCCTACGTTTGGGTTCCATAAAAGTCCAGATTTCGGCCTTATCCATTTTCTTCTAGAAACAATTGGCTTCTCTCCCTGAGGTTCAGACATTTTTGAAGGGGGTTCTGCACATCCAACCGCCCTTTGTGCCTCCTACGGCACCTTGGGATCTCAACGTGGTCTTGCAGTTCCTGCAATCGGAATGGTTTGAGCCTTTACAGGACGTAGACTTCAAGTTTCTTATGTGGAAGGCCATCACGCTGTTGGCCTTTGCTTCTGCGAGGCATGTGTCGGAGCTGGGGGCGTTGTCTCACAAAAGCCCCTATTTTTGATTTTCATGAAGATAGGGCTGAACTCAGAACTTGTCAGCAATTTCTACCAAAGGTGGTGTCTGCGTTTCATATCAACCAATCTATTGTGGTTCCGGAAGTTACCGACACCTCTGCTACTCCAAATAGAGAAAATAGGATTTTAATTACCTACCGGTAAATCCTATTCTTCTAGTCCGTGGAGCATACTGGGCGCCTGCCCAGTGCTTCGTTTCTTCCTGCACTGTTACTTGGTTAAGTATTGTTGGTTCAGCGGTTGCTGTTCCTGGTTTGAAGTTTGGTTAGCTTGGCTTTCCTCTAGTTTGTGTGTGTTGGTTCGGAATCTCACCACTATCCTTTTATATCCTTCTCTCATATTATGTCCATCTCCTCGGGCACAGCTTCCTAGACTGAGTCTGGTAGGAGGGACACAGAGGGAGGAGCCAGCCCACACTATCAAATTCCTAAAGTACCCATGGCTCCTAGTGGACCCGTCTATACCCCATGGTACTAATGTCGACCCCAGTATCCTCCACGGACTACGAGAAAAGGATTTACCGGTAGATAATTAAAATCCTATTTTTCCTGGTGTTTTGCACATGCGCAGTAGGAAAATCAATGAGAAAATAGCCGGCGTGCCATTTTCCCGGTGTTATGCACATGCGCTCTAGGTTCTAGAGACTCTAGTGCCCAGAGCTACAGCACAGACTGAGCCTGCGGGCCTCCTCCCCTCTAGATACATCCCTGATGAGGGAGATGTACTATGCATTGGAGAGTGATAAATTGGACAGAGAGAAACTACCAACCAATCAGCTCCTGTCATTTTTCAAACACACACTGTAACATGGCAATTAGGAGCTGAGTGGTTGGTACTTTATCTGTCACCTCTTTATGTCTCTCCAAGGCAGGACTAGCCCGAGCCTAATTTTTTTAGTAAGTGGATATAGATTTTGGTGCCTCTTGGTGGACTAAACACATATTTACATAACTAATTTACTTGGTGTGTGCAATATTGGGAGTAGAAGTAATAATGTAACAACGACACAAGGGAATCTGTAGATTAAAGAAAAATGTATAAAACACATATGGTTCACATGAAAATACATAGCCCCTTATTCATGTTGCACCACTGTAGAGCCCCTTTTACACGTTACACCACAGTAGAGCACCTTATATATGTTACACCACAGTAGAACCACTTATACACATTTCACCACAGTACAGACTATTATACTTGTAACACTAAAGTAGAGCCACTTATACACATTATGCCATGGTAGAGCCCCTTATACATATTACACCACAGTAGAGCTGCTATAAAAGTAGTTGTGAGATGAGCATGAGAGAGAGAGGGTATAAGAGAATGATAGATATAGAGCGAAATAGAAAGAAGGAGAGGACAAGAGAAAGAGAGGGAAGTAAGGACAGGAGAGAGAGATGAGGACAAGAGAGAGGATAAGAGAGACAGGGAGGTGTGGGTGAGAGAGAGATCCGAGATAGACAGGTGGTGATGAGAGAAAGAGGTGAAGACAAGAAAGAGACATGACAAGAGAAAGAGAGAGAGGTGAGTGAGATGTGAGGCGAGAGAGAAAGAGGAGAGAGAGGTGAGGTGAGATAGATAGGAGAGCGGTGAGGGCGAGAGAGGGGTGAGGATGAGAGGCAAGAGAGAGGTGAGGGTGAGAGGCAAGGGAGACAGAGAGAGGTGAGGATGAAAGGGAGAGAGACATGTGAGGACAAGAAAGATGGGTGTTGATGAGAGATGTGAGGACAAGAGAAAGAAAGAGAGAGAGTCTGCCACTCACCCTGGCAGGGGGCCGGCACACAGATCTCCTTTCCCCGTTGATAGTGGGCTTTTCCAGGCTTCTCCTGTCTCCCTGCAGTGCTGATGCTGCAACTGGCCCTGCTACTGGGGCTGGGACCTGGGAGGGACTACCTGGGTGACGCGTTTCCTCGGGTTCGGTATGAATGACTTCCGGACCGGATGCTGGCAGTGAAAATACCGCCACCAGCATTCCAAAGTATGAATTCCTGGCAGGGGTGAATTTGCTATACTAATACCTGAGCCTAATTCAGATCTGATTGCTGTGCTGCAAATTTGCAGAGGTCTGCAGTCAGATAGCCACCGCCCATAGAGAGTAAAAACCCACTATGTGCAAGTGTGCGAATGCATGTGTACGCTGTGCGAAAATTCCGCCAGATAGCGGACAGCTGCAAATCCATTCGCAACTCACTCACCATCAAATGATTTTTCCAGTCTGTGCGTATCCCAGGACTTACTAATGCAGTGTGATACAAACTGGCTGATCGGGGCCGGAGCTGACGTCACACACCCGCCAAGAAAACACTTGGGAACTCCTGCGTTTTTCCTGACACTCCCAGAAAATGTCCAGTTTCCTCCCACAAACGTCCTCTTCCTGTCAATCACCTTGCAAACGCCTTGCGATCTAAATTTTCGCACCAGTCTGTAGGTGTTTGGTGATGCGCCTGCGCATTGAGGTGCATACGCAGTCATTCGATAATCATCACTGTGCGAATTTGCACAACAATGATCAGGTCTGAATTGGGCCCTCTATCCCTACTTTCACGCAGACTAACCTCCCCCATTAATACCTAACCCTAACCTAGGGATGGCCATCGACCACCAATGATTCTGAATCATCGATGGTTTATTGCTGATGTCGAAAACTTTTGCCATCGATGGGAGAGAACCAGATGGTTTCCCTTCATCGAGGCACATCATAAATTAATATATATATATATATATATATATATATATATATATACATATTATTATTATTTTTTTGCAGGGCGGACTCAGAGCTTAGCCCAACCTCCGACCTCTGTGAAGCCACACCCTGGGCTGCGATTGGCCCATGGGTTATTTACTGAAATTACAGGGATGACCATCGATGAGTGAAACTATTGATGGTCTCCCATAACACTGTTGGTGACCATCGATGGCCATTCACAGTTTTACCATCAATGGCAACCATCGATGGTGAACACACTGATGGCATCCCTCCCCTAACCGCCCCGATGTGGTGCCTAACACTAAGCCCCCCTGTCCGCAGCCTAACCCTATCCTCCCACCCCCTGCAGCCTAACTCTAACCCCCCCGGTGTTGGCTAAATCTTACAACCCCCTATACTAACCCGAGCTTGGCGGCAGATCAGACCAAAGCAGACACTCACTGAGCCCCGTGCCACACTGCTTACATGCACAGGCCGTTTGCGATGGATTGCTTTGGCCTAGAGAGATGCGGGGACTGGTGGGGGAAGCAGAGTAGAGGGAGACTGAAAAACCGAGACTTGGAAGAGGCGTGCAATAGCAGACACAGCGCCACTGCTACAAGAGAATTAGTCAGTGGTGCTGGCCATGACCAGGAAGCGCTGGCGGGCAGCAGAAGCCATAGCCAGATTAAGGAAGGGGGGTGCAGGGCATACTGTACCCGGGCCCCCCTTTGTCAGGGGCCTCCCGGTCAGAGCACACTGCCATCACTAACTGTTCCTCTTATGCAACAGCAGAACCAGGCAGCCAGAATGAGAGCAGGACAGTATGCAGTGCAGGCAGAGACACAGGAGTATCAGGTTTCATGAACTATCGACAGGGCTTCCCAATCAGAGAAGAGATAGGAGGGTGGAGAGAGCTGTAAGTGACACAGTGAGCCTAGCTTCTCCTCCTCCCTGCCTGGGAGTCTGGGTCCTGTGTAACCTGCTATCTAATGAGGGTCTAGACAGAGACACACACACACACAGAGTCCTCCTTCGTCCTGTCCCAGTGTGCAAGTTAGCACAGAGGATACTGCTATTCTTGCATGCGACAAGATAAATTATAGATTTTCTATGTGCATTTTAAGGTTATTTAAGTTGCCTTCATTGTAGTACAATTAGGTGGAGCTATAAACAGTACCCAGGCATTATTAAACTATTAGTTTAAATCTAATATACACCATTGGTTTAAATTTAATACAGGTTGAGTATCCCATATCCAAATATTCCGAAATACGGAATATTCCGAAATACGGACTTTTTTGAGTGAGACTGAGATAGTGAAACCTTTGTTTTCTGATGGCTCAATGTACACAAACTTTGTTTAATACAAAAAGTTATTAAAAATATTGTATTAAATGACCTTCAGGCTGTGTGTATAAGGTGTATATGAAACTTAAATGAATTGTGTGTATGTTCACAAACTTTGTTTAATGCACAAAGTACATTATAACATTGGCTAAAATTACCTTCAGGCTGTGTGTATAAGGTGTATATGAAACATAAATGCATTCTGTGCTTAGACTTGGGCTCCATCGCCTTGATATCTAATTATGGTATGCAATTATTCCAAAATACGGAAAAATCCGATATCCAAAATACTCCTGGTCCCAAGCATTTTGGATAAGGGATACTCAACCTGTATACACAATCCATACATCCCAACATGACCCATTCCAGGAGGGACACAATGCTCTCTACCTGTCATGTCTGAGGTCTGACTCTGGACAGTAGAGATCTCAGGCGTAGGGGCAGAATGGTATGTGAACCTGGGAGCATTTATTAAGTTCTTGTACATTAACCAGGATGTGGTGTACTAGAGCATAGGTCAGAAGGCGTGACCCAAACAGAGATTGTAAAATAAAATAAGTATTTTATTCAGCACGCAAGATGGTATAGTTAGACTCAGATAATTGGTATCACAGATAATGCAGTAACTTAGGCATAGGGACTGAGGCAATGCTGTAGCAGATGTAACATTGATGGCAAGATGTAATATTGGATGTAGTGTGAACCACTAATGAAGTCTCAATATGGGTGAGCAAACAACAATAGACTTTAGATGTAGTGTGAACCACTGATGAAGTCCCAACATAAACAAGCACAGCAGCAGACTTGGGTGCAGTGTAAAACACTGATAAAGTCCCAATTAGAATGAGCACAAGGTTACTGACCACTGGAGATGAGATGGATACCGATGATACTGGATATTGGTACGGAGCACCACTGTAGCTTGAGATCGATGGCAGAACACAGATGGAGCTAGAGATCGATGGAGGAACACCGATGGAGCTAGAGATCAATGGCAGAACACCGATGGAGCTGAGTATTGATGGCGGAACACCGATGAGCCAGACAGAGCTGCAAGCTGGATGGAACTCATGTCTCAGGACAGAGTGGAATCTCCTGGAGCAAGGTAACCTGGAAGCAGCTGAGAACAAACACCCATACAGGGAATGACAATCATAGCACTGGCGACTAGGCAGTCCTAACCCAGCATTCTTTAGCAACCAGTGTGCAGGGATTGGCTGGGATGATCAGCTGTACAGCAGGATGCTCAGGATAGGCTCACTGGAATCAGATGACTGGATCAAACATGGCAGCCCCCATGTTTGGTTTAGAAGGAAAAGTATGTTTATGTTACATGTGGCTGCAGATCTGCCACACTATGCAGTGGACGCAAACCACGCTGATAGGAACTGGGCCTGGAGCGTAGTGACAGCTTGGACAGGCACTTGAGAGGTAAGAATGTCTGTTTAATTACCCGGACCGTGACACTACCTGGTCTTCCCTCTTATATTATGATTGCAATTTCCTGTGTTGAAACACTTTCTTATCAATTAAATAGTTCAACACAGGTGACACCAGGCATATATGCACAATCTAACATACACCGCTGCTCCACCAGGGTCCCCCTGTCTAAAGTGCCCCGGGCACCTCCAAGACTTAATCTTTTTGCAGCGGCTGTGCAAGATGGCGACCTTAAAATCTCAGCGCCAAGGCTTATTACACCTCCCCCCTTATGTTTGTAAATGACCACGAGCAGGGCCCTGTTCCCTCATATACTTTTCCATCACTTACTTAATCCATCTTCAACGGCACCAAGGGTGTCATTCCGAGTTGATCGCTCGCTAGCAGTTTTTAGCAGCCGTGCAAACGCATAGTCGCCGCCCACTGGGGAGAGTATTTTCGCTTTGCAGGAGTGCGAACGCCTGTGCAGCCACGCGGCAGCAAACACATTTTGTGCAAAACAAGACCCGCCCTGTAGTTACTTATCCTGTGCGATGATTGCTGCAACGAGTGACACGGTAATGACGTCAGATACCCGCCCAGCAAACGCCCGGCCACGCCTGCTTTTTTCCAAACACTCCCAGAAAACGGTCAGTTGACACCCATAAACGCCCTCTTTCTGTCAATCTCCTTGCGTTCGGCTGTGCAATTGGAATCGTTGCTAGAACCAGTGCAAAACCACAAAGGACTTCATACCCGTACGACGTGCATGCACATTGCGGTGCATACGCATGCGCAGATTAGCCATTTTTTTCAATGAACGTTACGCAGTGAACAACGGCAGCTAGCGATCAACTCGGAATGACCCCCCAAATCCCTTGGTTTTCTGCAACTCTGATATTCATTTCAGTGTCATCTGCTGATACAGCTATGTTTATGTACCCCACACTTGCCTAGTCTCCCGGAATGCCCGGGATGCTCCCGAAAATCGGGTGACCCTCCCGGCCCCCCGGAAGAACAGACAAGTCTCCCGATTCTTCAGGTTGCCCCTGCCCGTCCGCTCACTTAGTGTGTAAAGTGGGCAATCCGGGCAGTCGATGACGTGATTCTTGCTGAATCGCGTCATCATAGCCACGCCCCCAGCAGTATAATGCCGGTGATCGCGGCATTACAGAGCGGGGGGTGCCGATGTAACCCCGTCCCGCCTCCACCCCACCCCCATCCCGCCCCTGGTCCATCCAGTCCTCATGTCACAGCCCTCCCCTGCCCTCCTGCTGAGCCGACCTGGCTGCTCTCTCCCGGAGAGAGCAGCCAGAACGTCGGTATGTATGATGTACCCTGCACTTGTCCTATATTGTCTTCAACTGTCACTGTTTTCCTGTTTTGCTTATATTTTATGTACTCTGTAATTGGGCGCTGCGGATCCCTTGTGGATAATAAATAATATTTCATTGAAGTATTGGTTAAACACTCAAACCCCCCCCACCCCCCCACCCTTGCCTGTATTAAGTGAGACACTAGCAGAGGAAGGTAATTGGTAATTTGCATTGAAACAGGGAACAGTGTGCACATTTTATGACCAGATACATTGTCATTTTCCTTCAGAAAGCTTCCTAAAAGTTTGCGCGCCTCTGGGTAGGAGTTAAGCTTTCTCTTTTCACAAACTACAAACTGTATATATGATTGTTTGCCTTTAAAATATTTAAAGTATATTCTACTCCTCTGAGAAGTTTAGTTTGCCAGTAAAGAGCACAGACTCCTATAATATCTGTCAATTTTTTACTTATTATCAACTATATCATTACACCAAAGATATCCGGATAAGAGGACGACAGTGAAAAGATCGACAAACAATAGGTCAACACCAAATGTTCGACATGCATATGATTGACATGGTCAAAGGGTCAACAGCTACAAATGGTCAACATGAGTTTTTTTTTCTTCTTTTTTTTCTTTTTTTCGTACTTTTTCATACTGTAATATCCACGTGGACTACTATTTGGAATAGTAACTGTGCAGAGCTAAGCGAGGCATGTGAGGGGATACAGTGCACTAACTGGGGGTCCACGTGCTAGAAGTAGACATGTGCAGCGGGCACTTTTCGTGTTTTGGTTCTGGTTCCATGCTCGTGTTTTGGATCTGGATTGGTTTTGCCAAAACCACTCTCTCATGTTTTGGTTTTGGATCTGGCTGATTTTTGAAACGCCCCCCATAAAAACAGCTAAAATCACAGAATTTGGGGTTAATTTTGATCCTACAGTATTATTAACCTCAATAACATTAATTTGCACTCATTTCCAGTCTATTCTGAACACCTCACACCTCACAAAGGGGGTAATTCCAAGTTGATTGCAGCAGGATTTTTGTTAGCAATTGGGCAAAACCATGTGCACTGCAGGGGAGGCAGATATAACATGTGCAGAAAGAGTTAGATTTGGGTGGGTTATTTTATTTCTGTGCAGGGTAAATACTGGCTGATTTATTTTTACACTGCAAATTAGATTGCAGATTGAACACACACCACCCAAATCTAACTCTCTCTGCACATGTTATATCTGCCTCCCCTGCAGTGCACATGGTTTTGCCCAATTGCTAACAAAAATCCTGCTGCGATCAACTTGGAATTACCCCCAATATTGTTTTTAGGCCTAAAAGTTGGACCGAGGTGGCTGGATGACTAAGCTAAGCGACACAAGTGTGCGGCACAAACAGCTGGCCCATCTAGGAGTGGCACTGCAGTGGCAGACAGGATGGCAGATTTAAAAAATAGGTCCCAAACAGCACATGATGCAAAGAATAAAAAGAGGTGCAATTACGTAGCTGCATGGCTAAGCTAAGCGACAAAAGTGTGCGGCGCAAACACCTTACCCATTTAGGAGTGGCACAATGGCAGACAGGCTGGCACTTAAAAAAACTAGGCCCCAACAGCACATCATGCAAAGAAGTAAAAGAGGTGCAATGAGGTAGCTGTATAACTAAGCTAAGCGACACAAGTGTGCGGCACATACACCTGGCCCATCTAGGAGTGGCACTGCAGTTGCAGAAAGGATGGCACTTAAAAAAACTAGGCCACAAGCAGCACATCATGCAAAGAAGAAAAAGAGGTGCAATAAGGTAGCTTAATAATATGCAGCACAGGCGAGCATACCCCTACACCCAGTGGCGGAACTAGCGAGCGGTGGGCCCATGTGCGACAAAATGGCTTGCCCCCCCCCCCCCATCCCATCCAAGTCCACCCCCTCACCCCTGGAGAGGATCTGGTGAGAGGGACCTGCTCAGGGAAGTGGATACCTAGCAACAGTGCCGTAACTAGACATTTTAGCACTGTGTGCAAGAAACGGCATCGGAGCCCCACCCCTGCATGCAAAACAGGGGCAGTGCGCACCGTAGGCGCGCGCAAAAATACATAGTGGCGTGGCTTCGTGGGGAAGGGGTGTGGCCACAAAATAATACCAATTCATAAAACGGTGAACAGTAGTCTCCATTGTTCAAATTACGCCGCACAGTAGCACCACTACACCAGGTAGAGACCCTTTTACACCTTACGGCAGACATATTCCTCTTTTTACACATTACAGCAGACAGCGTACCCTTTTTACACATTACGGCAGACAGCGTCCCCCTTTTTTACACATTACGGCAGACAGCGTCCCCCTTTTTTACACATAACGGCAGACAGCATCCCCCTTTTTTACACATAACGGCAGACAGCGTGCCCTTTTTACACATAGCAGCAGACAGCGTGCTCTTTTTACACATAACGGCAGACAGCGTGCACTTTTTACACATAACGGCAGACAGCGTCCCCTTTTTACACATAGCGGCAGACAGCGTACACTTTTTACACATAACGGCAGACAGCGTGCCCTTGTTACACATAGCGGCAGACAGAGTACACTTTTTTCTTTTCACATAACGGCAGACAGCGTGCCCTTGTTAAACATAGCGGCAGACAGCGTACACTTTTTACACATAACGGCAGACAGCGTGCCCTTTTTACACATAATGGCAGACAGCGTCCCCTTTTTACACATTACAGCAGACAGCGTGCCCTTGTTACACATTACGGCAGACAGCATGCCCTTGTTACACATTACGGCAGACAGCGTGCCCTTGTTACACATTACGGCAGACAGCGTGCCCTTGTTACACATAATGGCAGACAGCGTCCCCTTTTTCACATTACGGCAGACAGCGTGCCCTTGTTACACATTACGGCAGACAGCGTGCCCTTGTTACACATTATGGCAGACAACGTGCCCTTGTTACACATTACGGCAGACAGTGTGCCCTTGTTACACATTACGGCAGACAGCGTGCCCTTGTTACACATTACGGCAGACAGCATCCCCCTTTTTACACATTACGGCAGGCAGATTCCCCCCTTTTTACACATTGGGGCAGGCAGATTTCCCCTTTTTACACATTACGGCAGGCAGATTCCCCCTTTTCACACATTACGGCAGGCAGATTCCCCCTTTTTACACATTGTGGCAGGCAGATTCCCCCTTTTTACACATTGCGGCAGGCAGATTCCCCCTTTTTACACATTGTGGCAGACAGTCCCCCTTTTTTGTAGAAAGGAAAGAGAGAAAGAGAGAAAGAAAGAGAGAAAGAAAGAAAGAAAGAAAGAGAGAAAGAAAGAAAGAAGAATTATACTTACCCTCTCCGCTGGCTCAGGCTCCTCGGTGCAGCGTCAGACGATTCCCGGGCAGGAGAGAAGGAGGAGGAGGGAGGTGGAGGAGGGAGCCGTGTTATTGGTGGAGGCGCTGCTGCTGCTGCCCCTCTGCTTCACTATAGGCTGTTCTCGGAAGACAGCCTATAGTGAAGCAGAGGGGCAGCAGCAGCAGCGCCTCAACCAGTATCAAAGCGCTGCTGCGGCTCCCTCCTCCACCTCCCTCCTCCTCCTTGCCCGCAGCGCACAGTGGCATGCAATGAGTCAGTTTGACTCATTACATGCTTTGGGCCCCTGGACAGAGGCGGGCCCCAGTGCAACGCACTGGTTGCACTGGCAGTAGTTCCGCCTCTGCCTACACCACACATTGCAAACCCTGTAAAAATGATTTGCATAATAATATAAGTAATGTATATAACCCTTGTATTTGGAGTAAATATTATACATAACAGGACAACACCACTGGACTTATTGCAGCACAAGACACCACCACTGGACTGATGCAGCACAAGACAGCACCACTGGAATGGACTTATATGGCAGTACCCCTGGACATATACGGCAGTACCCCTGGAGTTGCACTGCAGTGTCAGACAGAATGATAATAAACTAGTCTCCAAACAGCACATGATGCAAAGAAGAAAAGGAGGTGCAAGATGGAATTGTCCTTGGGCCCTCCCACCCACCCTTATGTTGTATAAAAAGGACACGCACACTTTAATAAACCAACCATTTCAGCGACAGGGTCTGCCATACGACTGTGGCTGAAATGACTAGTTTGTTTGGGCCCTCACCAAAAAAGAAGCAATCAATCTCTCCTTGCGCAAACTGGCTCTACAGACGCAAGATGTCGACCTATTCCTCATCCTCCTATTCCTCACCTCTTTCAGTGTGTACTTTTTCCTCCTCAGAGAGTATAAATTTGTCCCCACTGGAATCCACCATCACAAGTCCCTGTGTACTTTCTGGAGGCAATTGCTGGTAAAGGTCTTCCCTGAGGAATTTACAATTCATCTTGCTGAACATCATCTTCTCCACATTTTGTGGAAATTACTTCCTACGCCGATCGCTGACAAGGTTACTGGCTGCACAAAACACTCTTTCGGAGTACACACTGGAGGGGGGGCAGCTTTGGTAAAATAAAGCAAGTTTGTGCAAGGGCATCCAAATTTCTTCTATTTCCTGCCAGTATATGTACGGACTATCTGACATGCCTACTTGGATGCTGTCACTCATATAATCATCCACCATTCTTTCAATGGTGACATAATCATATGCAGTGACAGTAGACATGTCAGTAATCGTTGGCAGGTCCTTCAGTCTGGACCAGTGACGTGCGGTGAGGTCACTGGTTGGGGAGGCACTGGCAGCTAAGAAGCCCCCCCCCCCCCCCCCCCCCCCACCTGAAAAAAAACAAAAAACTGTGTGGTCCCCCGACACACCAGTAAAACCAGCACCAGGCAGAACCAGCCAGGGGGAGTAATGCCATAGCAGGGGAGACACTCAGTGTGGGGTCCCCCTGCCATAACATTAATCTGCCCCCCAGCCAGTCAGCCCAGGGTTGGAATTACTCGGAAAGTGGGAACCCCAAAAAATAAAAATGGGGTCCCCCCTCCCGAGCAACAACCAGCACTGGGCTGATAGCCCAGTGCTATGCCCCGCACCCCTGGTGGCGGTGGGTGCGGGGTTCATTGTGTTAATATTGTTCTTTACAGGTGGCCTACAGGTCCCAGCAAGCCTGCCCCAGCAAGCTGGCACTTGGAGAACCACAAGTGCCAGCATGCCTGGACACAAAGGGCCTGCTGGCACCTGTAGTCCACCTGCAAAGAATAGTAATATTGTTCTTTACAGGTAGCCTACAGGTCCCAGCAAGCCTGCCCCAGCATGCTGGCACTTGGAGAACCACAAGTGCCAGCATGCCTGGACATAAAGTGCCCGCTGGCACCTGTAGTCCACCTGTAAAGAAAATATTAAAATAAAAACACCACACTGTCTTAAAAATAAACTTTATTAAACTGGGTCTTCACCTGGGGGCGGCGGCCTTTAAGCTCTTTTGCGTGGCCGCCGCCTTCCCAGGGCTTCCGGCGTCTTCACCTGGGGGGGCGCCACCCCCCCAGGGCTTCCAGCGTCTTCACCTGGTGGGCGGCGGCTGCTAAGCTCTTTTGCATAGCCGCCGCCCAGCCAGGACTTCCAGCCGTCTTCATTCTTCAGGAGCTCTTCACAGCTCCTCCTCCGCCGTCGGACTGACTCTCCTCCGCCTCGCGCTGACTTATATAAGTCAGCCGGCGGGGGCGGGGAGATGACGCGGCGAGCCGTGATTGGCTCGCGGCGGCCATCTTGAATTTCAAAAATGACGCTGAGGCGCCATTTTTGAAACTGGAACCGCTCCGCTGCCAAACTCTGCATAATAAAGGTATTTCCGCCGCCACACCACCGCCGCAACCCGCTCCGCCGACGCCCGCTCCACCGCCGCATCCCGCCGCCCGCACCATCGCCGCATCCCGCCGCCCGCACCTCCTCCCCCGCGTCGCACACACAGTGATTGACAGCGGATCCAGTGACGGATCCGCTGGCCAATCACTGTGGCCTCACTGACAGGGACGTGCTTTCATAGGTTGAAAGCACGTCCCTGTATGAAAGCGGCACCACTAATGGTGCCGCTTTCCCATACATTTTCAATGGGCTTTTACAGCCCATGGATAGTCACCGCCCGTACCCGCCCCCCGCTCCCCATACTTTCCCCTGTGACAACGGGAGGCACCACGATCGGTGCCTCCCAAACACATACAGAGGGGAGCAACGTAAAGAATAATATAAAGAAGATACATATGACACAGAATATGTGTCATATGCATCTTCTTTGTATTATCTTAATCATTATGACAGGGGAGGCACTGCCTCCCCTGCCTCCCCTGACTGCACGTCCCTGGTCTGGACCAGATGTCATTACTCGCTCCTGACTACCCTGCATCACCACCAGCGAATGGGCTAGGAAATCTTATCTTGTTCCTCGCAGCCCCAGTTGTAGGAGAAAATGAAGGAGGAGCTGTTGACGTGTCACGTTCCGCTTGAGTTGACAATTTTCTCACCAGCAGGTCTTTGAACCTCTGCAGACTTGTGTCTGCCGGAAAGAGAAATACAACGTAGGCTTTACACCTAGGATCGAGCACAGTGGCCAAAATGTAGTGCTCTGATTTCAACAGATGGACCACCCTTGAATCCTGGCAAAGCGAATTAAGGGCTCCATCCACAAGTCCCACATACTTTGCGGAATCGCTTTGTGTTAGCTCCTCTTTCAATTTCTCCAGCTGCTTCTGCAAAAGCCTGATGAGGGGAATGACCTGACTAAACTGGCAGTGTCTGAACTGACTTCATGTGTGGCAAGTTCGAAGTGTTGGAGAACCTTGCACATGACGGAAATCATTCTCCACTGCGCTTGAGTCAGGTGCATTCCGCCTCCTTTGCATATATCGTAGGTGGATGTATAGGCTTGAATGGCCTTTTGCTGCTCCTCCGTCCTCTGAAGCATATACAGTGTTGAATTCCACCTCGTTACCACCTCTTGCTTCAGGTGATGGCAGGGAAGGTTTAGGAGTGTTTGCTGGCACTGCATTCTTCGGCACGCGGTGGCTGAATGTCAAAAGTGGCCTGCAATTTTTCGGGCCAGTGACAGCATCTCCTGCACGCCCCTGTCATTTTTAAAAAAATTCTGCACCAGCAAATTAATTGTATGTGGCAAACATGGGACTTGCTCGAATTTGTCCAGATGTAATGCACACACAATATTGGTGGCGTTGTCCGATATCACAAATTCTCAGGAGAGTCTATGTGGAGTAAGCCATTGTGCGATGATGTCCCTCAGTTTCTGTAAGAGGTTGTCAGTGGTGTGCCTCCCACGGAAAGCAGTGATACATAGCATAGCCTGCTAGGAACGAGTTCCTGCGGAGGCAATACATCTACCCAGTGGGCTGTCACAGTCAAATAGTCATTAGTCTGTCCTGTTCCACTTGTCCACATGTCCGTGGTTAAGCGGACAGTGGGTACAACTGCATTTTTTAGGACACTGACGTCTCTGTACATTCTCGGTATCGCCTGCCTAGTGAAGTGGAACCTAGATGGGATTTGGTACCGCAAACACACTACCTCAGACAATTCTCTAAGTCCCACTGAACTAATGGCGGATACCGGACGCAGCCTAATACCAAGGCCTCAGTTATCCGCTTTGCAACAGGATGACTGCTGTCATATTTCATCTTCCTCACAAAGGACTGTTGGACAGTCAATTGCTTAGCTGAAGTAGTACAAGTAGTCTTCCGACTTCCCCTCTGAGATGATGATCGACTCCCAACAGCAAAAACAGCAGGGGCAGCAACAGCAGCAGTAGCACTCAAGGATCCTCCAGAGGAATCGCGGTTAGGAGAGGACTCCTCAGTCTTGGCAGTGACATGGCCTGCAGGACTACTGATGTTCCTGACTGAGGACGAAGTTGATGTTGAGGGAGTTGGTGGTGTGGCTTGCAGGAGCTTGGGTACAAGAGGAAGAAGGGATTTAGGTGTCAGTGGACTGCTTACGCTCTTACCCCAAGATTCACAACTTGACACTGACTTCTGATGAATGTGCAGCAGGTGACGTATAAGGGAGGATGTTCCTAGGTGGTTAACGTCCTTACACCTACTTATTACAGATTGACAGAGGCAACACATAGCTTGACACCTGTTGTCCGTATTTGTGGCGAAATAATTCCACACCGAAGAGTGCTTTTTTGGTATTTTGCCCAGGCATCACAATGTGCTTATTCATCCTATGGACAACAGGTGTCTCCCCTGGTGCCTGATTTAAACAAACCCCATCACCATCAGAATCTCCATTGTCAACTTCCTCCTCAGCGCCAGCAACACCCATATCCTCATCTTGGTGTACTTCAACAGTGACATCTTCAATTTGAATATCAGAAACTGGACTGTGGGTGCTACTTCCAGCACTTGCAGGGGGCGTGCAAATGGTGGAAGGAGTCACCTCTTCCTGTCCAGTGTTGGGAAGGTCAGGCATCATAACCGCCGACACACTTGGACTCTCTTTGGGGATTTGTGATACCATCATAGAACGCACAGTTCTTTGCTGTGCTTTTGCCATCTTAACTCTTATCATTTTTCTAGCGGGAGGATGAGGGCTTCCATCGTCATGTGAAGCTGAACCACTATTCATGAACATAGGCCAGGGCCTTAGCCATTCCTTGGCACTCCTTGTCGTAAATGTCATATTGGCAACTTTACGTTTCTCCTCAGACCATTTAAATTTTAGTTTTTTGGGTCATTTTACTGAACTTTAGCTTTTTGGATTTTACATGCCCTCTACTATCACATTGGGCATCGGCCTTGGCAGACGACGTTGATGGCATTTCATCATCTATGTCATGACTAGTGGCAGCAGCTTCAGCACTAGCAGGAAGTAGTTCTTGATATTTCCCTTTTTTATCCTCCAAATTTTTGTGCGCCATTATTTTTCCTGAGTTATATTACAATATGCTGTATAGGAGAGCGTACCTCTACACCCTGTGAAAATTATTTGGATTAAATATTAAAAACCCCTTTATTTGGAGTAAATAATATACAGCACAGGACAGCACCTCTGAACTTATATGGCAGCACCACTGGACTGGATTTATACGGCAGTATTAATGGAATTATATGGCAGAATCACTAGAATTATACGGCAGTTCCACTGGACATATACGGCAGTACCACTGGACTGGATTTATACGGCAGTATCACTGGATTTATATGCCAGTACCACTGGAATTATATGACAGTACCACTGGAATTATATGACAGTATCATTGGAATTATATGGCAGTATCACTGGATTTATACGGCAGTACCACTGGACTGGATTTATACGGCAGGATCACTGGACGTATACGACAGTACCACTGGAATTATATGCCAGTATCACTGGAATTATACAGCAGTATCACTGGAATTATACGTCAGTATCACTGGAATTATACGTCAGTGCCACTGGACTTATACTGCAGTACCACTGGACTGGATTTAAACACCAGTACCACTGGATTTATGCAGCAATACCACTGGAATTATACGGCAGTACCACTGGAAATATACAGCAGTATCACTGGAATTATATTGCAGTACCACTGGATTTATACGGCAGTACCACAGTACTGGACTTATACGGCAGTACAACTTGACTGGATATTTACAGCAATACCACTAGAGTCGATTTATACAGCAGTATCACTGGATTTATACGCCAGTACCACTGGAATTATACGGCAGTATCACTGGACTGGATTTATATGGCACGATCACTGGATTTATACGTTAGCACTACTGGAATTATACGCCAATACCACAGGAATTATCTGGCAGTATCACTGGAATTATATGGCAGTACCACTGGAATTATACGGCAGTAGCACTGGACTGGATTTATACGGCAGTATCACTGGACTTGCACGCCAGTACCACTGGAATTATATGTCAGTATCACTGGAATTATACAGCAGTATCACTGGAATTATACGGCAGTACCACTGGAGTTATACGGCTGTATCACTGGAATTATTTGGCAGTACCACTGGAATTATATGGCGTTACCACTGGACTGGATTTATACACCAGTACCACTGGAATTATACGACAGTACCACTGGAATTATACGGCAGTATTACTGGAATTATACAGCAGTATCACTGGAGTTATACGGCAGTACTACTGGACTTTATTTATACTGCAGTACCACCGGAATTATATTGCAGTATAACTGGAATTATACGGCAGTATCACTGGATTTATACGACAGTACCACTGGATTTATACGGCAGTACCACTGGACTAAATTTATACGGCAGTATCACTGGACTTATACGCCAGTACCACTGGAATTTTTCGGCAGTATCATTGGAATTATACGGCAGTACCACTGGATTTATATGGTGTTACCACTGGACTTGATTTATACACCAGTACCACTGGAATTTTACAACAGTACCACTGGAATTATACGGCAGTACCACTGGAATTATACAGCAGTACCACTGGAATTATACGGCAGTATCACTGGAGTTATACGGCAGTACCACTGGACTTTATTTATACGGCAGTACCACTAGAATTATACGGCAGTATAACTGGAATTATACGTCAGTATCACTGGAATTATATGGTAGTATTACTGGAATGATACGGCAGTACCACTGGAATTATACAACAGTACCACTGGACTTATACTGCAGTACAACTGGACTGGATTAATATGGCAGTATCACTGGATTTATACACCAGTACCACTGCAATTATACGGCAGTACCACTGCAATTATACAGCAGTATCACTGGAATTATACGGCAGTACCACTGGATTTATATGGCAGTACCACTGGACTGGACTTATACGGCAGTACCACTGGACTTGGATTTATACAGCAGTACCACTAGACTGGATTTATACAGCAGTATCACTGGATTCATACGCCATTACCACTGGAATTATACGGCAGTATCACTGAAATTATACGGCAGTACCACTGGACGTATACGGCGTTACCACTGGACTTGATTTATACACCAGTACCACTGGAATTATACGACAGTACCACTGGAATTATACGGCAGTATCACTGGAATTATACGGCAGTATAATTGGAATTATATGACAGTATCACTGGAATTATACGGCAGTATCACTGGAATTATACATCAGTACCACTGGACTTATACTGCAGTACAACTGGACTGGATTTATACGGCAGTATCACTGGATTTATACACCAGTACCACTGGAGTTATACGGCAGTACCACTGGAGTTATACAGCAGTATCACTGGAATTATATGGCAGTACCACTGGATTTATATGGCAGTACCACTGGACTGGACTTATAAGGCAGTACCACTGGACTTGGATTTATACAGCAGCACCACTAGACTGCATTTATACAGCAGTATCACTGGATTTATACGCCAGTACCACTGGAATTATATGGCAGTATCACTGGACTGGATTTATATGGCAGTATCACTGGATTTATACGCTAGTACCACTGGAATTATATGACAATACCACAGGAATTATATGGCAGTATCACTGGAATTATATGGCATTACCACTGGAATTATACGGCAGTACCACTGGAATTATACGGCAGTACCACTGGACTGGATTTAAACAGCAGTATCACTGGACTTGTACGCCAGTACCACTGGAATTATACAGCAGTATCACTGGAATTTTATGGCAGTACCACTGGACTTATATGGCAGTACCACTGGACTGGAATTATACGGCAGTATCACTGGAATTATACAGCAGTATCACTGGAATTATACGGCAGTACCACTGGACTGGATTTATACGGCAGTGTCACTGGATTTATACATCGGTACCACTGGAATTATACAGCAGTATCACTGGAATTATATGGCAGTATCACTGGAATTATACAGCAGTATCACTGGAATTATACGGCAGTACCACTGGATTTATACGACGTTACCACTGGACTTTTACGGCAGTACCACTGGACTGGATTTATACAGCAGTATCACTGGATTTATACGCCACTACCATTGTAATTATATGGCAGTATCACTGGAATTATATGGCAGTATCACTGGAATTATACAGCAGTATCACTGGATTTATACGCCAGTACCACTGGATTGATACGGCAGTACCACTGGATTTATACGGAAGTACCACTGGACATATACAGCAGTACCACTGGACATATACGGCAGTACCACTGGACATATACGGCAGTACCACTGGAATTATATGGCAGTACTACTGGATATATATGGCAGTACTACTGGACATATATGGCAGTACCACTGGATATATATACGGCAGTATCACTGGATTTATATGGCAGTACTGCTGTACATATACGGCAGTATCACTGGACATATACGGCAGTACCGCTGGACATATACGGCAGCACAGGGACACCACCACTGGACTGGTGCAGGACAACACAGCACCACTGCAATGGACTGGATTTAGCACTGGACATATGGCAGCAGAGGACACCACCACTGTGACTGGACTGATGCAGCACAATACACCACCACTGAACTGCTGCAGCACAACACAGCACCATTGGACTGGACTGGACTAATACAGCAGCACTGGACATATGCAGCAGAGGACACCACCACTGTGACTGGACTGATGTAGCACAAGACACTACCACTGTACTGATTCAGGACACTGAAGGACACTGAGGATGGAGACACATCCTCTCGCTACACTCTCCAATACAGGAGTGAAAATGGCGGCGACGAGCGGCTCCTTATATGGAATCCAGACCCCGCGAGAGTCCGACAGCGGGATGATGACGTTTTGCCTCGTTCTGGTTTCCGATTCAGACGGAAAAACCCGAGCCTGACTCAAATCTGGGCTCGGGTAGTGAACTTCGGGGGGGGGGGGGCTCAGTTCTCAGGGAACCGAACCCGCTCATCTATAGCTGGAAGGAACTTTTACACCAATAAAACCATCAAAAACGCATGTCGACGTTTTCATGTGTCAACTATTTCCATGTGAACCTGTCAACCCTGTTGACCTTTTGATCATGCCAACCTTGTGCATGTTGACTTTCTGACTGTTGACCCCTGGATCTACTGTATAATAGAGATGTGCACTTGAAATTTTTCGGGTTTTGGTTTTGGGTTCGGTTCCGCGGCCGTGTTTTGGGTTCGACCGCGTTTTGGCAAAACCTCACCGAATTTTTTTTGTCGGATTCGGGTGTGTTTTGGATTCGGGTGTTTTTTTTAAAAAAACACTAAAAAACAGCTTAAATCATAGAATTTGGGGGTCATTTTTATCCCAAAGTATTATTAACCTCAAAAACCATAATTTCCGCTCATTTTCAGTCTATTCTGAATACCTCACACCTCACAATATTATTTTTAGTCCTAAAATTTGCACCTAGGTCGCTGGATGACTAAGCTAAGCGACCCTAGTGGCCGACACAAACACCGTGCCCATCTAGGAGTGGCACTGCAGTGTCACGCAGGATGGCCCTTCCAAAAAACACTCCCCAAACAGCACATGACGCAAAGAAAAAAAGAGGCGCAATGAGGTAGCTGTGTGAATAAGATAAGCGACCCTAGTGGCCGACACAAACACCGGGCCCATCTAGGAGTGGCACTGCAGTGTCAGGCAGGATGGCCCTTCCAAAAAACCCTCCCCAAACAGCACATGACGCAAAGAAAAAAAGAGGCGCAATGAGGTAGCTGTGAGAGTAAGATAAGCGACCCTAGTGGCCGACACAAACACCGGGCCCATCTAGGAGTAGCACTGCAGTGTCACGCAGGATGGCCCTTCCAAAAAACCCTCCCCAAACAGCACATGACGCAAAGAAAAAAAGAGGCGCAATGAGGTAGCTGTGTGAGTAAGATAAGCGACCCTAGTGGCCGACACAAACACCGTGCCCATCTAGGAGTGGCACTGCAGTGTCACGCAGGATGGCCCTTCCAAAAAACCCTCCCCAAACAGCACATGACGCAAAGAAAAAAAGAGGCGCAATGAGGTAGCTGTGTGAGTAAGATAAGCGACCCTAGTGGCCGACACAAACACCGGGCCCATCTAGGAGTGGCACTGCAGTGTCACGCAGGATGGCCCTTCCAAAAAACCCTCCACAAACAGCACATGACGCAAAGAAAAAAAGAGGCGCAATGAGGTAGCTGTGTGAGTAAGATCAGCGACCCTAGTGGCCGACACAAACACCGGGCCCATCTAGGAGTGGCACTGCAGTGTCACGCAGGATGGCCCTTCCAAAAAACCCTCCCCAAACAGCACATAACGCAAAGAAAAAAAGAGGCGCAATGAGGTAGCTGTGTGAGTAAGATAAGCGACCCTAGTGGCCGACACAAACACCGTGCCCATCTAGGAGTGGCACTGCAGTGTCACGCAGGATGGCCCTTCCAAAAAACCCTCCCCAAACAGCACATGACGCAAAGAAAAAAAGAGGCGCAATGAGGTAGCTGTGTGAGTAAGATAAGCGACCCTAGTGGCCGACACAAACACCGTGCCCATCTAGGAGTGGCACTGCAGTGTCACGCAGGATGGCCCTTCCAAAAAACCCTCCCCTAACAGCACATGACGCAAAGAAAAAAAGAGGCGCAATGAGGTAGCTGTGAGAGTAAGATAAGCGACCCAAGTGGCCGACACAAACACCGGGCCCATCTAGGAGTGGCACTGCAGTGTCACGCAGGATGGCCCTTCCAAAAAACCCTCCCCAAACAGCACATGACGCAAAGAAAAAAAGAGGCGCAATGAGGTAGCTGTGTGAGTAAGATAAGCGACCCTAGTGGCCGACACAAACACCGTGCCCATCTAGGAGTGGCACTGCAGTGTCAGGCAGGATGGCCCTTCCAAAAAACCCTCCCCAAACAGCACATGACGCAAAGAAAAAAAGAGGCGCAATGAGGTAGCTGTGTGAGTAAGATAAGCGACCCTAGTGGCCGACACAAACACCGTGCCCATCTAGGAGTGGCACTGCAGTGTCACGCAGGATGGCCCTTCCAAAAAACCCTCCCCAAACAGCACATGACGCAAAGAAAAAAAGAGGCGCAATGAGGTAGCTGTGTGAGCAAGATAAGCGACCCTAGTGGCCGACACAAACACCGGGCCCATCTAGGAGTGGCACTGCAGTGTCACGCAGGATGGCCCTTCCAAAAAACCCTCCCCAAACAGCACATGACGCAAAGAAAAAAAGAGGCGCAATGAGGTAGCTGTGTGAGTAAGATAAGCGACCCTAGTGGCCGACACAAACACCGTGCCCATCTAGGAGTGGCACTGCAGTGTCACGCAGGATGGCCCTTCCAAAAAACATTCCACAAACAGCACATGACGCAAAGAAAAATTAAAGAAAAAAGAGGTGCAAGATGGAATTGTCCTTGGGCCCTCCCACCCACCCTTATGTTGTATAAACAGGACATGCACACTTTAACCAACCCATCATTTCAGTGACAGGGTCTGCAACACGACTGTGACTGAAATGACGGGTTGGTTTGGACCCTCACCAAAAAAGAAGCAATTAATCTCTCCTTGCACAAACTGGCTCTACAGAGGCAAGATGTCCACCTCATCATCATCCTCCGATATATCACCGTGTACATCCCCCTCCTCACAGATTATCAATTCGTCCCCACTGGAATCCACCATCTCAGCTCCCTGTGTACTTTGTGGAGGCAATTGCTGCTGGTCAATGTCTCCACGGAGGAATTGATTATAATTCATTTTAATGAACATCATCTTCTCCACATTTTCTGGATGTAACCTCGTACGCCGATTGCTGACAAGGTGAGCGGCGGCACTAAACACTCTTTCGGAGTACACACTTGTGGGAGGGCAACTTAGGTAGAATAAAGCCAGTTTGTGCAAGGGCCTCCAAATTGCCTCTTTTTCCTGCCAGTATAAGTACGGACTGTGTGACGTGCCTACTTGGATGCGGTCACTCATATAATCCTCCACCATTCTTTCAATGGTGAGAGAATCATATGCAGTGACAGTAGACGACATGTCCGTAATCGTTGTCAGGTCCTTCAGTCCGGACCAGATGTCAGCATCAGCAGTCGCTCCAGACTGCCCTGCATCACCGCCAGCGGGTGGGCTCGGAATTCTGAGCCTTTTCCTCGCACCCCCAGTTACGGGAGAATGTGGAGGAGGAGATGTTGACAGGTCGCGTTCCGCTTGACTTGACAATTTTCTCACCAGCAGGTCTTTCAACCCCAGCAGACTTGTGTCTGCCGGAAAGAGAGATCCAAGGTAGGCTTTAAATCTAGGATCGAGCACGGTGGCCAAAATGTAGTGCTCTGATTTCAACAGATTGACCACCCGTGAATCCTTGTTAAGCGAATTAAGGGCTCCATCCACAAGTCCCACATGCCTAGCGGAATCGCTCCGTGTTAGCTCCTCCTTCAATGTCTCCAGCTTCTTCTGCAAAAGCCTGATGAGGGGAATGACCTGACTCAGGCTGGCAGTGTCTGAACTGACTTCACGTGTGGCAAGTTCAAAGGGCATCAGAACCTTGCACAACGTTGAAATCATTCTCCACTGCGCTTGAGACAGGTGCATTCCTCCTCCTATATCGTGCTCAATTGTATAGGCTTGAATGGCCTTTTGCTGCTCCTCCAACCTCTGAAGCATATAGAGGGTTGAATTCCACCTCGTTACCACTTCTTGCTTCAGATGATGGCAGGGCAGGTTCAGTAGTTTTTGGTAGTGCTCCAGTCTTCTGTACGTGGTGCCTGTACGCCGAAAGTGTCCCGCAATTCTTCTGGCCACCGACAGCATCTCTTGCACGCCCCTGTCGTTTTTTAAAAAATTCTGCACCACCAAATTCAAGGTATGTGCAAAACATGGGACGTGCTGGAATTTGCCCATATTTAATGCACACACAATATTGCTGGCGTTGTCCGATGCCACAAATCCACAGGAGAGTCCAATTGGGGTAAGCCATTCCGCGATGATCTTCCTCAGTTGCCGTAAGAGGTTTTCAGCTGTGTGCGTATTCTGGAAAGCGGTGATACAAAGCGTAGCCTACCTAGGAAAGAGTTGGCGTTTGCGAGATGCTGCTACTGGTGCCGCCGCTGCTGTTCTTGCGGCGGGAGTCCATACATCTACCCAGTGGGCTGTCACAGTCATATAGTCCTGACCCTGCCCTGCTCCACTTGTCCACATGTCCGTGGTTAAGTGGACATTGGGTACAGCTGCATTTTTTAGGACACTGGTGAGTCTTTTTCTGAGGTCTGTGTACATTTTCGGTATCGCCTGCCTAGAGAAGTGGAACCTAGATGGTATTTGGTAACGGGGGCACACTACCTCAAGAAATTGTGTAGGTCCCTGTGAACTAACGGCGGATACCGGACGCACGTCTAACACCAACATAGGCCTCAGTTATCCGCTTTGCAGCAGGATGACTGCTGTGATATTTCATCTTCCTCGCAAAGGACTGTTGGACAGTCAATTGCTTACTGGAAGTAGTACAAGTGGTCTTCCGACTTCCCCTCTGGGATGACCATCGACTCCCAGCAGCAACAACAGCAGCGCCAGCAGCAGTAGGCGTTACACGCAAGGATGCATCGGAGGAATCCCAGGCAGGAGAGGAATCGTCAGAATTGCCAGTGACATGGCCTGCAGGACTATTGGCATTCCTGGGGAAGGAGGAAATTGACACTGAGGGAGTTGGTGGGGTGGTTTGCGTGAGCTTGGATACAAGAGGAAGGGATTTACTGGTCAGTGGACTGCTTCCGCTGTCACCCAAAGTTTTTGAACTTTTCACTGACTTATTATGAATGCGCTGCAGGTGACGTATAAGGGAGGATGTTCCGAGGTGGTTAACGTCCTTTCCCCTACTTATTACAGCTTGACAAAGGCAACACACGGCTTGACACCTGTTGTCCGCTTTTCTGTTGAAATACCTCCACACTGAAGAGCTGATTTTTTTGGTATTTTCACCAGGCATGTCAACGGCCATATTCCTCCCACGGACAACAGGTGTCTCCCCGGGTGCCTGACTTAAACAAACCACCTCACCATCAGAATCCTCCTTGTCAATTTCCTCCCCAGCGCCAGCAACACCCATATCCTCCTCATCCTGGTGTACTTCAACACTGACATCTTCAATCTGACTATCAGGAACTGGACTGCGGGTGCTCCTTCCAGCACTTGCAGGGGGCGTGCAAATGGTGGAAGGCGCATGCTCTTCACGTCCAGTGTTGGGAAGGTCAGGCATCGCAACCGACACAATTGGACTCTCCTTGTGGATTTGGGATTTCGAAGAACGCACAGTTCTTTGCGGTGCTTTTGCCAGCTTGAGTCTTTTCAGTTTTCTAGCGAGAGGCTGAGTGCTTCCATCCTCATGTGAAGCTGAACCACTAGCCATGAACATAGGCCAGGGCCTCAGCCGTTCCTTGCCACTCCGTGTGGTAAATGGCATATTGGCAAGTTTACGCTTCTCCTCCGACAATTTTATTTTAGGTTTTGGAGTCCTTTTTTTACTGATATTTGGTGTTTTGGATTTGACATGCTCTGTACTATGACATTGGGCATCGGCCTTGGCAGACGACGTTGCTGGCATTTCATCGTCTCGGCCATGACTAGTGGCAGCAGCTTCAGCACGAGGTGGAAGTGGATCTTGATCTTTCCCTAATTTTGGAACCTCAACATTTTTGTTCACCATATTTTAATAGGCACAACTAAAAGGCACCTCAGGTAAACAATGGAGATGGATGGATACTAGTATACTTATGGATGGACTGCCGAGTGCCGACACAGAGGTAGCTACAGCCGTGGACTACCGTACTGTGTCTGCTGCTAATATAGACTGGATGATAATGAGATGAAATCAATATATATATATATATGTATGTATATATAATATCACTAGTACTGCAGCCGGACAGGTAGATAATATATTTATTAGGTAATGATGACTGATGACGGACCTGCTGGACACTGTCAGCTCAGCAGCACCGCAGACTGCTACAGTAAGCTACTATACTATAGTAGTATGTACAAAGAAGAAAGAAAAAAAAAAAAACCACGGGTAGGTGGTATACAATTATGGATGGACTGCCGAGTGCCGACACAGAGGTAGCTACAGCCGTGGACTACCGTACTGTGTCTGCTGCTAATATAGACTGGATGATAATGAGATGAAATCAATATATATATATGTATGTATATATAATATCACTAGTACTGCAGCCGGACAGGTAGATAATATATTTATTAGGTAATGATGACTGATGACGGACCTGCTGGACACTGTCAGCTCAGCAGCACCGCAGACTGCTACAGTAAGCTACTATACTATAGTAGTATGTACAAAGAAGAAAGAAAAAAAAAAAAACCACGGGTAGGTGGTATACAATTATGGATGGACTGCCGAGTGCCGACACAGAGGTAGCTACAGCCGTGGACTAACGTACTGTGTCTGCTGCTAATATAGACTGGATGATTGATAATGAGATGAAATCAATATATATATGTATGTATATATAATATCACTAGTACTGCAGCCGGACAGGTAGATAATATATTTATTAGGTAATGATGACTGATGACGGACCTGCTGGACACTGTCAGCTCAGCAGCACCGCAGACTGCTACAGTAAGCTACTATACTATAGTAGTATGTACAAAGAAGAAAGAAAAAAAAAAACCACGGGTAGGTGGTATACAATTATGGATGGACTGCCGAGTGCCGACACAGAGGTAGCTACAGCCGTGGACTAACGTACTGTGTCTGCTGCTAATATAGACTGGATGATTGATAATGAGATGAAATCAATATATATATGTATGTATATATAATATCACTAGTACTGCAGCCGGACAGGTAGATAATATATTTATTAGGTAATGATGACTGATGACGGACCTGCTGGACACTGTCAGCTCAGCAGCACCGCAGACTGCTACAGTAAGCTACTATACTATAGTAGTATGTACAAAGAAGAAAGAAAAAAAAAAACCACGGGTAGGTGGTATACAATTATGGATGGACTGCCGAGTGCCGACACAGAGGTAGCTACAGCCGTGGACTAACATACTGTGTCTGCTGCTAATATAGACTGGATGATTGATAATGAGATGAAATCAATATATATATGTATGTATATATAATATCACTAGTACTGCAGCCGGACAGGTAGATAATATATTTATTAGGAAATGATGACTGATGACGGACCTGCTGGACACTGTCAGCTCAGCAGCACCGCAGACTGCTACAGTAAGCTACTATACTATAGTAGTATGTACAAAGAAGAAAGAAAAGAAAAAAACCACGGGTAGGTGGTATACAATTATGGATGGACTGCCGAGTGCCGACACAGAGGTAGCTACAGCCGTGGACTAACGTACTGTGTCTGCTGCTAATATAGAGTCTAGACTGGATGATAAATTATTGATAATGAGATGAAATCAATATAATATCACTAGTACTGCAGCCGGACAGGTACTATATATATTTATTATGTAATGACTGATGACGGACCTGCTGGACACTGTCAGGTCAGCACAGCACCGCAGACTGCTACAGTAAGCTACTATAGTAGTATGTATAAAGAAGAATGAAAAAAAAAAAAACACGGGTAGGTGGTATACAATATTATATATATATATATATTATATACAATTATATATATATATATATTAAACTGGTGGTGATTGATTATTAAACTGGTGGTCACTTCAGGTCACGTTGCAACTTGCAACTAGTACTCCGAGGCCTAAGCAGACAATCACAAAATATATTATTATACTGGTGGTCAGTGTGGTCACAACAATGGCAGTGTGGCACTGACTCTGGCAGCAAAAGTGTGCACTGTACGTTATATGTACTCCTGAGTCCTGCTCTCAGACTCTAACTGCTCCCCACTGTCAGTGTCTCCCCCACAAGTCAGATAATACACTTACAGTCACACTATCTAATCTATAAATATCACTTCAGCAAGTAGTATAGTAGTATACAGTATAGTAGTACTCCTCCTAATAATGCTCCCCAAAATACTGTGTCTCTCTCTTCTCTAAACGGAGAGGACGCCAGCCACGTCCTCTCCCTATGACTCTCAATGCACGTGTGAAAATGGCGGCGACGTGCGGCTCCTTATATAGAATCCGAGTCTCGCGATAGAATCCGAGCCTCGCGAGAATCCGACAGCGTGATGATGACGTTCGGGCGCGCTCGGGTTAGCCGAGCAAGGCGGGAAGATCCGAGCCTGCTCGGACCCGTGTAAAAAAACCTGAAGTTCGGGCGGGTTCGGATTCAGAGGAACCGAACCCGCTCATCTCTACTGTATAAACTTATCAAAGTGTTGATTTCTAACTAGCTTTTCAATACTTTAAACATTATCGCTTTGAGCATCACATACAGCATATTAAGCATACTGTCTGTGAAGCTCGTTTATGTGCAATCTAAATTAATCTAACAAATATTTTTTCATCCATTGGCATGCATTAAAGAATCAGTCATATACACAACAAATACTTCTCTTCTAATTTAATTTCTTTTTCATACTTAGAACATCATCCAGTTTGTTAATGTGCAGCACATCTGCTAAAAGCCTGAGTAATTGCAGACAACGAAAGGTCCCACAGGAGTTTCCTTTTTAATATAGCACAGCATTAACAAATGCAAATATAATTATACATAGTATTATATGATTGTGGCAGATGTAAATGTTCTGTATGTTCATTGGTGCATGAAGACGTCACTGTCATATTTGTATACCAGTATGAATAAATGAGAACTGCAACAAAATAAGGAAACGCAGGGAATATTATTTTGTTTAAGATGTGTGATTTTTAACAAGAAACTTTAGGGGTATATGCTATTGCGGTCGAATTCCGGCTGGAATTCCACCGTTTTTGAATTCGACACAATTCGACAGTCGAAACCCTCCCGCCGGGACCCGAATTCGACATATTCAATAAATAACGGATTCGACAGTCCCGCTGTTGAAAAACGCACCAATTGACGAATAGTGGGTAGCCTAGATTCGACTTCATGGACGGCACAAAAGTGTTCAAAAAATTGTGAAAAAAATTGCGGGGGTTCCCCCTCCTAAGCATAACCAGCCTCGGGCTCTTTGAGCCGGTCCTGGTTGTAAAAATACGGGAAAAAAATGACAGTGGTTCCCCCGTATTTTAACAACCAGCACCGGGCTCTGCGTCCGGTCCTGGTGCAAAAAATACGGGGGACAAAAGACGTAGGGGTCCCCCGTATTTTTCACACCAGCACCGGGCTCCACTAGCCAGAGAGATAATGCCACAGCCGGGGGATACTTTTATATAGGTCCCTGCGGCTGTGGCATTAAATCCCCAACTAGTCACCCTTGGCCGGGGTACCCTGGAGGAGTGGGGACCCCTTAAATAAAGGGCCCCTCCCCCCCTCCAGCCACCCAAGGGCCAGTGGTGAAGCCCGAGGCTGTCCCCCCCATCCAAGGGTGGCGGATTGGGGGCTGATAGCCAGAGTGTAAAATGAAAGAATATTGTTTTTTGTAGAAGTACTACAAGTCCCAGCAAGACTCACCCGCAAGCTGGTACTTGGAGAACCACAAGTACCAGCATGCGGGGGGGAAACGGGCCAGCTGGTACCTGTAGTTCTACTACAAAAAACCCCCAAATAAAAACAATACACACACACCGTGACAGTATAACTTTATTACATACATGCACACCTACATACATACATACTTACCTATGTTGACATGAAGAGTCGGTCCCCTTCTCCACGTAGAATCCATGGGGTACCTGTTAATAAAATTATACTCACAACAATCCTGTGTAGATCGGTCCTCTTCTTGTTTGTAATCCACGTACTTGGCAAAATAAAAAAACGGAAAACACGGACCACGCACTGAAAGGGGTCCCATGTTTACACATGGGGCCCCTTTCCCTGACTGGCGGGACCCCCCGTGACTGCTGTCAAAGAGGGTCCCTTCAGCCAATCAGGGAGCGCCACGTCATGGCACTCTCCTGATTGGTTATGCTTAGGTGGGGGGACCCCACGCATTTTTTTTTTTAGAAATTTTAACACTTTCACACCCCTTCCAACCTAAAAACATGCACTGATCTCTCCATATTATTATAGTTAGTAAAAAAATTTAAAATATTCTTTTGAAAAATCGATTAAATAATACTTGTGGCTCCTAAGGACAAACCAAGTAGATAATCCCTTCTAATATAAATAGATATGCTATTAGCAATAAAAAAAAGCACAAAAAAAAACGTGTTTTTAAATTTTTTTATTAGATCACGACAGGAAAATGAGGCGGAATGAAATTGACGAAAAGACTGTCGAAAAGCACTGTTGTCGAATCGACATTCTTCAATTGAATATACTTTTGTCGAAAAGCCGCATTTTAACATTGCAGACATGTCGAATTGAAAAAAAGTCGAATTGCCAAAAGCCGAAAATGAAACGGCAGGTTTTTTATCGAAAAGTATTGTATTGCATTGTCGAATCAAATTAAAAAATGACCCGTTTTTCGACATTTTCGGCAATTCGACCGCAATTGCATATACCCCTAAAACTGAAGTAGACATAGACATACATTTTGCAGGACTTCATGTAAAACAGAGTAGCCAAATTAAGACTATGTTAAGTCAGTGCCCTTAGCCAGTGTCAGACTGGGCAGGATGGGCATACCAGGGGAATGCAGTGATAGGGGCCCATACTTAGTGGTGTGGACAGTCCCCAGAGGAGGTGTCGCCAGCCTCTACAGAGGCTTGGAATACACTAAAGCATACCTCCCAACTTCTTGAATTCCTTAAGAGAGACATCTGTGCGCTCCGAAGGCGCTTGGCCTAAATTAGGAGTATGTGTCCTCACAGACCGAGGAAGCAATTGCGAGCTATCCGGCCAGTTTTTTCACTATGTAGACATGAACAGCGCTCTGTGAGCTGCTGGCCATGCCCCTTGTCCTTCTCTGCTGGTGCAACGTGAGAGGTCTCCCATCTTCCCTGCTTCCCCCCGCCGTGGGATACTTTAGCTTAGTCTTGTGCAGTATAATGTAACATATGTATCATGTATAATAAAAGTGCAAAGTCTGGAACCTGATCCGGTCCCTCAGGCAATGGGGCCCACTGGGTGTTTCCCATGTACCCCTGTGGGGCAATACAACCCTGCCCTCAGTCTTCTATATACCTGTCATCCAAATAATCAGTAAGTATAATGAGTAATAATAAGTATTATGGTTTGCTAAATAACATAGATTATTTCATTTTTTTTTTCTCATACAATTCACAGAAACATTTTACGGTCATTAAGGATAATTTACATAAGATTGAACTAAAGGCAAAACCTATGTCTCACTCCCTTTTGTCATAGATTAAACTGTTTATTACAGGGAAGCATATGTGCCATTCATCATTTTCATTTTTTCATTGGAGGAGCTGGGCAGTCCAGGATATCCTTCCTGGACCACCATGAATGGTTCCAGGACCCAGCACTTTAAGGTGGCATAGCCAAGTGGAGTGTGACCATACCTATTAGGATAGATGGTGAAGTTATGGTATGCTGTCATCAAGCCATGTTGTTACAATCGAGTGGGCAAGTATGGTTCAATAATGAGAGACAACTTTTATAGAATTTTTGGGGTGCTTACATAAATTCCATCATATGACTCAAAAAAGGAGAGTTATGGTAAACTTACCATTGTTAACTCTCTTTCTGGGAGGTACATTAGGTTCCACAGGGAAACATCGGGGTGTAGAGTGGATCTTGATCTAGAGGCACCAACAGGCTAAAGCTTTAGGCTATCCCAGGATGCATTGGGGCCTCCTCTATAACCTCGCCTCCAGGCACAGTTTTGTTAACCAGTCCAAGGCAGGAGCAGGTAAGAGAGAAGTTAGATGTTAGCAACACAGAACCACATTCTCACAACAGGAGAAGGGACCAGCGGCTAAAGCCATACAAACCCACAGAAGCTAGTTGCGTCAGGGTGGGCTCCCTGTGGAACCCAATGTACCTCGCAGAAAGAGAGTTAACAATGGTAAGTTTACCAGAACTCTCCTTTTCTGCAGCAAGTTACATTGGTTTCCACAGGGAAACATCGGGTATGTCCTAAAGCCGTTCCTCAAGGGAGGGGATGCACCTTAGCAGGTATGAGAACCAGGCATCCAAAGGAAGCATCCTGGGAGGCTGAAGTATCAAAGACATAGAACCTAATAAACGTGTTCACAGAGGACCATGTAGCCGCCTTGCACAATTATTCAGTGGACGCACCTCGGCGGGCCGTCCCAAGAAGGTCCAAGAGACAGAGTAGAATGGGCTTTAATAGCCGCAGGAGCTGGAAGACAAGCCTGTGCATATGCTTGTGCAATCACCATTCTAATCCATCTGGCCAATGTTTGCTTGTTCACAGGCTAGCCACGTTTGTGAAAATCAAAAAGTACAAAAAGAGTATCTGATCTCCTAATAGAGGTAGTCCTCTCCACATAAATACGGAGAGCCCGTAACACATCCAAAGACCGCTCTTTGGAGGACAAACCAAAAGAGATGAAAGCCGGAACCACAATCTCTTGGTTAAGGTGGAAAGATGACACCACCTCAGCTAGAGAACGAGGGCGAGTTCTAAGAACTGCCCGGACACGGTGAAAAATCAGGAAGGGTGGATGACAGGACAAAGCGCCTAAGTCAGACACCCTCCTGGCAGCAGCAATAGCCAGTAGGAACAGGACCTTGACCATGAGAAATTTGAGGTCCGTCGACTCAAGAGGTTCAAATGGAGACTCTTGCAGGGCATTCAGGACAACAGACAGATCCCATGGAGCCACAGGAGGGACATAGGGAGGCCGAATCTGTAAAACACTCTGAGTGAAAGTATGAACGTCAAGAATAGATGCAATTTTTCTCTGAAACCACACAGACAAGGCATATATATGAACCTTGAGGGAGGCCAGACAAAGGCCTAAGTCCAGACCTTGTTGCAGAAAGGCCAGAAGTCTGGAAGTTCTGAATTTGTATGCATCGTAATTCATAGCAGCACACCAGGTGAAGGAAGAATTCCAGACCCTGTAATAAATCCACACAGATGCCGGTTTGCGGGCCTTCAGCATAGTTAGATAACCGCCTCAGAGAATCCTTTGGCCCTCAGGAGTGATGCTTCAAGAGCCATGCCGTCAAAGCCAGTCTGGCCAGGTCCGGGTAGACACAAGGACCTGAACTAGGAGGTCTGGGGGTTGAGGAAGTAGAAGAGGACGCTCTGTCGATAGACCCTGCAGGTCTAAGAACCAATTCCATCTGGGCCATGCTGGAGCGACTAGAAGTAGTATTCCTCCTTCTTGTTTGAACTTCCGTAATACCCTGGGCAGGAGTGACACTGGAGGGAACACGTAGGGCAGCCGAAAGTTCCATGGAATTGCCAGTGCGTTCACGAATGCTGCTTGAGGATCTCTTGTCCTTGCGTCAAAGAACGGAACATTGTGATTGTGTCGAGACTCCATGAGGTCTACGGGTTCAGTATGGTATGCCAGCGGTCGGGCTCCCGGCGACCAGCATACTGGCGCTGGGAGCCCGACCGATGGCTTACCGACAGTGTGGCGAGCGCAAATGAGCCCCTTGCGGGCTTACTGCGCTCGCCACGCTGTGCTCGCCACGCTGTGCTCGCCACGCTGTTTTATTCTCCCTCCAGGGGACCCCCACGAGGGAGAATAAGTGTCGATATGCCGGCTGTCGGGATTCCATCGCCGGTATACTGTGCGCCGGGATCCCGTCAGCCGGCATACTGAAGACCACCCCAGGTCTACGTCTGGAAGGCCCCACTTGTCCACTAGGAGTTGAAAGACTCCTGGATGAAGACTCTACTCTTTAGCATACACGTCCTGGTGACTGAGGAAGTCCGCTTCCCAGTTTAGGATGCACGGATACTTTGTGTTTCAAATTAAGTATAAAAACGAGTTCAATAATGGAAGGGAAAACACAGTCAAAACCATTTTGCTTAAGGGCGGAAGTGAATCATTGCAGCTGCATCAAATAAAGGTAGTGGAGCACTGTAGATCGATTACGCAGCCATCCTGAGGAAGCCTATTGTCCAGGCGAAACGCGTAGATTGTGGCGTAATTGATCCCACTCGAGTGGCCGCACGGACAGTGACATGGAGCAGCGGGAGTCTGCCGGCAGACTTCAGTCATTACCACTACACCAATGCAAAAAAATAAAACCGTGTGTAGGCACATTTTTATTTTTTTTTATATTTTTTTGCATTAGTGTCCTGTGGAGATTTATAGGTGTTCTCCTTTAAACTGTATGGCTGCAGTTTACTGGTCAGTGCAGAATCCACATTTTGATTCTTGTGCATTACCACTACACTGCCAACGAAGGTGAGGATCTTCATGTATGGACAGCTAGATTAAGTGGACGATCGAGGAGGAAACTTTAGGCAGAGGACTTACCTCACACCTGTGTAAATCCAAGCAGAGAAACAGGAAAAGTTTGATTCATTTGTAGAGACTGTATCCCTAGTGACTTCCATCTGACACTGTGCTAACTAAAGCAGAGAAACGGGATAAATCTCATTCATTGGCAGAGACTGCTTCCAAATTGACTTCTATCTGACACCTAACCATTAGTGGGGTAAAACACTAACAAGTGTGCCCACAGGTTTGCATACATGTTTGTCTATGTGTTATATGTTTGTTATGTGTACCGGTACTAGAGAGTTCAATTTTTAGCACAAACAAGTGTAATTAATTAGACCTTTCTTTGTATAAACTACTTCTTTCTAAAAACAAATAAATTGACATTTTAACTTTTTATTATTGTCTCATTGTGGACATTATTTATAGATATAGAACACAAAATTAAATATTTAAGCTAGGGGTGCGCTTTACACTTTATCAACCATATTTGTTTTTTAGTGGGATTCTATAGTATACCCACGTTGTGTTACTTAGCAGCAACCAGCTTAATTAAGAGAGCTGTGTGTAAGAATAGCGCAGTTCTTCATCCTATTCCATGTGTGTACAAATGTATTTAGGTCTTCCCCCAAACAAAATGTCCCCCTTAAAGGGGAGTACTTCCAAAGTCTTTTTGGAGTCTAGGTCCACCTTACATGACCTCAACCACAGAATACAGCGAGCCAGGACAGACGTAGTCGACGCCTTGGCTGCCAACACATCCGCCTCAGGGGATGCCTCCTGAATGTAATAGGCGGTGGTGGTAATATGAGAGGTATTGTCTGGCATTGTCAGATATATCCACGGGCAGCTCTTCCTCTAATTCCTGAACCCATTCTTCAGATCATTTTGCAGCCCAAGAGGCCGCAATAGTGGGTCTATGTACAGCACCTGTAAGGGAGTAAATAGATTTCCGGCATCCCTCCACACGCTTATTTGTTGGTTCCTTCAGTGAAGTGACAGTGGTGACAGGCAGAGTGGACGACACCACTAGGCGGGTGACATGAGAATCCACCGGCGGTGAATTTTCCCACTTGTTACATAACTCTGCAGGGAGAGGATAGTGAGCCAAGGCCCATTTAGATAGAGGGAATTTCTTCCCTGGATTAGACCAGGGCTCCTGCTTGATGTCCACCAAATGGTCAGAATGGGGTAATAGATTTTTAACTACCTTCTGCCATTTAAACATATCAGTTTTCTTAGCCACAATAGTGGAATCATCATCATCAGTGATATGTAGGATTTGCTTAATAGCAACCACAAGGGCAGGGACATCAATTTGCAATGGAGAATCCTTGTCAGAACACCTGATTCAGTGTCTGACAGGACATACATAGTTACATAGTATCTGAGGTTGAAAAAAGACAATTTGTCCATCGAGTTCAACCTATTTGTGATCTCTGAGCAGGTTTATCTGGTCTAAAGTTTTGACTGATGCTGATGTCAGCCGTTGCATTGTACCCTCTTTTTTGTAGTATCTATAGTGCGTGATTATGCACCATAACCCTGGATATCCTTATCCATTAGGAATTTATCTAACCCATTCTTAACGGTGTTGACTGAGTCTGCCATTACAACTACCTCAGGCAGGGAGTTCCACACACGTATTGTCCTTACAGTGAAAAAGCCTTTGCGCCGTGAAGTGCGGAATCTCCTCTCCTCTAACCTAAGCAAGTGTCCCAGATTCATATGTGTTGATCTAACCAAAAACAGGTCCCACGCCAGCTCTGAGTATTTTCCCCTTATTTTTATGAGCCACGGCAGTGGCTCATTCCTGTTTTGCATTTTGGTTATGTATTTTGTGTTATACTTCTGTTTCTGTTCCCCGTGGGTGTCATGGGGTGTCCGCTGTTCACCCTTAAGGAGAGGGTACTGTTATGAACCACAAGCAGTGGTTCATTCCTGTTTATGTATTTTATGCTATAGTTCTCTTGCAGGCCAGGATTTCCCTTTGCTCTGGTTTAGAAGACTCTTGTTTGCTGCCGGTGGTGAGTCTGTGTAATTGCAGCCTGTTTCCATGTGTTTAGCCTCACCTGTCTGTTAATTGCACCTGTCAGTTGTGCAGCAGGGCAGCTGCACAACATAATTAATTAGGTTCTCTGCAGCTATTGGAGGGCTGCCTGTTATATTCTGTCTCAGTGCATTACACAGACGCCGGTGATAGTTTCTGTCTAGCTGCTTCCAGTGTCTGATCCAGTGTCTGATCCAGTGTCCTGCCTTGAAGCATTCCTGTCCAGAAGTCCTGTGGCTTTGTCTGTGCCTGATCCAGTATCCGGCTTCTTGGAGTCCACCGGTCTGTCGTTTGGGATTCTGCCTGTCCTCCGGTCCTGAGAGCCTGTGTCAGCTACTTTGGGGGTTTCTGTCCGTTTGCCAGTATTTGTATCGGTTTCGTGAGTAGCGGCTTTGCCGCGTCCGTCGGCCAAGGCTGCTGTATTCTTTAGTTATACTAGTTACTGGTGTTTTGCAGAGGGTTCTGCATATGCTGTCACCGCCGGCACACAACAGTATTGTGTCGGCATGTGGACAGCATTTCCTTTGTTGTTGTTTATGCTTGCGGCTGTGCCACATATACGTTTAGTTTTAGGTCTCTTTGTAGCCCCTAGCTTTCAGTTTGGTTTAGTTAGAGGTCCCCTTGTTATCATCCCGTCTCGGTTTATGCCTTGTCTCACATTAAGACCTGGGGGCATTGGAGTTGGGCAGACCTAATCCGCCCTTCAAACGCGGCTGCCGTAGGCCCAAGAAACCACAGTCTCGCAGGCGTAAACTGACCACACGGGTGAAACAACGGAGGTAGGCTGCTAGGGGCTATTACTACACCTTGCCTTTATTTCAGCGTCACGTTCTGGTGCTTTGGACTCAGTACGTAACACCTCTTTCGTTCTGAGCACCAAGAACGTAACACTTATATATTTGTAGATGTTGAGCATGTCCCCTCTCAGTCTCCTCTTTTCCAGTGTAAACAAGCCTAGCCTTGCAAGCCTTTCCTCGTATTCCAGCGTCTCCATGCCCTTAATTAGTTTGGTCGCCCTCCTCTGAACCTTTTCAAGCTCCATGATATCCTTTTTGTAGTGCGGTGCCCAGAATTGTACACAGTGGTGTGGCCTCACTAGTGATTTATATAATGGGAGTATAACACTCTCGTCCCTTGCATCAATTACCCGTTTTATGCATGCTAATATCTTATTAGCCTTCTTTGCTGCAATCCTACATTGGGTACTGCTGCTTAGTTTGCTATCTATGAGAACAACTAAGTCCTTTTCTAGAACAGAATCCCCTAATATTACCCCATTTAGTATGTAGGTGTTATTTTTGTTCTTGCTACCACAGTGCATTACCTTACACTTGTCTGTATTGAAGCGCATTCTCCATTTGGCTGCTAATTTAACTAAGTCATTCTGAAGAGACTCAGCATCCTCCTCCGTATTTATAGCCTTACACAATTTGGTATCATCTGCAAAAATTGACACCATGCTCTCTAGACCTCCTGTTAGGTTGTTAATGAAAATGTTAAACAATAGTGTTCCTAGTACCGAGCCTTGAGGCACACCACTTAGTACTTTAGTCCAATTTGAAAAGGACCCATTAACCACAACGCGCTGCTCCCTATTGTCTAACCAATTCTTGACCCAAGTGCATATTGTGCTCCCTAGCCCTATTTCTTGTAGCTTGTAATAAGTCGCATGTGTGGTACTGTGTCGAAAGCTTTGGCAAAGTCTAAAAAGATTACATCCACCTCCTTACCCTGATCGAGGTTTGCAATTACTGTTTGGTAAAAGCCAAGTAAGTTGGTTTGACATGATCTGTCCTTCACAAATCCATGTTGATTCCTTTTAATGGCCTTATTGGCTTTAAGGAACTTCTGAATACTATCCCTTAGAATGGGTGGTCTTCAGTATGCCGGCTGTCCGGATCCCGGCGCACAGTATACTGGCGCCGGAATCCCGACAGCCGGCATACTGACACTTTTTCTCCCTCGTGGGGGTCCACGACCCCCCTGGAGGGAGAATAAAATAGCGTGCGCCACCGTGGCCGCAGCATGGCAGGCGCAGCTAGCCCGCAAGGGGCTCATTTGCGCTAGCCACACTGTCGGTAAGCCGGCGGTCGGGCTCCCGGCGCAGGTATGCTGGTCGCCGGGAGCCCGACCGCCGGCCTACCATACTAGACCCCTTAGAATACCTTCCAATACTTTCCCTGCTGTAGATGTAAGACTAACTGGTCTACAATTACCCGGTTCCGCTTTACTTCTCTTTTTGAATATAGGCACTACTTCCGCTATACGCCAGTCTTTGGGAACCATACCAGATATAACTGAATCTTTAAAGATCAAAAATAGCGGTTCAGAGTGAAGCTCCATTAGAACCCTTGGGTGAATTTTCCATCGGGTCCCGGTGACTTATTATTCTTTAAATGTTTTAATCGGTCACAGACTACCTCCTCACTTAAATAAGTACCTATCAGTGGGATATTCTCAATATTGAGATTGTGATTTAGTCCCTCTCTTGTAAATACTGTTGAAAAAAACTAATTTAGTGTGTCCGCTATGTCATTATAATTTTTGATTAAAGGCCCATATAGACGGGAGAGATGTGTGCTGAGCGAACCGCTCAGCACACATCTCTACCGCCGCTCAGCACAGCGCGATGTGTGCTGAGCGATGCGGGGGAGGACGGGGGGCCGCTGGGTGAAATGAGCGACGTGCTAGATTGGCCTGCATGCAGGCCAATCTAGCACCAGTGATAGCGATGTGCGAGGCCGCGCATTGCTAACGCTGAGGGGGGTACACATGAGTGATCTGTGCTTAAAATCTAAGCAATCTAGTCAGATTGCTTAGATTTTAAGCATGGATCTCTCTGTGAGTACCCCGCTTAAGACTCCCAACTTGTATTTTAAAGGGTCTATATTCTCCTTCTTTAATCTCTTGCTATTGATATATTTAAATAATTTTTGGGGATTCTCTTTGCTTTCCTTTGCTACTAGTTTTTCAGTTTCTACTTTAGCCGCTCTTATTTATTTTTTGCTTATTTTGTTACAGTCCTTATAGTGCTGAAAAGACTGCATTCCTGTCAGATTTGTATTTTTTAAATGCTCGCCTTTTCTTGCCCATAAGTACCTTTATCATTTTGTTAAGCCACATCAGTTTATGATTTTTATTCTCTTTTTTTGCTGCTCGTAGGGATAAATTTGAGAGTATTTTTAGCTTGTAGGGTTTTAAATACATCCCATTTCTCCATAGTATTTAATCCTAGAAACAAACCTTCCCATTCAATAACCCTTAAAGCTTCCCTCATCATTTCAAAGTTGGCTTTGCTAAAGTTTAGAGTCCTAGTTGAGCCAGTATAGGACTGTTTATGAAAACTGATATTGAA
The DNA here is from genome assembly GCF_028390025.1 of Pseudophryne corroboree. Lineage (NCBI taxonomy): Eukaryota > Metazoa > Chordata > Amphibia > Anura > Myobatrachidae > Pseudophryne > Pseudophryne corroboree. Next base: position 477,905,201 of record NC_086445.1, on the reverse strand, counting down.
TTTGACCATATTGTGGTCACTGTTTCCTAAGGGTCCTCCTACTGTAATACCTGATACCAATTCCCCATTGTTTGTTAATACCAGGTCTAAGACTGCATTGTACCTGGTAGGTTCTTCAGTTAGTTGAAATAAGTAGTTATCATTTTGTGTGTTTAAAAACATATTACCCCTAGCAGTGTCACATGAATCGTTATTCCAGTTAATCTCTGGGTAGTTAAAATCTCCCATCATCACTACTACTGTATGTCACCTACTTCTGCTGGTCTTTCAATTTGCTTCAGTAACAATTCCTCATCAGATACATTAATACCAGGCGGCCTATAGCATACACCCAATACTAACTTTTTTATTCCTTTTTCCCCGCATGCAATTTCTACCCATAATGTCTCGAGAGTGTCTACAGTCCCCTCCTGAATATCTTCCTGTATATCAGGTTTTAAAAATGGTTTTACGTAAAGACACACCCCTCCACCCCTTTTATTTAGTCTGTCTCTCCTAAACAACGTATAGCCCTCTAGATTGACTGTACAATCATGAGATTCCCACCAAGTTTCAGTAATGCCTATAATATCATACTGTCTGCTTGCTGCAAGTATTTCTAGTTCCCCCTTTTTACCAGTTAGGCTTCTAGCGTTCACATACATACAACTAAGATAAGTATTTCCCCTTGCGTTAGAGACATAATTCAACATATGTAGCAACGATGACCCGTATTCATTATTAGATAGGTCTTTGCTAAAACCTCTTTTTTGTACCCTTGTTAATCCTCTTACCTGCTGCTCTTACCCTCCCCCTAAATTCACCCCCATTTCGTTTACTACCGCCATCCCCACTATTCTCACTGCACGACACTTACTTTCTAGCTAATCCCTCCCCCCGGGCTCCTAGTTTAAAATGTCCTTCAACCTTCTAAACAACCCACCCCCCAGCACCGCTGCCACCTCCTCATTCAGGTGCAATCCATCACGACAAAAAAGAAGTCCACCCAGTGTTCCAAGAACACAAACCCTTCTTTCCTGCACCAATCCCTAAACCACACATTTACCTCCCTAATCTCCCTCTGCCTCCATGGACTAGCGTGTGGCACAGGTAATATTTCAGAGAATATTACCTTAGATGTCCTTGCCTTAAGTTTCTTGCCTAAGTGCCTATAGTCTTTATTAAGGACATCCCACTTTCCGCTTACTTTGTCATTGGTGCCAACATGCACCAAGACCGCCGGGTCCTTCCCAGCCCCTCCCAACAATCTATCTACCCGGTCCACGATGTGCCGCACCCGAGCACCTGGGAGACAACAGATTCTATGGCGATAGGGTCCCGGTAGCAGATTGCCCTATCTGCCTTCCTAATGATAGAATCCCCTACCACCACAATCTGACTAGGTACCTCATTATCTTTAATCCCAACTGCGCCAGAGGGACCACTCCTCTGGATGCTAGAGGGAACAATCTCCTCCGGCATTGTCATTTCCTCACTATCATCCTCCGAATCTTCGTCCAGTCGTGCAAATTTATTCGGGTTTGATAGTGCAGAGATGTCGAGCCTCCCCCTCTTTTTCTTCCTTCTAACTGTGACCCAGCTGTCTACCTGATTTTCCTCTTCTACCGTTGACCCTTCCCGCAGCTCCACCACCATTCTATCTAATTCTCACTCGAGATTGTGAATCTCCCTCAGTCGCGTAACGGTTATCTCTCGATCAGTTACCTGTGCTTCCAGGGCAACCGTTCGCAGATGTAATCACACTGGGTCGGTTGCTCCAGGTGCGCATACGTCATGCACGACATGCACTGAGTGAGCTCCCCAATCACAGCCCCACCCATCTTGTTTGTAAGGCCTAACTCCCTGCTACCTTCAGGAGAAAATGAAGATGCAAAACAATGTAATCCAAACAATGCAATACAGTACTATAGCCTAGCTGTGACTAGAAGAATATACAACAGTAGACAGTAATTGAATAGAATAAAAAAGAAAAACACTTATTTATACAATACTGAAGTTGGCCTTATACTTATCTATCCTTGTGCGCCCCATAATCCTCCTCTTTTATGCAGTGGTAGTCCCCGGCTCCCCCTGTGGCAGCAGCAGCAGCGGCAGCTGGCTCCGTCCTCTCCTCTGATGGCTGCAGCAGCAAACTCCGTTCCCTTGTGCAGCTCAGCCGTAGGTTCTGACCCCACAGGCAGTAACTTGCAGCAGCCTCACCGGGCTGTACCTAGTACACACACCCACAAAACAAAACAAAAAACAAAATAAAACAAAAAACAAAACAGGCAACCCCACGCACCCAAAAACTCAGCCCCTCAGTCACAGACTCAGAGTCTCGGCCCCTCACACACACTCAAAATCTCAGCCCCTCACACACACAAGATCTAAGCCCCTCACACACACACACACACACACACACACACACACACACACACACACACACACACACACACACACACACAAGTCTTAGCCCCTCACACACCCACTCACAAGGTCTCAGCCCCTCAGTCACTCAATATACAGCCCCACTCAACTTTTCAAAGAGAGTGGCAGCAGCTGCCGCTCTGGACCCCTCACCGGCACACCCTCTACCCCCTCCTGTACCCAATACCTGGTTGACCCGGTCCTGGTCTGGCCCCCCCTCTCCGGCACCTCCGCACTCCGGTCCCCCCTCTCTGGTACCACCGCACTCCCCTCCTTCCGAGTTCCCGACCTCACGTGCACGGCTGACCGACTTCTGGTTCCGGTTCACAATGCCTCCTCCTACTCCGTTCACACAGCGCAGTGCAGCATCTCACCAGCTTGACAGTATGCTCCCCCTCCTCTTTAGATGAAACATCTGAGAGATTAGTGGATTGTGAGGAGAAAGCATCCCGCTTAGATGACCCAGAGAAATGAGAGTGACCTGGAGTAGAGTTTTGCCTGACCAAGGAATGATTTAATTGCTGCAACTAGTTAGACAATTTTTCCACCCAAGGCGGATTAACCATAGGGACAATTTGTGGCTGTAATGGAACAGGTGGTCCCATAGGGGGCATAAGGCGTTCCACCAGAGTACCCAGTACGTTTGTAAATGCAGCCCAAGGTTGCTTTTGATTGGTAATAGGAGCTGTGGACTGACTGGGAGACCATCATACACAGATTTTCCCTATGGTAAATCTTTGGCGCATGCTCTGCATGATGCAGTAGCATCCACAGACTTACTGCCCTTCTTGTTAGACATTGTACACAAATGCAACAACAGAGCGACTTGGGGGGGGGGGGGGAGGGGTAATTCAGAGTTGATCGCAGCAGCACATTTGTTAGCAATTGGACAAAACCATATGCACTGCAGGGGGGGCAGATATAACATGTGCGGAGATAGTTAGATTTGGGTGGGGTGTGTTCAAACTGAAATTTAAATTGCAGTGTAAAAATAAAGCAGCCAGTATTTACCCTGCACAGAAACAAAATAACCCACCGAAATCTAACTCTGCAAATGTTTTATTTGCCTCCCCTGCAGTGCACATGGTTTTGCCCAACTGCTAACAAATTTGCTTCTGCGATCAACTCTGATCTACCCCCTTAGTACGATAAAGCCAGACAGAGTGCAATACCTGCAAATAAATCCGTTAGTATGTGACTGTAGACACAGTAAACAACACCAGCGATTAAATCCAGTATTATGTGACACTTGGCACACCTGTCTTTGGGCAGTTTCACCTTTTCCTCTTTGCAGAACAACTCAAGCTCCATCAGGTTGGATGGGAAGCATCGGTGCACAGCCATTTGAAGATCGGATTCAAGTCTGGGCTCTGGTTGGGCCACTCAAGGACATTCACAGAGTTGTCTTGAAGCCACTCCTTTGATATCTTGGCTATGTGCTTAGGGTTGTTGTCCTTCCTAAAGATGAACTGTCGCCCCAGTCTGAGGTCAAGAGCGGTCTGGAGCAGGTTTTCATCCAGGATGTCTCTGTACATTGCTGCATTCATCTTTCCCTCTATCCTTACTAGTCTCCCAGTTCCTGCCACTGAAAAACATCCCCACAGCATGATACTGCCACCACCATGCTTCACTGTAGGGATGGTATTGGCCTGGTGATGAGCGGTGCCTGGTTTCCTCCAAACATGACGTCTGGCATTGACGCCAAAGCGTTCAATCTTTGTCTCATCAGACCAGAGGATTTTGTTTCTCATGATCAGAGTCCTTCAGGTGCATTTTGGCAAACTCCAGGTGGGCTGCCATGTGCTTTTACTAAGATGTGGCTTACGTCTGGCCTAATTGGTGGATTGCTGCAGAGATGGTTGTCCTTCTGGAAGGTTCTCCTCTCTCCACAGAGGAATGCTGTAGATCAGAGTGACCATTGGGTTGTTGGTCACCTCCCTGACTAGGGCCCTTCTCACCCGATCGCTTAGTTTAAACGTCCGGCCATCTATAGGAAGAGTCCTGGTGGTTCCGAACTTCTTCCATTTATGGATGATGGAGGCCACTGTGCTCATTGGGACCTTCAAAGCAGCAGATATTTTTCTGTACCCTTCCCCAGATTTGTGCTTCAAGACAATCCTGTCTCGGAGGTCTACATTCAATTCCTTTGACTTCATGCTTGGTTTGTGCTCAGACATACACTGTTAAGTGTGGGACCTTATATAAACAGGTGTGTGCCGTTCCAAATCATGTCCAATCAACAAATAAGTTACATGAACTAGGGCGCACAATATGCACTTGGGTTAGTAACTGGTTAGATAATAGGGAGCAGCGCGTTGTGGTAAATGGAACTTTTTCAAATTGGACTGAAGTTCTAAGTGGTGTGCCACAAGGGTCTTTTCTCGGACTGCTATTGTTCAACATTTTCATTAACGATCTAGAGGAAGGTCTAGAGAGCATGGTGTCAATTTTTGCAGACTATACCAAACTATGTGAGGTTATAAATTCGAAGGGAGATGCTGAGTCTCTCCAGAACGATTTATTTAAACTGGAATCATGGGCATCAAAATGGAGAATGAGGTTTAATACAGACAAGTGTAAGGTAATGCATCTTGGTAGCAAGAACAAAAATAACACCTACATACTTAATGGGGTGATTTTAGGGGACTCCGTACTGGAAAAAGATTTAGGTGTTCATATAGATAACAAACTTAGCAGCAGCATCCAATTTAGGATAGCGGCAAAAAAGGCAAACAAGGTACTAGAATGTATAAAGAGGGGTATTGATGCAAGGGATGAGAGTGTTATACTCCCATTATATAAAGCCCTAGTGAGGCCCCATCTGGAATACTGCGCATAATTTTTGGCACCCCACTACAAAAAGGATATCCTGGAACTAGAAAAGATTCAGAGGCGGGTGACCAAACTAATTAAGGGCATGAAGACGCTTGAATACCAGGAAAGACTTGCAAGGCTTGACATGTTCACACTAGAAAAGAGGAGATTAAGAGGGGACATGATCAACTTTTATAAATATTTAAGGGGATAATACACAGAGCTTTTGAGGGATCTGTTTTTGTTAAGACCAGCACAGAAAACATGACCTCACAAACTATGTAACTATGTAACTGAATTTACCACAGGTGAACTCCAATTAAGCTGTAGGAACATCTCAAGGATGATCAGTGGAAACAGGATGCACCTGAGCTCAATTTTGAGCTTCATGGCAAAGGCTGTGAATATGTATGTACATGTGATTTCTTAGTTTTTTATTTTTAATACATTTGCAAAAATCTCAAACTTTTTTTCACATTGTCATTATGGGGTACTGTGTGTAGAATTTAATGGAAAAAAAAGAATTTATTCCAGTCTGGAATAAGGCTGTAACATAACAAAATGTGGAAAAAGTGAAGCACTGTGAATACTTTCCGGATGTACTGTGTATGTGTATATATATATATATATATATATATATATATATATATATATATATATAAAACACAGCACGGTCCTAGACCATATGTATATATCAGAATACTCGTACAATATATCCTGTAATAGGTACACTTGTTCTTAACTGACGCTGTCTGTATAAAGACATGTGGAATATTCAAGTGTTTGTAAAGTCACAGCACTGTATACAGGCGGCTTTACAAGGGAGACCTTGCCCTGCAGTCCCAGAGACTAGCTGCAACTATGCTTAGAAAATGGCACCCAGCGTCTCAGTCAGGGAGTGAGGGAGAGTGTGAGGCATCTCCAGGGTGGGAAAATATGCAGTAGATGGTGCCCTGCGCCGGGAAGAGGCTACAGGTCAAGCGCCAGCTCCCCTATGCTGGACTTCCACTCCAGGTACTACATACACTCCAACTGTACCTTTTTGGCAGGTACAGTACCTTTTTTATGGTCTGTAAATGACAAAAAGGGCTTTGTACCAACTTTTGACAGTTCAAATTTCCATTGAAAGGGGGTGTGACTACGCCCCCTTTACCCGTGGCCATGCCCCTTTTCCTAATTTGTACCGGTTTTTATATGTAAAATGTTGGAGGGTATGGTACTAGCGAGCCTTAATAAATGTGGCGTTAGTACACCCGACCTTGGTCTATTGTCCTTGTGGTCTAGTGGGGTCCCTGCTCGGTGACCACGCCAGTGCCGCGACACGTCTCCCTAGGTCGTGAACGGAACACGATTTAATGGCAGGTCGCGCCTGGGGGACCCTCTTACCTCCTTTCCGTAGCAGTCACGCGAACCAGGAGAGCCCAAACCCGGAGCGTCTCTGCTGCAAGTACCCGGGAACAGGCCGCTGGAGTATGCGATGCCGCTTGGGAGGTGATGGAGCTGCAGTGCTGAAGTGTCACCATGACATACAGCGCTGACAGACCAGTTTTAAAGAAATTTTCTGTCAGAAAAAGCTTTTTCATGGCATCCCCAGTGCAGCCCACCTGTTAAGTGACCTTCTGCTGCAGACACCAACTGAAACTTAGCTCACAGTGGATTATAGAGGAGGCCCCAATGCATCCTGGGACAGCCTAAAGCGTTAGCCTGTTGGTGCCTCTGGATCAAGTTCCACTCTACACCCCGATGTTTCCCTGTGGAAACCAATGTAACCTGCTGCAGAAATGGCATGCACAACAGAGATGACTATGGACAGTACAAATACTGTACAAGGAGTGCTTGAGCACCTATAACACCCACAGAGATGGCTCTTATAGGTCCAAGTGTATATTTATACATAATCTATGCATTTATAGGTATAGCAACCATTCAAATAAAAAATAATTAATATGCTAAGCTAATACGTGCTGAAATTGTAAATGTAAAAAATTATTAAATCCTCACTCAGATTCAACTGCATCAGTGTAATATTATTTTCAAGAAAACTAGACACATATGATACAGTTAAAAGTTTCTCTTTTGTTATGTAAAGGGTAATGGGAAACTACTAAGGGTTTACAGTAGCCCTATGTTCAGGTAAGACTACCTACAGTATGTGTGAAATGCATAACAATAACCATGTTGAACTTCTCTTTGTATTCATGTTTAAATTAGTGTGGGGATTACCCAGATAAGAAACTATTTTGTCTCTTTTTAATATACTGTAGAATGCATTTTAAAATGTCTATATAGCATAAAAAAGCAGTTTTTGGTAAAAATAGTGTACGGCAAATATGTAAATGCATACTGTGCATGGCATGGATAAAGAAATGCCATGTACATCGGACATACCTGTCCCTCCAAATGCCTCTCTATTGCCAATATATTAATAGGTATCCATCAGAATTCCATAGCCTCTCATGTCAACGCAGCAAGTATATATCCTTACAGCCTAGCATTCAACCAATAATGTCTACATAACTCCATATAGGCTCACATGGCAATATAGACAAAAAGGCATTTCTCATATGCACCAAGATCTGGAATGGGATACATTTTGGAGTTTGGACCCAGTAGGTAATGCCATCTGTAGATGGCGTTACCTAATAGAATCCAATCGAATCCCTACCAGTGTCCCCTGCGATGCATATGTCAACCGACGCATGGGCAATTAGGACTCTTATCGGGAGAGCTGTCATTTGTGTTTTATTCAAGCATACGGCATTAGTAAACGCTGTTAAGCTTGCGATCAGTGGCGGGATGTATCGCATACAAAATCCAATGCTTGATGCATCCTACCCATGGAGTTGTATAAGACTATTTGGTATAGCATCCTGTTGCTCCCCATATGCAGGGTGTAGTATGGTATGCCGGCGGCCGGGCTCCCGGCGACCAGCATACCAGCGCCGGGAGGCCGACCGCCGGCATACCGACAGCGTGGCGAGCGCAAATGAGCCCCTTGCGGGCTCGCTGCGCTCGACACGCTGCAGGCGCGTTACGCGCGCCACGCTATTTTATTCTCCCTCCAGGGGGGTCGTGGACCCCCACGAGGGAGAAAAAGTGTTGGTATGTCGGCTGTCGGATTCCGGCGCCAGTGTACTGTGCGCCGGGATCCCGACAGTCGGCATACTGAAGACCATCCCATATGCATGCTTACTCTTTTTACATAGCCTATAGTATTGGCTAGCAGTAAGTTCACAAAAGCAGATTGTCTGCTTCCATCCCATGTCAAACAACTTGTACCTCTGCTTCTTTAGAAGCATAGGAGAAGAATCATTGCACCTGCACAAAACACTTTGCAAATATTTTTCTTTCCCATGCGGGGTAAACGCTGGCTGCTATTGCATATAGGCCCTCATTCCGAGTCGTTCGCTCGGTATTTTTCATCGCATCGCAGTGAAATTCCGCTTAGTGCGCATGCGCAATATTCGCACTGCGACTGCGCCAAGTATCTTTGCTATGAAGATAGTGTTTTTACTCACGGCTTTTTCATCGCTCCGGCGATCGTAATGTGATTGATAGGAAATGGGTGTTACTGGGCGGAAACACGGCGTTTTATGGGCGTGTGGCTGAAAACGCTACCGTTTCCGGAAAAAACGCAGGAGTGGCCGGAGAAACGGGGGAGTGGTTGGGCGAACGCTGGGTGTGTTTGTGACGTCAAACCAGGAACGACAAGCACTGAACTGATCGCACAGGCAGAGTAAGTGTGGAGCTACTCTAAAACTGCTAAGTAGTTTGTGATCGCAATATTGCGAATACATCGGTCGCAATTTTAATATGCTAAGATACACTCCCAGTAGGCGGCGGCTTAGCGTGTGTAACTCTGCTAAATTCGCCTTGCGACCGATCAACTCGGAATGAGGGCCATAGCACAGCACACAAATATTGGACTGGTGTATTCTTACGCTTCAATTTAGAGTTCAGCTAGGACACACCCCTCCCAACTCCCAGGGCGGGTGTACTAAAGAAGAAATATGGTAAAGACCCAGTTTTTTCGTGATTTTTATGGCATTTCCAAATGTACTATAGCCCCGACACTAGGGCTCCAACGCAGTGGGTAATGCCAGCTATAGCTGGTGTTACCCTATAGAAGCCTATGGGCTTCTTTCCGCGTCGCGCTGTGTGAGGGATCTGATCGGATCCATCCCAGCATGTCCCATGGCTGCCGCATCCTTCTGGACATGCCCAGTTGTACTCCCGGGGCTGATACCTGGAAGTCCAGTGACTGGCGCGCATCGCGAACAACAGCTCTTATCAGAAGAGCTGTCCTTCACAATACTAATCACATATGTTAGTACATACAGTATGTGATAAGTATGGATGTATACTGCAGTGTTATACAGTGTATACCACAGTGTTCACTGTGAACTCTGAATCAGCCCCATAGTTGGCAGTTTACATCATAGTAGACTTGGCAAGCTAATGTCCATACAACTCAATGATTGGCCTTGTGCACCATGTGAAATTTCCTGATCATGAAAGACACACAATTCCATACCGTGGGACTCGCAGAAAAGTGTCTCGGTCACATGTGCCCTGCAAGATTACATGACTATTATTATTTCCAAAACACGTAACCCATGATCCTCACTTATTGAACTGAAGGATTATATAATAATCTGCATTGGTGAGGCTATTGTTAATGTAAATTTATACATTTTGTAAATTCGTTTTTCAATAGCCTCAACAATTTGGTAATATACATTACATTTAAACTGTATCTGCACCCAGTTTCTATACATAGTGATTAGGGATGTGCACCGGGCCATTTTTGCTGGATTTGGTTCTAATTCGCCGGCTGATTTTGTATTTGTATTTGTCAAACCGCCGTGACTGGCTTTGGATTTGGATTTTTTTTTAAAATGTACAAAAAATTCTAAAATCATTTAATTTGGGCCTTTTTTTGTTCTTAGAGTATTATTAACCTAAATAACATTAATTTCCAGTCATTTCCAATCAATTTGGACCACATCACAGCTCACAATATTTTCTTCACCAATATTGGCTAAACTGCGGTATATACAGTGTGAGTTGGATACAGTGCAGGTTACAGGACAGGTTGGATACAGTATGCGATAAAATGTGGGTTGGTCTCAGTGCTAGTTGGATACTGTGTGGGTTGGACACAGTAAAGTAGGATACAGTGTGGGTTGTATACAGTGCTGGTTGGATACTGTGTGGGTTGGATACAGTGCAAGTTGTATAAAGTGTGGGTTAGATACAGTGCGGGATACACTGCAGGTCGGAAACAGTGCATGATACACTGCGGGTCGGATACAGTACGGAATACACTGCGGGTCAGATACAGTGTGGGTTGGATACTGTGTGCGTCGGATACACTTTGGGTTGGGTACAATGTGGGATACAGTTCGGGTTGGATACAGTCCTGGATACATTGCTGGTTGGATACAGTGCGGATTGGATACAGTGCGGTTGGGTACAGTGTGGAATACATGTCTGGTTGGATACAGTGCAGGTTGGACACAGTGTGGGTTGGATACAGTGTGGGTCTGATACAATGCAAGATTCAGTGCAGGGCAGATACACCAATAGTGCACTTACTGTGACAGGGAATGCCAGTGGTGTCCTCAGTGCAGGAGTGTCGGCAGTGCAGGGGTTTTGGCAGTGTCCTCACTATTGGTTTGCCTGCGGTGTAGGTACTGCTGGGGTGCTGGTGGTGCTGGCAGTGGTGTCCTCAGTGCAGAGTTGCTGGTGGTGTCAGCACGGCTAGCTGGCACTGCTGGCTGTGTGGGCAGTGTGGGGTTGCCAGGGGTGTCCTCACTGCATGCGTTTTGGCAGTGCTGGCAGTGTCCTCAGTGCAGGGTTACCGGTTCTGTCAGTATTGCTGGGGTGTTGGCAGTCTTGGCAGTTCAGGAGGGTCGGCGGTGTCCTCAGTGTAGGGATGCTGACAGTGTCGGCAATGTGGGAGTGCCATCGGTGTCCTCAGTGCTGGGGAGTGTTATCTGTGTCGGCAGTGTTGGGCTGCCGGCTGAGTCAGCAGTGGTGGGGTACCAGTTGTGTTGGCAGTTCAGGAGTTCTGGCAATGTCCTCAGTGCGGCGGTGCCAGCAATGTCAGCAGTGCTGGAGTGCCGGTGATGTCCTCAGTACAGGGGTGACAGCAGTGTGGGAGTGCCGGAGGTATCCACAGTGCGGGGGTGTCAGCAGTGTGGGGTGTTATTTGCGCGATGCGGCCCACCATCTTGCCCCATTAAAGTATAAGGGGACACGCTGACTGGCTGAGAGCCATGACATACTGCTCTCTCAGCCAATCAGCGGTCAGCCCATTGACTTCATTGGGGCTTTGAACCTGGCCCCAAGCCAAAATTGCCTTGTATCGCCTTGGGTTGGGATTCAAGGCAATCGGAGCAGATCAGACTGCCTCAGATCCCGGAAGTTCAGAGCTGTTCGGATTTCTTAAAATCCGAACCGCTCATTCCTAATAGTGATGTACTGTATAGATACTAACATTTCATCTAAATGCATATATATGCATTTAACTGTTGGAATGAATCAGCAATTAGCTTTTATCCATTCAGAGCAACATAGACAATGATAACTGATAAGATGCTATGGTTTAAAATATAAAATGCAATGACACTGGTAAGTATAAGTAAAATAATGGAACGGCAGGAGGCTGGTGCCAAAATAGAACTCCACCAAAGCAAACATCGCCCATTAGTTTCTTCTGTATGAAGACCTCTGCTTATGAAGTCTTCCCAATAGGGCTGAGAAAGAGAGTCATTAGGCAGGGATACCCTGGATGGAGTTTGAAGTGTAGACACTCCAGGAGAGGTGGCAGCTCATAATGATGGGGTCAGCCACTTTGATTCATTAGGCTAAAAATGCCAAAAACACAATATCAGAAAGTGAGCAGCGATGAGACAGCTGAGAACTAGAGATGAGCGGGTTCGGTTCTCAGAGAACCGAACCCTACCGAACTTCACGTCCCGAACCCGGATCCGAGCCCGGCTCGGGTTTTCCTGCCTGACTCGGAAACCAAAATGAGGCAAAACATCATCATCCCGCTGTCGGATTCTCGCTGGGTTTGGATACCATATAAGGAGTCACGTGTCGCTGCCATTTTTACTCCAGTCATGGAGAGTGTGGTGAGAGGACGTGTCTCTGTCCTCAGTGTCTGTGCAGATGGGAATGTGGGGTGGTGATTATGGTGCTGCCCAGTCCAGTGTAGTGTCTTATGCTGCATCAGTCAGTCCAGTGACCAGTCACAGTGGTGGTATCCTCTGCTGCCATATGTCCAGTGCTGCTGTATAATAATAAGTCCCTTACAGTGTTGCTGTGTTGTCCTCCATCAGACCAGTGGTAGTGTCCTGTGCGTCAGTTAGTCCAGTGACAAGTCACAATGGTGGTGTCCTCTGCTGCTATATGTACAGTGCTGCTGTATAATAAGGCCCTTACAGTGTCGCTGTGTTGTCCTGCATCAGACCAGTGGTAGTGTCCTGTGCTGTATATTATTTACTCCAAATAAAGGGGTTATTAACATTTAATCCAAATACAATTTTTACAGGGTTTGCCCTGTGTGGTGTAGGGGTATGCTCTCCTGTGCCGCATATTGTGTTATATAACTCCAGAAAAATATTGGAGAACAAAAATTTGGAGGATAAAATAGGGAAAGATCAAGAACCACTTCCTCCTAGTGCTGAAGATGCTGCCACTAGTCATGACATAGACGATGAAATGCCATCAACATAGTCTGCCAAGGCCGATGCCCAATGTCATAGTAGAGGGCATGTCAAATCCAAAAAGCGAAAGTTCAGTAAAATGACCTAAGAAAATAAATTTAAATGGTCTGAGGAGAAATGTAAACTTGCCAATATGCCATTTACGACACGGAGTGGCAAGGAACGGCTAAGGCCCTGGCCTATGTTCATGACTAGTGGTTCAGCTTTACATGACGATGGAAGTCCTCATACTCTCGCTAGTAAAATGAAAAGAGTTAAGCTGGCAAAAGCACAGCAAAGAACTGTGCATTCTAAGATGGTATCACAAATCCCCAAGGAGAGTCCAAGTGTGTCAGCAGTTGCAATACCTGACCTTCCCAACACTGGACGGGAAGAGATGGCTCCTTCCACCATTTGCACGCACTCTGCAAGTACCCACAGTCCAGTTTCTGATATTCAAATTGAAGATGTCACTGTTGAAGTACACCAGGATGAAGATATGGGTGTTGCTGGCGCTGAGGAGGAAGTTGACGAGGAGGATTCTGATGGTGATGTGGTTTGTTTAAATCAGGCACCGGGGATGAATAAGCCTATTGTGATGCCTGGGCAAAATACCAAAAAACCACCTCTTCAGTGTGGAATTATTTCTCCACAAATCCGGACAACAGGTGTCAAGCCGTGTGTTGCCTCTGTCAATCTGTAATAAGTAGGGGTAAGGACGATAACCACCTAGGAATATCCTCCCTTATACGTCACCTGCTGCGCATTCATCAGAAGTCAGTGTCAAGTTGTGAAACTTTGGGTAAGAGCGTAAGCAGTCCACTGACCCCTAAATCCCTTCTTCCTCTTGTACTCAAGCTCCTGCAAGCCACACCACCAACTCCGTCAACTTCCTCCTCAGTCAGGAACGTCAGTAGTCCTGCAGGCCATGTCACTGGCAAAACTGAGGAGTCCTCTCCTAACTGCGATTCCTCCAGAAGATCCTTGAGTGGTACGCCTGCTGTTGCTGCTGCTGGTGTTGTTGCTGCTGGGAGTTGATCGTCATCCCAGAGGGGAAGTCGGAAGACCACTTGTACTACTTCAACTAAGCAATTGCCTGTCCAACAGTCCTTTGTGAGGAAGATGAAATATGACCGCAGTCATCCTGTTGCTAAGCGGATAACTGAGGCCTTGACAGCCATGTTGGTGTTAGACGTGCGTCTGGTATCTGCCATTAGTTCAGTGGAACTTGACCAGTGTCCTGCCGGTACCAAATCCCATCTAGGTTCCCCTTCAGTAGGCAGGCGATACCGAGAATGTACACAGACGTCAGAAAAAGTATCCTAAAAATGCAGTTGTGCCCACTGTCCATTTAACCACGGACATGTGGACAAGTGGAACAGGGCAGACTAAGTTCTATATGTATCACCGCTTTCCGTAAGAGGCACACCGCTGACAACCTCTTACGGAAACTGAGTGACATCATCGCACAATGGCTTACCCCAAATAGATTCTCCTGGGGATTTGTGATATCAGACAACACCACCAATATTGTGCGTGCATTACACCTGGGCAAATTCCAGCACAGCCCATGTTTTGCACATACAATTAATTTGGTGGTGCAGAATTTTTTAAAAAATGACAAGGGCGTGCAGGAGATGCTGTCGGTGGCCTGAACAATTGCGGGCCACTTTCGACATTCAGCCACTGCGTGCCGAAGACTGGAGCACCAGCAAACACTCTTGATCCTGCCCTGCCATCACCTGAAGCAAGAGGTGGTAACGAGGTGGAATTAAACACTCTATATGCTTCAGAGGATGGAGGAGCAGCAAAAGGCCATTCAAGCCTATGCATCCACCTACAATATAGGCAAAGGAGGGGAAATGCACCTGACTCAAGTGCATTGGAGAACAATTTCCATCTTGTGCAAGGTTCTCCAACCCTTCGAACTTGCCACACATGAAGTCAGTTCAGACACTGCCAGCTTGAGTTAGGTCATTCCCCTCGTCAGGCTTTTGCAGAAGCAGCTGGAGAAATTGAAGGAGGAGCTAAGACGGAGCGATTCTGCAAAGTATGTGGGACTTATCGATGGAGCCCTTCATTTGCTTTGCCAGGATTCAAGGATGGTCAATCTGTTGAAATTGGAGCACTACATTTTGGCCACCATGCTCGATCCTAGGTTTAAAGCCTATATTGTATCTCTCTTTCCGGCAGACACAAGTCTGCAGAGGTGCAAAGACCTGCTGGTGAGAAAATTGGTGAGAAAATTGTCAACTCAAGCGGAACGTGACCCGTCAACAGCTCCTCCTTCATTTTCTCCAGCAACTGGGGCTTCGAGGAAAAGGATAAGATTTCCTAGCCCACCCACTGGCGGTTATGCAGGGCAGTCAGGAGCGAGTGCTGACATCTGGTCCAGATTGAAGGACCTGCCAACGATTACTGACATGTCTACTGTCATTGCATATGATTTTGTCACCATTGAAAGAATGGTGGAGGATTATATGAGTGACAGCATCCAAGTAGGCATGTCAGACAGTCCGTATGTATACTGGCAGGAAAAAGAGGCAATTTGGATGCACTTGCACAAATTGGCTTTATTTTACCTAAGTTGCCCGCCCTCCAGTGTGTACTCCGAAAGAGTGTTTAGTGCAGCCAGTAACCTTGTCAGCGATCAGCGTAGGAGGTTACTTCCACAAAATGTGGAGAAGATAATGTTCATCAAAATGAATTATAAATTCCTCTGGGAAGACCTTTACCAGCAATTGCCTCCAGAAAGTACACAGGGACCTTTGATGGTGGAGTCCAGTGGGGACGAATTAATACTCAGTGAGGAGGAGGATGCACACACTGAAAGGGGTGAGTATGAGAATGAGGTCGACATCTTTCCTTTGTAGAGCCAGTTTTTGCAAGGAGAGATTGATTGTTTCTTTTTGGGTGGAGGCCCAAACAAACCAGTCATTTCAGCCACAGTCATGTGGCAGACCCTGTCGCTGAAATGATTGGTTTGTTAAAGTGTGCATGTCCTGTTTATACAACATAAGGGAGGGTGGGCGGGCCCAAGGACAATTCCATCTTGCACCTCTTCTTTGCATCATGTGCTGCTTGGGTACTAGTTTTTAAAAGTGCCATCCTGTCTGACACTGCCGTACAAGTCCAGGGGTACTGCCGTATAAGTCCAGTCCAGTGGTGCTGTCTTGTGCTGCATCAGTCCAGTGGTGGTGTCTTGTGCTGTATATTATTTACTCCAAATAAAAGGGTTATATACATTACTTTTATTATTATGCAAATCATTTTTACAGGGTTTGCCCAGTGTGGTGTAGGGGTACGCTCACCTGTGCTGCATATTATTATAATAGCTCCAAATTAAATGGTTATTATTATCCAAATTAATTTTACAGGCGTTCCCATGTGTGTGTGTGGTTTAGGGGTACGCTCTCCTGTGCCACCAATATTTTGCGTGCATTACATCTGGGCAAATTCCAGCATGTCCCATGTTTGTGGCACACACTTGTGTCGCTTAGCTTAGTCATACAGCTACCTCATTGCACCTCTTTTACTTCTTTGCATGATGTGCTGTTTGGGGTACTGATGAGCGGGTTCGGTTTTACTCGGTTTTACTCGGTTCTCAAAACAGAACCTTATGGGCTATCCAAAACACGTGACATCCGTGAGCCAATAAGATGCCGTTTTGAGAACCGAGTAAAACCGAACCCGCTCATCACTAGTTTGGGGCCTAGTTTTTAAGTGCCATCCTGTCTGCCATTGCAATGCCACTGCTAGATGGGCCAGGTGATTGTGCCGCACACTTGTGTCGCTTAGCTTAGCCATCCAGCTACGTAATTGCACCTCTTTTTATTCTTTGCATCATGTGTTGTTTGGGGCCTATTTTTTAAATCTGCCATCTTGTCTGCCACTGCAGTGCCACTCCTAGATGGGCCAGGTATTTGTGCCGTATACTTGTGTCGCTTAGCTTAGTCATCCAGCCACCTCGGTGCAACCTTTAGGCCTAAAAACAATATTGTGAGGCGTTTAGAATAGACTGGAAATGAATATTATTGAGGTTAATAATACCGTATGATCAAAATTACCCCCAAATTCTGTGATTTTAGCTGTTTTGGGTTTTTTTCAAAAATCATCCAGATCCAAAACCAGAACACAAAAGGGTTGTAATGACAAAACCAATCCAGATCCAAAACACGAGCATGGAACCAGAACCAAAACCAAAACACGAAAAGTGCCCGCCGCACATCTCTACTGAGAACCAACTTATCAAAATCTAATGTATAATAATAATTATAACATATTACTCACATTCTTTGTTCCTGGAAAAGGAAATCATTGTAAATGCAGGCTATAAATTATGAATGGTTCCTCTTTTAGTTGAATTGCACTCCCACTGGTAAGTTCTGATACTGCTTCCGCAATAGTATATATAGAGATGTTGGACAGTCTGAATCCAATAAGAATAAATGATATTGGCAACAATTAGGTCCTCTGTGCCTGAAACACTCACTTGGATGATGAAGAATCCCAGGAATTAATGCAAAGCTGGAGTTTGCTGCAATAAAGCAGAATCCTCTGAGGCAAGAGGCAGGTAAAGATGTACAGCCAGTGTAAATCACATGTCTCTGACATAAATCACATGTCTCTGAAAAGTGGGTGCAACAAAATTATGTAGTTCTTAGAACAGGTCAAAATGGCCATTCCCTATCCCCATGGACCTGTGATTCCTTGTATTATCCTCCTCATCCCAGATGTAATGCAGAAGGGACACCTACTCCAGAAATTCAAGAATATCCCTGACATTCTGGGAGAGTAGGTAGGTACTGTAAGAATGATATAAAGGATGGGTGCAAATTAATGTTTACAAGCATTTTTATGCACTACTTGGGATGATGAAACAAAAAGTCCCATCAACAAATTAATGTCAGTCAGCAAAATCTTCACATTTGAAAAGGCCGTCCTATATCTTCTTGTCACCAGTAAAGGTGCACAGTCTACATTGTGGTTCATTTTATGCCTGCAGGTATGGGATATAATATGAAGAATCATCGGAATTTAGAGTAGTATTAATAGAAAAATCTTTTTAAAAGCCAACATTCTTTCCTCTTTTCCCCTGTTCCACAGTCATGCTGTTCTCTTTGTTCTTTTTTGTTTTTTATTGGAATCACTAAATTGATAGATATTGTTATGTTATGTTAAGAGGCGCTGTACACTGACTAATAAAATAGTGAACTTCTATGACTAAGAACAATAAAACGCTCACCTGTGTAATTGCTTCCAAATATAGTTTTACTTGAAGTGCTAACCTCAAGCAACCTTGACATTGTTATAAATAATCTCAATATAATGGCATTATAAAATTATATCTCCAGCAAAGTATTTGTAACATGTGCAAAATAATTTTATACTGACTCTTTACTTCATTGTAGTGTTTGCCATATAACATACCTCCCAACTTCTTGTCTTTCTAAAGAGGGTCTTTCGCCGCGCGCTCCAGAAAAAGGGGCGTGACCTAAGAAAAGGGGGTGTGGTTTCGTGGGAGGACCCGCGATCGCGAGCCACGCCCCCGTTTTCGTCACTGAGGGGGCATACCCAGCGCTATGTGAGCCGCTGGCATGCCCCCTTTCCCTTTGACTCAAGTGAATAGACGCTGTGCGCATGCGCACAGCGTCTATTCACCGCTGCTCTGCTAAGCAGGGCAGCGAGACACAGAACCTCCCAACTGCCTCCCCCCACCGCGGGACACTGCGGCCCGCGGGTGGGACAGCGGGACAGTACCCAAAAAACGGGACTGTCCTGCGAAAATCGGGACAGTTGGGAGGTATGATATAATCATGTCTGCTGAGTGGACACATTGGGCCTAATTCAGACCTGATCGCCAGGGTGTGTTTTATGCATCTCTGCGATCAGGTAGTTGCCGCCTACAGGGGGAGTTTGTGCAGTCTCTGCACAGCCCAGGACTTACTCTTCCGGTGTGATGATCGGGGCCGGAGCTGGCGTCAGAAACCCTCCCTCCAAATGCCTGGTCCCTCCTGCGTTTCTCCGGACACTCCTTAAAAACGGTCAGTTGCCACCCACAAACGGCCTTTTCCTGTCAGTCACATTGCGATCGCCTGTGCAATCGATTTTCTCGCACGTCCTGACACTGCCCGCCGATCCCCGTTGCTGCGGACCGACGCGCCTGTGCATTGCGGTGCATACGCACGCGCAGTTCAGACCTGATCACAGGCTGTACGAAAACGCAGCCTAGCGATCAGGTGTGAATTAGGCCCATTATCTGTAGGCATGTACGTACAGGTATGGTATGGAAGGTAGATAGTAACTAGGTCGACAGTGTCTAGGCTAACCACTATTGGTCAGCAGTAACTAGGTCGACAGGGTCTTTAGGTCGACATGGTCTAGG
Source organism: Pseudophryne corroboree (assembly GCF_028390025.1). Lineage (NCBI taxonomy): Eukaryota > Metazoa > Chordata > Amphibia > Anura > Myobatrachidae > Pseudophryne > Pseudophryne corroboree. The sequence goes on along the minus strand of NC_086445.1, from coordinate 477,885,881 downwards.
TCGACAGGTCAAAAGGTCGATATGAGTTTTTTATGTTTTTTTTGGTGTTGTTTTCTTCGTAGAGTGACCGGGAACCCCAATTAGTGCACCGTGTCCCCTAGCATGGCTCGCTTCACTCGCCTCGCTTCACTCGGCACAGGTTACCATTCCAATCGTAGTCCACGTCGACCGTTAAGTATGAAAAGGTTCAAAAAAAGAAAAAATTTGAAAAACTCATGTCGACCTTTTGACCTATCGACCTAGAACATGTCGACCTAAAAACCCTGTCGACCAATAGTGGTCGACCTAGATAGTGTCGACCTAGTTACTGTTGACTAGAGACTGGATCCCGTATGTACAGTATATCAAATGCCATCATCCCACATAATGAAAACTTACTGCACTAGCGTATGACAAGAAATGGATAATAAAAGCCAGCCAGTTATTTTTCTATGTAAGGATCCTAATGATACTCTGGTCCAGCCTCAGCCTTTTAGTGGTCTGTCACAACATTGTTTTGCTTTCTTATAGCTGGTAATAATCAAGATCAACCATCTTATTACTTATTACAAGTGTATCAACCCATGGGTGTTCCATGTATACTGTTCTTGCTCCTTGCCTCCTCCACCCCTGGCTCCCAACCATCAATGGCATGTACCACTCAATGCAAAATACAAGGGGGTGTAGGGTTTCCACATCTCTGCTGCCCTACTCCTGTCATCGGGAGAGCCCTGTGTGCTGTCTGTATGCCAAGTAAAGCTCCACAACTTAATAAACGGCAGCTGCAACAGTTCATCATTCAGGACCCTTGAAGTTAGGAGAAGAGCCATCCCCCATCCTAGTCAACCCAGTAACACAGAGGGAGCTACCAACTGTGCAGGTATAGCGGGCACATAGTAAATTCTGATAAACACATAAAAAGAGCCAAAGAAACTAATATAAATAAATATAATGGGAGCGTTAGTACTAGAAGGACATTATGGAGCATGTAAATTTGTATATACAGGGAGAGGCCAGTTAGGATTCTTCTTTAGAAGTGTTTACATTCAGTTATTTTTGCATCAAATATCTTTTCTGTAGATGGAATAGCTACAATTGCTGTTGTAACAAGCGTTTCGTGTTATTTGTTGGTCACTAGGATGCTCTCTATATTGTATAATGCTCTCTGTATTGTATGGTAATCTCTAGGGAGGTCCCTGCATGTTATTGTGTTCAATAAGATGCTCTATGTAATATACTGTATATTAGTAACTAAGCTGATGTTTATATTATGCATTGGTCACAGGCAGGGCCAGATTAAGGTCTACATAGTCCTGGACCTGAAATTTATGAAGGGCCTATTGTTGCCACGCAGTGGTTGTGATTAACACCACAGAGAATATTTCCCTGTGTGGGCAGGGGGTGTGGTGGCATACTACAACACTGAACTTCCTTTCCTTCACTTTATCACTACTACACTACATCTCCACACTATGGGGCATATTTATCACAATCCGCATCTGAGATGTGAGATGCGGATGTGATACGTTTGACCAAAATGGCATTGCAATACCTGAAAACATTACAAGGATGTATCAATTATCACATACAAAGACAGAGCTTGCGAGAAACCTCTGTCCCTGCAAATCCAGTTGCCACAATTCTCAAGGTATTTTTTGTGAAAAATACCCTGAGATTGTACAGTGCATGCGCTGCCACTGGCAATTAAGACTCTATGTGGACAAAACACGTGTGTCAGTATAAATGTGAACGAAAAATATATAAATATGAATATTACAGTATTTATTAAACAAAGACAACACACTGCTGCCTGTATAGTATCCACTTTCCCTACCTCTCCCTGCTGACAATGCTGCACAGTCAATCCAGCAGCATAATACGATGGGAATACTTCCTTCACTGAAGCCGACGATCTCCTTAAGCCGATAATTGATGCTCCATATAGCGCTGTGTCAGTCAGTATGGGTGGATGGTTTGGCGGTTTTCCTGCTGACAGAGCTGCACACTCCCTCCTGTATCTTAAGGTGGGAGCACTTCTTTATTATAGCTGGCAATCTCCTTGAGCCGCTGCTTAATTTCCTTGATGCTCTGTATAGCGCTGTGTCAGTCTTTGTGGGTGGGCAGGTAGGCCTTATGTGCCTAATGAGAAATCCGCCACTGGGGGGCAGAGACACATGGGGAAAGGCTGGCAGAAGCACACATGGTGAAGGGGGCAGGTATACAGGTGGGGAGGGGGCAGAGATACAGATGGGAGGGGGTATAGATACAGGTTTAAAGGCTGGCAGAAGCACATGTGGTAAAGGGGGCAGAGATACAGTTGGGGAGGGCGCAGTGACACGAGTGTGGAGGGGGCAGAGATACGGGTGGGGAGGGGGCAGAGACACGGGTGAGGAGGGTGCAGAGACACGGATGAGGAGGGTGCAGAGATATGGGTAGGGAGGGGGCAGAGATACGGGTGGGGATGGGGCACAGGCACAAGTGAGGAGGGAGGTGGAGGTACCAATGTTAAAAGAAGCAGTGGCACAGGTGTGAAGGGGCAGAAACAGATGGGGTGAGGTAAAAGACACAAGTAATAAAAAGGTAAAGTGGGACATATTCTAAGGGGCAGTAGCATGAATGATGCTGTCTGATGGAGGCAGCTGCAGCCATATCTGATGTCCCTGGCCATTTAGGGGACTTGAGGAAAACTTAATTTGATAATACATAATCCCCACCACCTGGTCCAGTCACAGTGCTTCTGTGATTGGCACCCAGGTAGGGAGCATCGGGCAGGAAGAAGAGCAGGAGAGGATAAGGGAAGAACAGAAATGGGGTCAGGAGGTGCATGGCTAAAGCTGTGACCTCTGTGGTAAACCCCCCCCTGTCGTCCCCACTGGCCACTAGATCTTAAGCCCCTGCTGCCGATACAGCTGCTAAGAGAGAAGAAGCACTGAGTGCACTGCAAATTTAAACTACTAGCAGCATGCGGGCGGAGCTAGGCGGGGCTTCAGACAGGTCTGGGATGCAAATCTACAGACGGGTCCGGGAACCGGAGCTTCAGTTGGGAGCCGGAGCTTCGGACGAGTTAGGGAGCTGGAGATTCGGACGGGTCCGGAAGCTTAAGCTACTGACATCACAGGGATTGAGCATCTGACAGGTAAGGACAAGGGAGGGTTCTTCTGGCATAGGAGGGGCTTCTGTGGGCCAGCTGGGGTCAGGGGTGATGTTATTTTAGGTGGTTGGGAGGGAGTAAGCTGCACTGGTAGTGACAGGATTATTTTTTTGCTGTCAACACTGCCTGCATTGCAGGGGAGCCTGTGGGCCTATTTTCAATGGGGGGCCTGGAGCTGCATCTCCTTCCGCCCCATTGTTAATCCAGCCCTGGTCACAGGATGCTCTCTGTATTGTATAGTGGTCAGCCAAGTTACTGGTTGAGAAGGTAATCCAGCAGTAGAGGGACTATTGATGAAATAATTTATTTTTCCATTCCATTGTTATGAAAAGCATGTACAATATGTTATTAAAAGAACCATGCCGTAATGTTATACATAGCAGAGTGAATTAATTACAAAGAAGTCAAAATTATTTTCCTGCCTTTAGAGCAGGAGGCATTTCTAGTTGTACACATTTATTACATAAGTCATTTGCTAACAGGGTGTTTACAATTTTCCTAATATGATTTGCTGCCAGAATCATAAAGGGAAGGATTTGGGAAGTTCAGGCATCAATCCAAAATATGTATTTGACGAAATCTCTCTAAAAAATACCATGGTAAGCACCATTCTGTGTGACAAACATTAGGTCATCCTTGTTCATCTAAGCATTGCGTGAGGGAACATGGTCTGTCATGACCGAGCCCAAATCACCAGATTGACGTAATATGAAGGTCCTCATAAAAGATAGGTACTTTCCAAAAGGCCAAAATGTCACTGTACCTTGATCATAGTGCCTAATTCAGACCTGATCGCAGCAGCAAATTTGTTAGCAGATGGGCAAAACCATCTACACTGCAGGTGGGGCAGATATAACATTTAGATAAGAGTTATATTTGGGGGGTTATATTGTTTCTGTGCAGGGTAAATGAACACACCCCACCCAAAGCTAACTCTCTCTGTACATGTTATATCTACTCCCCCCACCTGCAGTGTACATGGTTTTGCCCATTAGTTAACAAATTTGCTGCTGCGATCAGGTCTGAATTAGGCCCAAAGTCCAGGGAGTAAGCAAGTTCTTACCTAAAGTACTTTTTTTAACCGTTCACTAGAACAAATTAACTGAGAAAACTGGTTATTTGGAATAGGCAGACCTGCGCAATTAATGAGACTTTGCAGAAACATTTGAGTTGACTTTAGCATGGGCCTAATTCAGGTTTGAGTATGCTTGCTGATACTATTGCTATCTTTTGCCATACACAATTGCGATTATGGGGGAGGCATCAGGTCTAATGTTAATCCCTGGCACGGCAGCCTGGCTGCGCTGCCAGTCGGTCAGCGGTAATTTTTTTCACCCCACCCCTGTTTTCCCAGCCAGGCCTCGCAATGCTGTAAATCCTCTTCTGCAATGCCCCGCACCTGTCAATCACATTGTGACAGCATCCTTCAGGGACTGTGGCCCAAAACATTTCTGACCAGTTTCAGGATTTAGCAACCACACATGGAAAACATCAGCAGCAGCAACAATAGTTCCATTTGCCAATCCACCAACTCAAGCAAGAGACAGTGACCAGGTAGAATTCCAGCCTTTATATGTTTCAGCGACTAGAAGAACAGCAACAAGTCATTCAAGTTCACATATCAAACTATGAGATATGGAGAGAGGGCATATTTGCCCCAGCACAGTTGAGAAAACCATTTGAAATTGTAACCAATGAAGTGAGTTTAGAGATTGCCAGCCTAAGTCAGGCAATTTCCTTTAATTAAACTACTGGAAAAGCAACAAGAGAAGCTTAAGAAAGAGATTAAATTAAGTGATTCTGCTAAGTATGTTGGACTTGTAGATCAAGTTCTTTATTCACTTCGCTAGGATCATGTGATGTTAGTGTATTAGAATGCTTAATATTTGTAGACACTCCCTTAGTAATATGTGTAAGCCTGAATCTTCAGTGATGGTCCCTGGGACCAGGGGGATGCTGGGAAGTGGGTGATCCAGTGTGCAGTGTGCCTGGAGTTGGTGATGGAATAAAAACAGCACAGCAGTGAACTCACATGTCTCTGTGTCCTTATGACTGGATTTACAAACATATGAACAAAACATGGTGTCAGAAGAAGTATAACTAGGACTGCTAGTGCTCTCAGAGTGTGAAAGAATCTTGCAGAAGTCTGTGGCTGTGATACTCAGTGTCTGCAAAGCCTGCCGTGTGCTCCTCTCTTCAAACAGTGAGTAACCATGGATAAACTGGCTCCTCCAACCGGCATGGTAATGTCTGGTAACTTGTCTGAAAACTGGAAAAGATTTAAGCAAAGGTTTAATATATATCTTGCTGCATGTGGAGCTGATACAGAGGCTGACAACACTAAGGCATCCATTTTCCTCCATGTGATAGGAGAGGATGTGCTGGACACTTATAATATTTTCAGTTTGATGAGGGGCAGAATATGGTGCTATCTTCTATAATGCAAAAGTTTGAAGATTACTTTATGCCAAGGAAAAATGTGACATATGAAAGATATAAGTTTCTCAAATGTGAGCAGAAGTCTGGAGATGGATTGATTTATGTTACAGAGCTGCAATCACTCAGTAAAACCTGTGAGTTTAGTGATTTAAAGGATTCACTGATTAGAGATCGTATTGTCTGTGGAATACCTGATAATGAACTCAGAGAGAGACTGCTGAGAGAGCAAGACCTAGCACTAGAAAAGGCAGTGACTATGTGCAGATCTGCAGAAATAACTAGATTTCAAGCCAAAAAGTTACACAAGGAAGCTGGTGTACAGCACGTACATGTGGTGCAGAAAACAGAGCCAAGCAAATCTCCATTCTCAAGAAAGAAGCAGTCTAAGCCACAGTCTAACAAGAAAATGTGTAGTAGATGTGGAAATGCTCACAATCCTAAAATGTGCCCTGCTTATGGTAAAACCTGCATGAAATGTGGTAGACTTAATCACTTTGCCAAATGCTGTAAAATGAAAAGTGAAACCAAAGTGCATGCTATTAAACAAACAGAGGAATTCTTTGTGGATTGCATTGAACTTTGCAGTGCAGATAAGAAAGAATGGATTGTCCCTTTAACTGTGAACGAGGTTGTCATTCCCTTTAAGCTTGATACTGGCGCGCAGGTGAATTTAATATCGTTTCAAGACTATAAAACTTTTAGAGTAAAACCTAAAATTCATCCAGCCAAAGTGAAAGTTACAGGGTACACTGGGGAGGAAATTCCTGTGAAAGGTACATGCTTAGTGACACTGAAATATAAGGGACAACAGTTTAAAACATCTCTACTGATTGTGGATAAAAATGTGCACCCGATTCTAGGATTAAGTTCCTGTGAGAAACTAAACTTGCTAAAGAAAGTTTTTATGGTGACATCACAAGTAGAAGATGACTGCAAATCAATGTTTACAGAATACAGAGACTTGTTTGAAGGTCTAGGTTGTTTGCCTGGAGAGCATAAAATAAATATAGACACGCAAGTTTCTTCAGTGATACACCCCTGTAGAAAAGTGCTGTTTGCGCTGAGAGAAAAACTGAAACAAGAGTTAAAGCATATGGAAGCCTTGGGTGTGATACAGAAAGTTGATGAGCCTACTGAATGGGTAAGCTCCTTAGTAACTGTTGAAAAGAAAAATGGACAACTCAGAATATGTCTAGACCCCAGAGATTTAAACAAAGCTATTAAACGAGAACATTTCAAACTACCAACCAGAGATGAAATCATGTCGCAATTTGCGGGAGCAAAATGGTTCAGTAAATTGGACGCATCATCAGGATTCTGGCAAATGAAGCTAGATGAGGCCAGCTCAAAGCTTTGTACATTTAATACACCAGAAGGTAGATACAGATTTCTTCGACTACCATATGGAATATTGTCTGCTCCAGAAGTATATCACAAAAAGATACACATGATTTTGAACATATTCCAGGTGTTGAAACAATGATGGATGACATTATTGTTTGAGGATCTACAAAGGAAGAACATGATTCTAGATTGAGACAAGTAATGGAACTCGTCAAGAAAGTGAATCTAAAGCTAAACAAGCACAAAGGTGAATTTGGCGTGAATACACTTACCTTTATGGGCGATGTGGTCTCGGATCAAGGTGTAAAATCAGACCCAAGGAAAATATCAGCCATAGTGAACATGGAACGTCCTAACAACAAAGACAACGTCAGAAGATTCCTAGGAATGATTACTTACTTAGGAAAGTTTATTTCTTAACTCCCTGAATGAACAGCCTCTCTTAGATGGTTGTTGGACAAAGATAATGAGTGGATGTGGTCACATGAGCAAGAAGAAAGTTGGCAAAACTTGAAACAGATCATTACAGAGCAACCAGTGCTAAAATTCTTTGATCCTGCGAAAATAATAAGAATTTCAGCAGATGCTTCGCAATTTGGCCTAGGCTCAGTGCTGTTACAAGAACATGAGGATACATGGCAACCAGTAATCTATGCATCAAGAGCACTGACAAGTGCTGAAACAAGGTATGCTCAGATAGAAAAAGAACTTCTAGTGATCACATAGGCATGTGAGCGATTTCATCTGTTTGTGTATGGTCAAACATTTACAGTGGAAACTAACCACAAGCCATTGGTAGCTATCATGACTAAATCATTACATGACTGTCCCATGAGAATTCAACGAATGCTTATCAGACTACAGAAATATGATGTACACTTGCTGTACTGTCCCGGCAAATACATGTACATTGCTGATACACTTTCTCATGCTGTGGACAAAAGTGAAGGTTCCAAAAGTCTGATGGATGAAGAGATAGAAGCCTATGTTAATTTGATCGTAGCTTCTCTACCAGTGTCTCTTGCAAGACAAGAACAGATTTGGAAAGAAACTGAGACAGATGACACAATGAAAGTGTTGAAAGATATCCTTCTGAAAGGTTGGCCAGCAGAAAAACATGCGTGCCCGCTGTCTATCCATGATTATTGGATGTACCGCAGTGACCTTACAGTTGTCGATGGTATTATTTACAAAGGCAATAGGTTTGTCATACCTGCATGACTAAGAAAAACTATGCTGTGCAAGATACACGAAGGCCACTTAGGAGAAGAAAAATGTAAGCGGAGAGCGCGTGAAGTTATCTATTGGCCAAGAATGAACCAAGACATAGCACAGACTACAGCTACATGTGAATTATGTCTTACGTATAGACCGAAACAACAGGTCGAGCCACTGAGTCCTCACGCAGTGCCAGAGAGACCGTACCAGAAAGTTGGTGCAGATTTGTATGATTGTAATGGGAAAACGTACATTGTTGTGACTGATTATTACTCTAACTACCCTGAGGTGAAGACACTACATACAACTACTAGTAAAGCCGTAATCAATTGCATGAAGTCAATCTTTGCAAGGCATGGTGTTCCTATGGAAGTGTTCACTGACAATGGGGGTCATTCCGAGTTGTTCGCTCGTTATATTTTTCTCGCAACGGAGCGATTAGTCGCTAATGCGCATGCGCAATGTCCGCAGTGCGACTGCGCCAAGTAAATTTTCTATGCAGTTAGGTATTTTACTCACGGCATTACGAGGTTTTTTCTTCGTTCTGGTGATCTAATGTGATTGACCGGAAGTGGGTGTTTCTGGGTGGAAACTGGCCGTTTTATGGGTGTGTGCGAAAAAACGCTACCGTTTCTGGGAAAAACGCGGGAGTGGCTGGAGAAACGGAGGAGTGTCTGGCCGAACGCTGGGAGTGTTTGTGACGTCAAACCAAAAACGAAACTGACTGAACTGATCGCAGTTGCCGAGTAAGTGTGGAGCTACTCAGAAACTGCTAAGAAGTGTCCATTCGCAATTTTGCTAATCTTTCGTTCGCATTTTTGATAAGCTAAGATTCACTCCCAGTAGGCGGCGGCTTAGCGTGTGCAAAGCTGCTAAAAGCAGCTTGCGAGCGAACAACTCGGAATGAGGGCCAATGGTCCTCAGTTTTCCAGTGCTGAATTTAGACAATTTGCTGATGAGTGGGAATTTGTCCATACTATGTCAAGTCCCCACTATCCACGCTCAAATGGGTTGGTGGAAAGTTCAGTAAAAACTGTAAAGAGTCTCATGAAAAAAGGTCAAGAAAGGAAAGAAGATTTCTACAAAAGTCTTTTAATCTACCGCAGTACACCTTTACAGAATGGACTTTCTCCTGCACAAATGCTGATGGGAAGGAGGATTAGAGCAAATCTCCCGATACATGGTGAACTGCTTAATACACATAACTCAGCGTTGGTCAGACTGAGTAAGGAACGTCAACAGGCGAAATAGAAACTGTTCCATGACAGGCGAACAAAAAGCTTATCTGTTCTAAAATTGGGTGACCAAGTCCGTCTCAGAGATCACGAGAAAGGTATTTGGGTGCAGAAAGGTATTGTACAAGCACAAGTAGCACCAAGATCTTATACTTTACGTACAGAGTGTGCAACAGAAGTAAGAAGAAATCGGGTGGATTTACGATCTCAACCTAACCATAATGAAGACAACATGACTGAAGAATACCCTTCATCTGACATGTATGATGATCCTCATAAAGGTGAACAAACCACGATTCTATAAAGGTCCAACATAGTAGATGAAACACAGACTGTGTATGAAAGACCCAAAAGGGAAATACGCAGACCTGAGAGACTCATTGAAACGTGTTAGATGATGTTCTTATCTTAATATGACGTTGTTAATTGTTGCATTGAAGCGTACAGGGCTTATTTTTAAAGAAAAGAGGATGTGATGTTAGTGTATTAGAATGCTTAATATTTGTAGACACTCCCTTAGTAATATGTGTAAGCCTGAATCTTCAGTGAAGGTCCCTGGGACCAGGGGGATGCTGGGAAGTGGGTGGTCCAGTGTGCAGTGTGCCTGGAGTTGGTGATGGAATAAAAACAGCACAGCAGTAAACTCACATGTCTCTGTGTCCTTATGACTGGATTTACAAACATATGAACAAAACAGATCATAGGTTTTGTAACATCTTACAATTGGATCACTACATTTTGGCACCCATACTAGGTTTAAGCCATACGTAATATCTTTAGGAGATGCAAAGAGCTCCTTGCAAGCTATTTGTCAGCTGAAGTGACACACGACATCTCTTGCTGCAACTTCTCCTGCAAATACTACTTCCAGGAAAAAAAGTCCCTATTCCAAGAGGGGTGGTCTTCTGTTTGCCGGCGGTCGGGCTCCCGGCGCTCAGTATACCGGCGCCGGGAGCCCGACAGCCGGAATACCGACAATTATTTTCCCTCGTGGGGGTCCACGACCCCCATAGAGGGAGAATAAAATAGTGTGGCGCGCGTAGCGCGCCACCGTGCCCGTAGCGTGGCGAGCGCAGCGAGCCCGCAAGGGGCTCATTTGCGCTCGCCAAGCTGTCGGTAAGCCGGCGGTCGGGCTCCCGGCGCCGGGATGCTGGTCGCCGGGAGCCCGACCGCCGGCCAGCCGTAGTGAACCCTCCAAGAGACCTACTGGTGATGATCAGTCAACTCAGTGCACCTGAAACAACAACTTTGTAGCATCTAGTCACATATTGCTCACATATATTGACACCTCTACCATGACTCAATCCGATAAAGTAAACATCATTAGAATGATAGAGGATTACTTTAATGATAATGTAGAAATTAGCATCTCACACAGTCCCTTTGAATACTTTGAGGAAATATGGGCAATTTGATTGACATACTGCTGCCATTAGGGTAGGGTTGGGGGTGGTGCTAACCTCCATTACAGAAAATGTAGGTGTGTCATCCCCATTGGTGGCTCCAGAGGTGGGGCTGCAGCATAATCCAAAATTCAAATAGGGGAGCTACACCAAGGGCCAGTGAGTCTTGGCCGGCGTTGTTTGGCAGTGTTTGGAGTGACGGTGTGGCTCTCCCATTTGAATTTTGTACTGCACTACAGCCAGGGGCGGATCCAGAAGAAAATGATAGGGGGGAACCGTGGAAGGGGCAAGTACATTTGCGTGCGGCTTCGGTGCATGTGAGGTGGTGCTACTTATACAATGCCCAACGTTGTAGCGCTCATTATGCAATGTCCACTGTACTGGTAGTGCCCCTTATATAGACCCCATAGTAGTGGTGCCCCTTATGCAATGCCCGTATTGCCCCCAGTAGTAATGTTGCCTGTAGTAATGCCCCCAGTGATAATGCCCCTGCAGTTATGACCCCAGTAGTTTACCCCCCCCTTTAGTTTAGCCTCCCAGTGGTAATGCCCCCAGTAGTTTAGCCACCAGTAGTAATGCCCCCCTGTAGTTTGCCCCATTGTAGTTTAGCCCCTGTAGTTATGCCCCCCTTGTAGTTTAGCCTCCAGTAGTAATGCCCCCAGTAGTTTGGCCCCTGTAGTTATCCCCCAGTAGTTTGGCCCCTGTAGTTATGCCCCCAGTAGTTTGGCCCCCCTGTAGTTTAGCCCCCAAGTAGTAATGCACCTGTAGTTAAGCCGCCAGTAGTAATGCCCCTGTAGTTACGCCGCCAGTAGTTAGCACCTTTGTAGTTGGCCCCCAGTAATAATGTCCCCCAGTTGTTTGCCCCCAGTAGATGCCACCCAGTAATAATGTCCCCCAGCAGTTTGCCCCCAGTAGATGCCCCCCAGTAATAATGTCCCCCAGCAGTTTGCCCCCAGTAGATGCCGCCCAGTAATAATGTCCTCCAGTAGTTTGCCCCCAGTAGTAATGCCCCCTAGGAGTTTGCCCCCTATAGATGACCCCCCAGTAGTAATGCCCCCAGTAGATGCCCACCAGTAATAATGCCCCCAGTAGATGGCCCCCAGTAAAAATGTCCACCAGTAGCTGCCCCCAATAGATGACCCCCCAGTAGATGCCCCCCAGTAATAATGCCCCCAGTAGATGGCCCCCAGTAGCTGCCCCCAATAGATGACCCCTATGAGTTTGCCCCCAATAGATGACCCCCCAGTAGTAATGCCCCCAGTAGATGCCCCGAGTAATAATGCCCCCAGTAGATGGCCCCCAGTAAAAATGACCCCCAGTAGCTGCCCCCAATAGATGACCCCTCAGTAGTGATGCCCCCCAGTTATAATGCCCCCAGTAGTAATGCCCCCCCCCAGTAGTAATGCCCCTTGATGCCCCCCCAGTAGAAAATGTCCCCCCGTAGTTTGCCCCCAGTAGATGCCCCCGCTGCATTAAGGAAGAAAAAAACATCATACTTACCGAGTCCCATTCCCGCTTCCAGGCCGCTGCAGTCTTCCTCCTCCCTGGGCGTCCGCTCCTCAGTCAGCACTATGAGAAAGACGTCATGACTGACGTCCCTCCCATAGCGCACGCCGCACAGTGACAGCGCCGGAAGCCGGAGCTCAGTACAGGGAGACGGGCACCAGCTGGTAACACAATCTCAGCAGGCACCCGTCATCTCCCTGTGCTGCGCCGGTGCCGGGGGGGTGACGGGGGACAGAAGGCCACAAATGACAGGGGGGGGCACGGGCCCGAGTGCCCCCCCCCTAGATCCGCCACTGACTACAGCCTCACTTCTGGTCACCCCCATTTTCTTGGAGTGTAGTGCCAAGGCCAGGGTCTGCTTCTTCCAGCTCAGACTTCCTGTCTCGGCTATTGGGCTGTAAGGGGCAATAGTAATGACTCCAGGGTTACTCAGATGGCTGATGGTCATGCAGATGATCCGATGCTGCATCTTAGGACATGCAATCCCTCCTGTAGCATTAGCATATTTTCACATTGCTGCTGTGTAACAATGTGATCTGCATAGATCTCTGAATCAGACTCTTAATTAAGATATAAGTATCATAAGACCGGGATCCGGTCTCTAGGTAGACAGTTACTAGGTCGATCACTATTGGTCAAGTAACTAGGTCAACAGGGTCTCTAGGTTGACATGTTCTAGGTCGACAGGTCAAAAGGTCAAAATTAGTTTTTCATAATATTTTTAATTTTTTTGACTTTTCATACTTAACGAGCCACGTGGACTACGATTGGGAATAGCAACCTGTGCCAAGCGCAGCAGTAGTGGAGCGAGGCACCTTGCCCGAAGCATGGCGAGCGAAGCGAGGGGACATGGTGCACTAATTGTGGTTCCCGGTCACTGTACGGAGAAAACGACACCAAAAAAATATAAAAAACTCATGTCGACCTTTTGACCTGTCGATCTAGACCATGTCAACCTAGAGACCCTGTCGACCTAGTTACTGTCTGCCAGTAGTGGTCACCTAGTTACTGTCGACCTTGCATTCCACCCCCCACAAGACCATAGGTATAACAAATACTTTAATTACAAAAATATAATAAAAAAAAACCATGATTTAACTCCCAGAAGTAATAAACAAAGGGCCTAATTCAAGGTTGATTGCAAAACAACATTTTCCTCTAATGGGCAAAACCATGTGCACTGCAGGTGGGGCAGATATAACCTGTGCAGAGAGAGTTAGATTTGAGTGGGGTGTGTTCAAATTGAAATCTAAATTGCAGTGTAAAAATAAAGCAGCCAGTATTTACCCTGCACAGAAACAATATAACTTACCCAAATCTAACTCTCTGCACATGCTATATCTGCCCCACCTGCAGTGCACATGGTTTTTGCCCATTAGAGAAAGATTTTGTTTTGCAATCAACCTTGAATTAGGCCCAACATACAGTACTATAATATCATCAGTTGATATAAAATACAAATAAAAATGTAAATATTCTATTTATATGTATCACAAAATGGCAGATGAACAAGTTGAAATGCTTGCATTAAAAAACTGCATAAGTGAATGTTTAGAGCAGGGCCGGACTGGCCATCTGGCCGGACTCGCAGAGCGCCCCCGCCCCCAGCAAGCGTCGTCATGGTAATGCGGGCATGCCACGAGTCCATGTCCCCATGACTCGTGGCACGCCCCCATACATCGTGGCGGCGTGCCCCTGTGATGTGTGCATGCGCCCATGCTCACGAGTGACCGAGCCAAATTAGAGCCCCAGTCCATCGCTGGTTTAGAGTAACAAACAATGACACTGCTATTAAAACATTAAATCTATTGTTAACTAATACACAACCTTTATTTGGAAAAGAGATAGAAACAATAAAAGTAATGAAAGCCAATATTCTTCTAGATCAAAACATTACTCTGAAATTCACAAAGCCTGACCAATATTGATAACTATTCGACCAAGGGTAACTAATAAAGTTACAAATTCAAATCAATAAACACATTGGTCATCTGATAATGGCCCTCATTCCGAGTTGTTCGCTCGCAAGCTGCTTTTAGCAGCTTTGCACACGCTAAGCCGCCGCCTACTGGGAGTGAATCTTAGCTTATCAAAATTGCGAACAAAAGATTCGCAATATTGCGAAAAGACTTCTCTGTGCAGTTTCTGAGTAGCTTGAGACTTACTCTTCCAGTGCGATCAGTTCAGTGCTTGTCGTTCCTGGTTTGACGTCACAAACACACCCAGCGTTCGCCCAGACACTCCTCCGTTTCTCCAGCCACTCCCGCGTTTTTCCCAGAAACGGTAGCGTTTTTTCAAACACTCCCATAAAACGGCCAGTTTCCGCTCAGAAACACCCACTTCCTGTCAATCACATTACGATCACCAGAACGAAGAAAAAAACCTTGTAATGCCGTGAGTAAAATACCTAACTGCATAGCAAATTTACTTGGCGCAGTCGCAGTGCGAACATTGCGCATGCGCAGTTAGCGGAAAATCGCTGCGATGCGAAGAAAATTACCGAGCGAACAACTCGGAATGACCACCAATATACTTTAATGACATAAAGTGCTAATATTCCTGTAATAATGCGAATAGATCACACCAACCATATGTCTATACTATTTCTATACTATAATTTACTATAAAATATACTTTCTCCTTCATCCACTAGGGGCCACTGGAGCGTAGTTACAATGGGGAAATAGTAGGCAGTAATTGGGAGCTGGCACTTTAAAATTCTAACACCGTGGCTAGCTCCTCCCCTACTATCTCCCCTCCAAGCCAGTCTTAGTTTAGTGCCCGAGGTAGCTGGTTCACTTGGGTTTAGCTGAAGAATTTTTTCTTTTTTCTTTATTATTTTATTTTTCTTTCTTACACACACAGACTGGCAGCTCTGCCACTGCCAGTCTGCACCGCGGGAGCTGCCGGCGGGGTCCCATCGCAGCTGCGTGCAGCTCGGGATGGGCCCCGGCTGAGGGAGACACTGAGCTCTCCTGAGTTGGCGGACACCGCTGCGTGCGGCGCGTGTCGGGACCACTCCATCCAGCAGAAGATTCCGGCAGCACGGCAGCGGTGAGTATCAAAAGTGGCCGGACACCGCTGCGTGAGGCGCGTGTCGGGGCCGATCAGTCGAGCAAGACACCGCTGAGTGCGGCGCCTGACGACACTACATCAAGCGGTGAGTACAATCTTCCCCCCCTCCAGACTGATGTAGGATCTTTCTTGATTTAATGTACTCAGAAGGGCGCACTTACTGATTTAAACTGGGCGCCATTATGTGGGGGGCGGAGCTTCAGCCCGCTCTGTAAGCGGGCTCAGCGCTCTAAGCTACCCGGCAGGCAGCCGGGTGATATATATATTACAGCCCCGCGGGTAATACATATCCCCGCGGGTAACAGTGCGGTTGTAATTACGGAGCAGGGGGGCGGAGCTAACTCCCGCTCCGTTCGGCGGGCTCAGGCTCTCCTCTCCCCGGCCGCAGCATACAGGCGGCCGGGGGATACACACTTATGCTACAAGCAAAGGCGGCCGGGGGTTACATAAGTACCGCTCCCCGGCCGCAGCATACACCGCTCCCCGGCCGCAGCATACAGGCGGCCGGGGAGATACATTTACATAAGCACCCCTCCCCGGCCGCAGCATACAGGCGGCCGGGGGTTACATTACAATTGACACCTCCGGCCGCAGCATACAGGCGGCCGGAGGAGACTTGGCGCTTTCCGCTGAAGATGCAGCGGATTTGAATTGGGCGCCAAAGCGGGGGGGCGGAGCTAACTCCCGCTCTGTACGGCGGGC
This sequence comes from Pseudophryne corroboree, assembly GCF_028390025.1. Lineage (NCBI taxonomy): Eukaryota > Metazoa > Chordata > Amphibia > Anura > Myobatrachidae > Pseudophryne > Pseudophryne corroboree. Next base: position 477,869,829 of record NC_086445.1, on the reverse strand, counting down.
TCTCTCCGCTCCCCGTGCCGCTGCTGCAGGACGTGACGCCGCGCCACAGTCCCCCGCTCCCCGGGCCGCTGAAAGCTCCCTAGTCATAGTATAAGGTATGAGGGGGGGAGGGGGTGATGACTTATAACCCGCTTTACTCAGCGGGCTCCCCGGCGGCTCCCTGCTCGGCCTGTCTCTGGGGTTTTCAGTCTGTCTATGCACTGCTGAAATATAGCTACATTCCTTCCTGCCCGGTATTTTATACATAGAGATCAGGGAACCTGCTCTATTACAGGAGCTGGGGCTCAGCTCTTTAATAATAAAAAATTTACTGTGCACTATTTCTTTACTCTACAAATACACAGTATTTATTTACCCTATTAGGTTCACATAGACAGTATATATCTACCCGGTTGGGTTCACTGTGGTGTGTCTATGTATGTATGTATATATATATAGATATGTTTGTATATATATTTAAGTGTGTGTGAGCTGTATATAGATATGTGCATACAATAATGCATAGGGGATAAAACAAGAAATACCATTTTCCCCCATCTTTTCTCACAGGCTGGCCACCATTCTGGAAAGCCAGCGGAACCTACAGGAAACATCTGGTGCACCTAAATTAGCGGTACTCTACATACAGGGCGGGGTGTTGCCTTCCCTTTATTATTCCTTTGGTGTGACTAGTTACTAATACTATTAGTAATTTGGGGAATGTGCGTAAGGCATCAGACAGATAACGCTGTGACTCAGTACGCTAGTAGCGGGTATCTGTACAGGGGGGGGAGATCCTATAGCCTAGGGCTAAGACTCCTGTCCCACGGCGCAGCGCTACTGGTTCAGGTCTCCGCTGCTCCACAAAGTTTATTTGAATCGTGTCGGTCACTATACATTATAGTGCAGACTTTACATAGGGCTGTGTTTATTTAACCGCCTTTTCTCCTTTCGTTTGTCTCACCTGGGATAGTCCAAGAACTCCCTCTTAGGTGTGAAGTATGCGGTGGAGCCATCTGCATAGCCCTCCACGCACCCGCGGGACACTCCTGTTTGAACAGCTCAGATTATACAGGTAATGTCGCTGTTAACCAGAGACCTTGTACGTCATTTCACCTCTCCAGGTTTCTAAAGGAACCTTTCTAACCTTCCATGTGACCATACTAATGATGTCTGTTTTCTATGGAGTCTAAACCAGTGTCTCAGAATATCCAGGTGCATTATACAGCAGTTCGTCTGATACTGCAGGTGAAAGAGGTGGACACGTCAAGTCCCTCAGGGGTCGACGCCGATGACGAAATGACAGCAACTGGTCCAGTTTCGGATGAGCTGGGCGGGCTCCGGTAGGCGACCGGTAGACACCCGAATACACAATTTCAGGTATCAAACAATGTTTGTTTTCCTATCCTTTCCCCGCTGACGGCAGGGAAGGGTATCAGAACCTCTCCAGGGTATACCCCTCGATGTATCGCTGGTCCAACAAGCTGCCATTTTCCTGAGGCAACCTGGCTCAGGGATCCATCGAAGACATATATACGGCAGCAGGGTTCTACCTGGTCCGGAGCAGGTAGGTTGTGGAACAATTGTCCTCTAGGTTACAGGATGTTTCGCATCAGGATCAATGGAGACTTTGGTACAGGTCAGAATCACGATTCTGCGTTATGTTTCTTTGGAGATCTCCACGTCTGCAGGCTCGGAACCTGCATTTTCGCTTGGGCTGTCCTAACCCGACGACCTCTGGGGCTGCGACAGTGACAGGTGAACATGAAAACCTACGGGGCAGATGGTTCAGGGAAGGAACTTTCTGCAGGATTTCTTGAACCATTGGAGGTAAGTCCACTTTGCTTTCTCCTACTACTGCTCCAGCTCCAAGACAGACCTTTACCGGTTTTTCCTTTAGATTTTTCCGTGCCCTTTCAAGCTTTCGACTCCACACGGGAGATATCTCAGTAGCCAGGGGATCTCAGGGTAAAAAGGCTGAAGCAGAGGTTCAACATCCTCGGTCCAGTCTGATTTTAGGTCATCCTATACACCCACTACAGGTCAGACTTTCCTACCACCTGGAGGGTCCCAGGGTAGGCGCAGGTCGGTGGGAGAAGGCTTGGGCGGTTACAGACTAGATTTGGGGTACAACCGTCTCAGGAGTCACTCGGCATGGATCGGCCGATTTACGATGACAAGAGAGTCATACTGCAGGCGACGCTCCATAAGCTTCTAACCGCAGAGGGTGTTGATCCCTGTTTTTGAATCGGGACAGTTCTCAGGCCTTTGTTTTCTTTTCACGTTCCGAAGCCAGTTGGCTCGGCCAGGCCTATTCTGGCCTTAGAATCCTTTCAGTCGGTGATTGCTAGTTTGAACAAGAAAGGGAGTTTTACGTGTCCCTTGTCTTCAGAGATGCCTGTTTACTGATTTCGGTTGGTTTTCCTCATCGGGCTTTTCTCAGATTCGCATTACAGGATTCTCATTTTCACTGTCAGTCCTTTCCTTTCGTTCTCTCTTCCGATCCCACAGGGTTCAGGAAGTTCGCAGAATAACTCTTTTTCAAAGGCAGGAGGTGACGTTGGTTCCCTAATGGGACAATCTACTGCTACTATCCCACTCTGTACATTAGGGGATTCTGAATGTCTGGAGGATCCAGAAGCTTCTGGTTCGACACAGATCCAATTTATGCTCCTCATAGACGTTTTCTCAACACAGTCAGGCTGCGACGTAATGAGTGGTCGCCTACACTCCCCTCTGAGCGGAGGACAACAATCTTCTTTCCACCAGGTCAAACTCCCAGATGAGGGAACATTCCCCGGAGTTTTGTCAGCTGGTCCGCTGTAGGCGGAGATTTCGGATCGACCTCAGGGCGTTCTGACTGACTCTTTAACCCTTTACTACTCTCGGACGTGAGCTCTGGCGGCAATAGCCGAGGATGCCCTCAGGGTTCCTGCGAGTTTCGGGTTATTCTATCCTGCCTCCTTTTCTATTTCTACCTCACGGTCGATAACACAGGAGGGGAATATGCGTACTAGTCCTCTCGGTGGCTCTGGTTGGGCCTAGCATGATTTGAAGATACAGCTACACCTGTTGTCAGTAGAGGAGCCTTGGCTCCTACCTTGACGGGGCTGTCTACTTCAACAGGGTCCTTTTCTTTGTTCATCTTACGCTGGTTTCGTTTGACCGTGTGACTGTTCTCGAGATCTCAGAAGGGAAGAGTTCCCTAGTTCGGTTAGGCCTACTGGGCCCCGATTTCAGAAGTCTGTTACCTCTTCTCGCTTTTGCCACTTTTGGAAAACTTTAAGGGACATAATAAGGAAAAAAGGGGTTTTCCCCTTCTTTCAGTTACCATTCAGCCGCCATCCTTAGTTTCTCTGGGAGGTTTTGCTCGGCTGTGCTTCAAACCACATTGACCTGAATTTTAGGTCTCTTCCTTTTTTTTTCGGTTTTCTTCCAAAAGAGATTGACCTAGCGGCCGTAAATTCGTGCTCTTTTTCAGGGAGCACTCTATTGACAACTCCCCCGGCCGTAACTTCGTGCTCTTTTTCAGGGAGCACTCTATTGACATCTCCCCCGGCAGAGCTTCGGCCTCAGCGGTCGTCCCTTCCAGTGGGGATGTCCGTTTTTCATATAAATCTGACACTAGTGTCTTTCAGTCCTCTTTGAATGTTGTCAGGGCTCGCCGACTCTCTCTACAGAGATCTTAGGCTATTTGACAAAGTGTTTTTCCTCTTTGTTCTGTACGAGGCTCCCGTACTAAATAGCAGGGGTCCCAGCATAGGCTGGGCTATTGGATACATCTGACCATCAGACAGTCTTCTTGGCGGTTGCTCGAGAGCCTCCGTTTTCCATTTCAGCGCACTTTACGCGCGTTGTGGGACCTTTGTGGGCAGCTGCCCGTGGGGTCTCCACGAATACTTTGTCGGGCGGCGACTGGGTCGGACCGACATTCGTTTTGTCAAATTCTACAAGTTTGACACTTTTGCGGCCTCTGCATCACAGTTTGGCCGAGCGGTTTTACAGGACTCTCAGCGCTCTCCCACCCGTTTTGGGAGCTCTTGGACGTCCCCATTGTAACTACGCTCCAGTGGCCCCTAGTGGATGAAGGAGAAATCAGGATTTTGGTACTTACCGATAAATCCCTTTCTCCAATTCCACAGGGGCCACTGGACGCCCGCCCAGCGCTGTTCCTCCTTGTTTTTTGCTTAACGGTTTGCAGATCACCATATGACTGCTTGTTGAGTTCAGGCTAGCCTGGTTTTTGTCAGGTTCTGTTCCAGGTTTGGTTTGGGTTATCCTGGTTTACAGGGCGTCATTAACCTCCTCTACCTTAAGGTTTGTTTATTCCAGCTCTCCTCGGGCACAGTTTTACGTAGACTGGCTTGGAGGGGAGATAGTAGGGGAGGAGCTAGCCACAGTGTTAGAATTTTAAAGTGCCAGCTCCCAATTACTGCCTACTATTTCCCCATTGTAACTACGCTCCAGTGGCCCCTGTGGAATCGGAGAAAGGGATTTATCGGTAAGTACCAAAATCCTGATATATACTATTTCTATACTACACTATTTCTATACAATAAATTTCTAAAATATCGTTTATATACTATTAGCATAAATGAAAAGGCTTTTGATGCATTCAACTAATCATATGCAGTTACTGAATGTCATCCGTGCCTATGTTGCACCAGTGGTTAAGCACTTTGCCAGCTATCCACCTGCAAGTAGGAGTACATGCGTCTCTTTGGTGATCAGCATTTGATGTATTTTTTTTTTTGCATACAGGCTGTTACTGTACTTTGGCTGCTCTTACATGTCCTTTTCTGCACCCATCTTTCTCCCATGGAGCTAGAAGTCATAAACGTGACATACAACTCAGTTGACATGGCTAGGATAATTAACCACTTGCCATCTCATACGACTATGCCAGGCTGGACTTTCCCTTATGTGGTCCCATCTAATCCTCAGTGTCCATGATAATCTCCTCCTATCAGCCCCATTCTGTTCTATTATGGGAGAGGGCATGCTGTGCTAAATTTAGCACAGCTACGATCAGGTCTGAATCACCCCCTGAGTCTCCATCGGCTTTCACCAAATAATACAGTATGCTGAATTCCCCCATAAAAATTAAATTAAACCATTTAACGTCAATGATTTTCCAGTAACACGGGCTTCAAATGTCTTATTTTAAGAATGAGCACTTTTGGGAACCAACTCATTCAGGTCATGTCACACAAATATGTATCTAGACTGCGGCATTTGATATGTCTTGTATCACAATTTGTAATAGCATCTTTTGTGGATTTTTAAATACAATTGCCATCTAGGTTTCATGGATTGTTATTTATTTGATCTCATGTGTAACTAAAACTGTAGCAAATTCAGAAAAACTAAGTTTATTGCAATGTTCAAACATGACAAGATGAGTTATGTTGACATGATAGAGACAAGTCAAATAGAAAAAAAGCATGATAAAAATATACCACTGTTTCTTAGTTCCATATGCAACTGAAAACTGCATGATTACTGATTTTCTATTGAAATGTTTCAAGTCTGTCAAAGGCATATATATATAATAGCATAATAATAAAAAAAAAAGCAGAAAAGTATTTTATCCTGAAATATTCAATATTACCTACATTAGTTTAAAATAATTGTGGTAAAGATTGCAAAGCAAGAAAATGATCCAGGCTCAATGGGATTACTAAAAATGCATTTACAGTCTGGCAGCAGCAAGGGCATAGCTATAGTAGGTGCAGGGGATTTAGCTGCTATGGGGCCCGCCATAGATATAGCTACGCCCCATGGTAGCCGTCACAGTTCTATAGATTCTGCCATTGTGCCAGAGTCTACTGTGCATGCAGGTCTCTGGGAAGATGGCGTCTGCTTCCCGGGGACCTATCTATTTGCATTTGCAAATCAACTGGAAAGTGTCCATCGCACCATTTTGCCAGTGATTTCTGTTGGCAGCACCAGCCAATGTGGTACTCCGGAACAGTTAGTAAAATGAAATGGGTGCACGGTGTGCAATGTAGGGCCCCTGGATCCAAGGGCCTGTGCTCGATGCACACAATATACCCATTATAAATATGCCAATGTCTACAGTATATCACCAAAGTGAGCTTGGGAGATTTCAGGGGAAGTGGTGTCTCTAGAAGAAGGGAAGGTGATAAGCTCTGTTTAGGTTGGGTTGTGACATCCCTGTGAGATAGACAGTATTAGAAAAAAATTTGGTCACACGGGATAGTACTGAAGGGCGAGTGAGCAAATTAGTATGCCAGGAGAAAAGCAGGGACCAAGAACAGAGCCTTGTGGATTCCCAACAGATAGCGGCAGTAAAGGGCAGATTATGTCAGCTGTAGAGACATCATTTCAGAAATATAACACTTCCTGTTTCACCTCGCTACCAAAGCGCAGCAGCAAGGGACATTAACAAGATGTACTAACGTCTTGTCTGCCGAAGCGGGGGAGTGCCCCTCCTCCTGCGATGTCCACCTGAGTGCACAGTGCATCAGCTCAATGCTGATGCACTGTGTCTCTGTCTGGGCCGGCTCCTATGTGCATGCGCGGGATCTCGTTTCTTACACGAGATCCCCAGCACGGTCCGGAGCCAGCACCCGCCACAGTCAGGGACAGCTCTGTCTCTGCTGTGGTCTATGGGCATCTACACCTGCAGCTGTCGGAATCAACAGCTGCAGGTGTCGGAGCTGACCGTTCTTACATTACCCGTGCATATCGGCCTGCTATCTTATAGACACCAGCACCAATATGGACAGGGGCGCATACTGTCACTGGTCACAGATCGTGGCTATCATACATGGGGGTGAAGTGGTATAGCACACATAACGTGCGCTGATACCGCTTCTCCCCATAATGACTTCTTACATTTACCCCCAGGAAAGAACTTGTCATAAAGGCCAATGGAGAAAAGAGTTTGCATGAGATGAATGAGAGCAACAGTGTGAAAAGCAGCAGAGACTCCATATGGATCATAACCCTACCTATCCTAACAGATCTTATTGCCTCCCAGAGCCACCACTCCCCTATATATATATATATATATATATATATTAGAGATGAGCGGGTTCGGTTCGTTGAGATCTGAACCCCCCGAACTTCACCTATTTTACACGGGTCCGAGGCAGCCTTAATTCTTCCCGCCTTGCTCGATTAACCCGAACGCGCCCGAACGTCATCATCCCGCTGTCGTATTCTCGCGAGTTTCGAATTCTATATAAAGAGCCGTGCTTAGCCGCCATTTTCACTCGTGCATTGGAGATTGAATGGAGAGGACGTGGCTGCGTTCTCTCCCTGAAAAGCTCGTATCTGTGCTCAGTGTGCTGCAAATATCTGTTCTCAGTGTGCTGCAAATATCTGTGCTCAGTGTGCTGAAAATATCTACGTTCTCTGCCTGAAAACACTCCATATCCGTGCTCAGTGTGCTGCAAATATCTGTGCTCAGTGTGCTGCATTGTGGGGACCACCAGTATATAATTATAGTAGTACAGTACAGTAGGCCATTGCTGTATCTTGCAGCTCTGTGTCAAGTATACTATCCATATCTGTGCTGCATTATTGTGAGCAGTATATAGTAGGACAGTGCAGCATTTTGGTGACCAGCAGTATACATATAGTACTGTACAGTAGGCCATTGCTTAACTTGCAGCTCTGTGTCACTTCTACGATCCTGATCAGTGCTCAATATCTGCTGCATTGTTGTGACCAGTATGTATACTGTACTGTGCGAAGTGTGTTATACACCTGGTGATTTTATACATTCTGTAATCTGTACTGAGTGATGTGTGAGATACACCTGGGGATTATACTAGAGATGAGAGCCTGAAATTTTTCGGGTTTTGTGTTTTGGTTTTGGGTTCGGTTCCGCGGCCGTGTTTTGGGTTCGAACGCGTTTTGGCAAAACCTCACCGAATTTTTTTTGTCGGATTCGGGTGTGTTTTGGATTCGGGTGTTTTTTTCAAAAAACACTAAAAAACAGCTTAAATCATAGAATTTGGGGGTCATTTTGATCCCAAAGTATTATTAACCTCAAAAACCATAATTTACACTCATTTTCAGTCTATTCTGAATACCTCACACCTCACAATATTATTTTTAGTCCTAAAATTTGCACCGAGGTCGCTGTGTGAGTAAGATAAGCGACCCTAGTGGCCGACACAAACACCGGGCCCATCTAGGAGTGGCACTGCAGTGTCACGCAGGATGTCCCTTCCAAAAAACCCTCCCCAAACAGCACATGACGCAAAGAAAAAAAGAGGCGCAATGAGGTAGCTGTGTGAGTAAGATTAGCGACCCTAGTGGCCGACACAAACACCGGGCCCATCTAGGAGTGGCACTGCAGTGTCACGCAGGATGGCCCTTCCAAAAAACCCTCCCCAAACAGCACATGACGCAAAGAAAAAAAGAGGCGCAATGAGGTAGCTGTGTGAGTAAGATTAGCGACCCTAGTGGCCGACACAAACACCGGGCCCATCTAGGAGTGGCACTGCAGTGTCACGCAGGATGTCCCTTCCAAAAAACCCTCCCCAAACAGCACATGACGCAAAGAAAAAAAGAGGCGCAATGAGGTAGCTGACTGTGTGAGTAAGATTAGCGACCCTAGTGGCCGACACAAACACCGGGCCCATTTAGGAGTGGCACTGCAGTGTCACGCAGGATGTCCCTTCCAAAAAACCCTCCCCAATCAGCACATGATGCAAAGAAAAAGAAAAGAAAAAAGAGGTGCAAGATGGAATTGTCCTTGGGCCCTCCCACCCACCCTTATGTTGTATAAACAAAACAGGACATGCACACTTTAACCAACCCATCATTTCAGTGACAGGGTCTGCCACACGACTGTGACTGATATGACGGGTTGGTTTGGACCCCCCCCAAAAAAGAAGCAATTAATCTCTCCTTGCACAAACTGGCTCTACAGAGGCAAGATGTCCACCTCATCATCACCCTCCGATATATCACCGTGTACATCCCCCTCCTCACAGATTATCAATTCGTCCCCACTGGAATCCACCATCTCAGCTCCCTGTGTACTTTGTGGAGGCAATTGCTGCTGGTCAATGTCTCCGCGGAGGAATTGATTATAATTCATTTTAATGAACATCATCTTCTCCACATTTTCTGGATGTAACCTCGTACGCCGATTGCTGACAAGGTGAGCGGCGGCACTAAACACTCTTTCGGAGTACACACTTGTGGGAGGGCAACTTAGGTAGAATAAAGCCAGTTTGTGCAAGGGCCTCCAAATTGCCTCTTTTTCCTGCCAGTATAAGTACGGACTGTGTGACGTGCCTACTTGGATGCGGTCACTCATATAATCCTCCACCATTCTATCAATGTTGAGAGAATCATATGCAGTGACAGTAGACGACATGTCCGTAATCGTTGTCAGGTCCTTCAGTCCGGACCAGATGTCAGCATCAGCAGTCGCTCCAGACTGCCCTGCATCACCGCCAGCGGGTGGGCTCGGAATTCTGAGCCTTTTCCTCGCACCCCCAGTTGCGGGAGAATGTGAAGGAGGAGATGTTGACAGGTCGCGTTCCGCTTGACTTGACAATTTTGTCACCAGCAGGTCTTTCAACCCCAGCAGACTTGTGTCTGCCGGAAAGAGAGATCCAAGGTAGGCTTTAAATCTAGGATCAAGCACGGTGGCCAAAATGTAGTGCTCTGATTTCAACAGATTGACCACCCGTGAATCCTTGTTAAGCGAATTAAGGGCTCCATCCACAAGTCCCACATGCCTAGCGGAATCGCTCCGTGTTAGCTCCTCCTTCAATGTCTCCAGCTTCTTCTGCAAAAACCTGATGAGGGGAATGACCTGACTCAGGCTGGCAGTGTCTGAACTGACTTCACGTGTGGCAAGTTCAAAGGGCATCAGAACCTTGCACAACGTTGAAATCATTCTCCACTGCGCTTGAGACAGGTGCATTCCACCTACTATATCGTGCTCAATTGTATAGGCTTGAATGGCCTTTTGCTGCTCCTCCAACCTCTGAAGCATATAGAGGGTTGAATTCCACCTCGTTACCACTTCTTGCTTCAGATGATGGCAGGGCAGGTTCAGTAGTTTTTGGTGGTGCTCCAGTCTTCTGTACGTGGTGCCTGTACGCCGAAAGTGTCCCGCAATTCTTCTGGCCACCGACAGCATCTCTTGCACGCCCCTGTCGTTTTTTAAAAAATTCTGCACCACCAAATTCAAGGTATGTGCAAAACATGGGACGTGCTGGAATTTGCCCATATTTAATGCACACACAATATTGCTGGCGTTGTCCGATGCCACAAATCCACAGGAGAGTCCAATTGGGGTAAGCCATTCCGCGATGATCTTCCTCAGTTGCCGTAAGAGGTTTTCAGCTGTGTGCGTATTCTGGAAAGCGGTGATACAAAGCGTAGCCTGCCTAGGAAAGAGTTGGCGTTTGCGAGATGCTGCTACTGGTGCCGCCGCTGCTGTTCTTGCGGCGGGAGTCCATACATCTACCCAGTGGGCTGTCACAGTCATATAGTCCTGACCCTGCCCTGCTCCACTTGTCCACATGTCCGTGGTTAAGTGGACATTGGGTACAACTGCATTTTTTAGGACACTGGTGAGTCTTTTTCTGACGTCCGTGTACATTCTCGGTATCGCCTGCCTAGAGAAGTGGAACCTAGATGGTATTTGGTAACGGGGGCACACTGCCTCAATAAATTGTCTAGTTCCCTGTGAACTAACGGCGGATACCGGACGCACGTCTAACACCAACATAGTTGTCAAGGCCTCAGTTATCCGCTTTGCAGCAGGATGACTGCTGTGATATTTCATCTTCCTCGCAAAGGACTGTTGGACAGTCAATTGCTTACTGGAAGTAGTACAAGTGGGCTTACGACTTCCCCTCTGGGATGACCATCGACTCCCAGCAGCAACAACAGCAGCGCCAGCAGCAGTAGGCGTTACACGCAAGGATGCATCGGAGGAATCCCAGGCAGGAGAGGACTCGTCAGAATTGCCAGTGACATGGCCTGCAGGACTATTGGCATTCCTGGGGAAGGAGGAAATTGACACTGAGGGAGTTGGTGGGGTGGTTTGCGTGAGCTTGGTTACAAGAGGAAGGGATTTACTGGTCAGTGGACTGCTTCCGCTGTCGCCCAAAGTTTTTGAACTTGTCACTGACTTATTATGAATGCGCTGCAGGTGACGTATAAGGGAGGATGTTCCGAGGTGGTTAACGTACTTACCCCTACTTATTACAGCTTGACAAAGGCAACACACGGCTTGACACCTGTTGTCCGCTTTTCTGTTGAAATACCTCCACACTGAAGAGCTGATTTTTTTGGTATTTTCACCAGGCATGTCAACGGCCATATTCCTCCCACGGACAACAGGTGTCTCCCCGGGTGCCTGACTTAAACAAACCACCTCACCATCAGAATCCTCCTGGTCAATTTCCTCCCCAGCGCCAGCAACACCCATATCCTCCTCATCCTGGTGTACTTCAACATCTTCATCTTCAATCTGACTATCAGGAACTGGACTGCGGGTGCTCCTTCCAGCACTTGCAGGGGGCGTGCAAATGGTGGAAGGCGCATGCTCTTCACGTCCAGTGTTGGGAAGGTCAGGCATCGCAACCGACACAATTGGACTCTCCTTGTGGATTTGGGATTTCGAAGAACGCACAGTTCTTTGCGGTGCTTTTGCCAGCTTGAGTCTTTTCAGTTTTCTAGCGAGAGGCTGAGTGCTTCCATCCTCATGTGAAGCTGAACCACTAGCCATGAACATAGGCCAGGGCCTCAGCCGTTCCTTGCCACTCCGTGTGGTAAATGGCATATTGGCAAGTTTACGCTTCTCCTCCGACAATTTTATTTTAGGTTTTGGAGTCCTTTTTTTACTGATATTTGGTGTTTTGGATTTGACATGCTCTGTACTATGACATTGGGCATCGGCCTTGGCAGACGACGTTGCTGGCATTTCATCGTCTCGGCCATGACTAGTGGCAGCAGCTTCAGCACGAGGTGGAAGTGGATCTTGATCTTTCCCTAATTTTGGAACCTCAACATTTTTGTTCTCCATATTTTAATAGGCACAACTAAAAGGCACCTCAGGTAAACAATGGAGATGGATACTAGTATACAATTATGGACTGCCTGCCGAGTGCAGACACAGAGGTAGCCACAGCCGTGAACTACCGTACTGTACTGTGTCTGCTGCTAATATAGACTGGTTGATAAAGAGATGTCTATGTAACTATGTATGTATAAAGAAGAAAGAAAAAAAAACCACGGTTAGGTGGTATACAATTATGGACGGACTGCCTGCCGAGTGCAGACACAGAGGTAGCCACAGCCGTGAACTACCGTACTGTACTGTGTCTGCTGCTAATATAGACTGGTTGATAAAGAGATGTCTATGTAACTATGTATGTATAAAGAAGAAAGAAAAAAAAACCACGGTTAGGTGGTATACAATTATGGACGGACTGCCTGCCGAGTGCAGACACAGAGGTAGCCACAGCCGTGAACTACCATACTGTACTGTGTCTGCTGCTAATATAGACTGGTTGATAAAGAGATGTCTATGTAACTATGTATGTATAAAGAAGAAAGAAAAAAAAACCACGGTTAGGTGGTATACAATTATGGACGGACTGCCTGCCGAGTGCAGACACAGAGGTAGCCACAGCCGTGAACTACCGTACTGTACTGTGTCTGCTGCTAATATAGACTGGTTGATAAAGAGATGTCTATGTAACTATGTATGTATAAAGAAGAAAGAAAAAAAAACCACGGTTAGGTGGTATACAATTATGGACGGACTGCCTGCCGAGTGCAGACACAGAGGTAGCCACAGCCGTGAACTACCGTACTGTGTCTGCTGCGACTGGATGATAAATGATATAAAAAATATATATATATCACTACTGCAGCCGGACAGGTATATATTATATATTATATAATGACGGACCTGCTGGACACTGTCTGTCAGCAGAATGAGTTTTATTTTTATAGAATAAAAAAAACAACAACACACAAGTGAAGTCACACGACGAGTGTTTAACTTTTTCAGGCAATCACAATATAAGTATACTACTAACTATACTGGTGGTCAGTGTGGTCAGGTCACTGGTCAGTCACACTGGCAGTGGCACTCCTGCAGCAAAAGTGTGCACTGTTTAATTTTAATATAATATTATGTACTCCTGGCTCCTGCTATAACCTATAACTGGCACTGCAGTGCTCCCCAGTCTCCCCCACAATTATAAGCTGTGTGAGCTGAGCAGTCAGACAGATATATAATATATATAGATGATGCAGCACACTGGGCTGAGCCTGAGCAGTGCACACAGATATGGTATGTGACTGAGTCACTGTGTGTATCGCTTTTTTCAGGCAGAGAACGGATATATTAAATAAACTGCACTGTCTGGTGGTCACTCACTATATAATATTATGTACTCCTGGCTCCTGCTATAACCTATAACTGGCACTGCAGTGCTCCCCAGTCTCCCCCACAATTATAAGCTGTGTGAGCTGAGCAGTCAGACAGATATATAATATATATAGATGATGCAGCACACTGGGCTGAGCCTGAGCAGTGCACACAGATATGGTATGTGACTGAGTCACTGTGTGTATCGCTTTTTTCAGGCAGAGAACGGATATATTAAATAAACTGCACTGTCTGGTGGTCACTCACTAGTAAACTCTCTGCACTCTCTACACTTCTACAGTACTCCTCCTAGTCCTAAACTCCAGTAAATCTCTCTCTCTTATAATCTAAATGGAGAGGACGCCAGCCACGTCCTCTCCCTATCAATCTCAATGCACGTGTGAAAATGGCCGCGACGCGCGGCTCCTTATATAGAATCCGAGTCTCGCGATAGAATCCGAGCCTCGCGAGAATCCGACAGCGTGATGATGACGTTCGGGCGCGCTCGGGTTAACCGAGCAAGGCGGGAAGATCCGAGTCGCTCGGACCCGTGTAAAAAAACATGAAGTTCGGGCGGGTTCGGATTCAGAGAAACCGAACCCGCTCATCTCTAGATTATACACACTGTATACTGTACTGTGCAACGTTTGTGATACACCTGGTGAATATACTCCCTGTATACTGTACTGAGCGATGTGTGAGATACACTTGGGGATTATACACCCTATATACTGTACTGTGTGATGTGTGATATACACCTTGGGTTTATACACCCTATATACTGTACTGTGCGATGTGTGTGATACACCTGGTAATTAATTATACACCCTGTATACTGTACTGTGCGACGTGTGTTATACACCTGGTGATTATATATCCTGTAATCTGTACTGAACGATGTGTGAGATACACCTGGGGATTATACACCCTATATACTGTACTGTGGGATGTGTGAGATACACCTGGGGATTATACACCCTATATACTGTACTGTGCGATGTGTGTGATACACCTGGTAATTAATTATACACCCTGTATACTGTACTGCGCGACGTGTGTTATATACCTGGTGATTATACAGCTTGTAATCTGTACTGTGCGATATACACCTGGTAATATCTGTGCTCAGAGTGCTGCATTGTGGGGACCACCGGTATATAATTATAGTAGTACAGTACAGTAGGCCATTGCTGTATCTTGCAGCTCTGTGTCACTGCATGTATCCATTCCATATCTGTGCTGCATTGCTGTGAGCAGTATATAGTAGGACAGTGCAGAATTTTGGTGACCAGCAGTATACATATAGTACAGTACAGTAGGCAATTGCTGTATCTTGCAGCTCCGTGTCAGACTCAGTTCTAGTATCCTGATCAGTGCTCAATATCTGCTGCATTGTTGTGACCAGTATATAGTAGTACAGTGCAGCATTGTTGTGACCACCAGTATATAGTAGTACAGTTCAGTAGGCCATTGCTGTATCTTGCAGCTCTGTGTCACTTCTAGTATCCTGATCAGTGCTTAATGCTGCATTGTGGTGACCAGTATACTACAGTTCAATAGTCCAGTGCTGTTCTCGCTGCTCAGTGTCAGTTCTCCGTAGTATCATCAGTGATCAGTATAATCAGTTCTCAGTATAATCAGTGCGCTGTTAGACGTGTGCCCGTTTTCCGCCATTAGTGCAGTGGGATTTAGACAATTGATGAAGTTATAGTGTCCCCAATACAAAATCCCATCTAGATTCCACTTCACTAGGCAGGCGATAGCGAGATTTTACCAATTAATATCAGTGATTTATAGTTATTAATTACAGTGATCGTGCCAAATAATTCCAGTGATTTTGTCATTTTCTTCCAGTGATTTGGACCAATAATACCATTGATTAGAACGAATAATTCCAGTGATTTTGTCATTTTCTTCCAGTGATTTGGACCAATAATACCATTGATTAGAACGAATAATTCCTGTGATTTTGTCATTATCTTCCAGTGATTTGGACCAATAATACCATTGATTAGAATGAATAATTCCAGTGATTTTGTCATTTTCTTCCACTGATTTGGACCAATAATACCATTGATTAGAACGAATAAGTCCTGTGATATTGAGGTGTTTGAGGCTTAGCTTAGCCGTCCAGCGACCACAGTGCACCTCTTTTTCTCTTTTCTTTGCATCATGTGCTGTTTGGGGCCAATTTTTTGAAGTGCCATCCTGTCTGACACTGCAGTGCCACTCCTAGATGGGCCAGGTGTTTGTGCCGGCCACTTGGGTCGCTTAGCTTAGTCATCCAGCGACCTCAGTGCAAATTTTAGGACTAAAAATAATATTGTGAGGTGTTCAGAATAGACTGGAAATGAGTGGAAATTGTGGTTATTGAGGTTAATAATACTATAGGATCAAAATTACCCCCAAATTCTATGATTTAAGCTGTTTTTGAAAAAAAACACCCGAATCCAAAACACACCCGAATCCGACAAAAAAATTTCAGGGAGGTATTGCCAAAACGCGTCCAAATCCAAAACACGGCTGCGGAACCGAATCTAAAACCAAAACACATAACCCGAAAAATTTCCGGTGCACATCTCTAATATATATATATATATATATATATATATATATATACCAACAAATGTAAAACCACAGCACTCACCACCCCAGAAGCGGGGTGCAGTGTCTGCACTCACCACTCATAGGGTGGGGTGCATGTAGCCCGTGGCTACCTACTTAAAAATATACAAACAGAAAGTTCAGCACTCACCAAAGCAAGCTCACTTATTTTCACAACATCAATAAATAAATGATGGGGGTTTAGTTAGTGAATTGGCCAATGCACGGAAGGGGTTCACTACGGCTGGCCGGCGGTCGGGCTCCCAGCGACCAGCATACCGGCGCCAGGAGGCCGACCGCCGGCTTACCGACAGTGTGGCGAGCGCAAATGAGCCCCTTGCGGGCTCGCTGCGCTCGCCACGCTACGGGCACGGTGGCGCGCTACGCGCGCCACACTATTTTATTCTCCCTCTATGGGGGTCGTGGACCCCCACGAGGGAAAATAAGTGTCGGTATGCCGGCTGTCGGGCTCCCGGCACCGGTATACTGAGCGCCGGGAGCCGGCATACAGAAGACCACCCGCACGGAAGCCTTCAAACCGCTCGCCAAGGTACCCCACCTTCATGCAGGTCCTACACTATCACAGAGTCTCAAAATTAAAACCTGGCAACTGTGTCACACATAATATAACTGCAAATATGCCCACTTGGTTTACTGTGTATCTGCCCAATACTCCATGGCTTTTAAAGGTACACTAGTATATATATATATATATATATATATATATATATATATATATATATATACTATACGGACAAAAGTATTTGGCCACACCTATTACTTTAAGCATGGTACTGTGATATGATGCCACCTTTGCATTATGACAGTTTGTGAAATTTCATCTCCAACCACGAAGCAGAAGACTATGTAAAATTACAGAGCGGGTCAATGACTGTTAAGGCGCATGGTGCATAAAAGTCGCAAATGCTCTGCTAATTCCATAGGTAAAGAGTTCCGATATTCCACTGGCAATAATGTGAGCACAAAAACGGTGCGGTGCGCGCTTAATGGAATAGATTTCCATGGCCAAGCAGCTGCATGCAAGCCTCACATCACCAAGTCTAATGCCAAGCCCTGGATGGAGTGGTGTAATGCACAATGACACTGGACTGTGGCGTAGTGGTAACGTGTTCTGTGGTGTGATGAATCGCACTTCTCTGTTTGGCAATCAGATGGGCGAATCTGGGTTTGGCGGATACCTGGAGATTGTTACCTGTCCGACTGCAATATGCCAACTGTAAAGTTTGGTGGAGTAGGAATAATAGTATGAAGCTATTTTTCAGGATTTGGGTTAAGCAATTTATCTCCAGTGGGGGAGATAATCTTAATTCAGAATACCAAGACATTTTGGACAATGCTATGCTTTCAACTTTGTGGCAACAGTTTGGGGAAGGCCCTTTTCTATTCCAACATGACTGTGCCCCAGTGCACAACGCAAGGACTATAGGTTTGATGAGTTCAGTGTGGAAGAACTTGACTGGCTCACACAAAGCCCTGACCTCAAACCCATCGAGCACCTGTAAGATGAACTGGTACAGAGATTGTGAGCCAGGCCCACTCGTACAGCATCAGTGCCTGACCTCATACAGTAAATACTCTACAGAATAAATGGGTACAAATTCCCATAGAAACCCTCCAAAATCTTGTGGAAAGCCTTCCAAGAAGAGTGGAATCTGTTATAGCTGCAAAAGGGGGATCAACTCCATATTAAAGTATACTGTATGTATTTGAATACAATGTCATTACAGTCCCTGTTGTTGTAATGGTCAGTCATCCGAATACTTCTGTCCATATAGTGTATACGTTTCTGACATACTGTTTGGGATGATTATGCTGCAGTATTGCTGGACTTGAATGGCCCAGAATGGGGACCGAAGTGAACAGACTATCTAAGTATACTGAATGCAACACATTCAAAGCACAATGTTATGCCAATGCTGCTGAATTTTTATGAAGATGGATGATATTTACATCTGCAATACCAAATCATTGTTTTGCTGCTGGAAATGATCTGCAGTATGTCAGTGAGTCCATGGAGTCCATTTCCCTCGGTGGAGATGAAACAAATGGATATTGCAATTGTCTCATTATGTGGAGAGTGCCCTCTTGCTTGAGCATATATATATATATATATGAAACTACTAAGGCGAGCACAGGGTACTCTGTACATATATATATATATATATATATATATATATATATATACAAAGAAAAGACGTGTTCGGCACTCCACTAGACTGTAAATAACAGCATGCTCCGGTGCCCGACCTAGATACACTGAATATGCAGAGAAGCCAGCAGGACGGCACTCACGGAGACTTGGTACATTGAAGAAACTGACAGCTGAAGCTGGTGTATAGTCAACGTTTCAGATTTTACTCTCCTTAGTAGTTTCATTCACTTTATTCATTTACTGTAAACCTGGACCAGCTGCTACTTCGGTGTGTTGTACCGCTTTCTGATCGCAATGCCGGGTCCCAACCAAGAGTTAGAAACAGGTCCTTCCCGGGTGGGACCCGGCATTGGACCTTACACACCGCAATCCCAACCCACCAATATGCTGGGTCGGGTTGCCTTCTGGGGGCGGGGATCGGATTTGGCATCGGCCGCTAGTGCAGAGGTGGCGCTGCGAGATGACATCATCTCCGCGCCGTCTCTCCCTATGCAGTGAATGGGTACCAGGTCACATTGTCCTGGGTAACTCGTTCACACTGCGCCTGATCCAGTAATTACCCGGGAATAACCCTTCTTATAACCGGGGTTGAATTACCAAGTCAGGCGACCTGCGATTTCTGATGTGACCCTTTCACACTGCACAGCGACCCGTGTTGACCTGGCAATATACCGGGTCGATACCGGGTTATAATTGCGGTGTGAAATGGGTATATGTGACGGTCTCACTTTAAAAGCCAGAAGTCAGTTGGCAGGTGAGCTTTAAACCAGGTAGCACATTTGTGGAGTTGTGTTGGTGACTGTATTACCTTTAAAAGCCGTAAGTGTGGCAGGTGAGTTTTAAACCAGGTAAGCACATTTTCTCCTATGAGATAGCAGTTGCCAGGTCTCCAAAAAATCTATGTGAAAGTTTATGTGATAGAGTAGGACTTGCAGTGAAATGGGGACCCGTGAATTGGGCTGCAAGCTTAAATACATTGTACAATTCATGAACTAAAACCCCATTTTTTATCCAGTTTTATATTAAAGCATTAAGGTTACTGTAACTACTAAGGAGAGTGCAGGGTTCTCTGTATATGTGGGGAAAAGGGCCCTAATTTGCACACCTTAATTAGGTAGTGAGGTGCTACTCTGCTTGAGACTTAGTAAAGTGTACAGAGGGAAAAGGTAGCAGGTGCACTATCTCACACTAGCTACCTTGATGCGGTGGGTAAGCTCATAGCCCTGGCCAGGAATATGCTAAGTGCCTCTGGTTACTACAGGTTGAGCTAGTGTGAGATAGTGCACCTGCTACCTTTTCCCTCTGTACACTTTACTAAGTCTCTAGCAGAGTAGCACCTCACTACACAATTAAGGTGTGCAAATTAGGGCCCTTTTCCCTCTGTAACTGATGTACTCATACATTTTTGAAGGTAGGAGACACCTTCACCCTAATTTAGCACCCTGCCCCACCCACCCCTCTGATTTTAAATAGTCCAACACTCTAGCCTTTACATTTGGAATGAGCACACTGAGGTAAGACTCCTACATTTTGTTTAATATGGCAGTCCATAATGGGGGGAATTCTCTGGGGTGCGGGGCTCCCTGTGCCTACCGTGGCTGGGTGTCCCTGGGGCATCGCAATTTAACACTATTTCATCACTCCATGGCACTTATAGTTTGTTTTATATATATGTAACACCTTCACATAATTTTCCTTTACTCCTCACATTATTCACACATGCAGCAACAGCCTCTCCTACCTCTTTAACCCTATATTTTTATCACTCCTGCGATGCCCTGGGGTTGTCTGGCTGGGTGGCTCTGGGGTGTCCTGCCCCCCGGCCCTGAACCCCTATAGTTAGTGTTAGGGACTTACCAAATGAGAGGCTACCTTGATGCGGTGGGTAAGCTCATAGCCCTGGCCAGGAATATGCTAAGTGCCTCTGGTTACTACAGGTTGAGCTAGTGTGAGATAGTGCACCTGCTACCTTTTCCCTCTGTACACTTCTCTGTATATGTATATTTGAGCAAGTGGTCACAGCCTACTGCACCCCAACCTAGGGGTGGGGAGTATGTGAGTGCACACCCCTCCTTGGAATGGCAAGTGCTGTGGATTCCCGTAATCGTATATTCAGTATATGTATGTATATTATAGAGATGTGCACCGGAAATTTTTCGGGTTTTGTGTTTTGGTTTTGGATTCGGTTCCGCAGCCGTGTTTTGGATTCGGACGCGTTTTGGCAAAACCTCCCTGAAAATTTTTTGTCGGATTCGGGTGTTTTTTAACAAAAACCTCTCAAAAACAGCTTAAATCATAGAATTTGGGGGTCATTTTGAACCCATAGTATTATTAACCTCAATAACCATAATTTCCACTCATTTCCAGTCTATTCTGAACACCTCACACCTCACAATATTATTTTTAGTAGAGATGAGCGGGTTCGGTTTCTCTGAATCCGAACCCGCCCGAACTTCATGTTTTTTTACACGGGTCCGAGCGACTCGGATCTTCCCGCCTTGCTCGGTTAACCCGAGCGCGCCCGAATGTCATCATCACGCTGTCGGATTCTCGCGAGGCTCGGATTCTATCGCGAGACTCGGATTCTATATAAGGAGCCGCGCGTCGCGGCCATTTTCACACGTGCATTGAGATTGATAGGGAGAGGACGTGGCTGGCGTCCTCTCCGTTTAGAAATTAAAATAGATAGGAGAGTGAGAGTGAGACACTTCATTTACTTACTGGAGCTTAGGAGGAGTTATACTAGTGACTGATGACCAGTGACCTGACCACCAGTGCAGTTTTATAATTTATTATTATTTAATAATCCGTTCTGTTCTTGTTCTCTGCCTGAAAAAAACGATACACAGTGACTCAGTCACACTCACATACCATATCTGTGCTCAGCCCAGTGTGCTGCATCATCTATGTATAATATCTGACTGTGCTCACACAGCTTAATTGTGGGGGAGACTGGGGAGCAGTTATAGGTTATAGCAGGAGCCAGGAGTACATATTAAACAGTGCACACTTTTGCTGCCAGAGTGCCACTGCCAGTGTGACTGACCACTGACCACTGTGACCAGTGACCTGACCACACTGACCACCAGTATAGTATATTGTGATTGAATGTCTGCCTGAAAAAGTACACTCGTCGTGTGACTTGTGTGGTGTTTTTTTATTCTATAAAAATTAAAAAACTCATTCTGCTGACAGACAGTGTCTACTCCAGCAGGTCCGTCATTATATAATATATACCTGTCCGGCTGCAGTAGTGATATATATATATTTTTTATATCATTATTTATCATCCAGTCTACTAGCAGCAGACACAGTACGGTAGTTCACGGCTGTAGCTACCTCTGTGTCGGCACTCGGCAGTCCATCCATAATTGTATACCACCTACCCGTGGTTTTTTTTTTCTTTCTTCTTTATACATACTACATCTCATTATCATCCAGTCT
The DNA here is from genome assembly GCF_028390025.1 of Pseudophryne corroboree. Lineage (NCBI taxonomy): Eukaryota > Metazoa > Chordata > Amphibia > Anura > Myobatrachidae > Pseudophryne > Pseudophryne corroboree. Next base: position 477,848,239 of record NC_086445.1, on the reverse strand, counting down.
ATATTAGCAGCAGACACAGTACAGTACGGTAGTCCACGGCTGTAGCTACCTCTGTGTCGGCACTCGGCAGTCCATCCATAATTGTATACCACCTACCCGTGTTTTTTTTTTCTTTCTTCTTTATACATACTACATCTCATTATCAACCAGTCTATATTAGCAGCAGACACAGTACGGTAGTTCACGGCTGTAGCTACCTCTGTGTCGGCACTCGGCAGTCCATCCATAATTGTATACCACCTACCCGTGGTTTTTTTTTTCTTTCTTCTTTATACATACATACTACATCTCATTATCATCCAGTCTATATTAGCAGCAGACACAGTACAGTACGGTAGTCCACGGCTGTAGCTACCTCTGTGTCGGCACTCGGCAGTCCATCCATAATTGTATACCACCTACCCGTGGTTTTTTTTTTCTTTCTTCTTTATACATACTACATCTCATTATCAACCAGTCTATATTAGCAGCAGACACAGTACAGTACGGTAGTCCACGGCTGTAGCTACCTCTGTGTCGGCACTCGGCAGTCCATCCATAATTGTATACCACCTACCCGTGGTTTTTTTTTTCTTTCTTCTTTATACATACTACATCTCATTATCATCCAGTCTATATTAGCAGCAGACACAGTACAGTACGGTAGTCCACGGCTGTAGCTACCTCTGTGTCGGCACTCGGCAGTCCATCCATAATTGTATACCACCTACCCGTGGTTTTTTTTTTCTTTCTTCTTTATACATACTACATCTTATTATCATCCAGTCTATATTAGCAGCAGACACAGTACAGTACGGTAGTCCACGGCTGTAGCTACCTCTGTGTCGGCACTCGGCACTCGGCAGTCCATCCATAATTGTATACCACCTACCCGTGGTTTTTTTTTTCTTTCTTCTTTATACATACTACATCTCATTATCAACCAGTCTATATTAGCAGCAGACACAGTACAGTACGGTAATCCACGGCTGTAGCTACCTCTGTGTCGGCACTCGGCAGTCCATCCATAATTGTATACCACCTACCCGTGTTTTTTTTTTTCTTTCTTCTTTATACATACTAAATCTCATTATCATCCAGTCTATATTAGCAGCAGACACAGTACAGTACGGTAGTCCACGGCTGTAGCTACCTCTGTGTCGGCACTCGGCAGTCCATCCATAATTGTATACCACCTACCCGTGTTTTTTTTTTCTTTCTTCTTTATACATACTACATCTCATTATCATCCAGTCTATATTAGCAGCAGACACAGTACAGTACGGTAGTCCACGGCTGTAGCTACCTCTGTGTCGGCACTCGGCAGTCCATCCATAATTGTATACCACCTACCCGTGTTTTTTTTTTCTTTCTTCTTTATACATACTACATCTCATTATCAACCAGTCTATATTAGCAGCAGACACAGTACGGTAGTTCACGGCTGTAGCTACCTCTGTGTCGGCACTCGGCAGTCCATCCATAATTGTATACCACCTACCCGTGGTTTTTTCTTTCTTTCTTCTTTATACATACATACTACATCTCATTATCATCCAGTCTATATTAGCAGCAGACACAGTACAGTACGGTAGTCCACGGCTGTAGCTACCTCTGTGTCGGCACTCGGCAGTCCATCCATAATTGTATACCACCTACCCGTGGTTTTTTTTTCTTTCTTCTTTATACATACTACATCTCATTATCATCCAGTCTATATTAGCAGCAGACACAGTACAGTACGGTAGTCCACGGCTGTAGCTACCTCTGTGTCGGCACTCGGCAGTCCATCCATAAGTATACTAGTATCCATCCATCTCCATTGTTTACCTGAGGTGCCTTTTAGTTGTGCCTATTAAAATATGGAGAACAAAAATGTTGAGGTTCCAAAATTAGGGAAAGATCAAGATCCACTTCCACCTCGTGCTGAAGCTGCTGCCACTAGTCATGGCCGAGACGATGAAATGCCAGCAACGTCGTCTGCCAAGGCCGATGCCCAATGTCATAGTACAGAGCATGTCAAATCCAAAACACCAAATATCAGTAAAAAAAGGACTCCAAAACCTAAAATAAAATTGTCGGAGGAGAAGCGTAAACTTGCCAATATGCCATTTACCACACGGAGTGGCACACAGCTACCTCATTGCGCCTCTTTTTTTCTTTGCATCATGTGCTGTTTGGGGAGGGTTTTTTGGAAGGGACATCCTGCGTGACACTGCAGTGCCACTCCTAGATGGGCCCGGTGTTTGTGTCGGCCACTAGGGTCGCTTATCTTACTCACACAGCTACCTCATTGCGCCTCTTTTTTTCTTTGCGTCATGTGCTGTTTGGGGAGGGTTTTTTGGAAGGGACATCCTGCGTGACACTGCAGTGACACTCCTAGATGGGCCCGGTGTTTGTGTCGGCCACTAGGGTCGCTTATCTTACTCACACAGCTACCTCATTGCACCTCTTTTTTTCTTTGCGTCATGTGCTGTTTGGGGAGGGTTTTTTGGAAGGGACATCCTGCGTGACACTGCAGTGACACTCCTAGATGGGCCCGGTGTTTGTGTCGGCCACTAGGGTCGCTTATCTTACTCACACAGCTACCTCATTGCGCCTCTTTTTTTCTTTGCGTCATGTGCTGTTTGGGGAGGGTTTTTTGGAAGGGACATCCTGCGTGACACTGCAGTGCCACTCCTAGATGGGCCCGGTGTTTGTGTCGGCCACTAGGGTCGCTTAGCTTAGTCATCCAGCGACCTAGGTGCAAATTTTAGGACTAAAAATAATATTGTGAGGTGTGAGGTATTCAGAATAGACTGAAAATGAGTGTAAATTATGGTTTTTGAGGTTAATAATACTTTGGGATCAAAATGACCCCCAAATTCTATGATTTAAGCTGTTTTTTAGTGTTTTAAAAAAAAAAAACACCCGAATCCAAAACACACCCGAATCCGACAAAAAAAATTCGGTGAGGTTTTGCCAAAACGCGGTCGAACCCAAAACACGGCCGCGGAACCGAACCCAAAACCAAAACACAAAACCCGAAAAATTTCCGGCGCTCATCTCTAATTTTTAGTCCTAAAATTTGCACCGAGGTCATTGGATGACTAAGCTAAGCGACCCAAGTGGCCAACACAAACACCTGGCCCATCTAGGAGTGGCACTGCAGTGTCAGACAGGATGGCACTTCAAAAAATTGTCCCCAAACAGCACATGATGCAAAGAAAAATGAAAGAAAAAAGAGGTGCAAGATGGAATTGTCCTTGGGCCCTCCCACCCACCCTTATGTTGTATAAACAGGACATGCACACTTTAACAAACCCATCATTTCAGCGACAGGGTCTGCCACACGACTGTGACTGAAATGACTGGTTGGTTTGGGCCCCCACCAAAAAGAAGCAATCAATCTCAACTTGCACAAACTGGCTCTACAGAGGCAAGATGTCCACCTCCTCCTCATCGTCCGATTCCTCACCCCTTTCACTGTGTACATCCCCCTCCTTACAGATTATTAATTCATCCCCACTGGAATCCACCATTTCAGGTCCCTGTGTACTTTCTGGAGGCAATTGCTGGTGAATGTCTCCACGGAGGAATTGATTATAATTCATTTTGATGAACATCATCTTCTCCACATTTTGTGGAAGTAACCTCGTACGCCGATTGCTGACAAGGTGAGCGGCTGCACTAAACACTCTTTCGGAGTACACACTGGAGGGGGGGGGGGGCAACTTAGGTAGAATAAAGCCAGTTTCTGCAAGGGCCTCCAAATTGCCTCTTTTTCCTACCAGTATACGTACGGACTGTCTGACGTGCCTACTTGGATGCGGTCATTCATATAATCCTCCACCATTCTTTCAATGGTGACAGAATCATATGCAGTGACAGTAGACGACATGTCAGTAATCGTTGGCAGGTCCGTCAGTCCGGACCAGATGTCAGCACTCGCTCCAGACTGCCCTGCATCACCGCCAGTGGATGGGCTCGGAATTCTTAGCCTTTTCCTCGCAGCCCCAGTTGCGGGAGAATGTGAAGGGGGAGCTGTTGACGGGTCACGTTCCGCTTGACTTGACAAGTGTCTCACCAGCAGATCTTTGAACCTCTGCAGACTTGTGTCTGCCAGAAAGAGAAATCCAACGTAGGCTTTAAACCTAGGATCGAGAACAGTGGCCAAAATGTAGTGCTCTGATTTCAACAGATTGACCACCCGTGAATCCTGGTTAAGCGAATGAAGGGCTCCATCCACAAGTCCCACATGCCTAGCGGAATCGCTCCGTTTTAGCTCCTCCTTCAATCCCTCCAGCTTCTTCTGCAAAAGCCTGATGAGGGGAATGACCTGACTCAGGCTGGCAGTGTCTGAACTGACTTCACGTGTGGCAAGTTCAAAGGGTTGCAGAACCTTGCACAACGTTGAAATCATTCTCCACTGTACTTGAGTCAGGTGCATTCCCCCTCCTTTGCCTATATCGTAGGTAGCTGTATAGGCTTGAATGGCCTTTTGCTGCTCCTCCATCCTCTGAAGCATATAGAGGGTTGAATTCCACCTCGTTACCACCTCTTGCTTCAGATGATGGTGGGGCAGGTTCAGGAGTGCTTGCTGGTGCTCCAGTCTTCGGCACGCGGTGGCTGAATGCCGAAAGTGGCCCGCAATTCTTCGGGTCACAGACAGCATCTCTTGCACGCCCCTGTCGTTTTTTAAATAATTCTGCACCACCAAATTCAATGTATATGCAAAACATGGGACGTGCTGGAATTTGCCCACATGTAATGCACGCACAATATTGGTGGCATTGTCCGATATCACAAATCCCCAGGAGAGTCCAATTGGGGTAAGCCATTCTGCGATGATGTTCCTCAGTTTCCGTAAGAGGTTGTCAGCTGTGTGCCTCTTCTGAAAAGCGGTGATACAAAGCGTAGCCTGCCTAGGAACGAGTTGGCGTTTGCGAGATGCTGCTACTGGTGCCGCCGCTGCTGTTCTTGCTGCAGGAGGCAATACATCTACCCAGTGGGCTGTCACAGTCATATAGTCCTGAGTCTGCCCTGGTCCACTTGTCCACATGTCCGTGGTTAAGTGGACATTGGGTACAACTGCATTTTTTAGGACACTGGTGACTCTTTTTCTGACGTCTGTGTACATTCTCGGTATCGCCTGCCTAGAGAAGGGGAACCTAGATGGTATTTGGTACAGGGGACACAGTACCTCAAGCAATACTCTAGTTCCCTTTGAATTAACGGTGGATACCGGAAACACATTTAACACCGCCCATGCTGCCTAGGCCTGAGTTATCAGCTTTGCAGCAGGATGACTGCTGTGATATTTCATCTTCCTCGCAAAGGACTGTTGGACAGTCAATTGCTTACTGGAAGTAGTACAAGTGGTCTTCCGACTTCCCCTCTGGGATGACGATCGACTCCCAGCTGCAACAATAGCAGCGCCAGCAGCAGTAGGCGTTACACTCAAGGATGCATCGGAGGAATCCCAGGCAGGACAGGACTCGTTAGACTTGCCAGTGACATGGCCTGCAGGACTATTGGCTTTCCTGTCTGTGGAAGAAATTGACACTGAGGCAGTTGGTGGTGTGGTTTGCAGGAGCTTGGTTACAAGATGAAGGGATTTAGTTGTCAGTGGACTGCTTCCGCTGTCACCCAAAGTTTTTGAAGTTGTCAATGACTTCTGATGAATGCGCTCCAGGTGACGTATAAGGGAGGATGTTCCTAGGTGGTTAACGTCCTTACCCCTACTTATTACAGCTTGACAAAGGCAACACACGGCTTGACACCTGTTTTCCGCATTTCTGTTAAAATAATTCCACACCGAAGAGGTGATTTTTTTGGTTATTTGACCAGGCATGTCAATGGCCATATTCGTCCCACGGACAACCAACAGGTGTCTCCCAGGGTGCCTGACTTAAACAAACCACCTCACCATCAGAATCCTCCTTGACAATTTCCTCCTCAGCGCCAGCAACACCCACATCCTCATCCTGGTGTACTTCAACAGTGACATCTTCAATTTGACTATCAGGAACTGGACTGCGGGTGCTCCTTCCAGAACTTGCAGAGGGCGTGCAAATGGTGGAAGGTGCCACCTCTTCCCGTCCAGTGTTGGGAAGGTCAGGCATCGCAACCGACACAATTGGACTCTCCTTGGGGATTTGTGATTTAGAAGAACGCACAGTTCTTTGCTGTGCTTTTGCCAGCTTAAGTCTTTTCATTTTTCTAGCGAGAGGATGAGAGCTTCCATCCTCATGTGAATCTGAACCACTAGCCATGAACATAGGCCAGGGCCTCAGCCGTTCCTTCCCACTCTATGTCGTAAATGGCATATTGACAAGTTTACGCTTCTCATCAGACGCTTTTAATTTTGATTTTTGGGTCATTTAACTGAACTTTTGTTTTTTGGATTTTACATGCTCTCAACTGTGACATTGGGCATCGGCCTTGGCAGACGATGTTGATGGCATTTTATCATCTCGGCCATGACTAGTGGCAGCAGCTTCAGCACGAGGTGGAAGTGGATCTTGATCTTTACCTATTTTACCCTCCACATTTTTGTTCTCCATTTTTTAATGTGTGGAATTATATGCAAGTAATATATCAATAGCAATGGCCTACTGTACCGTACTGCTATATATTATATACTGGTGGTCAGCAAAATTATGCACTGTCCTCCTACTATATATACTGCGCACAACTAAAATGCACCGCAGGTATGGATGGATAGTATACTTGACGACACAGAGGTAGGTAGAGCAGTGGACTACTGTACCGTACTGCTATATATTATTTACTGGTGGTCAGCATAATTATGCACTGTTCTCCTACTATATATACTGCGCACAACTTAAATGCCCCACAGGTATGGATGGATAGTATACTTGACGACACAGAGGTAGGTAGAGCAGTGGACTACTGTACCGTACTGCTATATATTATTTACTGGTGGTCAGCATAATTATGCACTGTCCTCCTACTATATATACTGCGCACAACTAAAATGCACCACAGGTATGGATGCATAGTATACTTGACGACACAGAGGTAGAGCAGTGGACTACTGTACTGTACTGCTATATATATACTTGTGGTCACAGCAAAATTCTGCACTGTTCTCCTACTATATACTACAATGCAGCACAGATATGGAGTGTTTTTCAGGCAGAGAACGTATAATACTGGTAGTCACTGGTCAGCAAAACTCTGCACTGTCCTCCTACTATATAATACTGGTGGTCCCCAGTCCCCACAATAAAGCACACTGATCACAGATATTTGCAGCACGCTGAGCACAGATATGGAGCGTTTTTCAGGCAGAGAACGTAGATATTTTCAGCCTACTGAGCACAGATATTTGCAAGCACACTGAGCACAGATATTTGCAGCACACTGAGCACAGATATTTGCAGCACACTGAACACAACTGAGAGAACGCTGCACGTCCTCTCCCTATCATCTCCAATGCACGAGTGAAAATGGCGGTGACGCGCGGCTCCTTATATAGAATCCGAATCTCGCGAGTATCCGACAGCGGGATGATGACGTTCGGGCGCGCTCGGGTAAACCGAGCAAGGCGGGAGGATCCGAGTCTGCCTCAGAACTGTGTAAAATGGGTGAAGTTCGGGGGGGTTCGGATTCCGAGGAACCGAACCCGCTCATCACTAATATATATATATACAGGTTGAGTATCCCATATCCAAATATTCCGAAATACGGAATATTCCGAAATACGGAATATTTTGAGTGAGAGTGAGATAGTGAAACATTTGTTTTCTTATGGCTCAATGTACACAAACTTTGTTTAATACGCAAAGTTATTAAAAATATTGTATTAAATTACCTTCAGGCTGTGTGTATAAGGTGTATATGAAACATAAATGCATTGTGTGAATGTACACACACTTTGTTTAATGCACAAAGTTATCAAAAATATTGGCTAAAATTACCTTCAGGCTGTGTGTATAAGGTGTATATGAAACATAAATGCATTCTGTGCTTAGACTTAGGTCCCATCGCCATGATATCTCATTATGGTATGCAATTATTCCAAAATACGGAAAAATCCAATATCCAAAATACTTCCGGTCCCAAGCATTTTGGATAAGGGATACTCAACCTGTATGTATATATATATATATATATATATATATATATATCCTGAAAAGCACTCCGGAACTATCACACCAAGTAAATAACTTGGTTATTTACTTGGTGTGATAGTGTGATAGTCCCGAAGTGACATTAATTTTCAGGATACATGCTTACTCTGGAGTGCCACCTGGGCAAACTGATGTTGTTGGGGTGAGTGCTGGACACCTTCATTCTATTCACTCACATCTACAGCACTTCCATAGCAGCAGCTGGGGTGGCACCCAGAACTGACGTGTCGATCAGTCTTCATATCGCATAATGCAGGGCACTCACCAGACTTTGTTAGCTTCACAGACAAAAGTATTTATTTCTTACATATCCAAGGCATAAAACTCCTCACTTCCTCAACATTTTGGTCCTGGCACGGACCTTTGTCAAGAGGCTAAACCAGATCACCAGGAGTGTACAGTTTCAATTGCAGCATACTCACCTGTAGCCTGGGTCTCCCTGAAATACCCTGCACTAATCAGAAATTCGCGCCAGAAGCCGCACTTCCGCATTCCACCTGGAACTCAAGGTGCATCACTTCCGGTCGCCGGGAAGCGTCCTGCTCAAAAATATGTATTTATATATAGCCACTTAGACCAATCGAACCTGCGTTACTATACTTTGTACATCACTTCATGGGCCTAATTCAGACCTGGTCATATGCAGGCTATATTTTGCACTGCTGCGACCAGGTAACTGCCGCCTACAGGGGAGGGGGTAGTCACTGTGCAGGGGTGTGATCAGCTGTGCAGTCAGCTGCACAAACAAAAGTTGTTTCTGCACAGCTCAGGACTTACTGTGATGATCCTGGAAGAAGCTGACGTCAGGAACCCACCCTGGAAACAGCCACGCATGCCTGCGTTTTCCTGGACACTCCCTGAAAATGGTGAGTTGACACCCCCGGACGGCCTCTTCCTGTCAACCTTCTTGCATTTGCCGCTGCAAACGCTTTCTTCATTAGTTCCGTTGCTCCGTGGCAATGGCCGTCGCCTGCGGCCGACGCGCCTGCACATTGCGGCCCGCGCGCATGCGCTGTTCAGACCCAATCGCACGGCTGCTAAAAAAGGCAGCGTGCGATCGGGTATGAATGACCCCCCATGTCCGGTACAAGACGGTTAATATAAATGGCATATATTCCCACAGTTACTGATCCCGGAGTAACTCATATCCGGAAGTGCATCACAGACGCATCGCTTCCACCTCCGGGAAACCTGTGCAGGAGTGCAGTAATTTTCAGCAGTGGAACGCAGGTACTTCCGTGTTCCATGCATAGCGAATGGTGAGCAAAGGAAACGGGCATTCAGGGAGCCACAGGTTCAGGAAACACAACAAAATATGCACATAATGTAAATACTAAAAACAAAAGCCAATACAAAACATATAAGCGAAGATCTACGTAATATAACACATATTGGACCAAGTTGATATCATCAACTGGGTCCAAAATTGTATAGTTAATAATTGATTGGCTGGTTACATAGAAAAAATATTTGTACACAGTCAGCAAGCTGTGTACTTGATGGTTATCATAAAAATATATTCAAAGAGTTATTTTCATTTAACCCATTGGGCGCTAAAGTTCCCAAACAGAAGATCCACTCCAATATTTTATGTAAAAGTTTCCGATCACCACCTCTTGTTGGGATTGGTACCTAATCTATTAAACGGCATTTCAGGCTTGAAATCTGGTGGCCATTATTCAAGAAATGATTCACAACCAGTTTATCTGAGCTCCCCACTTTGAAAGCCTGGCGTATCATTTGAAAGCCTGGCGTATCGAACTACAGTGATCTGTCATATGATCTCTAAAGTTCCTTGTGGTCATCCCCACATATGCTAAACCACAAGGACAATTTAGTAAGTAAATCACATGGTCCATTTGACAATGGAGTTTGAATCTTATTTTCACTGGTCTGGGTGAGGAAAAGAAGTTCCAGGTATCATAGATCTACATGTGGTGCATGTTGCACATCTCACACATCCAGGTCTCTGTGATGCCAGCCAGGTGTTATCCATTGAGGCTGGTGAGGGTGGTGAATGCATCAATAATTGTTTTAGGTTTTTTCCCTGCCTGTAGGCCATCATAGGAGGTTTTTTTAGGGATCATCCCCAAGCCTGGATCGGTAGTCAAAATAAGCCAATGTCTCTCAATAGAGGCCCCAATCTGTGGGGACGACTCGTCAAACTGTGTGACGAACACCATCCTCTCTTTCACTTTATTCTTGGGTGCCTTCATGCTCGCCTAGCTCTCGTCAGACAACCCTGAATAACTTGTCTGGTTATGGTCCTTTGTGCAAAGCGTTGTTTTATCTCTAATATTTGTTCTTCAGCTCTACATTCATCTGTATTGTTCCTGAAGATGCGCATAAACTGTGAGATTGGCAAACTTTGTTTCAATCTTGGTGGATGATTACTGGTTGCATGTAACAGGGTGTTGTGGCATGTCACCTTCTGAAACAAGGTAGTGCCCAGATTTGTACCTTCCTTAAAGACCGTCACGTCCAAAAAGTTTAATGAGGTTGGACTCATTTCATAGGTGAACCGTACTGGTGAATCTAATTGGTTCAGTTCAAAAACCATCAATCTGAATCTCTCCTCAGTGTTAACCCAAATCAAAATAATATCATACATAGTAACATAGTAATTGAGGTTGAAAAGAGGCATAATGCCCATCGCGTTCAACCTGTATTTTGTATTAAGTTGAGTTGATTTTATTGTACCTGCTGAAGAATATTTTCTGACTAGTTAACAACTACAAATCATGTTACACCCGGATTAACAACATCAATATTTTAAATGTTGTAACCTTGGATATCCTTATCAATCAGAAATTTATCCAATCCCCTTTTAAATGCATTTACAGAGTCCACCATTACCACCTTTCCTGGCAAGGAATTCCAAATCCTTATTGCCCTAACAGTGAAGAACGCTTTCCTCCGTTGCGTACGGAATTTTCTCTCCTCCAGCCTCAGCGAGTGCCCACATGTCCTAAACAGAGTTCTTTAAATAATTAATTCCTCTGATAACTCTTTGTAGTGCCCCTTTAAATATCTGAAGACATTAATAATATCTTCTCTTAGACGCCTCTTTTCCAGTGTATACATGTTCAACCTAGTAAGCCTTTCCATGTAATCAACTCCCTCTAGCCCTTTAATCAATTTAGTAGCTCGCCTTTAAACCCTTTTCGAGTTCACCAATATCTTTTTTATACAGTGGTGCCCAAAACTGAACACAATATTCCAGGTGCGGACGTACCAATGATTTGGTACGTCCGCAGAATTACATTCTCGTCCCTTGTCTCAATTCCCCGTATTATGCACGCTAACACCTTGCTTGCCTTCTTTACTGTGCTTTGACATTGTATACGGTTATTACATTTATTATCAATGAGTACCCCCAAATCTTTTTCCAAAACTGTTACCCCTAGACTTTCCCCATTTAATATGTAGGATGCAAGTTTGTTTTTAGTCCCGGAATGCATAACCTTGCATTTTTATATATTTGACCTCATTCTCCATTTAGACACCCAGATTTCAAGTTTAGATAAGTCATTCTGCGGAGACTCCACATCTATTTCAGAATTAATTACCCTACACAGTTTAGTATCATCTGCAAAGATTGACACTGTGCTTTCCAGGCCTATTTCTAGGTCATTGATAAATATGTTGAACAGTAGTGGCCTGAGTACGGACCCTTGTGGTATTCCGTGGTATTCCGCTGACTACTGGTGTCCAGCTTGAGGACTTCCTGTTGACCACTACTCGCTGTACCCTGTTGTCCAGCCAGTTATTTATCCATGTACAAAAAGTTTTTCCTAGGTCAAGCTCTTTTCATTTGATGATTAGTCTCCTGTGAGGCAATGTATCAAAGGCTTTTGCAAAATCTAAGTAGACCACATCCACTGCTTTACCTTGGTCAAGATTATCGCTCACTTCCTTGTAGAAGTTAATTAAGTTAGTTTGACATGATCTGTTCCTCACAAATCCATGCTGGTTCTTGCTAATAATCTTAGTGGTCTGCAGATACTCCTGTATGCTATTACTTAGAATTCCTTCCAATATTTTCCCCACTACAGATGTCAAACTAACCAGCCTGTATATTTTGGATCCCTTTTTAAATAATGGCACTACCTCTGCTATACGCCAATCCTTCGGTACCATGCCAAATCTAATTGAACTATTGAAAATAAAGTATAGGGGTCTTGCTAGTTGTGACCTAAGCTCCATAAGAACCCTCGGATGAAGTCCGCCTGGGCCAGGTGATTTATTAATCTTTATTTTGCGTAATCTCTCCCTGACTACTTCATCACTTAAACAAGTATCTAACCACCGTGTATATGAAAACCTGCTGGTATTCTGATCTTAAGCGCAAAAAACAAACAATAGGCAGCTTAGTTAAGTGGATCGATGGTGAGTGTCCCTCCAATACACTCAAATAGATACTGAGCAGATAGATAAAGTTATCAATCCACTATACCAAGCGCCACCTCCACCGTATGTGTTAATCACTTAATTTGTGAAGATAATCATGGAGTATACATTCCTTATATGCATCAATCTTCTTATTGCTTCCAGATTTCAGACAACATCATCGGTCCAGCATATGAAAAATAGAGTAAATCCCATGTGTAGTATGTCAAATTTAATACACATATAACAACATAGGTAAAAAACATGCAAACAAACAAGACCCTCTGTAACTCCAGTACAATGTCCCCCGAGAGCTAAAACAATTACCGAATACCGTGGAGAACTGGTGGAAAAACAGTTCTCAAACAGGTGTTGTTAAATCAGTCAGCCCAATCCACCCGGGTGGAAATGGTTCAGATGTTTAGCCGGTTACCGCTCAATGCTCTCAAGGTCCGTCTGGAATCCTGGGGTCCACAACACTCGTGTAGCCAACGCGTTTCAACCCGTGCATCCGGGTCTTTTTCAAGGCAGTGTGTTGTGGTATTGACCAAAAATCCCTTTTAAATAAGTCCCATCCAATCAGATCCTTTGTGCGGTGACATCCGTTTCCCGCTATTGCCGTCCTTCATTCACCGGAAGTCCCGTCATTTCTACTTCCGCCCGCTCTATCCGGCGGTCGTCCTTCCGCCCTCACCTCCTGCCGGAAGTGCGGTTGTAGCGTCTATCCCGTTCTCCGGAGCTACGTGGAGCCGCCTACTACACCCAACCACGTGGGTCTAGCCGCATGTGCTCCCGGAGATGATGTATCTAAACTTATCCACGCACTTCCTCTAAAGTTCTAATGTCCATCGGAAGTGCTGGAATAAAAACAAAAACACATATTTAAAAACCCTTAAAGGTAACGGTTCAATCTTCACATATTATAATATTCTAACAATTAAAACACAAGATTTCTAATAAAAAGGTGAGAAATAGATCATTAAAACATACAATTCATAAAAACCATTTGAGTTCAAAACTGTTGTTTAGACCATAAGGTTCCAATGTATTGCAGTCATAAATCAATTGCATTTCCCTCTTGGCTAGGTTAGAGACAATATCTCTCTGGCGCTGATTACATTTGACCAAGGTTAATCCTGCAAATCTGACAATGTGTCTCGTGGAACACTTATGGAATTTTTTAAAATGGGCAGAAAGAGCGTGTGTATCCAGCCCCTTTTTTATATTCCTACAGTGCTCCCCAATTCTTACTTTAAGAGCCCTGGAAGTACGGCCTATATAAAACAGGTGACAAGTGCATTCGATACAATAAATGACATTACTTGTATTACAAGTTATAAAATCTTTTACAGACACATTATTTCCGTTAATTCGGATTCTTTCTAACTTCTTAGTGCCGTCACTTGTGATTTCCCTACATCCGACGCACATCCCACATCGATGAAAGCCCTTGGTGATGATTCTTAATTCACGTTTTATTGGGGGTAGATAACTATTTACTAGCATATTCTTAATATTAGGAGCTTTCCTATATATGAAAGTTGGATGCTCTGGAATCATCCCCCCCAAGACTGGATCCTTTTTGAGGATCTTCCAGTTCTTCCTAATTGATTTTTCCAGACTTCTGAACTGGGAGTTATAACTTGTAATGAATGCCCATTCAAATTTATTATCTTCAGTTTGTTTAGGAGGCTTCTTGGATAACAGTTCATTTCTATTTATTTCTTTGGCCTTTTTTGCCGCCGCCTCCACCACCTCTTCCTTATACCCACATTCTGTAAATCTTGTTTTTAGTTCACATGCTTGTTGATCAAAAACATTCTCATCTGTACAATTTCTTCTTATGCGTTTGAACTGTCCATGCGGAATGGAATTCAACCAGTTGGCATGATGACAACTGGTGTATTCAATATATGATCTTGAATCGGTGGGTTTGGTGAATGTTTTCGTGTGCAGCTGTTCATTCTCAATAAATATCGTGATGTCTAAAAAATCAATTGCCAATTTATTGACATTAAAACTGAATTCAATATTTAAAAGATTTGAATTAAGATAGGCACAAAAAAGGTTCAGACTTTCGTGGTCTCCTTTCCATATAAAAAATACATCGTCTATAAAACGTCTCCAGGACACCAGGTTCGCTCCGAATGGGTTGTTATTCCAAATGCGATCCTCCTCCCATTGACCCATAAATATATTAGCATAACTCGGAGCGAACCTGGTGCCCATAGCCGTGCCTACCTTCTGTACATAAAAATTTCCATTGAAGATAAAAAAATTGTTAGTTAGAATGAACCCGATGCCCTCCTTGATAAAATTCTGAATCTGTCCATCTATGGTACTTCTATTTAAATAAATATTGACGGCATCTAATCCAGATTGATGATTTATAATGGAATAAAGAGACTTTACGTCTGCTGTCACTAGTATCATATTCTCTTCCCACTGGATCGTGGATAAAAAAGATAAAAAATCCTTTGTGTCCTTTAAATGTGAGCTATTCTGTAGGACCAAGGGTTGGAGGAAATGATCTATGTACTCGGACAAATTAGCTGTCACAGAGTCGATCCCAGACACTATTGGCCTACCAGGAGGATCACTAGAGTTCTTATGAACCTTGGGGAGCAAGTACAACGTGGGCATCACTGGCTTGGGGATTAATAAAAATTTGGTTTCTCTCTCCTCAAGGACTCCTAAGTCCTCATATTTTTTTATCAAGAGTTGTAATTCTGAAATGGTCTTATCAGTTGGATCCGCTTTTAATTTGGTATACGTAGTTCTATCATTCACGTGATCCTCCACTTTCTTCACATACCAACTTTTATCCATTACAACCACCCCTCCGCCTTTATCGGCCGGTTTAATAACCAGCTCTCCATTCATTTTCAGATTCTTAAGTGCAGACCTTTCTTTAAACGTCAGGTTTGATCTTATCCCTGACGGTTTGATCTCTCTCAGGTCTCCCTTAATTAATTCACAAAAAGTTTCAATGAACGTCCCTTTGACATGAGCAGGGAAAAAAATGGATCTAGGTTTGAAGGGTGTCCTTCCTACATCTTCATTTGTCCCCATATTGTCATGCTCTTTGCTCAAGAAGAATTTTTTAATACATAACTTCCGCTCGAACTTGGAGATGTCTATAAACGTCTCAAACTTGTTTATAGCTGTTGCTGGAGCGTATTTTAGTCCTTTTTCTAAGACACTCTTCTCTTCATTTGTGAGTACATGTGAACTTATATTGAATATTTTTACTCCCTTTATAGTCTCAATCTGAGTATGAACCCTTTGCTCCACCTCTTTGTCCTCCCCAAGTCCCTTTTTTCTCCTTCTTACCCTGTTTTTCCTCTTTTTACGCTTTTTTACAACTCCACCCCTTCTTCCTCTATGTGTTCTGTATTTTATTTCCGTCTCCGATCCTGTCTTCCTCTCCCTAAAAAACGTGGGGTATCATCCCTATCGTTAAACGTTTCAAACCTGTTTCTAATTTCTACAGGGGAATAGTCCCTCCTTCTTTGTGTCTGTCTCCATCCTTTATCGGCATCAAATCTATCCTTATGCTTTGTAAAATTCCGATTCCCATCTCTTTCTTTTCTCCATCTATAGTTTCTCTGTTCCCTATATCCAAATCTATCTCTATCTATATCCTGATATCTTTGGATGGGCCTATCCTGTTCTTGAAGAAAATCTCTGTTGTTATCCTGTCCCCCCCTCCCATATTCAATTTTGTATGTGTTGTTATATGAACTATTTCCCCTCCCATTCTGTCTCTTATTTCTAACCTCATTTCTTTCTGTGTGTTTGATGTTAATTTGAGTGTCTATTTCTCTAGGGGATTCTTTTGATTCTTCCCCCTCTAGCTCTCTCTTATCCCGTATAAACTTTTTCATTTTCCTTTCAACTAGAGCTTTTTCGTTCTTCTTAATATTTGTCTCTATCTTTTCTTCCAAAACTTTATAGTCGGCCAGATCTGCAAATGGGACAATCAAATCTTTACATTTTTTGATTTCATCATCCAAATGTGAAAGTTCTCTCCTTCTTTCATTGATGATGAGATTCATCAGTGAGAAAGAACATTCACTGATTACTCTTTCCCATTCATCTTTAAAAGAATCTGATGCTGTTTCAAAGGAGGGTTTCTTATTAATTCTAAGTCCCCGTGGGATTAACTCATGTGTAACATATTTTTCTAGAGTGACCATTTCCCACCAGATTCTATTTTCCTTCAATAAGGTGTTTTCCAATCTTCGCATTATGGTTTCTAGACTGACATCAAGGAGTTCAATCCGTTCTCCTTCATCTTTAAATAAATTCTCTAGAATATTCTTCCTTTGGTCTCTATACTTAAACATGTTTATGCAGCAAAAAATCAATCACCAAACAGAAGGAGAGAGATAGAACACCGTGTATATGAAAACCTGCTGGTATTCTGATCTTAAGCGCAAAAAACAAACAATAGGCAGCTTAGTTAAGTGGATCGATGGTGAGTGTCCCTCCAATACACTCAAATAGATACTGAGCAGATAGATAAAGTTATCAATCCACTATACCAAGCGCCACCTCCACCGTATGTGTTAATCACTTAATTTGTGAAGATAATCATGGAGTATACATTCCTTATATGCATCAATCTTCTTATTGCTTCCAGATTTCAGACAACATCATCGGTCCAGCATATGAAAAATAGAGTAAATCCCATGTGTAGTATGTCAAATTTAATACACATATAACAACATAGGTAAAAAACATGCAAACAAACAAGACCCTCTGTAACTCCAGTACAATGTCCCCCGAGAGCTAAAACAATTACCGAATACCGTGGAGAACTGGTGGAAAAACAGTTCTCAAACAGGTGTTGTTAAATCAGTCAGCCCAATCCACCCGGGTGGAAATGGTTCAGATGTTTAGCCGGTTACCGCTCAATGCTCTCAAGGTCCGTCTGGAATCCTGGGGTCCACAACACTCGTGTAGCCAACGCGTTTCAACCCGTGCATCCGGGTCTTTTTCAAGGCAGTGTGTTGTGGTATTGACCAAAAATCCCTTTTAAATAAGTCCCATCCAATCAGATCCTTTGTGCGGTGACATCCGTTTCCCGCTCTTGCCGTCCTTCATTCACCGGAAGTCCCGTCATTTCTACTTCCGCCCGCTCTATCCGGCGGTCGTCCTTCCGCCCTCACCTCCTGCCGGAAGTGCGGTTGTAGCGTCTATCCCGTTCTCCGGAGCTACGTGGAGCCGCCTACTACACCCAACCACGTGGGTCTAGCCGCATGTGCTCCCGGAGATGATGTATCTAAACTTATCCACGCACTTCCTCTAAAGTTCTAATGTCCATCGGAAGTGCTGGAATAAAAACAAAAACACATATTTAAAAACCCTTAAAGGTAACGGTTCAATCTTCACATATTATAATATTCTAACAATTAAAACACAAGATTTCTAATAAAAAGGTGAGAAATAGATCATTAAAACATACAATTCATAAGAACCATTTGAGTTCAAAACTGTTGTTTAGACCATAAGGTTCCAATGTATTGCAGTCATAAATCAATTGCATTTCCCTCTTGGCTAGGTTAGAGACAATATCTCTCTGGCGCTGATTACATTTGACCAAGGTTAATCCTGCAAATCTGACAATGTGTCTCGTGGAACACTTATGGAATTTTTTAAAATGGGCAGAAAGAGCGTGTGTATCCAGCCCCTTTTTTATATTCCTACAGTGCTCCCCAATTCTTACTTTAAGAGCCCTGGAAGTACGGCCTATATAAAACAGGTGACAAGTGCATTCGATACAATAAATGACATTACTTGTATTACAAGTTATAAAATCTTTTACAGACACATTATTTCCGTTAATTCGGATTCTTTCTAACTTCTTAGTGCCGTCACTTGTGATTTCCCTACATCCGACGCACATCCCACATCGATGAAAGCCCTTGGTGATGATTCTTAATTCACGTTTTATTGGGGGTAGATAACTATTTACTAGCATATTCTTAATATTAGGAGCTTTCCTATATATGAAAGTTGGATGCTCTGGAATCATCCCCCCCAAGACTGGATCCTTTTTGAGGATCTTCCAGTTCTTCCTAATTGATTTTTCCAGACTTCTGAACTGGGAGTTATAACTTGTAATGAATGCCCATTCAAATTTATTATCTTCAGTTTGTTTAGGAGGCTTCTTGGATAACAGTTCATTTCTATTTATTTCTTTGGCCTTTTTTGCCGCCGCCTCCACCACCTCTTCCTTATACCCACATTCTGTAAATCTTGTTTTTAGTTCACATGCTTGTTGATCAAAAACATTCTCATCTGTACAATTTCTTCTTATGCGTTTGAACTGTCCATGCGGAATGGAATTCAACCAGTTGGCATGATGACAACTGGTGTATTCAATATATGATCTTGAATCGGTGGGTTTGGTGAATGTTTTCGTGTGCAGCTGTTCATTCTCAATAAATATCGTGATGTCTAAAAAATCAATTGCCAATTTATTGACATTAAAACTGAATTCAATATTTAAAAGATTTGATGCATATAAGGAATGTATACTCCATGATTATCTTCACAAATTAAGTGATTAACACATACGGTGGAGGTGGCGCTTGGTATAGTGGATTGATAACTTTAAGTATCTAACCACGAATCCTTACTGTCACTATCGCTATGCACTACTCCCACCGTCAGTTCTTCTCTGGTGAACACTGATGAAAAAAATTGTTCAGTATTTCTGCTTTTGATTCGTCATCATTTAACAGTACTCCAAATTCATCTTTTAATGGACCTATGTTCTCATTTTTTAACCTTTAACTGTTTATGTAATTTTTTTATATAACTGATTTTTATTAGTTTTTTGCAAGAGAAGTATGCACCAGAGAGCATGTAGTAAAATAGCAATTAGTTCCAACCATACAGATGGAGACAAATCACATAAACAGTGTCATGTACATATGTAGGCCAAACAGTGATATTCAAAAAAGTCTGTCAAAGTGCGGGGAGCAAACGAAAGGAATTGAAAGGGAAAGAAGAAAGGAGAGGGATACCTTCAGTAACCCAGCCTGCAGGGATAACAAAACAGATGGGGGGGAGGGTAAGGAGCACTTTCAATATGATATAACATTTGAACAATTAAGCTGAAGATATAAGTATAACACTGGCAACATTGCTATGTTGGAGGCATTATAATAATATTACAGAAAGTTAGCCATGGACAGGAGTGGTCAACCCGAAAAGTAAATAGGTAGATGGGAATGAAGGAAGGAGAAGAGTGAAGAACATAAAAAAGTTATTTGGTCATCTTCCAGGAGGGGTTTTCAAAGGCAGAGGTTATCCTGGATTGAGTTTCATGATCTAGCGTAGACATATAGGGGCCCCATTTTCTGTAAAAACCGGCAAGACCGGAGTATCCTGTAAGTATAGTAGATCTACGATCAAAATATAGGTACTGCAGCATGACATTCAGAACTTCAGATAAAGATGGGGCAGACCTAACAACCCAATGTTTTAATATCGCTTTCTTTGAAATACTGAAAAGCATAGTTAACATAAGGAAAAATATTTTAATTCCTCTTATATGTTCCCAAGCAGAAAAATTGATGCCTAAGCATGCCAGAGGGTCAGGCCGTAGAGAGATGTGAAAGTGGTTATTAATAAACATAAATAGTTTGTTCCAGAAACGTCAAATCTTGGTACAATTCCAGAAGCAGTGGTAGAATGGGGCCTTAGCCCCTTTACATTTGGGGCGTCTGTCAGAAGCCGAAGGGTCTATAAGCGCTTGGACATAAGGAGGCAAATATGCCCTGTGGATAGACTTGATGTGAACTTCTTGTAGGTAAGCAGAGCTCAATATGGACATGGTGTGGTGGTGATGATTCAGTAAAGAATCATAGGAAGCAATGTCTGGGATATCCAATCGCCATGAGGTAACTAATTTGTTGAGGAATGGTTTGGAGGGTATGTTCACTATAAGAATGTAAATTTGTTTAATTTTATAAGGATGTGATTCCCAGTGTTTTAGGACTTTCGCTAGCGGGGAGAAGGGAACAGGAATAAAGGTGTCAAAATTTAGTGATGAAAGATATTGTCTCATTTGAAGAAACATAAAGAAATGGGAGGATGGAAGGGAGTACCTGTCTCTCAGCATTGCAAATTGGACGATGTGACCACCCGGGTCAAACACTTGGGAGGCAGAGAACAGCCCCCTCTCCCGCCACTGAAGGAACAGTGTGAAGGGAAGAGGTGAATGACGGGTTTCCCCATAAAGATACATAGGGGGAAGCAGTGTGGTCGCTCCTCAGTTTTTTGTACAATTTCACCCAGCTAAAGTAAGTATCCCTAAACAAGGGATGGTCCAGGATGAAAGAAGGGATAAAGGCCTTCTTGGTATGCAGAAGGGCGCAGGGGGAAAAAGGTCTGAGGGCATTAGTGTCTAGTGCTAGATCAGTATACGTGCTCCTGCCTAATAGCCAGTCAGCAGCATAACGGAGGAAAACCGTGAGAGAATAATAGAGAAAATCAGGGACACCAGCAACTGTTTATGTATTTAAAAACATTTTTAGGATTGGTTTTACTCTCTATAGCAATTTGCTTTTCGTTTTCAATTTTAGCTGCTCTTATTGCATTTTTGCACTTTTATTGCATTCCTTGTAGTACTGGAATGAATCCTCCTTTCCATTAGAATTAAATGCTTTGAAAGCATGCTTCTTTTTATCGATTTTGGCCTTGACCTTCTTGTTAAGCCACATCGGTTTGAGTTTGATACTCCTGCGCTTACTGCCTATGGGAATAAATTTGTGAATATTGCTATCTAGCAACCCTTTTAAAGCATCCCACATTTCCGAAGTGTTCTTACCATGAAACAAAACTTCCCACTCAATGTCGTTTAATGCACATCTCAGCAAACTGAAGTTAGTCTTCCTAAATGTTTTTGTTGAACCCTTATAGCTATGTTTCCTGAAACTGATGTTGAATGTGATCAAATAGTGATCACTGTTACCCAAAGTCTACCCAGCTTTAGTATCCAATATGATGTCCACATTATTAGTAATTACTAGATCTAGAGTAGTTTTACCCCTAGTTGGGTCCTCGACTAATTAAGACAAGTAGTGATCTTTTAACATATATACAGTTGTGCTCATAATTTTACATACCCCATCAGAATTTGTGATTTTCTGGCCATTTGTCAGAGAATATGAATGATAACTCACAAACTTTTCTTTCACTCATGGTTAGTGGTTGGGTGAAGCCATTTATTGTCAAACAACTGTGTTTACTCTTTTTAAATCATAATGACAACAGAAACTACCCTAATGACCCTGATCAAAGTTTACATACCCCAGTTAATACTGTGTATTGCCCCCTTTAACATCAATGACAGTTTGAAGTCTTTTGTCATAGTTGTGGATGAGGCTCTTTATTTTCTCAGATGGTAAAGCTGCCCATTTTTCTTGGCAAAAAGCCTTCTGTTCCTGTAAATTCTTGGGATGTCTTGCATGAACTGCACGTTTGAGATCCCCCCAGAGTGGCTCAATGATATTGAGGTCAGGAGACTGAGATGGCCACTCCAGAACCTTCACTTTATTCTGCTGTAGCCAATGACAGGTCGACTTGGCCTTGTGTTTTGGATCATTGTCATGTTGGAACGTCCAAGTACGTCCCATGCGCAGCTTCCGGGCTGATGAGTGCAAATTTTCCTCCAGTATTTTCTGATAACATGCTGCATTCATCTTGCCATCAATTTTGACCAAGTTTCCAGTGCCTTTGTAGCTCACACATCCCCAAAACATCAGCGATCCACCTCAGTGTTTCACAGTAGGAATGGTGTACCTTTCATCATAGGCCTTGTTGACTCCTCTCCAAATGTAACGTTTATGGTTGTGGCCAAAAAGTTAAATTTTGGTCTCATCACTCCAAATGACTTTGTTCCAGAGGTTTTGAGGCTTGTCTCTGTGCTGTTTGGAGTATTGTAAGCGGGATGCTTTGTGGCATTTGCGTAGTAATGTCTTTCTTCTCGCGACTCGACCATGCAGCCCATTTTTTTTCAAATGCCTCCTTATTGTGCATCTTTAAACAACCACACCACGTTTTTTCAGAGTCCTGTATTTCAGCTGAATTTATTTGTGGATTTTTCTTTACATCCCGAACAATTTTCCTGGCAGTTGTGGCTGAAATTTTTGTTGGTCTACCTGACCGTGATTTGGTTTCCACAGAATCCCTCATTTTCCACTTCTTAATTAGAGTTTGAACACTGCTGATTGGCATTCTCAATTGCTTGGATATCTTTTTATATCCCTTTCCTGTGTCATTTGGGTAGTTTCTGTTGTCATTATGATTTAAAAAGAGTAAACACAGCTGTTTGACAATAAATGGCTTCACCCAACCACTAACCATGAGTGAAAGAAAAGTTTGTGAGTTATTATTCATATTTTCTGACAAATGGCTAGAAAATCACAAATTCTGCTAGGGTATGTAAACTTATGAGCACAAATAAATATATATATATATATATATATATATATATATATACACACAAACTGTCCGGACCGGCACTCCCCCTCCACACTTTACTGCTTAGGTGCCATCTCAGGAATGGATAAGAAGATAGAACATGAAGTAAGCGGCACTCGAAGTCTGATGAAAAGTCAAATGTATTTCACACACATAGTGAACCGACGTTTCGGGGACCAAGCGCCCCTTTGTCAAGGTGAACAACAGTGTACATAATAAAATTCATACCTTTTAAAGAAGAAGAAAACCCGCCAAGTGCTCCATACCACGCCTGCCCGGCCGCTCGTGGTCCGTCTTCCGCTCCGGCTCTCCCGGATGACGTCATGCTCAATGCGCCCTGCGTGCGCGTCGTTGCCTTGGTTACCCGATGCTGAACACGGCCGGGCTGCGGCGCTGATCGTAAAAATATAAACAGTGCATAACAGCATAAATTACAGAACCATCCACCACTAAAACAGAATCAATTGTTGCAGTTAGGTGATACTTGGGAGAATGTGTTCTATATACAGTCCCTCAAATACGTTAAATTGTGTAAATTAAGCGTGGTGAGTTCAAAAAGGTCACCCATATGGCTTGCTGGATTGCTGTCCTTTATGTGACAGACTGGTGCAGAATGGATGATGTGTATATGATCCCTTGTTTTATGAATACAGGGACTACTAACAATATCAATGAAAGATCAAAGACTATTAAACTTATGTAGTCGCCCCCTGCTGGACCTACTTCAGAGTCACCAAGTATCACCTCTATTACTGCCAGATAAAAAATACTCTTTAGAGGATATCTCAGATGTGCATACGATAGTCCACTGATTAATTGGTACAGTTACAACAGCTATACCCCTACTGCTGTTATTAATTCTGTGTTACTACTATTTATTTAAAAATGTTCCAATTCAATCTCTCGTTCAAGCCATAAGGATTGGTTGTGTTCAATTCAAAGATCCATTTGGTTTCTAAACGCAAAATTTTGCCATCCCTGTCTCCCCCTCTAATGTGTTTGGGAACATGATCTATAATCATGTGTTTCAAATCATTCATGGTGTGGTTGGCCGCCGCAAAATGTCTTGCCACTGGTTGCTCCGACTCTTTTCCTGCCAGTGCTTGCTTGATGGCCGACCGGTGGAGGGCCATCCTCTCCCTGAGAGTCCTTACTGATTTTCCCACATAGTGGAGACCACATGGGCATTTTATGAGGTAGACTATGTGAGTGGTAGTGCAGGTAAGTACATAGTTGATCTTGTACGTTTTATCTCGATGAGGGTTGTCAAATCTGGAACCGATTATCATGTTCTCACACGTAGTGCATTTGATGCACTTGTAGCATCCAGGCTGTCTAGTCAGGAAAGTAGATAAAGTCTGTTCCTGTCGTTGGAATCCCGTGACATCTGTGTGGACTATTACGTCCTTGATGTTCCTGCCCCTTGAAAAACACATCATTGGTCGTGTCCCCCTAAAAATCGGTAACGACTGATCCGAAGCGATGATGGGCCACAAGGCTCTAGTCGCTCTCTGTACTACCGGGCTCGTGGTGTTGAATCTGGAGATGAAAGGAATGGCCGGACTCCTTGAACGTTTACTAGGTAGGAG
This sequence comes from Pseudophryne corroboree, assembly GCF_028390025.1. Lineage (NCBI taxonomy): Eukaryota > Metazoa > Chordata > Amphibia > Anura > Myobatrachidae > Pseudophryne > Pseudophryne corroboree. The sequence goes on along the minus strand of NC_086445.1, from coordinate 477,823,644 downwards.
AAGGGACTCTCTAGACAATTGCATCACTTCCTGCTTATGCTTGGCAAGGAGTTGACGATCATATCCCCGTTCCCTGAATTTCAGAATCATCTTGTCAAACTCTTCTTCCAGCTTATCCCGATCACTGATCAGGCGAGATACCCTGATCATTTGGGAGCGAGGCAGACCATTTTTGAGGGCTTTGGGGTGGTGGCTGTTGGCTCTCAGCAGGGTATTTCTGTCTGTTGGTTTCGTATACACCCCTGTCTGCAATGTACCCTCCATGATGGAAATCTGTACATCCAGGTAATGAATGGAGCTTGTGCTGGTCTGATAGGTGTATTTAACACCCTCCGGTCTGGAATTAGTAAGGTGCATCAGCTGATCAAATCTTTCTGCACCCCCTGTCCAGAGGAGGAAGAGGTCATCTATATACCGGGAAAAAAATAAAATATGTTGAAAGACTGACTCTTCTTGAAAAAACACCTTCTCTTCTTCCTCGAACATGTAGATGTTTGCAAACGATGGGGAGACATTGCTCCCCATCGCACACCCCGTCTTTTGGCGATAGAATTTGCCATTAAATAAAAAGAAATTTTTTTTCTAGGGTCATGCGGAGGAGGTTCATGAACAATGGAGTATCCAGTTTGTCCATGTTTTCTTTTCTCAAGAAAGCTTCCATAGCTGTTAATCCTGCCTCATGTGGTATGTTAGTATAAAGACTAACTACATCCACCACACACATGAGGGTTCCATCCGGTACCTGCCGAATTTCCCTCAGCCGATTAAGGAAACTGGTGGTGTCTTTTATAAAGTGCTTGTGCTTCAGGATAAACGGTTGCAATATACTGTCTAGAAAGACTGACACTGGTTGAAAGATAGATTCTCTGGCAGCAATAATGGGTCTACCTGGTGGGGACAATTGGTTCTTGTGCAGTTTGGGTACCGTGAAAAAAATGGGCACTAGGGGATTTTCCTGGAAAAGTGCTTTGTGCAGTTTTGTGGTTAATTTGCCACTATCCTTAGCTGCATCTAAAGTGCTTTTTAGTGCTTTTTGATATTCGGCGGTGGGGTCACGGGCCAATTCCTCATATACGTTAACATCCGCAAGTTGACCCTGTATTTCCTTCACATAATATTCCAAGTCCAATATTACCACCCCTCCCCCCTTGTCCGCGGGACGGATGACTATGTCCCTATACTCGCCTAATTGTTTTAAAGCAGTTTCCTCCACTTTAGATAAATTGTGATGTTTTGGAACAGTGGCTGCTGCCTTATTGTATTTGTGAACGGAATCATCCAGCAATCTGGTGAAAGCTTTAATTGAGGCGTTGGTGGACATGGGGTCAAAGGTGGATACAGAACGTTTATTGAGAAAATCTTGGTGCTTGCAGTCCAAATCAGTGGGTGAAGATTCTTTATCCGGTGAATTTTGGAAGTACTCCTGGCGTCTGAGTTTGCGTGCATAATGGTGAAGCTCAATGTTCCACCTGAAATCATTAAATGTGCTGGTAGGTACGAAAGACAGGCCTTTCTCCAGTACACTCTGTTCTGCCTCTGAGAGTGTTCTCTTGGAGAGATTGTAAATCATCGTTTTTTGTTTGTTGTGGCACTTTTGGTCCCGCGTGCACTGGCCACCCCTGCGGGTGGCCTGCCTCTTCGCCCTTTTTCGGTTTGAGCCACCGGCGGGGTCCCTAAAGGGACACTGGGCTCCAGGGCCGGTCCTTCAGAGTCACAGAGACCAAATTCGCTGTCGCTATTAGAGGTGCCTGCTACATTCTGCTGCATTTCTCTTCTCTTGCGCCAGCTGTGCCTGCTTCTGTGGTTATATGGGCCTGATGTTTGTGCACTTTCTCCCATCAACCACCTATACACCCGATTGGTGTCATAGTCTTCCTTCACCGTGTGAAGCTTATTTCTTTTAAACTTTACCAGGTCTCCCTTGTATCGGTCTATCTGGTGCTGCAGCTTTTTTAACCATTCTTTGTTGGAATCGTTCTGCAACATGGACTTGTGTAAGGTTTCAATGCTGAGGATTTTCTCCCGTGTCCCACTCAGTTCCTTACCTGCTTCTTCCACAACGAGTAAAATAAGGTCCAAACTGCACTTGTTAAGGATCCCGACCCATTTTCTACAAAAATCTGGGCTGTGTCTGCCTATGGTGGGCACATTCCTGACACGAAAGCCCCGCGGGATCATTTTTTGTCTGTGGTATTCAGACAAAGAGATCCCGTGTAATAAAAAATTGGTTTCTCTTCGTTTCAACTTGAGGAGCTGATGGTAAATGTCCTCAATATTGCCCTCAGTGCCGGGGGGATCCAGCTGCTCTTTAAATCTAAGACGTTCCGCATCATCGTCTGTAAAACTGAAGGACTCTCCCAGTGTAGGGTACATTCCTCTGCACCCCGGGGAGTCATCTGTAGCCATGGGATCCATAAGTGCTCAGTGCAAAAGTGCTGGTGCTGAAGTGCTGTAAGTGCTTGTGCAAATGATGCTCACTCCTGGCCAGAATACTGCTTCAATGTGCAGCGGTATTTAGAAAATTTTGGGGGTGCCCTGCCCCGTGATGGGGTGCTGGGAGTCAAGCTTCCAGTAACTCCAAATGCCAAACACAAACTGTCCGGACCGGCACTCCCCCTCCACACTTTACTGCTTAGGTGCCATCTCAGGAATGGATAAGAAGATAGAACATGAAGTAAGCGGCACTCGAAGTCTGATGAAAAGTCAAATGTATTTCACACACATAGTGAACCGACGTTTCGGGGACCAAGCGCCCCTTTGTCAAGGTGAACAACAGTGTACATAATAAAATTCATACCTTTTAAAGAAGAAGAAAACCCGCCAAGTGCTCCATACCACGCCTGCCCGGCCGCTCGTGGTCCGTCTTCCGCTCCGGCTCTCCCATCAGACTTCGAGTGCCGCTTACTTCATGTTCTATCATCTATATATATATATATATATATTTATATAGTACAGTGTGCAATAGAATTACCATGCATATTGAATATAGGCCTCCATATAGCTTCACATACCTCATATACAGGTATATGCAATTGCGGTCGAATTCGCGGCAATTTTCGCCGTTTTTTAATTCGACTCAATTCGACAGGTGAATCCCGGAAGGTGGCTTCCGGAATTCACCATATTCAATGAAAAACGGATTCGCCAGAGTCGCGGGCGAAAATCGGCCGATTTGGCGGATTTTGCCGCGATTTTAAAAAACGGTAAAAAAACGTGAAAAACCCCCCAAAAAAATGGCGTGGGGTCCCCCCTCCAAAGCATAACCAGCCTCGGGCTCATCGAGCTGGTCCTGGTTCTAAAAATGCAGGGGAAAAATTGGCCAGGGATCCCCCGCATTTTTAAAACCAGCACCGGGCTCTGCGCCTGGTGCTGGTGCCAAAAATACGGGGGACAAAAAGAGTAGGGGTCCCCCGTATTTTTAACACCAGCATCGGGCTCCACTAGCTGGACAGATAATGCCACAGCCGGGGGTCACTTTTATGCCGTGCCCTGCGGCCGTGGCATTAAATATCCAACTAGTCACCCCTGGCCGGGGTACCCTGGGGGAGTGGGGACCCCTTCAATCAAGGGGTCCCCCCCCCCAGCCACCCAAGGGCCAGGGGTGAAGCCCGAGGCTGTCCCCCCCCATCCAATGGGCTGCGGATGGGGGGGCTGATAGCCTTTTGTGATAATAAAAAGATATTGTTTTTTCCAGCAGTACTACAAGTCCCAGCAAGCCTCCCCCGCAAGCTGGTACTTGGAGAACCACAAGTACCAGCATGCGGGAGAAAAACGGGTCCGCTGGTACCTGTAGTACTACTGGGGAAAAAATACCCAAATAAAAACAGGACACACACACCTTGATAGTAAAACTTTATTACACACTACCGACACACACATACTTACCTATGTTGACACGCCGACTGCCACGGTCTCCGACGATCCGAGGGTACCTGTGAAAAAATTATACTCACCTTCCAGCGTCCAGAGATAAATCCACGTCCAGAGAGTAAAATCCACGTACTTGTTTAAAAAAAAAAACACGCAAAAACCCGCTCCATACCGGACTAGAAACTAAGGGGTCCAATGTTTTCACATCAGACCCCTTTCTCCCGAATGCCGGGACATCACGTGACTCCTGTCACTGACGTCCCTTCAGCCAATCAGGAAGCGCTACTTCCGTGGCGCTCACCTGATTGGCTGTGCGCTGTCTGTACTGTGACAGCACATCGCAAAGCCGCTCCATTACTTTCAATGGTGGGAACTTTGCGGGTAGCGGTGGGGTCACCCGCCGGTCAGCCGCTGACCGGCGGGTGACCTTACCGCTAGCCGCTAAGTTCCCACCATTGAAAATAATGGAACGGCTTTGCGATGTGCTGTCACAGTACAGACAGCGCACAGCCAATCAGGTGAGCGCAACGAAGTTGCGCTTCCTGATTGGCTTAGAGACCTTTCTGTGACAGCTGTCACTGACAGGTCTCATTCGTGGAAAGGTGTCCCATGTGTCAGCATGGGACCCCTTTCAGTCCGGCATGGAGCGGGTGTTCGGTTTGTTTTTTTGCCAAGTCCGTGGATTTATCTCTGGACCATGGCTGAGGTGAGTATATTGATATTTTCTTTTCAGGTATCCGTGGATTCTACATGGAGAAGAGGACCGATGTCGGCGTGTGAACATAGGTAAGTATGTGTGTGTCGACGTATGAAATAAAGTTTTACTGTCGACGGTGTGTGTGTCCTGTTTTTATTTGGGTATTTTTTTCCCAGTAGTACTACAGGTACCAGCGGGCCCGTTTTTCTCCCGCATGCTGGTACTTGTGGTTCTCCAAGTACCAGCTTGCGGGGGAGGCTTGCTGGGACTTGTAGTACTGCTGGAAAAAACAATATCTTTTTATTATCACAAAAGGCTATCAGCCCCCCCCATCCGCAGCCCATTGGATGGGGGGGGACAGCCTCGGGCTTCACCCCTGGCCCTTGGGTGGCTGGGGGGGGGGGGACCCCTTGATTGAAGGGGTCCCCACTCCCCCAGGGTACCCCGGCCAGGGGTGACTAGTTGGATATTTAATGCCACGGCCGCAGGGCACGGCATAAAAGTGACCCCCGGCTGTGGCATTATCTGTCCAGCTAGTGGAGCCCGATGCTGGTGTTAAAAATACGGGGGACCCCTACTCTTTTTGTCCCCCGTATTTTTGGCACCAGCACCAGGCGCAGAGCCCGGTGCTGGTTTTAAAAATACGGGGGATCCCCTGTCAATTTTTTCCCCGCATTTTTAGAACCAGGACCAGCTCGAAGAGCCCGAGGCTGGTTATGCTTTGGAGGGGGGACCCCACGCCATTTTTTTTTATGATTTCACCGTTCCAGCATAAAAAAAAAAATATATATATATTTTAAAAAATATATAAATAATATTTGTGCCTCCAAAAAAAAAAAAAAAAGTACCTAATCCCTTCTAATATAAATAGATCTGCTATTCCCCCCCAAAAAAACACAAAAAAAAACATGTTTAAAATTTTTTTATTTGTTTTCACCCTCCAAAGTGTGGCGGATTGAAAATGACGAATTTGCTGTCTAAAAGCACTGCTGTCGAATTTCCAAACTTGAATTGAATATGCTTTGGTCGAATTGCAGCACTTGTATCATTGCAGAAAAGTCGAATTTGCAAAAAGTCGAATTTCAAAAAGTCGAATTTTGAAAGTCCGTTTTTTGGTCGGAAAGCACTGAATTGCATAGGCGATTTTTTTTTTTGGTCGAAAATGACCCGAAATTCGACAATTTCGGGAATTCGACCGCAATTGCATATACCCCATAGCCTATATATCAGCACATAGCCAATATATCCCTATGTAGTGTGACATGCTACCAGATAATGGGCATTTTTCCATATAGTCTCACATGCAACCTGATGATCAATATGCTCATATTGCGAAAACAACTCTGGGGAGTCAAAAACTTCAAATAGCCCAAATGCTGAGATAGCCTCATATGTCACATGTAATGTAACCTCTAAGCTGTAAGATCATTTGGACTTTTTAATGTAATTGCATGTTAGTCTAGGTCATGATCCCCTAAATGTACACTGCTGTGTAATATGTCTGTTGTTTATAATAAATACATTAATAAAATAATAATATTGATTAAAATAGACAATATACTGTAAGTTGACCTTTTCCATGATGCTGGTAATAGGCAGAGCATGGGAACACAGGGAAAGGACCTAGATTAGCGCTCTGATCTCATAGTGAATATATATATGAAAAAACCCAGAATAAATAAAAAATGGTAAAATGTTACAATAATAGACATATGTTGTAATCCCAGCCAGTAATAGACACATCTATAATGTTGAATAGAAGCAAACAACCCCGAACAAAACAGTAGATTACTGATAGTACAGTATTTAGCACAATGGAGATCGATAATAATGTACAGTAGTAATACCACAAAATTAAAGTTAATAATGGTATGCATACAGTATCTGGTTACATATCCTGGGCCACAGTCTACAACCTCCATAATGTAGAACATTAGGCAGTGAAGGACAAGCTGCTGAAATAGAGACCAATAGTGTAGTACTTTAAATTACTGGGGAATATTTATAGGTGATTTTAGCTGCGGATTTAGAATAAATTCCAAAAGACTCATCTGTAAATCAAACTCTGTATGGCTCTTTATAATAGACTCCCTCTAGCTGGAGACAATGGGGCAGATGTATTAAGCCTGGAGAAGGGATAAAGATGTGATAAAGCAGTGATAAGTGCAAGGTGATAATGCAAGAGCCAGTCAGTTACAATATGTGAATTGATGGTAGGAGCTGATTGGCTGGTGCATTATCACCTTGCACTTATCGCTTCTTTATCCCTTCTCCAGGTTAATACATCTGTCACATTGATCCTTAATACAATACATGCTTTCTAGAAATAAACAGAAGCCCAAAGAGCACTCCTTTTGTATTCAATACATATTGGGGGTCATTCCGAGTTGATCGCTAGCTGCCGTTGTTCACAGCGCAGCGATCAGGCTAAAAATCAGCATTTCTGCGTATGCATATGGGCCACAATGCGCACGCGCGTCATACAGGTACAAAGCCCATTGTGGTTGTGCACAGGTTGTAGTGAAGTTTTCAGTCGCACTGATGGTCGCAAGATGATTGACAGGAAGGGGGCGATTCTGGGTGTCAACTGACCATTTTCAGGTGTGTCTGAAAAAACGCAGGCATGGCTGGGCGGGTGTATGACATGAAATCCGGACAAGAATAGGCTGAAGTGATCACAAGCACTGAGTAGGTTCAGAGCTACTCTGAAACTGCACAAACTTTTTTTGCAGAGCCTGGCTGCACAAGTGTTCGCACTTCTGCTAAGCTAAAATACACTCCCCAGTGGGCGGCGGCATTGCATTTGCCATACCTTGCTGTCAGGAATACAAGAAAAGAGACTGGCGCTAATAGTGTTTCTCCAATAATAAACGTGGATGGATAAAAATGTAAATATAAATTTATTTGATATAAAATATGTATACCACTAATACATATTTCTATAAAATCATATAAATCAGGCATAAATATTACTGAGAAGTAGAAATAAGATTTAGCTGCCTAAATTATCAATTTCTTTTTTCTTCACATCCCCTTATTCCTGTTTTTTATTATCTCCCCAAAATTCATAAATCCATCACTGCACCTCCTGGTTGACCTATTATTTCTGGTGTCAAATCTTTTTATGTTGATTCTTTTCTTCAATCTAGAGTGTCCTCACTGAGGTCCTATATTAAAGACACCACCCACTTTCTTAATTTATTAAAAACCATCACATGGAAGGAGACATATGCCTTCCTCACACTGGATGTATCTGCTTTATATATACATATTCCGCATATATTGGGTTGTGATGTAATGAGTAGGAGATTGGATAATGACAATGACCTCAGTGAGTAACAAAAATCCTTTCTCACTGCTTCCATTTTATTTTATCGCACAATTATTTCTTATTTCTTGGTGTTTTCTATCTTCAGGTGCTGAGCACAGCCATGGGGACCAGATTCGCGCCTAGTTATGCCAACCTCTACATGGGGGAGTTTGAACAAACCCATGTGTGGGGTGGTAACTGGGCGTCGAATCTGGTCCTCTATGGCCGGTACATCGATGCTATATTTATTATTTGGGACAGGGATTTTCACTCTGCCACACAGTTTATTCATTCATTATCCCTCAACCACTATAACCTTACTTTCACATCCACCTTTCACACTACACAAATCAACTTTTTAGACGTCAATTTGGAGATTATTAATAACAAGATTGTTGCGTCTACATATAATAAGGAAACAAGCACGAATTCTTATTTACATTTCACCAGTTCACATTTTAGACCCTGGAAACAAAACAATCCAAAGGGACAATTGATTCGCCTGAGGCGAAATTGTTCCAACTATGATACCTTTGTAGAATAGGCAAATACATTATTAGTTTACTTCAGAGAGTGTGGATATCCAGAGAACATTTTACAAAAGGCCTTTTTGGATGTCTCTGGTATAGATAGAGACACACTCTTACAATATCGTCCTAGAAAACAAAAGTCTGCTAGTAAATTCGGAAATATAATACCTAGGAATTATAAAATCCTTAAGCAAGATCACATTTTGGGGGATACTGTATACTCCCTTCAGTTCCACAAATAGTTTATAGGAAAAATAAGTCATTAAAAACTATACTAGCTCCGAGCTTATTGAAAAAGGTAGATGATGGTAACACCAACAAATTAAGTCAAGGATTAGAATGGTTGACAAAGAAACCTTTGGGCTTCTTTCACTGTGGTAAAAACAAGTGTCAAATGTGCTCCTATATGCCTAGAAAAACAGTGTCAATTGAATTACCAACAAAAAAAGATGTACATCAAATTAAATCCTTTTATTAACTGCGACTCTTCTTATATTATTTACCTTTTAAAATGTAGTTGTAATCTTTATTATATTGGCCATACTACTAGAAAACTTCGAACCAGATTTATGGAACATAAAAGGAATATCATTAAGGGTTACTTAAAACATAGTGTCTCATGTCACTTTCATCTTGTACATCAAGGGGACCCCAAACATCTGTCTATTTTAGCATTAGAACAAGTTTCCCCTACTACTAGGGGCGGGGATAGGTTCTCGACTTTGTGCAAAAGAGAAATTTATTGGATGCTTCAGTTTAACTAATTACATGCCATTGGTTTAAATGAGACAATGGAATTAAATGTGGTGCTTTAGGTGTTCTATTTTTTCTTACTCTGGGATCTCTGATTGAGGTGTATATAACTATACACCCTAAGGTATATAGTGCTGGTTTATTTCAGATCATGGTTAATTTGTATGATCACAGTATGACACTGTGATGAAAATATATTTGTAAAATTTTATATACATATACTATAGGGTTGTTACTGTATTATTGGTAGAAATTATTCAAAGAAATAATGTTTGCTATCCATTTATATATAAAAATATTTTTAAAAATAAAAATGAAAATATTTATATATATATATATATATATATATATTAGAGATGTGCACCGGAACTTTTTCGGGTTTTGTGTTTTGGTTTTGGATTCGGTTCCGCGGCCGTGTTTTGGATTCGGACGCATTTTGGCAAAACCTCCCTGAAAATTTTTTTTGCCGGATTCGGGAGTGTTTTGGATTTAGGTGTTTTTTTTCCAAAAACCCCTCAAAATCAGCTTAAATCATAGAATTTAGGGGTCGTTTTGATCCCATAGTATTATTAACCTCAATAACCATAATTTCCACTCATTTCCAGCCTATTCTGAACACCTCACACCTCACAATATTATTTTTAGTCCTAAAATTTGCACCGAGGTCGCTGGATGACTAAGCTAAGCAACCCAAGTGGCCGGCACAAACACCTGGCCCATCTAAGAGTGGCACTGCAGTGTCAGACAGGATGGCACTTAAAAAATAGTCCCCAAACAGCACATGATGCAAAGATAAATAAAAAAAAAGAGGTGCAAGATGGAATTGTCCTTGGGCCCTCCCACCCACCCTTATGTTGTATAAACAGGACATGCACACTTTAACAAACACATCATTTCAGCGACAGGGTCTGCCACACGACTGTGGCTGAAATGACTGGTTGGTTAGGGCCCCCACCAAAAAAGAAGCAATCAATCTCTCCTTGCACAAACTGGCTCTACAGAGGCAAGATCTCCACCTCCTCCTCATCGTCCGATTCCTCACCCCTTTCACTGTGTACATCCCCCTCCTCACAGATTATTAATTCGTCCCCACTGGATTCCACCATCTCAGGTCCCTGTGTACTTTCTGGAGGCAATTGCTGGTGAATGTCTCCACGGAGGAATTGATTATAATTCATTTTGATGAACATCATTTTCTCCACATTTTCTGGAAGTAACCTCGTACGCCGATTGCTGACAAGGTGAGCGGCTGCACTAAACACTCTTTCGGAGTACACACTGGAGGGGGGGCAACTTAGGTAAAATAAAGCCAGTTTGTGCAAGGGCCTCCAAATTGCCTCTTTTTCCTACCAGTATACGTACGGACTGTCTGATGTGCCTACTTGGATGCGGTCACTCATATAATCCTTCACCATTCTTTCAATGGTGACAGAATCATATGCAGTGACAGTAGACGACATGTCAGTAATCGTTGGCAGGTCCGTCAGTCCGGACCAGATGTCAGCACTCGCTCCAGACTGCCCTGCATCACCGCCAGTGGGTGGGCTCGGAATTCTTAGCCTTTTCCTCGCAGCCCCAGTTGTGGGAGAATGGGAAGGAGGAGCTGTTGACGGTTCACGTTCCGCTTTACTTGACAATTTTCTCATCAAAGGTCTTTGAACCTCTGCAGACTTGTGTCTGCCGGAAAGAGAGATACAACGTAAGTTTTAAATCTAGGCTCGAGCACGGTGGCCAAAATGTAGTGCTCTGATTTCAACAGATTGACCACCCGTGAATCCTGGTTAAGCGAATTAAGGGCTCCATCCACAAGTCCCACATGCCTAGCGGAATCGCTCCATTTTAGCTCCTCCTTCAATCTCTCCAGCTTCTTCTGCAAAAGCCTGATGAGGGGAATGACCTGACTCAGGCTGGCAGTGTCTGAATTGACTTCACGTGTGGCATGTTCAAAGGGTTGCAGAACCTTGCACAACGTTGAAATCATTATCCACTGCGCTTGAGTCAGGTGCAACTGCATTCCCCCTACTTTGCCTATATCGTAGGTAGCTGTATAGGCTTGAATGGCCTTTTGCTGCTCCTCCATCCTCTGAAGCATATAGAGGGTTGAATTCCACCTCGTTACCATCTCTTGCTTCAGATGATGGCGGGGCAGGTTCAGGACTGTTTGCTGGTGCTCCATTCTTCGGCACGCGGTGGCTGAATGTCGAAAGTGGCCCGCAATTCTTTGGGCCACCAACAGCATCTCTTGCACACCCCTGTCGTTTTAAAAAAAATTCTGCACCACCAAGTTCAATGTATGTGCAAAATATGGGACATGTTGGAATTTGCCCACATGTAATGCATGCACAATATTGGTGGCGTTGTCCGATGTCACAAATCCCCAGGAGAGTTCAATTGGGGTAAGCCATTCTGCGATGATGTTCCTCAGTTTCCGTAAGAGGTTGTCAGCTATGTGCTTCTTATGGAAAGCGGTGATACAAAGCATAGCCTGCCTAGGAATGAGTTGGCGTTTGCGAGATGCTGCTACTGGTGCTGCCGCTGCTGTTCTTGCTGCGGGAGGCAATACATCTACCCAGTGGGCTGTCACAGTCATATAGTCCTGAGTCTGCCCTGCTCCACTTGTCCACATGTCCGTGGTTAAGTGGACATTGGGTACAACTGCATTTTTTAGGACACTGGTGACTCTTTTTCTGACGTCTGTGTACATTCTCGGTATCGCCTGCCTAGAGAAATGGAACCGAGATGGTATTTGGTACCGGGGACACAGTACCTCAAGCAATTCTCTAGTTCCCTGTGAATTAACGGTGGATACCGGACACACGTTTAACACCACCAAGCTGCCAAGACCTGAGTTATCCGCTTTGCAGCAGGATGACTTCTGTGATATTTCATCTTCCTCGTAAAGTACTATTGGACAGTCAATTGCTTACTGGAAGTAGTACAAGTGATCTTCCGACTTCCCCTCTAGGATGACAATCGACTCCCAGCAGCAACAACAGCAGCAGCGCCAGCAGCAGTAGGCGTTACACTCAAGGATGCATCGGAGGAATCCCAGGCAGGAGAGGACTCGTCAGACTTGCCAGTGACATGGCCTGCAGGACTATTGGCTTTCCTGTCTAAGGAGGAAATTGACACTGAGGGAGTTGGTGGTGTGGTTTGCAGGAGCTTGGTTACAAGAGGAAGGGATTTAGTTGTCAGTGGACTGCTTCCGCTGTCACCAAAAGTTTTTGAACTTGTCAATGACTTCTGATGAATGCGCTCCATGTGACGTATAAGGGAGGATGTTCCTAGGTGGTTAACGTCCTTACCCCTACTTATTACAGCTTGACAAAGGCAACCCACGGCTTGACACCTGTTGTCCGCATTTCTGTTAAAATAATTCCACACCAAAGAGGTGATTTTGTTTTGTAATTTGACCAGGCATGTCAATGGCCATATTCGTCCCACGGACAACAGGTGTCTCCCCGGGTGCCTGACTTAAGCAAACCACCTCACCATCAGAATCCTCCTTGTCAATTTCCTCCTCAGCGCCAGCAACACCCATATCCTCATCCTGGTGTACTTCAACAGTGACATCTTCAATTTGACTATCAGGAACTGGACTGCGGGTGCTCCTTCCAGCACTTGCAGGGGGCGTGCAAATGGTGGAAGGTGCCACCTTTTCCCATCCAGTGTTGGGAAGGTCAGGCATCGCAACCGACACAATTGGACTCTACTTGGGGATTTGTGATTTAGAAGAACGCACAGTTCTTTGCTGTGCTTTTGCCAGCTTAAGTCTTTTCATTTTTCTAGCAAGAGGCTGAGTGCTTCCATCCTCATGTGAAGCTGAACCACTAGCCATGAGGAACATAGGAGAGGGCCTCAGCTGTTCCTTGCCACTCCGTGTCGTAAATGGCATATATATGATTTTAATTTTGAATTTTGGGTCATTTTACTGAACTTTTGTTTTTTAGATTTGACATGCTCTCTACTATGACATTAGGCATCGGCCTTGGCAGATGACATTGATGGCATTTCATCGTCTCGGCCATGACTAGTGGCAGCAGCTTCAGCACGAGGTGGAAGTGGATCTTGATCTTTCCCTATTTTACCCTCCACATTTTTGTTCTCCATCTTTTAATGTGTGGAATTATATGCTAGTAATATATCAATAGCAATGGCCTACTGTACCGTACTGCTATATATATATATATATATATATATTTATGAATAAACACAAATTCCCAAGTGCGCTAAAGTGGAATGTAATTACACAGTTCTTCCAGCGTTATTTTCGTCGGAATGTAGACTGGAGGATATTTAAATCTGGGGACCTGTAACAGACACCCCTATATATATACTGGTGGTCAGCAAAATTCTGCACTGTCCTCCTACTATATACTGCGCACAACTACAATGCAGCACAGATATGGATAGTATACTTGACGGCACAGAGGTAGAGCAATGGGCTACTGTACCGTACTGCTGTATATATATACTGGTGGTCAGCAAAATTCTGCACTGTCCTCCTACTATATACTGCGCACAACTACAATGCAGCACAGATATGGATAGTATACTTGACGACACAGAGGTAGAGAAATGGACTACTGTACCGTACTGCTATATATATATACTGGTGGTCAGCAAAATTCTGCACTGTCCTACTACTATATACTGTGCACAACTACAATGCAGCACAGATATGGATAATATACTTGATGACTTAGAGGTAGAGCAATGGACTACTGTACCGTACTGCTATATATATATATATATATATATATATACTGGTGGTCAGCAAAAGTCTGCACTGTCCTCCTACTATATACTGCGCACAACTACAATGCAGCACAGATATGGATAGTATACTTGATGACACAGAGGTAGAGCAGTGGACTACTGTACCGTACTGCTATATATATATATATATATATATATATATATATATACTGGTGGTCAGCAAAAGTCTGCACTGTCCTCCTACTATATACTGCGCACAACTACAATGCAGCACAGATATGGATAGTATACTTGATGACACAGAGGTAGAGCAGTGGACTACTGTACCGTACTGCTATATATATATATACTGGTGGTCAGCAAAATTCTGCACCGTCCTCCTATTATATACTGCGCACAACTACAATGCAGCACATATAGGGATAGTATACTTGACGACACAGAGGTAGAGCAATGGACTACTGTACCGTACTGATATATATATATATATATATAAATATATATATACTGGTGGTCAGCAAAATTCTGCACTGTCCTCCTACTATATACTGCGCACAACTACAATGCAGCACAGATATGGATAGTATACTTGACGACACAGAGGTAGAGCAATGGACTACTGTACCGTACTGCTATATATATACTGGTGGTCAGCAAAATTCTGCACTGTCCTCCTACAATGCAGCACAGATATGGAGCGTTTTCAGGCAGAGAACGTAGATATTTGCAGCACACTGAGCACAGATATTTGCAGCACACTGAGCACAGATATTTGCAGCACACTGAACAGTGAACACAGAAACGGAGAGAATGCAGCCACGTCCTCTCGCTATCATCTCCAAAGCACAAGTGAAAATGGCGGCGACGCGCGGCTCCTTATATAGAATACGAATCTCGCGAGAATACGACACCGGGATGATGACGTTCGGGCGCACTCGAGCAAGGCGGGAGGATCCGAGGTTGCCTCGGAAATGTGTAAAATAGGTGAAGTTCGGGGGGGTTCAGATCTCGAGGAACCGAACCCTCTCATCTCTAATATATATATTTATATATATATAAATATATAGATATAGATCAAAAAATGAGGCGGCACTCAGAGATTTGTTGAAAAGCAAACAGGTGTGTATTCAAATCATCACATCACAGATGTGATGTGATGATTTGAATACACACCTGTTTCCTTTTCAACAAATCTCTGAGTGCTGCCTCATTTTTTAATCTACATATGGAGGGCACCAGAGTAAGCAAGCCCTAGGGGGCATCCAGAGTGCCGGCGTTACGCTGTAGGGATATATACTGTGTATATATATATATATATATATATATATATATATATATATATATATATATATTCCATGTATTTCCTTTGTATATAGGATTGGTAATAATAATCTACCAAATTAGACACAGTGGTATCAGGACTACACATGTTAATAGGATGTTGCTTAGCAACAGTGGTAAATAAGTTAGGAATCATGTGACTAGTTGTGTCCCCGTCTTTACTGTACACGTGACAACTCTGTGTCACTTGTTTGTGTTCCACACAGCCTTGGAGGTCATCCACACCCGTATGTGGCGGGACAGAGGGGTCACCCCTGTCAACTCGTACATGGCCAATCAGGCTTACCCCTGTTGGCATGGAATCCCCTGCTTTGTGGGGGATTGTCCAGTGGCTGTGTGGGCACCAGCATTAGTTGGTGGACGCCACTTTTTCATTCTTCCTAGCCCATCCTTAACCACTTAACTGACGATTTAGTTAGCCGAAAACCGCTCCAAAATTGTGGGGGGTTTTATGAGTGAATTAGGTGAAGAACATGACTTTAACCCTATCCCAAATGATTTTAGTTAAATAAAAAAATACAATTTTTTTTTTTCTATTTTTATTTTTATTTTATTTTCGAACATTGAAACATCGATCGGGAACATCGCGACTATCGCGGCTTTCAATTTGAAAGCCAGGACAGCCTGCAGGTATGCAGGAGGGGTCAGGGGGTGGCTTGGGAGGGTTCGTTTACTCTCCCCAGCGGCTGCCGTTGTCTGCAGCCGCTGGAGGGGGGGGATCCTGCCGTGCTGACTGATCAGCAGTGATCAGCAGCACGGCAGACACGGGGAGAGTGCAGGGAGGCAGAGGGGCCTTCCGGTCCCTCTGACTGCAGCAGCGGAGGGAAGTTTACCTTCCCTGCCGCTGCTAACACTCTCTATCTGACTGGTTGCATCCTGTGCGACCAGGTCAGATAGAGCACTAGCCAGCATGGTCACATCTGATGCGACCATGCCAGGCAAGTGGTTAATGGTCCTCCTATTTATGTGATATTTCTATTTGTTAATATTAGAATGCCCCCAATTGGAATACGATTAATACACATACGGATTTTGTATATGGGGTCACTTAGCAACAACAGACTACCTATTACGTATCACTATCTTATTGGTTAAGCCCTCTCTGCCCCGCTCACGTGACCCGGAGTCCTCTATGCAGAACACGGCCGCTCAATGTGAGACGGGTTGATTCTCCACACCGTCACACTCGCGAGCGGATCACCTTTGGGCCATTCCGCATCTGGCACATTGGGTACCGGGTTCTATCCAGAGGCGAACTGGAAACCAAGGTGGCGGATTGGGGAGCTAATCACTCGCTACAGGTGAGTGAATGTTTATCCGATCATGTGATTGACATGACCTATGGGGTGTAGTACGGCTGACCGGTGGTCAGGAGACCGCCGGTCAGCTTACCGACGCCGGGATCCCGGCAGCATACCGATGCCGGGATCCCGGCGGGGAGGGGCGAGTGCAGCAAGCCCCTTGCGGGCTCGCTGCGCTCGCCAAGCTGCGGGCTCGGTGGCGACCTGCGGTCGCCACGGGTTCTATTCCCACTCTATGGGTGTCGTGGACAGCCACGAGTGGAAATAGTCCCTGTTGGTCGGCATGCCGACCATCGGGATAGTGAGCGGCCGGGATGGTGGAGGAGGTCATGTGGCTGTCGGTCACCCGACCGCCGGTCACATGAATACCACCCGACCTATGACCCCATATGCCATCCGTTTTGTATGAACAACAAAAATACAAATAAAATATATCTTTATTCTTATTATTTATGAAGGTTTGCCTCCTGAGTGATTTTAAATGTATTCTTATATGTAGAAGTCTATTAAATTTGTTTTTGTGGATGGAGATTTTTATTGATTATACCACACCTGACGGGCATCTGGTTGTTAAGGGGGTTTAAATAGATCCCTTATGCAGACTGAGTTTTACTTCTGATGAAGCTAGGTGAATGTGCCTAGGGAACCGCATTCAGTGTTACAAGCTGCTACTACATTGCTCCACTCAGTGGCGTAAATTCGTCACCTTTGCCCGGAGGCAAGATAAATATTGGTGCCCCCCTATTTCCTATATTAAGATAAATATATGTATGTATATACGTGTGTGTGTGTGTGTGTGTGTGTGTATATATATATATATACACTATGTGTGTGTGTGTGTGTGTGTGTGTGTATATATATTGTGACAAGAACACTGGGATAGTGTTTGAGGGCAGGTATATTTGTCCCAGGTTCTTGTCTTACATGTTTTAGAAAATGTTAACTTCTAACAAAAATGCTTTTTGTTTTGTCTGAACCTTTTCAGTTTGCTGTAAAAGCTGGGTAAAGGCTCTGAGAGAGAGATAAGGCGAGTTCTAGACATTGGGCCCAGTTCGGGTCTTTGGCCTCACAGAGGGCTAATCAGGGTTTCAGCTGTGTAAGAGTGATATAGTGCTTCTAACCTGATTAGTATGGGCAGACTGCCTGGGAAGGCTGCAGGATCTGTGTGTGAGAGACACGCTTTCTGATGCAAGTAAGCTATACAGTATGTACTGAAGAACTCTGTGTTTTGTTTAGTGACAGTTAGGAACATCTTATGTTTAGTTAGTGCCGGACAGGCAAGGTATTTTTATTTTGGGGTTTGTTTTATTTTCTGTTTCAATAAAACTGGCCGGGGTCAGTTGTACCAGAAACTGGACTTGTGTTGTTCCTCAGCTGCTGCGTGCTGCCATATTCCCCAGGAAAAGGCACCTTGCACCCCTACAGTGTTACAACTTGGTGGAGAATGCGAGCAGGCCGTTCTGCGCATAAGTGAAAGCAGCAGCTTTGTGAGGCCTGCAGAAAACGGTGGTTTATGCAGATACAGCCCAGTGTGAAGTTACTGAGACTCACCCCTGAGGGTTTGATATATGTCCTGGGTGAAAGCAGCTGCAAAGCCGCCTGAAAAATCTGTTGACATGGAGGATCTGCTTAAAGCCTTGCTGCAAGCTACAGTGGCTCAGCAGGAGGCCAACCGACAGCAGCAGGTGGCAATGGAGGAAAATAGGAGACAACAGCAGGTGGCAATGGAGGAAAATTGGAGACTACAGCAGGAGGCCAACAGACAGCAGCAGGTGGCAATGGAGGAAAATAAGAGACAACAGCAGGCAGTTGTTGATGAACTTTACAGGCAACAGCGTCAGGATAGAGAGGCCTTAGCAGAAGTGGTGCAGAGACTTGCAGCTCGGGTTGGAGATGTGGCCGTCAGTGCTCCAACCAGCTCTAGTTCTATACGAGCCAGTCACTTCCTGCAGAAAATGACAGAGGCTGATGATGTGGAGGCCTATCTGACCACGTTTGAAAGGACTGCCGAGCGTGAGAACTGGCCGAAAGCACAGTGGGCCAGTCTGCTGGCACCTTTCCTGTCAGGTGAGCCCCAAAAAGCTTACTTTGATTTAAGCCCTGCTGAGGCTCGGGACTATGATAAACTAAAGACTGATATCCTGACCCGCCTGGGAGTCACGCTGTCAGTACGAGCACAACGGGTGCACCGTTGGCTGTACGCCATGGAGAAGCCTCCGCGCTCCCAGATGCACGACCTTATTCAGCTAACAAAAAAATGGCTGCAGCCAGAGACATTAACTGGTCCTCAGATGGTGGAAAGAGTCGTCATGTACCGCTACTTGAGATCTTTGCCCATGGTCCTGCGCAAGTGGGTGAGCCATGGAAACCCGGGTACTGCTGACCAATTAGTGGACATGGTAGAGAGGTATTTGGCAGCAGAGGAACTACTGATGACCACCCAGCAACCCATAGATCCTCGACAGCGCCCTTCAGTAAAGACTGGTAAGACTGTTCCATGGGAAAACGTTGCTGGGCGGTTAAGAGAACGCAAGGCTGGAGAGACTGTAAACACTGGCCCTGGAAACAGGCCAATGGGGCTAGAACGGTCTATGCTGCCCAAATGGGTTGATAATCGTGTGGTTAAATGTTTTAGGTGTGGTATGCCAGGTCATGTTATTGCCAATTGCCCAGTCACGCAAGAACCCATGCAATGGGATGCTGCCTTTGAATGTCGCAGAATGTCTTTCTTTGCTAGGTTAGCCTGTACTGTGGTACCTTCACCTGAGCTGGAAAAACAAATGTGTGATGTGTTCTTAGAAGGTAACCGGGTAGAGGCCTTGCTAGATTCAGGAAGTTTAGTTACCCTCGTGAAAGCTGGGTTAGTGAACCCCTTAAAGGTCCAGCAAATACCTATTGGGGTAACTTGCATACATGGGGATACCCAATATTATGCCACTGCTGAGGTGAATATAGAAACTTGTTGTGGGTCAGCAATGGTTAAAGTGGGACTGGTCCCTACCTTGGTGCATGAGGCCATAATAGGGAGGGATTTTCCTCATTTTTGGAAACTGTGGGAATCACGGTTATCAACAGATGTGAGAAGTAAAAAGCCAGTTGATAATACCGGTGATTTTATGGATGTACGTGGGTCTTCGGAACTTTCTGGCCCTTTGCCTTTTGCTAGTTTGGCTGGGGAAGTGACAGATGGGGAGTCCAGTGAGGACCCTCTTGCCGGGAACAGAGACATAGTAGTTAGAACTGAAAGCGTGCCTGACCTGGAGGTAAAGAAGGATCTGTTTGCGTCTGAACAGTTAAAGGATCCTACCTTAATAAAGGCTAGAGAGAATGTTAAGATTGTTAATGGGGAACCTGTGGTACCAGGTGACAGGGTTACGTATCCCCACATGGCCATCTGTAATGAGCTCTTGTACCACATTGTCAAAAGGGGTGAGGATGTGGTGGAACAGCTGGTAGTTCCCCAGCCTTATCGGAGAACGGTACTAGATTTAGCTCATAGTCACGTTACCGCAGGACATTTAGGGGCAGAAAAAACCACTGAAAGAGTTTTACAAAGGTTCTTTTGGCCAGGGGTTTATAAAGAAGTGTCTGAATATTGTTCTTCCTGTCCTGAATGCCAGTATCATGCCCCTAGACCCCATTTCAGGAGCCCACTAGTTCCCATGCCTATTATAGAGGTCCCGTTTGACAGAATAGCCATGGATCTCGTGGGGCCCTTGTTAAAGTCTGCTCGGGGCCATCAGTATATCCTGGTAATTATGGACTATGCCACTCGATATCCTGAGGCTGTCCCTTTACGCACTATCACAACCAAGGCGATAGCTAGGGAGCTGGTGCAGGTATTTAGTAGAGTGGGAATACCAAAAGAAATTTTGACTGACCAAGGTACTCCATTTATGTCAAGGATCATGAAAGAATTGTGCAAGTTATTTAAGGTCACTCACCTCAGGACGTCCATCTACCATCCCCAAACTGACGGGTTGGTGGAAAGGTTTAATAAAACATTAAAAAGTATGTTAAAAAAGGTTGTTGAGAGAGATGGGAAAAACTGGGATTGTTTGTTGCCCTACTTGTTAATGGCCATCAGAGAAGTTCCTCAGTCCTCTACGGGGTTTTCTCCATTTGATTTGTTGTATGGTAGACACCCCAGAGGGCTGTTGGATGTTGCCAAAGAGACGTGGGAAGGACAGCCCACTCCTTATAGAAGCGTTATTGAGCATGTAACACAAATGCAGGATAGGATTGCAGCCGTGGTACCTGTTGTCAGAGAGCACATGGAACAGGCCCAAAGTGCTCAACAGAGGGTCTATAACCGGAGTGCCAAGATACGGGAATTTGCTCCTGGAGATAGAGTTCTTGTTTTGGTACCCACTGTGGAAAGCAAATTCCTAGCTAAATGGCAGGGTCCATTTGAGATTAGGGAAAAAGTGAATGAGGTTAATTACAAAGTATACCAGCCGGGAAAGAGAAAACCCGAACAGATCTACCATGTTAACTTAATCAAACCCTGGAAAGATAGGTTGTCTCTGTCAGCGGAGCCTTGCCCTTCGGTGTCTTCACCCCGGTTGCTTCCCGCAGTGAAGGTGTCAGAGACATTATCAGCTGATCAGAACAATCAGGTTAAAGAATTTCTCATCCAAAATAGGGAGGTATTTTCAGAGCTGCCTGGCCGAATGACCATAATAAAACATGACATTGTCACAGAACCAGGGGTCAGGGTTCATTTAAAGCCATATAGGATTCCTGAAGCTCAGCGAGAAGCTATTTCTAAGGAAGTTAAAACCATGTTAGGACTTGGAGTCATAGAGGACTCTAACAGTGAGTGGTCCAGTCCCATAGTGCTCATCCCGAAGCCCGACGGTAGCATACGCTTCTGTAATGACTTTCGTAAGTTAAATGAGGTGTCCAAGTTTGACGCATACCCCGTGCCCCGTGTGGATGAGCTTGTAGAAAGGCTGGGAACAGCCAGGTTTCTCACCACATTGGACCTGACCAAAGGTTACTGGCAAATACCTTTATCTGATAGCGCCAAAGAAAAAACAGCCTTTTCGGTTCCGGAGGGGCTGTACCAGTATAAGATGTTACCCTTTGGGTTGCATGGGGCTCCAGCAACCTTTCAACGGGCGATGGATAAAATTTTGAGGCCCCATAGAAAATATGCAGCTGCCTATTTGGATGATGTGGTAATTCACAGTACAGACTGGGGGTCACATTTGGTTAAAGTACAAGCAGTACTGGACTCAATCAGAGAGGCAGGGTTAACTGCTAACCCAAAGAAGTGCTGCCTCGCAATGGAGGAGGTCAAATACTTGGGCTTCACCATAGGCAGAGGTCTGATTAGGCCCCAATTGAATAAAGTTGATGCTATTCAAAACTGGCCTCGTCCAGTGAATAAAAAACAGGTAAGGGCTTTTTTGGGAATTACTGGGTACTATAGACGGTTTATTCCTAATTTTGCGACAACAGCGGTGCCGTTGTCAGACCTTACCAAAGGGAAGCAGTCAAATGTGGTGAAATGGAACCCTGATGCAGAAAAGGCGTTCCAAGCGTTAAAAGTGGCTTTGTGTTCACAACCGGTGTTGATAACACCAGATTTTTCAAAAGAATTTGTGGTACAGACAGATGCCTCAGAGGTTGGGATAGGTGCTGTGCTGTCCCAAACCAGAGATGGGGACGAACACCCTATCATTTATTTGAGTAGGAAACTCAATGAGCATGAAAAAAGGTATGCCATTGTGGAAAAGGAGGCTTTGGCCATTAAGTGGGCACTAGATACCTTGAGATATTACCTCTTGGGTAGACAATTCAGACTAGTGACAGACCATGCCCCTTTAAAATGGATGTATGTAAATAGAGGCAAGAATGCTCGTGTAACTAGATGGTTTCTAGCGTTGCAGGACTTTAAGTTTACTGTCGAACATAGACCGGGAACACAATTGGCCAACGCAGATGCATTGTCTCGCATCTTCTGTTTGGGGGCTACAAGTGTTCCGGCCCCTAGGTCGAAACAGGGGAGGGGGATATGTGACAAGAACACTGGGATAGTGTTTGAGGGCAGGTATATTTGTCCCAGGTTCTTGTCTTACATGTTTTAGAAAATGTTAACTTCTAGGAAAAATGCTTTTTGTTTTGTCTGAACCTTTTCAGTTTGCTGTAAAAGCTGGGTAAAGGCTCTGAGAGAGAGATAAGGCGAGTTCTAGACATTGGGCCCAGTTCGGGTCTTTGGCCTCACAGAGGGCTAATCAGGGTTTCAGCTGTGTAAGAGTGATATAGTGCTTCTAACCTGATTAGTATGGGCAGACTGCCTGGGAAGGCTGCAGGATCTGTGTGTGAGAGACACGCTTTCTGATGCAAGTAAGCTATACAGTATGTACTGAAGAACTCTGTGTTTTGTTTAGTGACAGTTAGGAACATCTTATGTTTAGTTAGTGCCGGACAGGCAAGGTATTTTTATTTTGGGGTTTGTTTTATTTTCTGTTTCAATAAAACTGGCCGGGGTCAGTTGTACCAGAAACTGGACTTGTGTTGTTCCTCAGCTGCTGCGTGCTGCCATATTCCCCAGGAAAAGGCACCTTGCACCCCTACAGTGTTACAATATATATATAGATATGTGTGTGTGTGTGTGTGTGTGTGTGTGTGTGTGTGTGTGTGTGTGTATAAATATGGAGTGTTCTGAAAAAAAATTATATACTGTATTTATACATTTAATTGTCTTTTATTTTAAATCACACATTTCTTAGCAGTCATACCCAGGATTAAAACCCATGACCTGTTACACTGACAGCAGACACTTTACTGATGGAGCTATTTGCTCCTGTAGAGGAAGCATGAGAATTCTAACTATATGAAGTTAGGTGTAATTGTCAGAGAAGTATATTCATATAGTTAAAATTCTCATATTTCCTATACAGGAGCAAACAGCTTCATCAGTAAGGTGTCTGCTTCCAGTGTAATAGGTTGTGGTTTCTAATCCTGGGTGTGATACTTGTAAAATGTGTATATTCAGTATAATAAAGAGGGTGTGATATGTAAGGTGCAGGGACCAGTGAGGAAGTCGGCCACTGAAGAGATAGTGACAGCTATCAATTATCTTAATTCAGTGGGAGGAGAGGTGCCCCCCTTCAGAGCAGGAGCCCGATGGCAGATGACTCCGTTGCCTCCCAGAGTTCTGCCTCTGGCTCCACTAGAATGTGGATTCAGATATGGACGATTGATTGAATTTCCTTGCTATTGGAATATTTCCTTGTGGGACTACATCACTTTACAGCACTTGATTGGAAGGACCAAGTTATTGCCAATTGAAACAGCTTACTTGCTGAGATTATCTAACCAATTGGAGACTCCATCACCACAGGTAAAACCAGCTGTATTTAATGAGATTCCCCAGGGAACTTTCTGCCATTCAATCCGGGATCCAACGTGGACATTATTTAAGAAGCTAAATCTAATTTCTACGTCTCAGTAATATTTATGCCTGATTTATAGGATTTTATAGAAAGATGTATTAGTGGTATACATATTTTATATCAAGTAAATGTATATTTACATTTTTATCCATCCACGTTTATTATTGGAGAAACACTATTAGCACCGGTCTCTTTTTTTGTATATTGTGGTTTCTTTAAGTGGGACTGACAATCCCCTTTCTGGCAGCTGTGACAGCGCATCTGGGTTTTGCATTTTACTTGCTGTCAGGAGTGTGGGCCCCATAATAACATTTTGATGGGTTCCTACCCCCTTCTAGAAAAACACCTTTTTCCACAGCAGTTGTTCATTATATGTGCCTTTAGTAATGCCTTAGTTAATGTTATACCACATTACCACACAGTGCCCCAACTTTATATTGTCACATTGTAGTGCCTCATGTTAACAATATGCTATATTGTAAAGCCAGTACAAATGCCACAAAGTGACCCCAGTTCAGGCCCCAAAGATGGGCCCCATAGTAATTTCACCACCCCGGCAAACACAATAGATACACCCATACTTGCTCTATATACATATTGAATATATTTGATCTCTCTACCATGAGTTTAGGCAATATACTTGCATGCTAACATTTTAGAGAGCTCTACTCTGATGAAAGCCTTTCTGCAGCGGGGTATACTGGTATTCCACAGGGAATAACATCGGGGGAGTAGAGTTGGATCTTGATCCGAGGCAACAACAGGCTAAAGCTTTGACTGTTCCCAGGATGCACTGCACCGCCTCCTCTATAGCCCCGCCTCCAGGCACTGGAGCTCAGTTTGGAAGTTGGTGCCTGCAGTACAGGTCACTAACAGGGGGGGCTGCGCTAGGCAGCCCTGAGTAGAGATTTTTTTAAGAGGACTTCAAGGGCCGCAGCACTTTCTATGTAATTCTGACATTCTGTGCTGCGGCTCCATCACCTCCCTAAGCGGCACTGCATACTCCCGCGGCCTGGGTCCCGGGTACTTGCAGCGGGGACGCACCGGTTTCTAGGCACACCACCAATGCAGCTCTCCTGGATCGTGTGGCTGCATAACAGGGAGGAAGTAAGAGGGTCCCCCAGGTAGGACATGCTGGTAAATCGCAAATCGATCACGGTCCCAGGAGACGGACCGCGCCGCTGGCATGGACATTGTGGACGTACAGGTACCCCACTATATCTACCAGGGCAGGGAGCACAGGTCGGATTTACTAAAATCCATTTGTAATAGGCTCCAGAGTACCCAGAGGTGAAGTCCAGCAGAGTGGATAAGGCGCTGACCTGTAGCCCCTCCCCCAGCTCCGGGCGCCATCTACTGCTGGTGTTCCCACCCTGGAGCTGCATTTCTCTCTCCCTCACTCCCTGCTGAGATTTGGCGCCATCTTCACTACTAGCTGGGCTGATCCCTGGGACTGCTGGGCACTATTTCCTCTGTAAAACCGCCTGCCTCATCAGCGCTGTGCTTTTACAGACACTTACGTATTCTACATGTCATTTTAGACAGTATTTGTTAAGAACAAGTGTACTGCTATATGAATATTTAGTACAAGTTTTCTGTGATATACATCCAGTGTTTACTGTGTATTGTTATAGCTGTATACATACAAATCTATTTGTAGATTTCCTAGTCCAGTGCAGTTTTATTGTATTACAGTATATGTGATAATTTCTTCATTGTACCTGTGACTGAGTTTGTCTAAAGCTGCCGTGTGGTTTCTATTCTGTGTATCACACGTTTTGCTATCACTATGTTCTGTACCCTGGGGGGCTAAGTGCATCAGGGTCTCATATAACATTAAGTGTTTCGCAGGATATACTGTTTGGTATTTTTCACTGTGTGTTTCAGTCACCTCACACCACTTAAATCCTCTGTTTGTGTTCTGCATTTGCTGTCACAGAACACAGGTTTATTTTGCAGGTATTGTGTTTGTCTGGCTATACTGTACTGTTACGCCCTAAGGCTACATTCCTAATAATGTCTGCTATACATGGCGGGAAATCAATGGATGCTCCTGCATCATGCAGTGCTGGCGCCACGGATTTAACTGAGGAAAAGGTTTCAGCTAAGGGTTCAGGTACTGGGTACCCTGCACCTTCCAGTCAGTCTGCAGCACCTGTGGTAAATCAAGACCCACCTTGAGCTGCATTTTACAATATGCTGACTACGCTTGTAACATGGCTTACACCCCCTGTGGGACCTCCTGTGCCATTATAGCCACATGTTGTCCCTATAGTTAACCCGCCATGGGTGGATACTCTGTCTATCCAGTTACAACAATTAAATCAGTCTTTGGTTAGACAGAAACCTACCCCTCGCCCTGCTGGGGCCACAGGGTCATCTAAGCGGGCCATTTTTTCCTCACAATTCCACTAATATTTCAGATGATTCTTCCGATGAGGATGGGGATTATACTGATCCGTCAGACACTGATACAATTGTTTCTGATGAGAAATCTACAACTCAAGTTGATGTTCCTGACCTAGTGGAGGCTATCAAGCTGATTCTCCAAATTGATGATGATATTGTGCCCCCCCCCCCGCTATGTCTAAGAAACCTGATAAGCTCAAACATCAGAAGGTTGCTAAAGTAGTTTTACCACATTCTGACCTGTTAATTGACATACGTCAGGAATACTGGTCATCTCCAGGAAAGAACTTTTCCCTGTCTAAAAGATGCTAGCTCGTTATCCTATCCCTGCGGAGTTGAGTAACAAGTGGGAAACTCCATTGCTGGTGGACTCTCATGTAGCCTCTCACTATATTCAGGAGGTGGCCTCTCATGCAGGGGTCATGGCGGCCAGGGCATCTACTACGTCTATCCTGGCTAGCCGGATTCTGTGTTTAAGGTAGTGGAAAGTGGACCTAGACTTTAAAAAGATCTTGGAGGTGCTTCCTTTCAAGGGAGACATACTATATGGGGAGGATCTGAACAAGATTGTGACTGACTTGGTGACGGCCAAGACTGCGTTTCTGCCTAACACTAATCTTTCTGCTCCGAAGGCTAAGAGTACAACTTTTTGTTCCTTTTAACCTCCAGGTAAAGCAAAAGGTCAGGCGTACTCGAAACAGGCTCGTACTTCCAAAACCACTAAGCCCAAATCTAAACAATCCTAGGCCGCCCATCAGCATGCTTCCAAACAAGACAAGCCTGCTGCATGAAGGGGCGGGCCTCCTCCTGGGGGACCCCAGGGTGGGAGGCTGACTTATGCAGTTCGCCCAGGCCTGGTTAAAGACCACTTCAAATGCCTGGGTGCGGGAAGTTGTCTCTCACTGGTACACAATCTCTTGCCAGTTCTGTTCAACAGTTATCCCCTCGGATCCATTGAAAGTGCAAGCTCTACACCAGGTTGTACAATCCCTCCTGGAAACAGGAGTGGTGGTGCCAGTACCTCTTTCCCAGAGAGGCAGGGGTTACTATTCGACCCTGTATCTTGTTCCAAAACCAAATGGGTCTTTCCAGCCTATCCTCAACTTCAAATCACTGAACAAGTTTGTGAGAGTGTCCAAATTTTGTATGGAAACCCTGCGCTCTATTGTGCTGGCCATGGAACCTGAGGGCTATATGGTATCCCTGGACATACAGGATGCTTACCTGCACATACATATTGCCATTTCGCATAAGCAATATCTGTGGTTTGCTATTGGCAACCTTAATTTTCAATTCCAAGCTCTGCCGTTTGGACTGGCCAAGTTCATGGCCATGATGACGTCTTTCCTCCACCGTCAGGGAATCAGGATCCTGCAATATCTGTACGACTTGCTGATTCTGGCGAACTCCCAAGAGGTCCTCCTCAGTCATCTGGAGATGTCGATCCAATTCCTACAAGCCCACGGGTGGCTCATCAATTGGAAGAAGTCCTTGCTGGTCACTGCTCGGAGCATGGTGCACCTGGGGGCGCAGCTGGACGCACACAGCCAAAGACTGTTTCTGTTTCCAGAGTAGGTCCTGAAACTTCAGGACAAGAGGCTGTTCCGGTATCATCTTTTCACCTTAACCAGGAGATTGTTGTTTTGGACTTCATCTCTTCTGGTTTGTCCTCCAAAGTGCGATCTTTGGATGTGTTACAGGCTCTCCATAGTTATGTGGAAAGGACTGCCTCTATCAGGCGGTCAGATTCCCTTTTTGTACTTTTTGGTTTTCACAAAAGTGGCTGGCCTGCGAATAAGCAAACCTTGGCCAGATGGATTAGAATGGTGATTGCACAAGCCTATGTGCAGGCTGGACTCCCAGCTCCTGCTGCTATAATTGCCCATTCTACCCGGTTTGTTGGACCTTTTTGGGCGGCCCGCCGTGGAGCGCCCGTAGAACAATTGTGCAAGGCGGCTACGTGGTCCTCAGTGAACACATTCATCTGGTTCTATGCCGTTGATACTTCCCCCTCCCAGGATGCTTCCTTTGGACGCCGGGTTCTTGTGCCCACTACAGTGCATGAGGAACTGCTTTAGGACATCCCCGATGTTATTCCCTGTGGAATCCCAGTGTACCCTGCTGCAGAAAAGGAGATTTATGGTAGACTTACCATTGTTAAATCTTTTTCTGCGAGGTACACTGGTTTCCACCCTGACACACTTAGCTACTTTGGGTTTGTGTGACATTAGCCGCTAGTCCCTTCTCCTATCGTGAGAATGTGGGTCTATGGGACTAACACCTACCGTCTCTCTTACCTGCTACTGCATTGGACTGGTTAACAAAACTGAGCTCCTGTGCCTGGAGGCGGGGCTATAGAGGAGGCGGTGCAGTGCAACCTGGGAACAGTCAAAGCTTTAGCTTGTTGGTGCCTCAGATCAAGATCCAACTCTACACCTCTGATGTTATTCCCTGTGGAATCCAGTGTACCTTGCAGAAAGAGATTTAACAATGGTAAGTCTACCATAAATCTCCTTTTTAGGTACACAAAAAAACTAACTGTAAGACCACCTAGAGAAGAGTTAACAATTTCCCTTCTGAACATTAAGGCAGTGTGCAACTGTGGAGGGTGTATGAGCGGGCAGGGCCGTAACTACGTGTGTGCCAAGTGGGCTTGGCACACAGCGCAGTTGCCCTGTGGGCGCACGGCCAGCGGCATGTAATGAGTCAAATTGACTCATTACATGCCGCCTCTGCTGTGTGCGCCGTGCGCCGCGCTGTGGAGGGAGAAGAGGACCAGCGCCGGGCAGCGGAGAAGGAGGAGGAAGGAGGGGGAGCAGGGAGCCGCAGCAGCGCTATGTCATTGGTAGTAAGCGCCACTGCAGCATCCCCCTCTCCTTCTGTATTGGCTGCCCGGCGCTGCTGTGGATGCTGGGATGCGGTTCCTCCATCCCAGCATCCACAGCAGCGCCAGGCAGCCAATACGGAAGGAGAGGGGGATGCTGCAGCAGCGCTTACTACCAATGACATAGCGCTGCTGCGGCTCCCTGCTCCCCCTCCCTCCTCCTCCTTCTCACCTCACTGCCTGCACCGAGGGAGCTGCACGAGGAGCCTGACTGCCAGCAGGGAGATGGTAAGTATATCTCTCTTTCTCTTTCTCTCTCTCTCTCTCTCAGGGGGTCACCGTCTGCCGCAATGTGTAAAAAGGGGGATGGCTGCGGCAATGTGTAAAAAGGGGGACTGGCTGTAAAAAGGGGGACTGGCTGCCGCAATGTGTAAAAAGGGGGACTGGCTGCCGCAATGTGTAAAAAGGGGGCCTGGCTGCCGCAATGTGTAAAAAGGGGGCCTGGCTGCCGCAATGTGTAAAAAGGGGGACTGGCTGCCGCAATGTGTAAAAAGGGGGCCTGGCTGCTGCAATGTGTAAAAAGGGGGACTGGCTGCCGCAATGTGTAAAAAGGGGGACTGTCTGCTGTAATGTGTAAAAAGGGGGACGCTGTCTGCTGTAATGTATAAAAGGGGCTCTACCTGGTGTAGTGGCGCTACTGTGCAGCGTAATTTGAATAATGTAGACTACTGTGCACCGTAGTATGAATTGCTATTATTTTGTGGCCACGCCCCATCACCGTGAAGCCACGACCCTATTAATTTTTCGCGCACCTGCGGCGCGCACTGCCCCTGTCTTACATGAGGGGGGGGGGCGCCACTGTCGTTTCTTGCACACAGCGCTAAAATGCCTAGTTACGGCACTGTGAGCGGGCATTGGGGCTTCTCGTTCTTACTGATACCCTAGTTCTCTGGCCAGTGTCAGTTGTGAACAAAATGTCCACTATAGTACTTAT
Organism: Pseudophryne corroboree; assembly: GCF_028390025.1. Classification (NCBI taxonomy): domain Eukaryota; kingdom Metazoa; phylum Chordata; class Amphibia; order Anura; family Myobatrachidae; genus Pseudophryne; species Pseudophryne corroboree. The sequence continues at coordinate 477,793,490 of NC_086445.1, read as the reverse complement.
GGTTGTGCAAATTCAAACTAAAATATTATTCTGTTTGCTATGCTACTAAGAGAAAGCTTTATATACAGTATACTGGTAAAACAATGTGAAATACTGCATACTAGATCATACAAAGCGTTCTGGTCACTAAGATCTCCAATTAAGGATGAGACATAACCCCTTTAGCACTCATTAAAGGGGTTATGTCCTCCATTCAGTATTTAACAAACAGCAGCAAACCCGCTGTTTGTAATTGTACTGATTATGCCATTTTCACCCACACTGGGTGAAAGTGCAATGTCTAGGCTTCATCATTAATACTGCATACGATGACAGTTAAAAATACAAACCTATCATCAGCGGGAAAAGAATCTCGAATAACAATATGAATAATGCTATAGGGAAAAATCTTTGTCTTTGGGGTCCCTTCAGCACCAGGATGAGTGACATATTTTAATAGCAGGCTTGGATAATTGAAGGCCAAGTAACTGCATTTAAAACATTCTGTGGAGACCTATGCTTACAATACTCTGTGCAGCACGCTGTGGGGCACAGAGAAATCAGTTATATTGTGATAGCTGTGAATTAACCTGAGGAATACATGTTAATATTCTTAGCACACATTTATGCACGGCCATTTGATCTAAGGGGAATTACTTACATGTTCACACACTGCAGAGAAATATTGCATCAAAGAATACTTGGCATACAATAATACAGATGTAATATATCTCCTCAAGTGCCACTGTGGTTTGGGATGTGTAAGAAAGGCTAATTGCACGCTTAAAATGAGGATGATTAAATACACAAGTGCTTTAAAACAGAAGGATGAGAGCAGCCCCACAGTTCCTCATTTCTGTGTGTGCAATCAACCAATAAACACTCTTCACTGCATGGTAATTGACAAGTTAAAACACTGCATTACAGAACCAATGTGGTAGAAGGGGAATTGGATAAAATGTCCTTTACAATGAGACATTCTTGGAATTTAGAACAAGCTGTAAATTGTTCTAGATGGAATTCAAAATTAGTTTATAAGCAGTGGTATAAAGCTGATGATCACATACACTTCATACACATCACTGATAAGTGCTGCTACTTATCTCTATCACTGTCCATCCATCTTTTCCAACATCTCCCATCAGTCAGCATTTCTTGTCACCACAGTGATATGACAGCAGTTTAATATATGACATTCTTTTCCTTTTCCCACATTATTTTTCGGTTGTAAAACACATGCTTAAGCGTTTAGTGCAATAGCTGACACAGAGAATTAGGAATGGCTATACGCACTGAATTGTGCAACCTACATCCAGAGTCAAGATAAAACTTTAGAGGCTTTACAAATAGAAACTTCTAGATCACTTACTATTCTCACTTCTCAAGTCACTTCACCAAACTCACCACGGGTTACTATATTTTGAAATAAAAAAAGAGGACATTTTAGATCCTTATCCCACCCTTTTTGTAAAGTCAGCCACTTTTAAGCTCCCAAGACAATGGCGCAAACTACTAATTAAATATAATATGGAATATTACACATGCTGCATTTTTTATTTACCAATAAAGTTATACTCAACCACTGTTCTCCATTAGAATATATACTTATCACTGGCTTGTATGACTGGCTGTCAAGAAATATATGACATAAGGGAAAAAAGGACAGAGCCAGATGCATCATCGTTTGGAAAGTGATAAAATGGAAAGTAAAAAAGTACCAGCCAATCAGCTCCTAACTGTCATTTTTTTCAAAACTGCTTGTGACATGGCAGTTAGGAGCTGATTGGCTGGCACTTTTTCACTCTCCATTTTATCACTTTCCAACCTATGATGCATCTAGACCTTAATCTTTCGAACTCTTTCGGCAGACTGCATTTCTGTATTTGACTATCCCACTGCAGTTGCTTGGCCAAGTCTCAGATGTGTGATGAATAAGGTCTTGCTTAGTATCATTAGTTAAAGAAAGCTGTACTTCACCTTCTGTTTAAAGTTTAGTAGCACTGGCCAGTCTGAGTAAGCTTCGGCTTACAGACTCTGACCCAGGGCTGCTACTATCGTGAGTCATGACCAATGGTCGCGATGGTGATCGAATGCTGCATCCTCGGCTGTAGCACTCAGATCTCGCAGATGCATACAGGAGGTATATATCTCACTCTTACAGACGCCTCCTGCTGCATTTTATTTGTATGTTATTGCACAGCCACTTCAGGCCCACACATGCAGATTTCACTTCTTTTATGACAGGTCTGAGCCAATAAAGGTAAAGGGGTTATGCAATTAGTTCCGTTTTTTGGCCTAGGTGAAAAAACTGAGCTTTTTTGCTATTTTTAGTGCGAATGGAGATTTGCCCTATGCAATAGCAGTGCCGGATTTTTGCCTAGGCGAAAAATGTTGTAGGGGTGGAAAACATCAGCAAATCCACTTGTTTTCCGTCTAAAATGCGGGCCATTTTCGCAGATTTTGAGGCATTTTTCGCCAACTCCTTTTCACTTAATAAAAAAGTTGAAAAGGCATTGGTGAAAATGTCCGAAAACGGCCATAATTGAATACTCATGTGGGGCAAATTCATCAGCTCCGAAATTATGGGAACTAATTGCATACCCCCCAAAGAGTGTAAAGTAGAGATGAGCGGGTTCGGTTCCTCGGGATCCGAACACCCCCGAACTTCACCTATTTTACACGGTTCCGAGGCAGCCTCGGATCCTCCCGCCTTGCTCGGTTAACCCGAGCGCGCCCGAACGTCCTTATCCCGCTGTCGGATTCTCGCGAGATTCGTATTCAATATAAGGAGCAGCGTGTCGCCGCCATTTTCACTTGTGCTTTGGAGATGATAGCGAGAGGACATGGCTGCGTTCTCTCAGTTTCTGTGCTCAGTGTGCTGCAAATATCTGTGCTCAGTGTGCTTGCAAATATCTGTGCTCAGTGTGCTGAAAATATCTACGTTCTCTGCCTGAAAAACGCTGACCTCCAGTATACATATAGCAGTACGGTACAGTAGTCCATTGCTCTACCTCTGTGTCGTCAAGTATACTATCCATCCATACCTGTGCTGCATTTTAGTTGTGCGCAGTATATAGTAGGAGGACAGTGCAGAATTTTGCTTACCACCAGTATATATATAGCAGTACGGAACAGTAGTCCATTGCTCTACCTCTGTGTCGTCAAGTATACTATCCATCCATACCTGTGCTGCATTTTAGTTGTGCGCAGTATATAGTAGGAGGACAGTGCAGAATTTTGCTGACCACCAGTATATATATAGCCGTATGGTACAGTAGTCCATTGCTCTACCTCTGTGTCGTTAAGTATACTATGTGTGCTGCATGTGCTGTTTGGGGACTATTTTTTAAATCTGCCATCCTGTCTGACACTGCAGTGCCACTCCTAGATGGGCCAGGTGTTTGTATCAGCCACTTGGGTCGCTTAGCTTAGTCATCCAGCGACCTCGGTGCAAATTTTAGGACTAAAAATAATATTGTGAGGTGTTCAGAATAGACTGGAAATGAGTGGAAATTATGTTTATTGAGGTTAATAATACTATGGGATCAAAATGACCCCCAAATTCTATGATTTAAGCTGTTTTTGAGGGTATTTTGTAAAAAAACACCTGAATCCAAAACACACCCGAATCCGACAAAAAATTTTCAGGGAGGTTTTGCCAAAACGCGTCTGAATGCAAAACACGGCCACGGAACTGAATCCAAAACCAAAACACAAAACCCGAAAAATTTCCGGTGCACATCACTAGTGTAAAGTATGACATTTTTAACCACTTGCCTGGCATGGTCGCATCAGATGCGACCATGCCTGCAAGTGCTCTATCTGACCTGGTCGCACGGGATGCAACCAGTCAGATAAACAGTGTTAGCAGCGGCAGGGAAGGGAAACTTCCCTCCGCTGCTGCTGTCAGAGGGACCCTTCCGGTCCGGTCCCTCTGCCTCCCTGCACTCTCCCCGTGTCTGCCGTGCTGCCGATCACTGCTGATCGGTCAGCACGGCAGGATTTCCCCCCTCCAGCAGCTGCAGACAATGGCAGCCGCTGGGGAGTGTAAATAAACCCTCCCTAGGTGCCCCCAGAACCCCCCTGCACCTCGAGGCTGTCTCGGCTTTCAAAATAAAAGCAGCGATGGTCGCGATGTTCCCGATGTTCCGATGGTCACGATGTTCCCGATCGATGTTTTGGGGGGTATTTTTTTTTTAAAAATCCCAAAAAATATATTTCTTTTCTTTCTTTTTTTTACTAAAATCATTTGGGATAGGGTTAAATTCATGTTCTTCACCTAATTCACTCATAAAAACCCCTGACAATTTCGGAGCGTTTTTTTGCAAAATAAATCGTCAATTAATTGGTTAAAAGGTATAGTTTGCAAATCCCTGTCACTGATGAATCACAGATTGCTACTCCATATGTAAGGAGTATTACACTGAGGATCAGCTGTACACCTACTGCAAGAAACATTACACTGCTAGTCATAAATATCCCCAGCTTTGCGGTTCTTGACATTGTAAAGGATAAAATAATAATAAACTGATAAAACTATTCAACACTGTCTCAGAGTTTATGCTGCAATTTTCCCATGTGAATGTAGCTAATCTAAGTCTGTACTTATTCACCTTCACGTGTTTATGTTCAGTACACATTTTTTTCCAGGTTTGTGGATAGCTAAGTGGTTATTTCGCTCACACCAACAGAGTTAATAAAAGTTTACCATTTAATAATATTGCGCTAGACACGTGTCTATGGGCCACATTCAGAGATGTACACAAAGCACATGCTTTGTGTATGTCTCAGATGTTTTGAGATCTTTGCATGCTCAGGATCAGTACTGCACATATGCAGATCTCTGCCTGCGGTGAGGGTCACAGTCCCCCCTGAGCTGCAGCATGACTGACGTTCTGCAGCCATTTGGGGTGGGGAAGGGCTGGTGACGACCAGTGGTCCAGAAAACGGGGCATGTAGACCCCATTTTCTGGGTGTGCTGTGGCCAGAGGCTGCATCCTTGAGTACAACCTTACTAGACCAGCAGTGTGAATCCTGAATAACCTGAGGGTTACACAGATAGCCGATGGTCTTGCAGATGATCTGATGATTCATCTTGGGATACAACAGCAGATGACAGAAGCTAGCAGGAGGCGTCTATTTACATAAGAAGCCTCCTGCGATGCGACACTAGTTTATTTCAGCACAGCTACTGTGTTCATCTCTGCATCAGGCCCTAATTACTAAATACAAGTACGTATATGCCTACCAACTGCCCCGATTTCAGCAGGACAGTCACGTTTTTCTGGGACTTTCCTACTGTCACAGTTGCGGAACACAGTGTCCTGTGGGAGTGGGGAGGTTGGGGGGGGGGGATAAATGATGGGCGCATGTGCCTGTCATCCACACACACTGTGCTGTCTCTGATAGAGGCTGGGGGCTGCTCATCAGCTCCTAGAGCACTGGAGAATTCCCCAGCATGATGAAAATAGGGGCGTGGCTCTTGGGTTTGGCATTCCCTGTGATGCCCCACCCCTTGCTGCTAAGCTACACCCCCTAATTGCGGGCTTGTAGAGTTGTCCTGAACTGGTAACCACAAAAATTTGAAGGTATGCAATTAAGACTAAAGATAGAGAGTGAGAGTCTTGTTGAAGGAGACAATGTGATAGCAGATCATCTTAATAATTCTTTTTACCAGTATTCACTGCTGAAAGAGAGGGGAAGTGGCCACAGTTGAGTTAAGATATATTCAGATAAAATGAAAAATAAAGTAGATGAAAGTCCATTTACAGAGGAGAAGTACTAAAAGAACTCTTAAAAGTGAAAGTGTATAAATCAATAGGGCCAGATGGGATACATCCAAAGATGCTAAAAGAGCTTAAAAATGTGCTGGAAGCACCACTAACAGAATTATTCAACCAGTCACTAAATACAGGAGCAATTCCAGTGGACTGTAAAAGAGCAAATATAGCCTCACTGCACAAACGTGCAAGCAAGGAAAAGGCAAGCAACTACCAACCAGTAAGCCTTACATTAGTAGTAGGGAAATTAATGGAAACAATATTAAAAGAAAGTTGTCGATTATCTCAAAGCCATTCATTTACAGTAACCCAAACAGCATGGATTAACTGGGGGAAGATCATGTCAAACAAATCTGACTTGACTTTTGTAACTGGGTGACTAAAGTAATAGATAAAGGAGGGGGGAGGGGGGGTGGGGTTGGGGTTGTATAGTTAATTTAGACTTTAGTAAAGCTTTCCCACATTCCAGACTTAAATAAACGTAGTACACTTGGAAAGGGTTTTTTGGTGCCGCACTGGACTTATTGATATTGTCAAAATGGCTTCTTTTCTATGTGGCCCTTAAAAGACCAACGGTATGTAGATAAGTGAGAGATCCCTGAAAAGGGTATCATTAGTACCTTGTATCTTGGGTTGGTGGTGCTCCCAGAGTCAGTAGTACATATTGGTATAGAGGGAGAGTCTTTCTTTTCCTCTCCCTCTATACAAATACTGTTAAATAAACTTGAAAGCATGGGAATGGATACTAAAATGGTTGAATGGATAACATCTTGGTTGCAGGATAGAAACCAGAAAGTTGTAGTAAATGGAGTGCATTCACAGGAAGGAAATGTTTCCAGTGGAGTACCCCAGGAATCTGCACTTGGACCAGTGCTTTTTAATATCTTTGTTGGTGACGTTGCAAATGGTATTGAAGAGAAAATATGCCTTTTTGCAGATGACACATAGGTATACAACAGGGTAGATACATCCAGGGGGGTAAAACTAATTATGATCTAGGTAGACTATAGGAATGGTCAAGAGTGTGGCAATTACAGTTCAGTGCCAAAAAATGCAAAAATCACTCACTTGGGTCTCAAAAATCCAAAGGCTAAATATAATATTAATTATTAAGGGCTCTCCAGTAAGAGTCACTATTTCAGTTGACTTAAAGGCAGGTAAGCAATGTAACAAAGCAATGAGGAAGGCAAATCAGACGCGTGGTTGCATAGGGTGAGGAATCAGCAGCAGAAAGAAAGAAGTAATAATGCCACTGTATATGTCAATGGTACGGCCACATCTAGAATACTGTGTTCAGTTCTGGAGGCCTTATCTTCAGAAGGATATTAATACATTAATTAAAATGGCGCATGGTCCACATCACAAAACTTACCTGTAAAGACTAAAAGATCTTAATATGTTTAGATTGGAACAGAGAGGGGAAAGTAAGGACATGGTAAAAATGTTCAAATATACAAATGGTTTTAACAAGGTGAAGGAGGGAGACATTATTCAAATGAAGACAAGTATTAGAACACAAGGTCATGGACTGAAACTGTTGGGAGATAGGTTCAGGGGAATCTTAAGAAAAAAAGTTAAGGATAGTGGACAAGTGGAATAGCCTCTCATCAGAGGTGGTAGAGGCTAAGACAGTAGAGCAATTTATACATGCAGGGGATAAACATAATGATATCCTTATAAAGGATCAAATAAGGTTTGAGGTAACAATATGGGGGGTCATTCCGAGTTGATCGCTAGCTGAAATTGTTCGATGGGCTGCAATTAAGTAAAAAAACGGCACTTCTGCGCGTGCGTATGCGGCGCAGTGCGCACGCGCGACTTACTTTCACAACGGCCGATGTATTGTTACACAAGGTCTAGCGAAGCTTTTCAGTCGCAATGGCCGCCGCAGAGTGATTGACAGGAAAGGGGCGTTTCTGGGTGTCAACTGATCATTTTCAGGGAATGTTGGTAAAAATGCAGGCGTGCCAGGAAAAATGCAGGCGTGGCTGGGTGAACGCAGGGTGTGTTTGTGACGTCAAAGCCAGAACTGAACAGCCTGAGGTGATCGCAAGCGATGAGTAGGTCTGGAGCTACTCTAAAACTGCACAATTTTTTTTTTGTAGCCGCTCTGCGATCCTTTCGTTCGCACTTCTGCTAAGCTAAAATACACTCCCAGAGAGCGGCGGCTTAGCGTTTGCACAACTGCTAAAAACTGCTAGGGAGCGATCAACTTGGAATGACCCTCATGGTTAGAAAAAGGGCAGACTAGATGAGCCAAGTGGTTCTTATCTGCCGTCAAATTCTATGTTTCTATGTTTCCATGTTGCTTAAGGAGTATTATAAATAATACAGAATAGCAACTTTGGCAAAGAAATGTACCTATGACTTCATTACAAAATAATAAAAAAATAATGACTATAGTACACTATGCTATACAATATAGTTATATATTCAGATTAGGAAAATAATTACAACTCTTAAATTGAAGTGTGTTTGTGGAATAAAAAGTTTGGTGGTATAGTTACTCATTTCCTTTTGTTTCCAGAGGATGCATGGAGATGATATCAAAAAGACATCTGTATCTTTGTGTGACTGTGAATGAGAGGGTTACACATTTCACTCAATTATTTCCCTCTCCATAATGCAAAAATGGGTCAAAACAGCATCAATATATTATTGATCTCAAAGTCATTTTCTCTCTCTTAAATATGGTGATACATTTAATCGTTTGCATTGGGCTGCTCACAGCTACACAGCTAAAAGACATTGATAAATGGTCCCGTGGTGCTTTCATTATGAACTCTTCTGCTGTTAACATTCAGTAATGCACCCAGTGCCTATTGTATTCCTGATGCATGGTTTTAATGTTCACACAAAGAAGCAAAAACGTGACACAATCTGAATTTGTTTACTAAAAACAAGTTTGCAGTTTCAGTCACGTCTATGTGCGATAAAGCCTTGTGACAGCTGCCTCATGAATCTGTTGAAGTCAGGAAGAAATACACATTAAAGCAGGTTTTCTCTGTAAAAGACTGAGGTACTTAGCAATTTTCTTACTATTGTAAGATGCACAAGCAAAAAGCATTGGATAATAAGTCAAGCCAATATTCAAGACAACCTACATTAATGGTAAAAGCTTAAACGTTACTTTCCCTTATGATTGCTATGCATGTGTGGTGGTGATTTGACAAAAAATGTAGCATTCAGTCTCGGTGGTAACTGGATGTGACTGGCATTTTCTGACATTTATGGAAACTGGTGCAAGGAAAAACATGTTTTCCCTTCCTAAGCTAAACTAGAAAAGGGCAATTATATGTGATTGGTGGTAATGTGTTACAGCACTTTTTTCTGCGCAACTGTTTTCACAAATGTCCACTCAGTTTGCATGTCCTGCAGTCGCACATCTATTAAGCTAAATGTACTTTTGAGTCCTCTCTTTCCTAAGATCCCTAAAAGCAGGTTTCAAGTCAATGTGATTTGCATCATTTTAGTCCTGCCCCCTGCTGTCCAATACCACAGTTCAGGAGAACTACATGTACTTCGGACCTCCTGGACATTCAATGAGAGTAGGCAAGTATGCATTAAAATATATCCTGAAACTATACTACAGCCAAGGAACTGCCAATGTTTTTGGGGAGTTTCAAGCGTTCCCAGAAGAGTTAGTCACCATCTTATAACTCACACACTCAGTAATGAAATGGGTGGAACATTGGGTGCGACGCTACAATTTTCAGAGAATCACATCATCTTTGAAAATCTTCTCTTTCCAACCCATGATTCTCTGCGTTATACCACAAGGGAGTGGGGCCTAATGACAATAAGTGACCTGCCCCACACACTCAGTGATCAGCTGTATCTCTTCTCCAAGAACTCTCATGTAGGCAGAAATTGGTAAAATTTCTGACTTTCTGTTGGCTCTGAATGAGCTGGAATACCCGGACTTCTGTTTTTCCACTTGCAGCTGTGCAATCTAGAAAGCCCGGAGTTATAAATCTCCACTTCAGGTGTATAATGTTCAGGTCTCGTTTTCTTCTTCCTTGGAGGGAGCTGATCCCACCAGAATGTAGGCAACTGTGGTGAGAGACAAAACCTCTCACCACAATGTGCTCTTAGAACTTGTAAAGAGTAGTTTAGCTGGAGCGACAGTATGTAGTGGCAGCTAAAATTTGTGGATAAGCATGGCGCTAATAACTTGTCTTGGTCCATGAGCTAGACAAGTTGGTAAACCTGGTACAATGGCAATAGAAATATAATGTACTCTAACTAGAGATGAGCGGGTTCGGTTCTCGGAGAACCGAACCCCCCACCGAACTCTACATGGTTTACACGGGTCCAAGGCAGGCTCAGTTCTTCCCGCCTGACTCGGAAAACCCGAACGAGGGAAAATGTCATCATCCCGCTGTCGGATTCTCGCGTGATTCGGATTCCCTATAAAGGTGTCGCGCGTCGCCGCCATTTTCACTCGTGCATTGTAGAGAGAGCTGAGAGGACATGGCTACGTTCTCTTAGTGGAAATCTCAATATCAGTGCCCAGCAGTGCTTTCTTATTGCTGCTCAGTAATACTAGTAGCGTGTCTCTCCTGCTCAATGTCAGTTCTAGTATCCTCATCAGTGCTCAGTATCACTGCTCATTGTCTTGTGCTGCATTGTGTGGTGCTCAGTATACTACAGTAACAGTACATTACTAATAGTCCTGGGCTGCATCTGCTGCTCAGTGTCAGTTCTAGTATCCTCATCAGTGCTCAGTATCACTGCTCATTGTCTTGTGCTGCATTGTGTGGTGCTCAGTATACTACAGTACATTACTAATAGTCCAGGGCTGCATCTTGCTGCTCAGTGTCAGTTCTAGTATCCTCGTCAGTGCTCAGTATCACTGCTCATTGTCTTGTGCTGCATTGTGTGGTGCTCAGTATACTACAGTACATTACCAATAGTCCAGGGCTGCATCTTGCTGCTCAGTGTCAGTTCTTCTCAGTATCATCCTCATCAGTGCTCAGTATCACTGCTCATTGTCTTGTGCTGCATTGTGTGGTGCTCAGTATACTACAGTACATTACTAATAGTCCAGGGCTGCATCTTGCTGCTCAGTGTTGGTTCTAGTATCCTCATCAGTGCTCAGTATCACTGCTCATTGTCTTGTGCTGCATTGTGTGGTGCTCAGTATACTACAGTACATTACTAATAGTTCAGGGCTGCATCTTGCTGCTCAGTGTCAGTTCTCAGTATCATCCTCATCAGTGCTCCGTATCATTGCTCATTGTCTTGTACTGCATTGTGGTGCTCATTATACTACAGTACATTACTAATAGTCCAGGGCTGCATCTTGCTGCTCAGTGTCAGTTCTCAGTATCATCCTCATCAGTGCTCAGTATCACTGCTCATTGTCTTGTGCTGCATTGTGTGGTGCTCAGTATACTACAGTACATTACTAATAGTCCAGTGTCTTGTGCTGCATCTTGCTGCTGTAGGGTGCTGTGGTAGTGTCCTGTCACTGTGCATAGGTCATCATCATTCCAGTCACAGTGGTATCTGGTATTTATCTAGTGGTATCTAATTCCAGACATTACCGCCGTCTAATTCCAAATATATTACTGGCATATAATTGCACACATTAAAAAATGGAGAACAAAAATGTGGAGGGTAAAATAGGGAAAGATCAAGATCCACTTCCACCTAGTGCAGCTGAAGCTGCTGCCACTAGTCATGGCCGAGACGATGAAATGATATCAACGTCGTCTGCCAAGGCCAATGCCCAATGTCATAGTAGAGAGCATGTAAAATCCAAAAAGCAAAAGTTCAGTAAATTGACCCAAAAATCTAAATTAAAATTGTCTGAGGAGAAGCGTAAACTTGCCAATATGCCATTTACAACACGGAGTGGCGAGGAACGGCTGAGGCCCTGGCCCATGTTCATGGCTAGTGGTTCGGCATGACATGAGGATGGAAGCACTCATCCTCCCGCTAGAAAAATGAAAAGAGTTAAGCTGGCAAAAGCACAGCAAAGAATTGTGCGTTCTAAATCACAAATCCATAAGGAGAGTCCAAATGTGTCAGCGGGTGCAATGCCTGACCTTCCCAACACTGGACGGGAAGAGGTGGCTCCATCCACCATTTGCACGCCCCCTGCAAGTGCTGGAAGGAGCACCCGCAGTCCAGTTCCTGATATTCAAATTGAAGATGTCACTGTTGAAGTACACCAGGATGAGGATATGGGTGTTGCTGGCGCTGAGGAGGAAATTGACAAGCAGGATTCTGATGGTGAGGTGGTTTGTTTTAGTCAGGCACCCGAGGATACACCTGTTGTCCGTGGGATGAATAAGGCCATTGACATGCCTGGGCAAACTACCAAAAAAATCACCTCTTCGGTGTGGAATTATTTCAACAGAAATGCGGACAACTGGTGTCAAGCCGTGTCTTGCCTTTGTCAAGCTGTAATAAGTAGGGATAAGGACATTAACCACCTAGTAACATCCTCCCTTATACGTCACCTGGAGCGCATTCATCAGAAGTCATTGACAAGTTCAAAAACTTTGGGTGACAGCGGAAGCAGTCCACTGACAACTAAATCCCTTCTTCCTCTTGTACCCAAGCTCCTGCAAACCACACCACCAACTCCCTCAATGTAAATTTCCTCCTTAGACAGGAAAGCCAATAGTTCTGCACGCCATGTCACTGGCAAGTCTGACGAGTCCTCTCTTAACTGGGATTCCTCTGATGGATCCTTGAGTGGAACGCCTACTGCTGCTGTTGCTGCTGGCGCTGCTGTTGTTGCTGCTGAGCGTCGATCGTCATCCCAGAGGGGAAGTCGGAAGACCACTTGTACTACTTCCAGTAAGCAATTGACAGTCCAACAGTCCTTTGCGAGAAAGAAGAAATATCACAGCAGTCATCCTGTTGCAAAGTGGATAACTCAGGCCTTGACAACTATGTTGGTGTTAGACGTGCGTCCGGTATCCACCGTTAGTTCACAGGGACTTAGAGAATTGCTTGAGGTACTGTGTCCCCAGTAGCAAATCCCATCTAGGTTCCACTTCCCTAGGCAGGCTATACAGAGAATGTACGCAGACGTCAGAAAAAGAGTCACCAGTGTACTAAAAAATGCAATTTTACCCACTGTCCACTTAACCACGGACATGTGGACAAGTAGAGCAGGGCAGACTAAGGACTATATGACTGTGACAGCACACTGGGTAGATGTATTGTCTCCCGCAGCAACAACAGTGGCGGCACCAGTAGCAGCATCTCGCAAACGCCAACTCGTTCCTAGGCAGGCTACGCATTGTATAACCGCTTTCCATAAGAGGCACACAGCTGACAACCTCTTACGGAAACTGAGGAACATCATTGCAGATTGGCTTATCCTGGGGATTTGTGATTTGTGATATCGGACAACGCCACCAATATTGTGCGTGCATTACATGTGGGCAAATTCCAGCACGTCCCATGTTTTGCACATACAATGAATTTGGTGGTGCAGAATTTTTTTAAAAATGACAGGGGCGTGCAGGAGATGCTGTCGGTGGCCCAAAGAATTGCGGGCCACTTTTGGCATTCAGCCACCGCGTGCCGAAAACTGGAGCGCCAGCAAACACTCATGAACATGCCCTGCCATAAGCTGAAGCAAGTGGTGGTAACGAGGTGGAATTCAACCCTCTATATGCTTCAGAGGATGGAGGAGCAGCAAAAGGCCATTCAAGCCTATACATCTGCCTACGCTATAGGCAAAGGAGGGGGAATGCACCTGACTCAAGTGCAGTGGAGAATGATTTCAACGTTGTGCAAGGTTCTGCAACCCTTTGAACTTGCCACACGTGAAGTCAGGTCATTCCCCTCATCAGGCTTTTGCAGAAGCAGCTGAAGAGATTGAAGGAGGAGCTAAAATGGAGCGATTCCACTAAGCATGTGGGACTTGTGGATGGAGCCCTTTATTCGCTTAACCAGGATTCACGGGTGGTCAATCTGTTGAAATCAGAGCACTACATTTTGGCCACCATGCTCGATCCTAGGTTTAAAGCCTACGTTGTATCCCTCTTTCCAGCAGTCACAAGTCTGCAGATGTTCAAAGACCTGCTGGTGAGACAATTGTCAAGTCAAGCGGAACGTGACCCGCCAACAGCTCCTCTTCATTTTCTACCACCACTGGAGCTGCCAGGAAAAGGATAAAATTTCCAAAACCACCCACTGGCGGTGATGCAGGGCAGTCAGGAGCAAGTGCTGACATCTGGTCCGGACTGAAGGACCTGCCAACGATTACTGACATCGTCTACTGTCACTGCATATGATTCTGTCACCATTGAAAGAATGGTGGATGATTATATGAGTGACAGCATCACTGTAGGCATGTCAGACAGTCCGTACGTATACTGTCAGGAAAAAGAGGCAATTTGGAAGCCCTTGCACACACTGGCTTTATTTTACCTAAGTTGCCCCCCCCTCCAGTGTGTACTCCGAAAGAGTGTTTAGTGCAGCCGGTCACCTTGTCAGCGATCGGCGTAGGAGGTTACTTCCAGAAAATGTGGAGAAGATGATGTTCATCAAAATGAATTATAATAAATTCCTCCGTGGAGACATTTACCAGTAATTGCCTCCAGAAAGTACACAGGGACCTGTGATGGTGGATTCCAGTGGGGACGAATTAATACTCTGTGAGGAGGAGGATGTACACAGTGAAAGGGGTGAGGAATCAGGGGATGATGATGAGGTGGACATCTTGACTCTATAGAGCCAGTTTGTGCAAGGAGAGATAGATTGCTTCTTTTTTGGTGGGGGCCCAAACCAACCAGTCATTTCAGCCACAGTCGTGTGGCAGACCCTGTTGCTGAAATGATGGGTTTGTTAAAGTGTGCATGTCTTGTTTATACAACATAAGGGTGGGTGGGAGGGCCCAAGAACAATTCCATCTTGCACCTCTTTTTTTATTTATCTTTGCATTAAGTGCTGTTTGGGGACTATTTTTTTAAGTGCCATCCTGTCTGACACTGCAGTGTCACTCCTAGATGGGCCAGGTGTTTATGCCGCCCACTTGGGTCGCTTAGCTTAGTCATCCAGCGACCTTGGTGCAAATTTTAGGACTAAAAATAATATTGTGAGGTGTGAGGTGTTCAGAATAGACTGGAAATCGGTGGATATTATGGTTATTGAGGTTAATAATACTATAGGATCAAAATTACCCCCAAATTCTATAATTTAAGCTGTTTTTGAGGGTTTTTTGAAAAAAAACCCCACCCAAATCCAAAACGCATCCGAATCCGACAAAAATTTGAAAGAGAGGTTTTGCCAAAACGCGCCTGAATTCAAAACATGACCACGGAACCGAATCCAAAACCAAAACACAAAACCCCAAAAATGCCCACTTCACATCTCTAAATGTAACTATTAAATTAAAATTGTTTTGTTTTACAATTATTTGCATTATAGTTTTTACAACTGCGTGTATTATCTATATATTTAAATGCGAAAGCCCTCACTGACTGACTGACTGACTGACTGACTCATCACTAATTCTCTTACTTCCTGATATGTTAGTAAGCTGAAATTTAACATATGTATTCTACAGGTGGGAAGTAGGACAACTATATAATCAGATTTTTAATAAACCTCCCCTAAGGGGATGAAAAGTGGATTGATATAGGGGGTGATTCCGAGTTGTTCGCTATTTTTTTCGTTCGCACAACATATTCGCAATTTTGCGAACACATTGCACAATAGCGAATAACCGCCCCCAACGTATTTTTGCTATTTCGTACGCACTATTACACAAAGTAGGCGTATGCCAAATGACATCGCACTAATGCGAACCCATCGCAATTTCACAAACCTCATCTTAAAAATCCTAACTCCTCGTAGATTTACAAATTCCTCTTAAAAATGCTCACGCTTTTGCGGAAAAACGCACAGCAATGGGGTTTTTTTCAAGTTATATTACACCTTTCAATTCAAACTCAACAAGCCTTCCTCAATTACGAATCTAATTAGTGTAATGAATGATTGTGGTCATGACCAATTAAGTCTTCAAAGAATACCTACAGAACACTTTGTAGGCATAATTGGCCATTACCATGTTTGTTTATAAATAAGTGAAATAGATGTGTAAACTGTGCCTGGCCTAATGTTAAATAGCATATTTTTGTGTGGAGGTGTAGTGTGTGAATATATGTGTTTACATGTTTTTCTAAACAATAAGCTACTAACTGACATAATTTGTTTGTTTGTTTGCAAATAATAAGATTAATATTCGTAAGTTTGATGTGTGTTTTTTGCAAGGTAACCAATTTCTGCTAGGCAATATGCTGTTCCTTTATTGCATTAAAAAACACAACAACCGCTTAACTGTAATAAACAATTTTTTATTTTTGTACATATTTTTTTTTGTGTTTTTTTTTATAACCAAGAACAAAAATTTAAAAATTTTAAAATTAACAAATTAGAAAAATGTTTCCATCCTCTCAACATCTGCCAGCATGGCCTGAAAATTAGCCTTTAGGCTTGCAATGATGCCAGGCAGGCTTGTGGGATCTCCAACTGCACCATCTGAAAAGAAGAGCAAAAATAAAAATAAAAAACTTACTCACATTACCTATTACACAAGCCACAAAGCACACTTTAATGGCAAAGGGACGACATCATGGATGTTTGAATGTTAAAACAGTAGCATAGCAACTGTCAAAGTCAGAAAAATATCTCTATGCACACTACCATATTTGCACCTCACACAGGTCCGTGTTGCGCATGCGTACGCTCTCCCGTACGTGCGCATACTCACAGTCGCGGGCACCCGCAGGCGCATGGTATGCGTATTTACGGTAGAGTTTATGCGATCGTAGCGTGCGACTCAATCATTACATATTTTCACTAATAATGTATTTTGTAGATCATGGTCCCTTTGATAGATTCTGAAAGTTTGGTTAATATAGAATGTTTATGAACAGAGGAATCCCTCTTTGTTTGATACGAAGGGTCAGACAGGAGTAATACAGTGGTGTTTAGTATCCATCGGAAGAATATTTAATTAGAAATATTCCGGTGTTGGTTTGAAGCAGATCAATCGCTCGTGCGAATAGTTATGGACATAAGAAGTTTATGAACATTTACTTTATTTGCACTTTATTACCCATGCGGCGGGAAACCCAGTTTCCCTCCCACCTGAGCAGTTGGAAATAGTCACAGCCCACCTGTATGAATCAACCTATGACCTTTTGTTATAATGCGAAGCCGAATTCCTGTGTCCAATGAACAATGAGATTGTAGGGACCATTGAATTGTATTGTGTGTGGGGCATAAATAGGCAGGCCGACCGTATCCAGTTCACTCTCTTCAACGGTTCTCATTGCTGATAATCGGGAGCTGGATATCGAGGCGCATGCGATCGTTTCCCTTTGTGCGTAAGTTTTCTCCGTAATCATATTGTCTTACTGTGAGCCATCTCTCTCTCTCTCCATCTCTCTCTCTCTCTATCTCTCTCTCTCTACTCTTTCTCTCGTATTTTCCTTAAATTGTATTGTATTGTATTTCCTGTGTAGTTTATCTGGTTAGTTGGTTTATGTTATATTGTAGTGTATGCTTTGTACTGTGATTCTTTTTGCAAGTATAATAGTCATAATACATATAATAGGTTTCGGACCCTAAGCCCAGGTATCTGTGTATTCTTTATAGTGTTAAGTATTCTCTGAGCGTCGGTGACGCTCAAGCAGCTTTGTAGTTAATCAGGTTACACCAGGTTGCACTTACACTCTGTCTCTACACTAAGGTATACTGTGTATCTCACTGTTAAAGGTATAGATATAAAGGTTTAACGTTGTGAGCGTCTGCATCGCTGGTGATCTCCTCGTGGTCCCGAGCGTACGCTACGCTATAGCGAATCATTATGTTAGTCGGCAGCCAATAGCGTGCCTGCCTGTGATCACTGGGCCGTAAGCAAACGTGACGCTTGAGCGTCTTGACTACGGCTGAGCGATCGCTACGCAACTTGCGTACCCTTACGGTACTTCTTACGTAGATAGCGTACAGTGTTCTTAGACCTCTTAAAGTGATTTATATACGATAAATATTTAGCTTTATCAATTGGCGGCTCGCCCGTCCTTCACATATCTGCACTAGGTAGATCAGCAGACATTATCCCTCAGCAAAGGGCGGGAGGTTGTATCCCTCGTAGTGCTGACAGGATAAGCGTCTGCTTTGCTTAGGTAAAGAGTGCTGAAGGAATCCGGGAACCGGAGGTAAGAACAAAACGCTAGTGTCTTTTAAAACTGTTTATTTTTCTGTCTTGCGTACACACGCACGCACACATATATATATCTGCATTTCTTTTTCTTTTTCATTTTCGTATATCACTCTCCTGTCTGCCAGTTTTTATAGTTGATAGAAGTGCTAAAAGAGAGTTGCCGTTATTTCATAGTTTAAGAGTAAAGGTAATATAGTTAAAAGATAGACAAACACACAGTTTCGCCTGGGAGATAAGGCGAAGTCAGTGTGTTTGTGTGGTAGATGATCAAGGATCATCTACATTGATAAAAGTATAAATTGTGTTACGGTGGATCTTTGCTTTGCGTATACGTGTCTCTAACAAAGACTTGCGTACGCAATCCAAAGGCCGACGCACGCAGCGTACGTTACGCAACGGAGCGTCCGGTTACGCCCACGTAGCTCAAGTCACGATAAGTTGATTTTTAACGCAAAGCGATAAATAACGCGAGGCGAGAAATAACGCAAGTCTATTTTTGGGTGTCCGAAATTTTAATTAACAGATCCTGCTCCTAATTACACACCTGATCTGAAGAAAAATTTCTGCGCAGAAATAGAAATAGAAAACAAAAGTGTACATGTGATGAGTGAGTGTTTTTACAATTTTTAAAGGTTGAACCACAAGAAAAGTCGAGTACTCGTGAGGTACATGCGTGTAAGTGACGTGCACGGTGGCTAGGGAGGCATCTCTGGTTAAATATACAATTTTGAGCATTAGAGTATAGCAGACCAGGAGGTCATACTGTAACAAGACCAGGAGGTCATACTGTAACAAGACCAGGAGGTCATACTGTAACAAGACCAGGAGGTCATAACAGACCAGGAGGTCCAGGTACAGCCGACAAGGAAGTCCGCTATACAGTTCACAGGCACAACACCGAAAAGGGTTGGTGCAACACCCATATAGGCCATATAAGCTCTGGCTGAAGGAATTCGCAGTCGTAAGTTTCGATTCCATTGGTCTTTCCGTACATAAGCTTAGTTGTTTGTGTACTGAACGACTGGACCGCACGTAAGTGTGTGCAGTAGTTAGTAATCTGACCTAATACCATTAGAGTAAAGGGGTCACAAACGCTATCTGTACACTCTAACGTGATTTGTGTAATTTTTTTTATTTTAAGGGAAGTTCGCTGCTCACTCAGGAACTATCCAACAACCAATAGTTACTGGAAAGAGTAAGTGTTCTTCGGATAACCCTCGCAGGTTCCAGTAAATAGAGGTTCAGGTCGCAGGGGCCCTAGGTCGAGTACGCCAGCACCATATCGGTGTGATCAGGTCGTATTGGTCGGCGTGGGTGAGTGAGTGGGGTACTCGGTAAACCGCCACCGTCAGCCTATTGTTGACATTTGGTTTTGCGTAAAGGGTTGGCTAAATAAAGAAACACTTTCGAACTATGGGGGCCACTTGTTCAGGTAGGGGGCGATCAACCTCGGTTCGGGTTGATTCAGTGGTCCGACCAATTGGGTCGGCCAGGTATATAATGTGTGAGAAATATGGAAGTCACACAGAAACTTTATGTGATGAATGGGAGAGAATGACGGTACATGACGGGGAGAAATTCCCAAGAGTAGGGAGCTTCAGCTCAGAAGTGTTACAAAATTTAAGGAGGAGGATATGTCTCATAAAATCAACAAAGAGACGAATCCAGCATTATGATTATTTACAGTTGTGGCAACAGGAAGGTGAGATACAGAGAGGTTTGGCTCAGGCGGCGGGATCTGGCTCTAACAGAAAACTGATTGCCACTGCCCCACCGCCACCATATATATCAGGAGAGAAGTTGATTGCGGAGAAAGACGCACTAAGGTGTAACACAAAATCACTTAGTAACTGTGTAAATGTTAATGATAATGTTAACCCATTAACCCATGCAAGTATTAACCCGTGCAAGTTGTACCCTGTTTTGAACTTTCCTCAGGAGTGTGATCAAGAGGACGAATCGGCAACGATTTCAGCGCTCTCTCTAGCAGCCACCATAGCAGAGACCACAGTAGGCACAGCTCCACCCACGAGATTAGTAAAGGCCCCTAGCGGAGGGATAGGTGAGGTCGTATCAACTGGTAAGTACGGCACCAAGCATTATGCTGAGACTATTTCACCACAGCCTGTAGTATCTACACAGAATGAGGTTGTTAGAATTACACCTGTTAGAGTAATAGCAGTGCCAAATGGGAAAACAGACGCATCAGGAGCCACTCCCATTAGGAACATTGCCATGTACACTCCATTTTCCCGAATGGAATTAAGGACCATAGTGTCTGAATTTCCTGACCCTAGAAAAGACTTAGTTGCCAGTCAAAAATACATCAGAGACTTAGGTAACACTGCAGAGCCCAACAATAAAGACTGGCAGATATTGCTGAGGGCATGTTTACCCTCAAATGTCGACGCAACTCAATTTTTAGCTGATTGCGGACTAGATCATGATGTACCTCTTACAGATGTGTACAACCAAGATAATGTGAAAAGAATAAACTTGCAGTTAAAAGAGTATTTCCCAGCAGTAGCTAAATGGAATAAGATATTCTCCATTAAACAGAAGGAGTCAGAGACAGCTGCAGAGTATTTTCACAGAGCATTATTAGAAATGGCAAAATACACAGGCATAGAGGACATTAAAACAGACACAAACCATCGGGAAGTAGCAGTATCGGTACTGATGGATGGTTTAAAAGAGTCATTGAAGACTAGGGTACAGACCACGCAACCATGTTGGCGAGGTCTGTCTGTGGCTACTTTGAGAGAGGCTGCTATTGATCACGACAGAAACATCACCAGACACAGGGAACAACAAGGTGACAAATTAATGTCAGTAAGTATACAGGCTCTGACCACAAGGCAGCCTTTGTTTGTATCACCAAATCCTGTGGGTAAGTCAAGTATGGTGACTTGTTATTCTTGTCACAAACAGGGACACATGGCACGAGATTGTAGAGTAAAGAATCCACGAAACTCATACCAACCCCCTAGACAACGACACGACACACGACATTGGGAGCAAGGTCCGCAGAAACGGAGTTATGAGCCACATACAGGGGAAACAAAAAGATATCCCCCAAACAGAGACTGGCATGCCTCTGGTAGTTCCCAACTATCTCCCTCACAAGTAGTTGCTGCCAGCGGGATTCAGGGAGGTCACCATACCCAATAGGGGTGTGGCCATACCTGTAATCTGCAGCCAGTAAAATTAATTGCCAATCTTGGAAGTGAACCCGAGATCGCAATTAATGTAGCTGGTAAAACTTTAAACTTTCTTGTAGACACAGGGGCGGCCAAGTCAGTGATAAATTCGACAGTGGGCATGAGAACCACTGGTAAGACAATTCCAGCCATGGGAGTAACAGGAGTAGTCCAGCACTACCCTGTTAGCAAAACAGCCGAGATTACAATAGGGCCTTTGCATACCAAGCATTCCTTTTTGCTGGCTGCATCGGCACCAACTAATCTCCTGGGAAGAGACTTACTGTGTAAAATGGGGTGCGTCATTTATTGTACTCCTGAAGGTGTATTCTTGGACATACCTGAGAAACACGCTCAGGAAGTGCGAGACATGTTAGACTCCCCATCAAAATTAATGTCACATACCATTATGACAAATAGGAATCCATCCCAAATAGAAGAGATGACATCTCAGATACCAGAGTCACTTTGGACAAAAGACGGACAAGACACTGGATTAATGGCAAACGTAGCTCCAGTAGTTGTACAAGTAAAAGATGGTAGGATAGCTCCAAAAATCCCACAGTACCCTCTGAAGCCAGAGGTGGAGTTAGGAGTTTACCCAGTAATAGAGCGCTTGCTACAACAGGGCATTCTGGTAAGAACGTCCAGCACTGCCAATAGTCCCATCTTCCCTGTTAAAAAGAGTGGGGGGAGGGGTTACAGACTAGTGCAGGATCTAAGGGGGATTAACAAAATAGTTGAGAGTCAGTTCCCCGTAGTGCCAAATCCAGCTGTCATCCTAATGCAAATCCCTCCCACTGCCAAATTTTTCACTGTTATTGACCTCTGCTCCGCTTTCTTTTCGGTACCTCTGCACCCTGACAGCCAATATTTGTTTGCATTTACATACAGAGGAGTCCAATACACGTGGACTCGATTACCCCAAGGTTTCATATATAGTCCAAGTATATTTTCTCAGGCTTTGCATGATTGTTTACAGTCTTTCCAACCAGACAGTGGATCAGTATTGATACAGTATGTGGACGATTTATTACTGTGTTCAGATTCACTGGAAGCATCTCTGAAGGATACGAAACAGCTCCTGTTTCATCTTTCAGACACAGGACACAAGGTGTCCAAAGACAAGTTACAATTATGCCAAACTAAGGTAAAATATTTGGGACACTGTCTAACACAAGGACTGAGACACCAGACCACTGATAGAATCCAAGCAATTAGAGACATGACTCTGCCACAAACCCAGCAACAGATCAGAACGTTTTTAGGAATGTGTGGGTATTGCCGTAATTGGATCCCAGGGTTTTCCATTTTGGCGTTACCTTTGCAGGAAATGGTCTCCTCAAACAAACCTGATAGGATTTCGCATACAGACGAGTCCGAAACAGCATTTGAGAGACTCAAACAGTGCCTAACGCAGGCACCAGCACTAGGTATGCCAGACTATGGGAAACCCTTTGAACTATACGGAACAGAAAGTGCTGGTTGCGCGGCAGGTGTACTAACCCAAAAACACGGTGATGCCAGCAGGCCAGTTGCATACTACAGCGCTCAGCTAGACACGGTAGCGCAATCCCTCCCCACATGCTTGCGAAGCGTTGCTGCGATAGCATTGCTAGTGACAAAAAGCGAAGATGTCGTGCTAGGCCACAACCTCACAATCCATACGCCACATGCAGTATCAGCCTTATTGAATTCTGCCCAAACCAGACACGTCTCATCAGCGAGGTTTACAAGATGGGAATTGGCACTAATGGCCCCCGTAAACATCACCATAAGGAGATGCAGTGCATTAAATCCTGCAACGTATCTCCCAGGTGTGCCTGGTCAGGCACAAAGGGTGGAAGGTGAGAGTGATGGGGAAGGAGGATTTAATACAAAGGAAGATACACATGATTGTATGGAATATTTGACCCAAAATTTTACCGCAAGGCCTGACATCAGTGACAACCCACTGGAAGATGCAGAACTCACGTTCTACACGGACGGTAGTTGCCATAGACAGTCAGACTCGGGAGACTTGTGTACTGGATACGCAGTCGTAGATGACCAAGACACCATAGAAGCGGAACCACTAGGCCCACCTCACTCAGCCCAGGATGCTGAACTGGTCGCCCTAACCAGAGCATGTGAATTGGCTAAGGGTAAGTCAGCCAATATCTACACCGATTCTAGATACGCATTCGGGGTAGTCCATGATTTCGGAGCCCTATGGCGCCTCAGAAATTTCATGACGGCAGCTGGTACACCGGTAGCGCATGCAGCTCACATAAAAAGGCTTCTAACAGCGATACAGGAACCCGACAGAGTGGCTGTTATCAAATGTAAAGCACACACATATAGCCAAGACCCGGTATCACTTGGTAACAGCCGAGCAGACGAAGCTGCTAAGTTAGCAGCTGCTACCCCCATACAGACAGACACCACACAATTGATGGTATTTAATACCATTAACACACAGAAGTTGTGTGAAATGCAAAATTTGTGTTCCACACAGGAAAAGGCAGTCTGGAAGGCAAAGGGATGTGGCCAGGAGTCTTCAGGACTCTGGACGGATGGACATGGTAAACCAGTGGCCCCCAGAGCATATCTTCCATGTCTGGCTGAAGCAGCTCACGGGCTGACTCATCTAGGCAAGGAGGGAATGTGCAAATTGGTGAGAGCATACTGGTGCGCCCCCGGATTCTCCTCTCATGCGAGTAAAAGAGCAATGTCATGCCTTACCTGTTTGAGAAAGAATATTGGAAAGGCAATACCTACAGAACCATCCCATATCCCACCTGCCGGCGGCCCTTTCCAGGTAATACAAATTGATTTTATACAATTACCCCCTTGTCGGAATTTGAAATATGTACTTGTTTGTATAGATGTTTTCTCAAATTGGGTCGAAGCATTTCCTGCGGCTACAAATACCGCTATGTTTACTGCTAAGAAAATTGTGCAGGAATTTGTATGTAGATATGGTATCCCTAGAATAATCGAAAGTGATAGGGGTACCCATTTTACAGGTGATGTCTTTCAAGGAATGTGTAAGTTGATGGGAATTGATAGCAAGCTGCACACTCCGTACCGTCCACAGGCGAGTGCGAAGGTCGAAAGAGTGAACAGCACTATTAAAAATAAATTGAGTAAAGTGATGGCAGAGACAGGATTGACATGGCCAGAAGCTTTACCCATTGTATTGTACAGTATCAGAACCATTCCCAGGTCCCCTCTTAATCTGTCTCCCTTTGAAATCTTGTTTGGTCGACAACCGCATGCCATGATTAACCCTCAGGATGATTTGAAATGTAACAATGAAGTAACTGTAAAGTACTTGATTAACATGAGTAAACAGTTAAGGAATCAAAATGATAGTCTGAAGTTGGTGATTCCTGATCTACCTGATAGTAATTGTCATGACATTGAACCTGGGGATTATGTAATGATACGGAATTTTCTACGCTCAGGTTGCCTTATTGACAGATGGGAAGGACCATACCAGGTCTTATTGACTAGCACTACGGCATTGAAGGTTGCTGAGAGAGAGACTTGGGTCCATTCATCCCACTGCAAGAAGGTTGCTGATCCAGAGAAGTCCCGTGATAAGGAACAGACGGTAGAGGTTGTATCACTGGAGTGTCTGTTCCAGGAGGACTGAGGCGGCACCTGAGCCTTGAAGACCGAGAGCTGTTGTCGACTCCCCACTCCCTTTTATTATTTTCCTCCACTTCCCATCCCCTCTCCCTCAAATTTCTTTTTCCTCCTTCTCATTCTTCTCCATTTCCTCCTATAAGATGGACTTGCCCCAAGAGACTGTGATCCGGATTTTCCTGTTGACCATGATGTTGACCAGAGCAGTCTGTTCCGGCGAGAGTACCATGGAGGTCGATAGAGGTTCTGGAATGGGTTCTGATGATAAAGATGGAGGCGTAGTTTTCCAAGATCAACCTAACCAACAAGCAAAGGCGAGTATCAGAAAACGATCCGATAGCATTGACCATAGAAGAAATTGTGACGGATTGTTAGCTGAAGAAAACTGTATCTGTAGGCTCTGTAACAATGTCATTGAAGATGGGTGCATTAAGAAATGCCAATCCAGTTTTAATATCCATATGGACCGGCATCCATTGAGTGACTATCACTCCTTAGTGGGTAATGTGTTAAACAAAACAGATTGTTGGGTATGCTCTCAAGTACCTCAAGGTCATAGCAAATCAGGGCTAGTACCATTTCCTTTAACGATAGGGGATGTACTTGAGTTAAATGGTGGGAGACCGGTGGACAGGAGGTTTAATATCTCCAGCCCTCCTAGTTTGAAGCTCCACCAATACCATGTGGATAGGTCCCTATTATGTTTCAACATCTCCAATCCCAGAAAGCCGGGAAATTGGGAAGTGTCATTGAGTAACCACACCATGACCTTTTCGCATAGAGCAGATAGAATGCCTACAGATACAGAGCTTGTACGCCACATAGCCAGTAGAGGAAAATCTTTCCGGTATAGGTACACCTTAGAAAATAGGATTACGAGAGTTGGAGAAGTATCACCAGGATACTGTGCACATATCGTACAACCTGATACGTGTATTAAGCAGATGGAAGAATTAGGGTTAGGAGATTTCACCTGGAAGGTGTGTAATATGGTTATGTCCTTCTCCGTCCCATATGTTCTCCCCGATGATGCATATTTCATATGCGGGAGAAAGGCGTACAAGTGGCTTGCCCCAAACTCTGAAGGATTGTGTTATATTGGAAAAGTATTGCCTGAAGTGATGACTGTAACACATGATAAAATGAAAGACATACATCGTGGTGCCCAAGCTCCTTATACTCACACCCATTATGAGCACGTCGTTAAAAGGCACCTGATAGAGAAGACAGAGCATCCGGCCTCTGATCTGATAAGTGAATCCACCGGGATTCAATTCTTAATCGCGTTAGATTTCACCCGCACCGCTAGAGGAGTGCTGAATTATAAGTACATATCGGCGCTCGCAAATTCGTTAGACAATATCACTGAAATGTATGATGACACGTTTAGATATACGGGAAGGGAACTTCAAGCTTATAAAACAGAACTGGTGCAGCATAGAATGGTTCTTAATTACCTCACAGCAGTGACAGGTGGATATTGTGTTACATTGGCAACACAGTACGGCGTGAAATGTTGCACGTATATCACGAATAGCACAGAGGATCCGGTCGAGGTCATAGACCAAAAGATGGACGATATTCTCCAATTGAAGTGGGAATTTCGCCGAAAACACAATCTCACTCTTGCTGCTGTAGGTAATGAGCTGACTGGTTGGGTGTCATGGTTGAACCCGCGAAATTGGTTCTCCGGTTTGGGAGACTGGGCTCAAGGAGTCATAATGGATGTTGGGAAGTTTCTCCTATGTATCTTAGGTGTTGTCATATCCATTGGCTTGATATTTAGATGCGGTCAGGCTTTAATGAAGTGCAAACATCGTACCAGGGTAATGAGTTTGAGGAGTGAGGAAACTGTAATTAACCTGGATTTGATTTATGACCCAATGATAGAAACAATGATGTGATGAAAATGCGATTTCTACGGTCCGTTTCTTTCACCTGTTTTTCTGGTTTTTCTCCAAGATAAAAAGACCCACTTGGACGAGGAAGTTGACGAGACGCTATACAGACAACAGATAGACCAAAGAAGAAGTTTTGACCACTTGAGATATGGACACTTGATGAACTTTGCCATGGATCCCCAGTTTCCCTAGAATTCTTAAACTTACGCTAGCCCAACATTTTTTTGTAAATCTAATGGCATTGACAAAGCTTTTTGCTCACACCTAATGGGCAACACAGCGCAAAGAAGACGACTTTCAACTGATACCGAACAAAACTTCAACCGACAGATGTACATTAACCTGACATAGAATACCACCGCATTTACCGTAATTATGTCTTTTCTTCATTTCTACAACCCTCAGGTAATGACACACATAGTATAGGGAATACAGGCACAGATATCAGCAATCACATATTCCCCCATTCATGTATCATCAACTAAAATGTGCTCCCCATTTTGTTCAAAATCCAAAAAGAGCTCGGTAAAGTTTGACAGCCCATCCACAGACCCGTACCACGGGATAAGAAGGAATTCAAATGTATACTTCGCAATACCTCGAAGCTTGATTTACAACACGTACGGCACGATGATACATGACCCCCCAAACACGGATTCATACACACATGCTTCTGCTATCTCACTAGGTCATACCCTCTTCACACCTACTCCTCTCTCCTCCCTTACCCAACCATGGAAATGAATTAACCCCTGACATATATTTTTCTCCTTTTGAAATGTTTTAGAAGGTGGCAGTTATTATTGACTGCCAAAGGGTGGACTGTCAAAGTCAGAAAAATATCTCTATGCACACTACCATATTTGCACCTCACACAGGTCCGTGTTGCGCATGCGTACGCTCTCCCGTACGTGCGCATACTCACAGTCGCGGGCACCCGCAGGCGCATGGTATGCGTATTTACGGTAGAGTTTATGCGATCGTAGCGTGCGACTCAATCATTACATATTTTCACTAATAATGTATTTTGTAGATCATGGTCCCTTTGATAGATTCTGAAAGTTTGGTTAATATAGAATGTTTATGAACAGAGGAATCCCTCTTTGTTTGATACGAAGGGTCAGACAGGAGTAATACAGTGGTGTTTAGTATCCATCGGAAGAATATTTAATTAGAAATATTCCGGTGTTGGTTTGAAGCAGATCAATCGCTCGTGCGAATAGTTATGGACATAAGAAGTTTATGAACATTTACTTTATTTGCACTTTATTACCCATGCGGCGGGAAACCCAGTTTCCCTCCCACCTGAGCAGTTGGAAATAGTCACAGCCCACCTGTATGAATCAACCTATGACCTTTTGTTATAATGCGAAGCCGAATTCCTGTGTCCAATGAACAATGAGATTGTAGGGACCATTGAATTGTATTGTGTGTGGGGCATAAATAGGCAGGCCGACCGTATCCAGTTCACTCTCTTCAACGGTTCTCATTGCTGATAATCGGGAGCTGGATATCGAGGCGCATGCGATCGTTTCCCTTTGTGCGTAAGTTTTCTCCGTAATCATATTGTCTTACTGTGAGCCATCTCTCTCTCTCTCCATCTCTCTCTCTCTCTATCTCTCTCTCTCTACTCTTTCTCTCGTATTTTCCTTAAATTGTATTGTATTGTATTTCCTGTGTAGTTTATCTGGTTAGTTGGTTTATGTTATATTGTAGTGTATGCTTTGTACTGTGATTCTTTTTGCAAGTATAATAGTCATAATACATATAATAGGTTTCGGACTCTAAGCCCAGGTATCTGTGTATTCTTTATAGTGTTAAGTATTCTCTGAGCGTCGGTGACGCTCAAGCAGCTTTGTAGTTAATCAGGTTACACCAGGTTGCACTTACACTCTGTCTCTACACTAAGGTATACTGTGTATCTCACTGTTAAAGGTATAGATATAAAGGTTTAACGTTGTGAGCGTCTGCATCGCTGGTGATCTCCTCGTGGTCCCGAGCGTACGCTACGCTATAGCGAATCATTATGTTAGTCGGCAGCCAATAGCGTGCCTGCCTGTGATCACTGGGCCGTAAGCGAACGTGACGCTTGAGCGTCTCGACTACGGCTGAGCGATCGCTACGCAACTTGCGTACCCTTACGGTACTTCTTACGTAGATAGCGTACAGTGTTCTTAGACCTCTTAAAGTGATTTATATACGATAAATATTTAGCTTTATCACAACACACAAGCGTGCCCAGCAATGTTTGTTATTGTTAACTTTCATTTTTAAAAAGTGTACTACACCATGATGTACATTTACTAAGATGGGAGTTCTATTTAATATGGGACGTTGCCCATAGCAACCAATCAGATTCCACATATCTTCTAGAAGGTGTTAAATAAATGAGAAGTTGAATCTGATTGGTTGCTATGGGCAACATCCCATCTTGAATAAAACTCCCATCTTAGTAAATGTAACCCCATGCTGGGATTCATTCACATCTGGATTGAAGCAGACTTGTCTTTTTTGGTGTTTGCCCTGCATCATCACACTCATATCAACATCTTCAGAAGGACAACATATCCTAGTATGCCCACATTCCCTGAAAGCCTGCCTTACTACATAAGGTGAAACATGTATTTTTTAAGTAAAAAAATCACTTTTTGAGTGTAACTTTCACAACACAAATCATTGTGTCCTTAGCCTGGCTAACAAAGTGAAGCATGCGAGTTGAATGTGCAAATATTAGGAATACCCAGGCACAAGTGTAAAAGAACAACAACATACTAAACTCCACTCAGGTCTAATTGTTTCACTGACAACCTAGCACATATAAACCCTGTTGTCCTGGCAACCCTGTCGACCTAATGAGTGGTGACCCAGAGTGGACACCCTAAACATTGCAGACATAGACACTGTACATCTAATGATACTCACACAAATGTAAATGCAACATCCATACCATGATGAAGAAAACAAACATTTTTCCTTGGGCCAAGATTGGCCACAGTACAACACTGCATGTATTGGAATTTGAAGTTAAAGTAGGTAACAAATACATTTTAAATGTGTTAAAACTTACTCTCATCAGCCACATGCGCAGCACCCTCAACAGCCTCAGGGGCTTCTGCTGCCCATTCACTGGGTGGGGAAGGAGGCTGGATGGGGGAAGGAGGGTGGATGGGGGAAGGAGGATGGATTGGGGAAGGAGGAGGGATTGGGAAGGAGGATGGAATGGGGAGCTGTTTACAGAGGGTGGGTCTGATTGAGAGGGGGAGGGGGGCGGAGAGGGTGTTTGGGCCACAGAGTGGGAGGGGGCCATAGAGGGGGAATGGGAAAGAGAGGGGAGGTGGGCGGAGTGGTGGTTTGGCCTACAGAGGGGGACAGAGAGGTGTATTGGTAAAGAGAGGGGGAGGGGGACAGAGAGGGGTATTGGTAAAGAGAGGGGGAGGGGGGATGAGAAGGGGATTGGGAAGGAGAGGGGGGTTGGGCGACAGAAGGGGAGGGGGGCTGAGAAGGGGATTGGGAAGGAGAGGGGGAGTGGGTGACAGAAGGGGAAGGGGGGCTGAGAAGGGTATTGGGAAGGAGAGGGGGATTGGGCGACAGAAGGGGAGGGGGCTGAGAAGGGAATTGGGAAGGAGAGGGGGATTGGGCGACAGAAGGGGAGGGGGGCTGAGAAGGGGATTGGGAAGGAGAGGGGGATTGGGCGACAGAAGGGGAGGGGGGCTGAGAAGGGGATTGGGAAGGAGAGGGGGATTGGGCGACAGAAGGGGAGGGGGGCTGAGAAGGGGATTAGTCTGGACTTCCTGCAGCAGCTTGCCGTTGTGCTCGCCCTAGAATGACATAGGTAATATTTAGGTTGTTGGTTTAAAAATTATAACAACAGTATTTTTCTATTACACTGTTCTGTCCCATGTCAAAGACACAGGGGTAAAATTGCTAATTTTTTTTTTTTTTTAAACTGGTGATGTTGCTCATAGCAACCAATCAGATTCTACGTAACATTTATTAGGCTGCTTCTAGAAGATAATAGATTTAATCTGATTGGTTGCTATAGGCAACATCACCAGTTCTAAAAAGTTCCCACCTTAGTAAATTTACCCCACAGAGCAAGTTATTGGGTTCAGTTGACAGCCTGTGTAGCAACTCAGTACAACAACATTCACTTTTTCAGAAGCACTTTGCTACACAGTCAGTACTGCTTGCCCTAACCACACACACTGTGTCATGTTTGTTCTACAATAGTTCATTGTCAGTGTGCTAATTTTCACACTATATAATTTAGTGAAAATATGCAAGTTTTGCATTACAAGTTTCTGCTAATAATCTCAGTGTTATTTAATGTAATATGAAATTTACTGCGCCTACGTCTAGTGCGGATTTGTTGGCGGAGCTCCTCCAACAGGTCCGGTGTGCGACGGCGGAGGTCGCTCCAGCGCCTTTCAAGTTGGATAATGGAGCGTGTGGTCCGGGTGCGGCTGCGGAGTATGCGGCGGACCTCCGCGTAGGCCTCGCGCTTTATCCTATTGGGGATAAAGGGGCCTACGCGGCGGTCCATCACCGCGACCAACACGCGCAGCTCACGGTGGCTAAATGCTGCTGCGCGCATGGTGCCAATGGCGTTTTCCATATATGGGCTTATATTTATAGTGTGTGGTGGCATGTGATTGATTGTAAATTTATGGTGTCATCTAATAAACTTTATTGATGTGTGCATTGCTGTGAAGGACAGTGGGTACAGTTCGCAATAGCGGACATTCGCAGCCGCGGAAGAACAAGAAACACAATACATACACTCACAATTACACTCACACACACTCACATACACACACACACAAACACACTCAAAATCACACACTCACAATCACACTCACACACACACACACACACACACACACACTCACTCACATACACACACACTTATAGAAAAGTAATTGGTACAATCTGTGTACTCACCACATTTGTCAATAACAATCAGCTGTACAAAGTCACAAAGTTTTCGACATTTAGGATCATATGTTGTGTCATTTGTAATGTAAACAGATGCATGGCATATAGACATTTGTGGAACAAGGGTTACAATCAGAATATTTAGACAGACATTGCATATTAGAAATTTAAACAGATATGCCTTGCACAACACTTAACTGGGCATATAATTAAAAATTTAAAAATAGGACCTGGGGTTACTAGGGGCAACATTACCTAATATTAGATATGGACACATATTCCCCAAAAAATAAAACATTTTTAATTAAGTAACATTAAGTGTAGCCTGCATTATGTGGTTCATGTTATTTGGTATGTACAAAGGAATATGTCTATGTCGATAAGATTTAGCTGATGTAGTTTATAAATTGGTTTATTCACACGTGATTGCATTTGCTACTATTAAAAACATGCATTTAACATCAATGTTTATTTTGGGTAAAAAAAAAAAAAGATTATTTGGGAGCATGTCAGATGTGTAGGTGCTAACAATAAAAATGTTATGTGTCCAGACAATTGCTGTTTGTAGTATTTTAGCTGAGCAGTGTTTGCTCAGTAATTGGACAACAGGTGAATTCATTGGTATAACAATTGCTAATTAGGGCAGACACACTATTCATAGTACTTCGCAAGTGCAGAGTAACTGCAGACTTACTCCTCCGCTGTGATAGGATAGCGAACATTTGTTGTGTACATTTACCATCGTATACGCATTTCTGCTCAAAACACGCCTACTGCTGGTTGCATACTCCCACACTAGCCGCCCACTTTCACGCCCATTTCGTTAGATAGCAAAGCCGTGCCTCTGTCACGCCTCCGTCACTCCCAGTTTTCGGTGGTGTAGTACGTGTAGGTTTTCAGTTAGTCATTTTGCTCAAGCGTCGTATCGCTCCCTTTGCGCACGCGCAGTATAGCTGTTGCGCATGCGCAGTTGGCGGATTTTCGCCATTTTGCGATGCGATGAACTGCTGCGATCAACTCGGAATGAGGGCCATAATGACATCATTACCAATGAGTGGCTTGCGTTGCATGAACGATAACACCCAAATGGACAATCAGATAAAAATTTGGATTGCACCTCCAGTGTGTACAATTTCATTAACTACAGAAATGGTCCTATCACTTTTTACCGGATCTGCTACAGGTGCTCCTCGGTTAACATCAAGAACCATGAAGTAATATTTACTTACTGCACATTATGATGTCTAAAATTTACATCTCTGTAGATTTACCAAATTTTTAACACTCATTTATAGTTACAACAGTGAAAAACAGAAACTCCTGTGCGAAGAATGGGTAGAACAGCTAGTAGATACATACACATCTAATTATTGTGGTACTTTTATTCATTTTATTTATACTTTGAGATTTTACCAATTCTGTAGCTTGGCCATTCTTCTTATTAACTCTTATTTATAGTGCACCACAAGGTGTTCGCAGTGCAGTGTAGTGATAACAAAACAATTGCATAAATATTGCATAACTACATACTGTATGATAACGATAATTACAGTGATAAATAGCAGTATGATGTAGGATAAAGAGACTCACTAAGTCTTGTGGAAACAAGCAATAATGAGTCTGAACCCACTTTGCCCCTTTTACCCCAAACCTATAACCCGGGTTATTGACAAGGCAACCCGGGTCTTGGTTGGGTGTGAAAGGGTAAACTCAGGTTGTTTACCTGGGAATCTGGGGGGTAATTCCAAGTTGATCGTAGCAGGACATTTTTTAGCAGTTGGGCAAAACCATGTGCACTGCAGGGGGGGTAGATATAACATTTGCAGAGAGAGTTAAATTTGGGTGGGTTATTTTGTTTCTGTGCAGGGTAAATACTGGCTGCTTTATTTTTACACTGCAATTAGATTGCAGATTGAACTCACCACACCCAAATCTATCTCTCTCTGCACATGTTATATCTGCCTCTCCTGCAGTGCACTTGGTTTTGCCCAGTTGCTAACAGAATTCCTGCTGCGATCAACTTGGAATTACCCCCCTGATCCGGAAGCTACATGCAGTGGCATAACTACCCTGGGTGGAAGGGGTGCAGCTGCTATTGGGCCTGGACTGCTTTGGCTTGGCTGTGGAGGAAGTAGTGGAGGGTCCCACACACTGCAGCAAACACTGGGCCAGCCGCTCTGCCCCTCACTACCTGGCTTCCAACATAAGAGAGGTGATGCAATTTGCGGGTATTTAAGGGGGGCTTAATGCTGTGAATTGCCCGACCCATTAGAAACCTGTGCACTCTGTGCAGTCATAGTCAGGTAGTGTCTCCTGCTCACTCCTCCTCCCTCTCTCTCTCCCCCCTCTCTCCCTGACACTCTCTTGCTCCTCTCTCTCTCTCTGAGACTGTTTCTGTGTCCCCCCTGACACTGTCTCTGACACTTTCTCCGTGACACTGTCGCTCTCTCCCTCACTCACTTCCTGACACTGTCTCACCTTCCCTTTCTCTCTCTCTGACACTGTCTCTCTTTTACACTATCTCTCTCTCCCTCTCTCCCCTGAAACTGTCTCTCTCTCTCCATGATACTGTTTCTCTCCCACTCTCTCTCCCTAACTCTCTCTCTCTCCCTAACACTGTCTCTCTATCTCTGACACTGTCTCTCTCTCCCTTTCTCCCAACACTGTCTTTCTCTCCCTCTCTCTGTCCCTTACATTGCATCTTCATGCTCTCTATCTGCAAGTATCTCTCTGACATTGGGGGTCATTCTGACCCGATCGCACGCTGCAGTTTATCGCAGCGGTGCAATCGGGTCAGAACTGCACATGCGCCGGTGCAGCAGTGCGTCGGCGCATGCCAGGCGGCCGAAGGCCATCGCTGCGGTACGATTGCCTCTGCCTGATTGCCAGGCAGAGGCGGTCACTGGGTGGAAGGGGACGTTTGGTCGCCGTTTCATGGGCGCGGTCCAGCCAACACAGGCGTGGCCGGACCATGTGGGGGGCGGGCAGCAGCGGCTGCGTGACGTCACACGCAGCCGATGCGGGCCGGGGAGCGGCGAGTAGCTCCCGGCCAGCACGCTAAAGCTGCGCTGGCCAGGAGCTACTCTTAAAGTGCAAAAGCATTGCCGCTGTGCGATGCTTATGCACTTCTGCGGGGGGGGGGGGGGGGGCAGGGGGGCGGCCTGACATGCGGGACGGGATAGCCCTGTGCTGGGCGTCCCCTCGCATGTCTATGGACATGATCGTAGCCCTGCAAAATTTTGCAGGGTACGATCAACTCGGAATGACCCCCATTGTCTCTCTATCCTTCTCTCTCTCTCTCTCCCTGACACTGTCTTTCTCTGACACCATCTCTCTCTCCCTGACACTCTTTCCCCCTGACATTGCCCACTCTCTCTCTCTGACGGTCTCTCTCTTTCTTTCTCTCCTTAACACTGCCCCCTCTCTCTCCCCCTGACACTGTGTCTACCCCACTCTCTCTTTGACAGTCTCTCTCTCTTTCTCTCTCTCTCCCTTCCAAACACTGTTTCTCACCTTCTAACACTTACTCTCTTTCTCCCCTGACACGGTCTCTCTCTCTCTCTCTCTCTCTCTCTCTCTCTCTCTCTCTCTCCCTCTCCCTGATACTATCTATCCCAATCTCTCTCTTTCTCCCTTTCTCTTTTCCTAGCACTGTCTCCTACCCTCCCCTCTACCTGATACTGTTTTTCTCTCTCTTTCTGGCACTCTCTCTCTCACTCCCTCACACTGTCTTTCTCTCTCCCTGACACTCTCTCTCTCTAACACTGTTTTTTTCTCTCTCTCCCTTACACTGTTTTTTTTCTCCCTCTCCCTGACACTGTCTCTCTCTGCCTTACACACCCTTTCTCTCCCAGAATCCATTCTCTTCCTCTGTCTCTCCCTCTTTCTTTGTCTGACACACTCTCTTGTACCCCTCTCTCACTGTCAATCTCATCTCTCTCTCTCGTGATCCTTCCCCCTCTCTCTGACACCCTCGCTCTTTCCCTGACACAATCTATATCTCTGTCCCCTCTCATCCCTTTCTCTCTCTTTCTCCCTGACAACCCCTCACACTCTTCTCTTTCTCTTAATTTTTTTTTCTCAATTAAACCCTCTCTCTCTCCCTCTGACCTCCACTTCTCTCCCTCTGAGCCCCCTCTTTCTTGCTCCTCACTCTCCCTCTGACACCCTCTTTGTCTCACTACTTACTCTTTCTTGCTCCCCTAAGGGGCATTGCAGTGACAGTCAAGATTTTGCTATGGGGTCCACAAAGTTCTAGTTATGCCCCTGGCTACCAGGGTTGAACCTTGCACCGACCCGCCTAGCCTGTGGTGTGAACAGGGTGATCTGTATCATCCAACCCGGGTTACACTAAAAGTATGCAGAGAGTTGGATAACTGGTGTTAGCGGCGGCAAAGGGTAGACCTGGCAACAACTCGTGTCCAGCCTTTAATCTACTATGATATGGCTTGAAACCGTGTTCAATAACTCAGGTTGGATCCATTTATTTTTGGTGTGAAAGGGGTATACATAGGCAGACTGACAGGATCAGATCACTGGTGAGGATAATAGAGACATTGCACCAAAGGTGAATGAGCATAGAGGGCCTGCACTTGAGGGATTACAATCCAAGAGGGAGTGATATAGCAATATAAGTAAACTGGGAGAGAAGGTAACTGACTATTCAGAGGAGCTGAGTAATGAATTGTAGTATTGTATGAAGAAGTGAGTTTTCAGGGCTCATTTGATGTGTGGAGGCTGGTAAAAATGTGTAGAGATGAGTTGGTGGTCACTGGGAAAGCATAGTGCAAGAAAGGAAATGAGGTTGTAGATATTAGGCATAATATACCTATAGTATAGTATAGTTAAGTAGGGAGTGAAGCGATTGAGGAATTTATATGTGAGGGTGAGGTGTATAAACAGATTTTTCTGCTGGATGAGGAGCCAGTGAAGCAATTTGCAAAGCGGAAGGTTAATGCAGAACAGCTAGAGAGGTGAATAAGATGGATGGCAGCATTAAGGATAGTTGGCAGTGGGAAGAGACAATAATGGGTTTGGTAGTATCCGTTGTGAAGAATTGTCTGATTCTAGAGGATTTGCAAATATGGGAACAGCAAGGCTGTAACAGTGAATGCTAGAGACAAGTTGATGATGATGTCTAGGCAGTGGAAATGAGGGTCATAGAACAGTGTGTTGCTAACAAACAGAGAGAGGCGATGAGGTGAGGTGGATGGTCTGGGAATACAATGAGTTTAATTTTATAGTTTAAAAAAGTACTGTGACACCCAAGAGGGGATAGCAGAAAGACAGGTATAGGCAGAAGAGAGGATAGAAGGAGAGTGATAAGGTGAATTTGCTTGTCATCAACATGCACAGTAGGTGTTTCAGGAGACTAAACAAGCTGATGGGATCTTCAATGGAAGAGATGTAAAGGGAGAAAAGAAAGTGGTATAAACTCTTAGGGAACACTGAAAGGGAGAGGGGGGAGATGTCAGAGCAGAGACAGAGAATGTGCAGAAGTGACATAGGGGGTCATTCCGACCCCGATCGCTCACTGCAGTTTTTTGCAGCACAGCGATCTGGTTGTAATTCCGCATATGCCTGTGCCGCAGTGTGCCGGTGCATGCCGGACGGCTGAAGGCCGTCATTTCCCTGTGATCACCTTTTCCTGATTGACAGGCAAAGGCGGTCGATGGGCGTGAGGGGGTGGCACGGTGGCGTTTGTCTGCCGTTATGGGGGTGCGGTCCGGCCAATGCAGGCATGGCCGGACAGTGCGGGGGGCGGGCCGCAGCAGCTACGTGATGTCACAAACAGCCACTGCGGTCCAGGGAGCGACGAGAAGCTCCCGGCCAGCACGCTAAAGCTGCGCTGGCCGGGAGCTATTCCTAAAGTGTAAAAGCATCGCCTCTGTGCGATGCTTTTGCACTTCTGTGGGGGGGGGGGGGCGGCACTGACATGCGGGGCGGGATATTTGTGTGCTGGGCATCCCCCCGCATGTCTATTGTCATGATCGTAGCCCTGCAGGGCTACGATCAACTCGGAATGACCCCTTTAGGACAACCAGAAAAGAACTGGAGAGTGTGAAAGCAGGAAAGGACTGGAATGTGTGAAGGTGGAAAGGGTGGTCAACAGTATCAAAAGCTGTAATAAGTCCAGGAGGAAGAGTCAACCACTGGACTTCACAGTAAGAATATAATATGAGTAAGGACTTTTTCTATGGGGTGAAAACCAGGCTAAAAAAGTCAAGGACAGTATGGGAGTGGAGGAAAGCTGCTCAAAGATATTGGAGGCAAAAGTAAGGTAAACTATAGGGATAA
Organism: Pseudophryne corroboree; assembly: GCF_028390025.1. Lineage (NCBI taxonomy): Eukaryota > Metazoa > Chordata > Amphibia > Anura > Myobatrachidae > Pseudophryne > Pseudophryne corroboree. The sequence continues at coordinate 477,755,563 of NC_086445.1, read as the reverse complement.
AGTTGAAGAGATTCAAGGTCAAATGAGGATTTTTGATGATGGGTGTATGAGGGTATGCATGAAAGAAGAGGAGAATACTAGATAAGAGGAACAGATTGAAAATGTTAACAAAGTGGGAGCAAGCATTATGATTAGGGAAGCCAATCCCGGGCCATTTTTTCAATCCCGGGTATCGGGATTGAAAAATGGCCAATCCCGGGATTGGCTTTTAGCTATGTGGCCGCCCCGCCCACCCCCTACACATAACTCACCATATTCCGGGAGCGGGCGGGCGGGTGGGGAACAACTTCTGATCGCTGCTGGGAGCCTGCTGGCGGCTCCCAGCAGCGGCTGACAGCGCAGCGTGACCTCTCATGCTGTGCTGAGGAGCCGGAACAAGGAAGCCGGGCAGCGTCTGAGCGTCCTGTGGACGCTCAACGTTGATCCCTCAATCCCCGGGATTGGAGCTTCCAATCCCGGGATTGAATCCCGGCCATATTTGGCCCTAAATCCCAGGATCCCTCCGATCCCGATCCCGGAATTGGCCACCATAATTATGATAGAGATAGTGAATGAGGAAATGTGGTCAAGGCAGTGGGTATTGAGGAAACAAAGTGTTTTTATATGTGGTACTAGTTGTCTTAGCAAGCCTTGGCAGCCATAAAAGGCTTGGATATGCTGACACCTGCAGTTGTTATAGTACGTTAACAGCATTGGTTTACTGGAGTGTATAGAACAAAGTAGACCCTGTAGTTCTACTCAGGAAAATAAAAGGAAAAAGTCTGTAGAAAAAAATGTGTAAAGTATTTTAATAATAATAATAATAATAATAATAATAATAATAGTATACTAATTGAGAATGGCTTCATTCTGATTGATTAGAGCATGAGAAAGCTTCTCTGATTGGTTAATTGTGTCTAGACACCACTTCTCAATATACTTTTTCTCAAAGAACCTAATTTCTACAATGTAGTTAATTTGTAGACCCCATGTGGGGTCTAGATACAGTTAGTACATTTAATATTTAAGTTTTTTTCTTACGTCCTAGAGGATGCTGGGGTCCACATTAGTACCATGGGGTATAGACGGGTCCACAAGGAGCCACTGGTACTTTAAGAGTTTAATAGTGTGGGCTGGCTCCTCCCTCTATGCCCCTCCTACTAGACTCAGCTTAGAAAATGTGCCCGAAGGAGCCAGTCACAGCTAGGGGAGCTCCATAGGAGTTCTCTTAGTTTTTTTTGTTGTTTAAGTTTAGGCACAGGGAGGCTGCTGGAAACAGCCTCCCTACTTTGTGGGACTTGGGGGGGAGGGGGGGGGGATTTTTTGCCCTGAGGAGTTCGAGCCGCTATCTCCGCTGACAGGACACTGAGCTTCTGAGGGTGTTGATTGTTAGCCAGCCCAGGTGACTGCTCACTCCCACAGCATGCCGCCCCCCTAAAAGAGCCAGAAGATTCTGGTGGCGAGTGAGTCACCGACCCCCACAGCAAGCGGGGAGCCGGTGTGAAGATGGCGTCAACAGGGTGGGAGTGCAGTACTAACTGCGCTTTGGAGGCTCAGCAGTACACAGTGCTGTGCTTTGAGGGGCGCCCTGAGCCAGCGCCTATACCCTACACTGGTCACTAAGGCTGTCAGGGACCTCGGTAACGCTGCCAGCAGCATTCCTCAGGCCAGTATAAAGAAGTGAAGAGTGGGAAGCAGCGCCATGTTCAGGGGGCGGAGCTTCTCAGAGCAGACCCAGCAGCGTTCAGCACCATTTTCCTGCCTGCAGATCCAGTACAGAGACGCTGACAGGGAGAGCTGTCCCTCCACACAACTCCAGCTATCCTGTATGGTACCAGGGGGTTGTAGAAGGGGAGGGGGGAAGTAGTGTAAATACTGTGTAGTCTATTAAGGTACACAGTCAGCGCCAGCTAGTTGTATTATATCTACCTAGGGAAGCGCTGTGTGTGGGTTGGCACCAAACCCTGTGTTTCTCTGTGGCATACTTGGGAGGAAACTGTGTCTGAAATTTTCCTGTGTGTGTGTGGGTGCTTATTTCTCACATACCCCTGTCTAGGAACTCTGTGTCTTATGCTGCAGAGGACATTTCCTCTCAGGAGGAATCCATTCCATGTACACAGGAATGTAATGTTTTGTCTCAGATCCCTATTACTGAGCCTGAGTGGTTGACCTCTATTAAGGGAATGATCTCTCAAATCTCTACTAGGGTAGCTCATACTGAGACTGAAACTCAGGTATTAAAGAAGTCTTTGGCAGTTTGGTCGGGTTCTGTTTAGAGATGAGCGGGTTCGGTTCCTCGGAATCCGAACCCGCCCGAACTTCAGGTTTTTTTACACGGGGCCGAGCGACTCGGATCTTCCCGTCTTGCTCGGTTAACCCGAGCGCGCCCGAACGTCATCATCCCGCTGTCGGATTCTCGCGAGGCTCGTATTCTATCGCGAGACTCGGATTCTATATAAGAAGTCCGCGCGTCGCCGCCATTTTCACACGTGCATTGAGATTGATAGGGAGAGGACGTGGCTGGCGTCCTCTCCGTTTAGACTAGAGTACTAGAGAGAGACACAAATTTTGGGGAGCATATTATTAGGAGGAGTACTACTTGCTGCTGATAGTGTGACCAGTGACCACCAGTTTAATTAATCCGTTCACTGCCTGAAAAAAAACGATACACAGTGTGACACAGTCACATACCATATCTGTGCTCAGCCCAGTGTGCTGCATCATATGTAATACTGTATATCATTATCTGACTGTGCTGAGTGCTCACTGCTCACACAGCTTAATTGTGGGGGAGACTGGGGAGCAGTTATAGCAGGAGTACATATTTTAAGTACAGTGCACACTTTTGCTGCCAGAGTGCCACTGCCAGTGTGACTGACCAGTGACCACTGACCACCAGTATTGTGATTGTCTGCTGACCACCAGTATATTGTGATTGTCTGCCTGAAAAAGTTAAACACTCGTCGTGTGGTGTTTTTATAAACGCATTCTGCAGACAGTGTCCAGCAGGTCCGTCATTACATAATATATACCTGTCCGGCTGCAGTACTAGTGTGATATATATATATATTTTAATTTTATCTCATTATCATCCAGTCTATATTAGCAGCAGACACAGTACGGTAGTCCACGGCTGTAGCTACCTCTGTGTCGGCAGTCGCTCGTCCATCCATAATTGTATACCACCTACCCGTGGTTTTTTTTTTCTATCTTCTTGATACTAGTAGCTTACTTTAGGAGTCTGCAGTGCTGAGTCTGACAGACAGTGTCCAGCAGGTCCGTCATTACATAATATATACCTGTCCGGCTGCAGTACTAGTGTGATATATATATATATATATTTTAATTTTATCTCATTATCATCCAGTCTATATTAGCAGCAGACACAGTACGGTAGTCCACGGCTGTAGCTACCTCTGTGTCGGCAGTCGCTCGTCCATCCATAATTGTATACCACCTACCCGTGGTTTTTTTTTTCTATCTTCTTGATACTAGTAGCTTACTTTAGGAGTCTGCAGTGCTGACAGACAGTGTCCAGCAGGTCCGTCATTACATAATATATACCTGTCCGGCTGCAGTACTAGTGTGATATATATATATATTTTAATTTTATCTCATTATCATCCAGTCTATATTAGCAGCAGACACAGTACGGTAGTCCACGGCTGTAGCTACCTCTGTGTCGGCAGTCGCTCGTCCATCCATAATTGTATACCACCTACCCGTGTTTTTTTTTTTTTTTCTATCTTCTTGATACTAGTAGCTTACTTTAGGAGTCTGCAGTGCTGACAGACAGTGTCCAGCAGGTCCGTCATTACATAATATATACCTGTCCGGCTGCAGTACTAGTGTGATATATATATATATTTTAATTTTATCTCATTATCATCCAGTCTATATTAGCAGCAGACACAGTACGGTAGTCCACGGCTGTAGCTACCTCTGTGTCGGCAGTCGCTCGTCCATCCATAATTGTATACCACCTACCCGTGTTTTTTTTTTTTTCTATCTTCTTGATACTAGTAGCTTACTTTAGGAGTCTGCAGTGCTGACAGACAGTGTCCAGCAGGTCCGTCATTACATAATATATACCTGTCCGGCTGCAGTACTAGTGTGATATATATATATATATATATTTTAATTTTATCTCATTATCATCCAGTCTATATTAGCAGCAGACACAGTACGGTAGTCCATGGCTGTAGCTACCTCTGTGTCGGCAGTCGCTCGTCCATCCATAATTGTATACCACCTACCCGTGGTTTTTTTTTCTTTCTATCTTCTTGATACTAGTAGCTTACTTTAGGAGTCTGCAGTGCTGACAGACAGTGTCCAGCAGGTCCGTCATTACATAATATATACCTGTCCGGCTGCAGTACTAGTGTGATATATATATATATATTTTAATTTTATCTCATTATCATCCAGTCTATATTAGCAGCAGACACAGTACGGTAGTCCACGGCTGTAGCTACCTCTGTGTCGGCAGTCGCTCGTCCATCCATAATTGTATACCACCTACCCGTGGTTTTTTTTTTCTTTCTATCTTCTTGATACTAGTAGCTTACTTTAGGAGTCTGCAGTGCTGACAGACAGTGTCCAGCAGGTCCGTCATTACATAATATATACCTGTCCGGCTGCAGTACTAGTGTGATATATATATATATTTTAATTTTATCTCATTATCATCCAGTCTATATTAGCAGCAGACACAGTATGGTAGTCCACGGCTGTAGCTACCTCTGTGTCGGCAGTCGCTCGTCCATCCATAATTGTATACCACCTACCCGTGGTTTATTTTTTTTTCTATCTTCTTGATACTAGTAGCTTACTTTAGGAGTCTGCAGTGCTGACAGACAGTGTCCAGCAGGTCCGTCATTACATAATATATACCTGTCCGGCTGCAGTACTAGTGTGATATATATATATATTTTAATTTTATCTCATTATCATCCAGTCTATATTAGCAGCAGACACAGTACGGTAGTCCACGGCTGTAGCTACCTCTGTGTCGGCAGTCGCTCGTCCATCCATAATTGTATACCACCTACCCGTGGTTTTTTTTTTTTCTATCTTCTTGATACTAGTAGCTTACTTTAGGAGTCTGCAGTGCTGAGTCTGACAGACAGTGTCCAGCAGGTCCGTCATTACATAATATATACCTGTCCGGCTGCAGTACTAGTGTGATATATATATATATTTTAATTTTATCTCATTATCATCCAGTCTATATTAGCAGCAGACACAGTACGGTAGTCCACGGCTGTAGCTACCTCTGTGTCGGCAGTCGCTCGTCCATCCATAATTGTATACCACCTACCCGTGTTTTTTTTTTTTTTCTATCTTCTTGATACTAGTAGCTTTCTTTAGGAGTCTGCAGTGCTGAGTCTGACAGACAGTGTCCAGCAGGTCCGTCATTACATAATATATACCTGTCCGGCTGCAGTACTAGTGTGATATATATATATATTTTAATTTTATCTCATTATCATCCAGTCTATATTAGCAGCAGACACAGTACGGTAGTCCACGGCTGTAGCTACCTCTGTGTCGGCAGTCGCCGGGGAGTGTTTTTTGGAAGGGCCATCCTGCGTGACACTGCAGTGCCACTCCTAGATGGGCCAGGTGTTTGTGTCGGCCACTAGGGTCGCTTATCTTACTCACACAGCTACCTCATTGCGCCTCTTTTTTTCTTTGCGTCATGTGCTGTTTGGGGAGTGTTTTTTGGAAGGGCCATCCTGCGTGACACTGCAGTGCCACTCCTAGATGGGCCAGGTGTTTGTGTCGGCCACTAGGGTCGCTTAGCTTACTCACACAGCTACCTCATTGCGCCTCTTTTTTTCTTTGCGTCATGTGCTGTTTGGGGAGTGTTTTTTGGAAGGGCCATCCTGCGTGACACTGCAGTGCCACTCCTAGATGGGCCAGGTGTTTGTGTCGGCCACTAGGGTCGCTTTGCTTAGTCATCCAGCGACCTCGGTGCAAATTTTAGGACTAAAAATAATATTGTGAGGTGTGAGGTGTTCAGAATAGACTGAAAATGAGTGGAAATTATGGTTTTTGAGGTTAATAATACTTTGGGATCAAAATGACCCCCAAATTCTATGATTTAAGCTGTTTTTTAGTGTTTTTTAAAAAAAACACCCGAATCCAAAACACACCCGAATCCGACAAAAAAAATTCGGTGAGGTTTTGCCAAAACGCGGTCGAACCCAAAACACGGCCGCGGAACCGAACCCAAAACCAAAACACAAAACCCGAAAAATTTCAAGTGCACATCTCTAGTTCTGTTCCTTATCCTTCAAAATCCCCTAGCATATACCCACAAAAACGTGCAATTGCCCAGATTATGCAAGATGACATGGATACCGACTCTGGCTAAGGGGGTGCAGCTCATGATTGAGGCTATTAGAGATGTGTTAAACATTTCTGACACAACACCTGAGCAGGTTGAGGAGGCTTACTTTACAGATAATAAGAAATCCTCACTAACCTTCCCTGCATCTAAAGAATGAAACGCTTTATTTGAAAAATCCTGGGAGAACCCGGAGAAAAAATTCCAGATCCCCAAAAGGGTTTTGGTTGCCTTTCCTTTCCCTGAGGAATATAGAAAAAAATTGGAAAGCCCACCCATAGTTGACGCATCTGTTTCCAGACTGTAAAAGAAGGTGGTTTTACCTGGCCCTGGGTCTACCGCGTTAAAAGAACCAGCTGATCGTAAGATTGACACTACGCTCAAATCCATATACACTGCTTCAGGGTTGGCGTTGAGGCCCACTATTGCCTATGCATGGATTTCTAAAGCTATAGTAAAGTGGTCAGGCACGTTACTAGAGGATTTGGATTCAATGGATAGAATTTTATTATTTTTACTTAACATACAGGATTCTGCGGGGTTCATGGTGGAATCCATGAATGACCTGGGTACGCTGACTGCAAGGGTATCTTCCATATCTGTCTCAGCTCGCAGGGGTCTCTGGCTATGCCAATGGACTGCAGATGAGGAATCCAGGAGAAGTGTGGAGAACCTACCCTACACAGGTCAGGCTCTATTTGAGGAAGCATTGGATGCGTGGATTTCCACGGCAACCGTGGGAAAGTCACCTTTTCTTGCCTCAGCTACGCCTTCTACAAAGAAACCCCTTTCTTCATCTGCATCGCAGTCCTTTCGGACCGCTAAGACAAAAAAGTCCAAGCCTCCTACCATCTTCTTTAGCGGTGGTCATGCAAAATCCAAAAAGCCTGCACCCGCAGGCTCCCAGGACCAGAAACTGGTTTCTGGTTCCTCAAAATCCTAAGCATGACGGTGGTCCGAGAAGCCTGGAAGATGGGCTGGTGGGTGCAAGGCTCAGATGTTTCAGCCACGTCTGGGTGTCGTCCGGCCTGGATCCCTGGGTACAGGATATTGGTGGTCATTCTGACCCATTCGCTCACTGCTTTTTATCACAGCCAAGCGAACGGGTACCCACTGCGCATGTGCCGGCGCTGTAGTGTGCCGGCGCATGCCAGACAGCCAAAAGCCATAGCGGGGCTGTGATCGCCTCTGCCTGATTGACAGGCAGAGGCGGTCAATGGGAGGGAGGGGCTGGAACGGCGGCGTTTGGGCGCCGTTTCGTAGGCGCAGCTGGCAAATGCAGGCATGGCCGGACTGTGCGGGGAGTGGCCCGCAGTGGCTGCATGACATCATACGCAGCAGCTGCGGGCCAGGGAGCAATGAGTAGCTCCCGGCCAGCACGCTAAAGCTGCGCTGGTTGGGAGCTACTCTGGAAGTGCTAAGGCATCGCCGCTGTGCGATGCCTTTGCACTTCTGTGGGGGGGGGGAGGCGGCACTGACATTCAGTGCGGACTTGCCCCGTACTGGGCGTCCCCCCACATGTCAGTGTGAATGATTGTAGCTGTGGTAAATTTAGCACAGCTACGATCATCTCGGAATGAGGGCCATTGTGTCCCAGGGGTACAGACTAGAGTTTCAAGAGCTTCCGCCACGCTGATTCTTCAAATCAGGCTTGCCAGTTTTGCTGGCAGACAGGGCTATCCTGCAGGAAGCCATCCAAAAATTGGATAAGTCACAGGTCATTGTCCCTGTTACATAGTAACATAGTAACATAGTTTCTAAGGTTGAAAAAAGACAATTGTCCATCGAGTTCAACCTATTTGTGGTCTCCTATGAAGGATTATTTTGTATAATATTTTGACTGATGTTGATGACTGCCGTTTTACCCCTCTTTTTTATAATAACCATAGTGCGTGACTATGCCCCATAACCCTGGATATCCTTATCCATTAGGAATTTATCTAACCCATTCTTAAAGGTGTTGACTGAGTCGGCCATTACAGCTCCCTCAGGCAGGGAATTCCAAACACGTATCATCCTTACCGTAAAAACGCCTTTACGCCGTATTGTGTGGAATCTCCTCTCCTCTAACCTGAGCGAGTGTCCACGAGTTCTCTGTGTTGATCTAAGCAAAAACAGGTCCTGCGCAAGATCTGTTTATTGTCCCCTTATATATTTGTAGATGTTGATCATGTCCCCTCTTAATCTCCTCTTTTCCAGTGAAAACATGCCTAGTCTTGCAAGCCTTTCCTCGTATTCCAGCGTCTCCATACCCTTAATTAGTTTGGTCGCCCGCCTCTGAACCTTTTCTAGCTCCAGGATATCCTTTTTGAAGTATGGTGCCCAGAATTGTACACAGTATTCAAGGTGTGGCCTCACAAGTGATTTATATAACGGGAGTATAATACTGTCGTCCCTAGCATCCATTCCCCGTTTTATGCATGCTAATATCTTATTAGACTTCTTTGCTGCAGTCCTACTTTGGGTACTACTGCTTAGTTTGCTATCTATGAGTACACCTAAGTCCTTTTCCAGTACAGAATCCCCTAATTTTACCCCATTTAGTAGGTAGGTGTTATTTTTGTTCTTGTTACCACAGTGCATTACCTTACACTTGTCTGTATTGAAGCGCATTCTCCATTTCACTGCCCAAGCTTCTAATTTAACTAAGTCGTTCTGAAGCGACTCAGCATCCCCCTCAGCATTTATAACTTTACACAATTTGGTATCATCTGCAAAAATTGACACCATGCTCTCTAGACCTTCTGTTAGGTCGTTAATAAAAATATTGAACAATAGCAGTCCTAATACTGAGCCTTGCGGCACACCACTTAGCACTTCAGTCCAATTTGAAAAAGATCCATTAACCACAACGCGCTGCTCACTATTATCTAACCAGTTTTTGACCCAAGTGCATATTGTGCTTCCTAGCCCTGTTTCTTGTAGCTTGTAGATAAGTCTCATGTGTGGTACAGTGTCGAATGCTTTGGAAAAATCTAAAAAGATTACATCCACCTCTTTACCCTGATCTAGGTTTGCGCTTACTGTTTCATAAAAGCCAAGTAAGTTGCTTTGACAGGATCTGTCCTTCCTAAACCCATGTTGATTCCTTTTAATGACCTTATTGACTTAAAGGAACTTCTGAATACTGGGGGTGATTCCGAGTTGTTCGCTCGCTAGCGGCTTTTAGCAGCATTGCACACGCTAAGCCGCCGCCTACTGGGAGTGTATTTTAGCATAGCAGAATTGCTAACGAAAGCTTCGCTAATTTTCTCGTAACGATTACCCCGCATTTTCTGAGTAGCTCCAGACTTACTCAGCCATTTCGACCAGCTCAGTCCTTTTCGTTCCTGGTTTGACGTCACAAACACACCCAGCATCTGCCCAACCACTCCCCCGTTTCTCCAGCCACTCCTGCGTTTTGCAACTCGAATGCCTGCGTTTTTCCGCACAGTCCCATAAAACGGACAATTTCCGCCCAGAAACGCCCACTTCCTGCCAATAACACTACGATCAGCACAGCGATGAAAAAGCTTTGTTATGCCGTGAGTAAAATACCTAACTTTTGTGTAAAATAACTAAGTGCATGCGCTCTGCGAACCTTGCGCATGCGCAGTAAGCGACTAATCGCAATATAGCGAAAATCGGCAACGAGCGAACAACTCGGAATGACCCCCACTATCTCTTAGAATACCTTCCAATACTTTCCCCACTGTAGATGTAAGACTAACTGGTCTATAATTACCTGGTTCAGCTTTACTTCCCTTTTTGTTCCACCTCATATGCAAACCAAGGGGTATTATTCAAACCGTTTTGTGGTTTGGTCAGACCGATTTTGAACTTGAAATTGTTAAACCCTTATCTGAGGCAGTTCAAATTCAAAATGGAGTCTCTGAGAGCGGTGATCTCAGGTCTGGAGGAGGGAGAGTTTCTGGTATCCCTGGATATCAAGGATACATAGCTCCACATTCTGATTTGGCCGCCACACCAGGCTTATCTCAGATTTGCACTGTTGGACTGTCACTATCAGTTCCAGGTGTTGCCATTTGGCCTCTCCACGGCACCGAGGGTGTTCACCAAGGTGATGGCAGAGATGATGGTTCTCCGCAGACAGGGGATGAACTTAATTCCATATCTGAATGACCTACTGATAAAGGCATCATCCAGGGAGAAGTTGTTACAGTCCATTGCTCTCATGACTCATCTACTCAGGGAGCACGGTTGGATCCTGAACCTTCCAAAGTCACATTTGTAGCCGACAAGGAGATTGTCGTTCCTGGGAATGATCCTCGACACAGAGGAGCAGAGGGTGTTTCTACCGGAGGAGAAAGCGTTGGTGATTCAAACAATGGTCTGGGATGTACTAAAACCAGCCCGGGTATCGGTTCATCAGTGCATTCGCCTTCTGGGGAAGATGGTTGCCTCTTACAAGGCTCTACAGTACGGAAGATTTCATGCTCGGTCATTCCAACTGGATCTCCTAGACAAGTGGTGGGGATCTCACCTACACATGCACCAGAGGATACATCTGTCGCCGAAAGCAAGGATTTCACTCCTCTGGTGGATGCAACTGCCTCACCTTCCGGAGGGCCGTGGGTTCGGGATTCAGAACTGGATCCTTCTAATCATGGATGCAAGTCTCAGAGGTTGGGGTGCAGTCACCCAAGGGGAAACCTTCCAAGGAGGTGGTCCAAGTCAGGAATCCCTTCTTCCAATAAATATCCTGGAGCTAAGAGCCGTGTACAATGGTCTTCTACAAGCAGCACAACTTCTGCAAGATCAGGCCATTCAAGTGCAGTCGGAAAATGTAACGAAGGTGGCCTACATGAACCGACAGGGAGGAACGAAGAGCAGATCTGCAATGTCAGAGGTAACAAAAATCCTCCTCTCGGCGGAAAGGCATGCAGTGGCACTGTCAGCAATCTTCATTCTGGGAGTGGACAAATGGGAAGTGGACCTCCTCAGCAGGCACGATCTCCATCCAGGAGAATGTGGCCTCCATCCTGAGATGTTCACGGAGGTGACCAGTCGTTGGGGCGTACCTCAAATAGACATGATGGCCTTGCGTCTCAACAAGAAACTTCGGAGGTACTGTTCCAGGTGGAGAGACCCACAAGCAGTGGCAGTGGATGCCCTGGTAACACCGTGGGTGTTCAAGTCAGTGTATGTGTTCCCTCCACTTCCACTCATTCCAAGAATTCTAAAGCTTGTAAAAACAACAAGAGTTCAGGCGATCCTCATTACTCCAGACTGGCCAAGGAGGGCTTGGTACGCGGATCTGCTGGATCTACTACTGGAAGTTCCAAGGCCTCTTCGGGAGGATCTTCTACAACAGGGGCCGTTCGCTTATCAAGACTTACCATGGCTACGTTTGACGGCATGGAGGTTGAACGGCAGATATTAGCTTGGAAGGGCATTCCGAACAAGGTTATTCCTACCCTGTTACAGGCTAGGAAAGGAGTTACGTCTAAACATTACCATCGCATTCGTAAAAAGTATGTGTATGTGTCTTGGTGTGAATCCAAGAAGTTTCCTGCAGTTGAGTTTCAACTTGGTTGGGTTCTCCTCTTCCTGCAAGCAGGTGTGGATATGGGCCTGCGTTTGGGATCCATAAAGGTCCAGATTTCGGCTTTATCCATTTTCTTCCAGAAACAATTGGCTGCCCTCCCTGAGGTTCAGAACATTTTTAAAGGGGTTCTGCACATTCAGCCTCCCTTTGTGGCACTGACAGTACCCTGGGATCTTAAAGGGGTGTTGCAGTTCCTGCAATCTGAGTGGTTTGAGCCCTTACAGGAGGCTGAGGTCAAATTTCTCACGTGTAAGGTTGTCACTTTGTTGGCCTTAGCTTCTGCTCAACATCTGTCAGAATTGGGGGCTTTGTCCTCTAAAAGTCCCTACTTAATCTTCCATGAAGATAGAGCTGAGCTCAGGACGCGTCAGCAGTTTCTTCCAAAGTTTGTGTCGGCTTTTCATATCAACCAACCTATTGTGGTGCCAGTGGCTACTGACTCCTCAATTTCATCAAAGTCCTTGGATGTTGTGAGGACTTTGAAGATCTATGTGAAGAGGACTGCTCGTCACAGAAAATCGGACTCTCTGTCCTTTATGATCCCAAGAAAGTTGGGTGTCCTGCTTCTAAGCAGACGATTTCTCGCTGGATCAGGTTCACTATTCAGCATGCATATTCTATGGCAGGATTTGTGTCCATCATCTGTTAAGGCCCACTCTACTCGTAAAGTGGGGTCTTCCTGGGCGGCTGCCCGGGGTGTCTCGGCTTTGCTGCTTTGCCGAGCGGCTACTTGGTCTAGGTCGAACACATTTGCTAAGTTCTACAAGTTCGATACTTTGACCAAACTTTAGGTCCTCAGAGGCCAATCAGTTCTGCAGGAGCATCCGCGCTCTCCCTCCCAATCTGAGCTTTGGTACATCCCCATGGTACTAATGTGGACCCCAGCATCCTCTAGGATATAAGAGAAAATAGGATTTTAATTGCCTACTGGTAAATCCTTTTCTCATAGTCCGTAGGGAATGCTGGGCGCCCGGTGCTTCGTTATCATGCAGTGGTTCTTTGGTTCAGTACTGCTTTGTACTTAGTTAAGTACTGCATTTCTTTACTGGATTCAGTAATGTTTCAGCTGTTGCTGTGTTTTCAGGCTAGTTAGCCTGGTTTGCCTTGTTTGTGTGAGCTGGCATGAATCTCACCACTATCTGTGTATTTCCTTCTCTCGAAGTATGTCGTCTCCTCGGGCACAGTTTATAGACTGAGTCTGGAAGGAGGGGCATAGAGGGAGGAGCCAGCCCACATTATTAAACTCTTAAAGTGCCAGTGGCTCCTATTGGACCCGTCTATACCCCATGGTACTAATGTGGACCCCAGCATCCTCTACGGACTAATAGAAAAGGATTTACCGGTAGGTAATAAAAATCCTATTTTTTTCCTGTATGCAGTCATGTCATGATACTCTGGGATAAGCAGCGATCATGGTGGTCTTTAGTGAATGAATGAGTGTTTGAAGCATTGAAGGCTACTGGAGAGTCTTACAGAGCAATGAAGAAGGTTAGATACAGTAGATTGAAGAACAGCACAAGTCAAGTCTTCAAGGTGAGAGTAACAGATATTTTACTGTGACAAAAAAGAGTGACATGAAATCTTGATCATTCTAGCAGCAGTAATAAGGAGAGAACTAAGAGGAGAGAGGCACATGAGGTGGAGACCAGGGGGTAAATTTACTAAGATGGGAGTTCTATTTAAGATGGGATGTTGCCCATAGCAACCAATCAGATTGCAGGTATTATCTTCTTAAAGGTGCTAGATAAATGAGAAGTAGAATCTGATTGGTTGCTATGGGCAACATCCCATCTTAGGGGGTAATTCTGAGTTGATCGCAGCAGCAAGTTTGTTAGCAATTGGGCAAAACCATGTGCACTGCAGGGGGGGCAAATATAACATGTGCAGAGAGAGAGTTAGATTTGGGTGTGGTGTGTTCAATCTGCAATCTAAAGTGCAGTGTAAAAATAATGCAGCCAGTATTTACCCTGCACAGAAACAAAATAACCCACCCAAATCTAACTCTCTCTGCACATGTTATATCTGCCCCCCCCCCCCCCCCCCCCCCCATGCAGTGCACATGGTTTTGCCCAACTGCTAAAAAAATGTCCTGCTGCAATCAACTTGGAATTACCCCCTTAAATAGAACTCCCATCTTAGTAAATTTACCCTCAGAACCTTCAAGGTTGCAATAACCGAGATGAGAGGTACAGTAATACAGTATGAGTCTCCCATTTCCGAAATGCTTGGAATCAGAAAAATGTTTTATATCGGATGTTTGGGATATTTGCATGCCATAATGATATACAGTGTCTTGGGGATGGGATCCAAGTCTAAACAAGAAATGCATTTATGTTTCATGTAACCCTTATACACTCAGCAAGAAGGTTATTGTATGCAATATTTTTAATAATTTTGAGCATGAAATAAAGTTTGTGCACATTTAGCTATCAGAAAGCAAAAGGTGTCACTACAGTATGTCAGTCATGATCAAAAAAATTGTATTTTGGATATCAGATTTTTTGATATGGGAGAATCAACCTGTAAGGGAACGGACTGGTATTATTGGCAAGAACTTTAAATGAAGAAGCCAGTTAACCTAACAGTATGTCTTTGGAGTGAAGAAGGAAGTCAGAGCACCCACAACACAGAGACTACATGTAAACCCTATACCACAGATTTTCAAACTTTTTCAACTCACTGCACACTAAACATTATACTATCAGAATTTTTTAGAAGAGATACTTTATCTTTACTGTGCCCATAGTTCACATTATGCCACTTTGTGGTGCCTGTTGATAGAGGAGTGCGCTGCTGCGCAGACTCCAGTCTTCCTGTTCTCCAAGTAGGCCTCATGCCCTATCCCAAGGTGACCACTGAGATCTCTACTAAGCATGGGCGGAGCTATCTTGAAACTGTGAGTGATACTGTGTAGAGTGAAATGGTAGAAGACAAAAGACTCCTGCTTAGCTCCTATGGGAAACTTGGCTAATACCCGTCAAAAAGCTGTTCCTGCATCCCTGCATAGCTACCCACTTGCGGCATACAGTCACCGTCTGGTGAGCTGTATGAAACAAAACTCCACTCACTCTGCTCCATCACCAGTGTACGTGTAACAGTGAGTACAGCTGTATCTGCTATCTATCAATAAGCCAACACCACTGGTTAAGTATCTGGGCTGTTCATAGTTTGAGTCATCTGCTGGTGTGTGCCTACATAACTCTGCAATAGCAACACCTGCGTACACATCATTTCAAGAGGGGTCCTCCGGTCACCTTTTGTCCCTTTGTGGTGCCCCTTACATCACCTTACACCACATTGTAGTGTTCTTAGATCACATTATACCACTTTGTAGTGCCCTTAGTTCAAATGATGTCACTTGGTTGTGTCCTTTAGTTAACATTATGCCACCAGTTTGTAGTGCCTCTTAGATCACATAGTGCTTCCATTTCAGTATCACTTATCTGGTCTGCTCTTCTTAGTCAGGCTCTGACTCCTTGACAGGCTCTTGCTGCTGCAGCTGCTTCACACAGTCACACCACTTATATTCATGTTGTGTGAGTGGCATGTGCACCTGCGCTGTCTGTTTCTATTCTGTGCCACTTAGCCCGGGCAGGCTAGTATGTGTCTGCAACTGGGCCAATGAGTATACAGGCCAGCAGGCCAGCTGTGCTTTGGCACACTTATGCACTGGTGTGCCACAGCATACCGGATAAAAATCTTTGGGCTTCATATTTACCATGGTTTTTCATTTTTGTCAAGCACCTCATGCATATAATCTAATGCACATAAAAAATAGACTGCCAGCAATATATAGTTGAAACAACTAATAAAAAAATTGTTTCAGAATAAACTTAGATGAAGTCTTTGAATCACCCCAAAAATATTCAGTTACCAATAGCAAAGATTTTAACTGTCACTAGAGCTGAGTTATGTTAGAAGCAATGAGACCTGACCAGTAAAAAATGATCAGTGCTTGGATGAAATAGCAATGCACCTTGATGACATTATCTCTGCTTGGTATAAATTACATATTATCTTATGATTGAAAAGGGGATTTTAATACTCTCAAAACATGTTCAATCTTATACAAATCAATTCATAGTCACTTCCATCACATCTATGTTATTTTGTGTCAATAAAGTAGTTTCTGGGTTTTGTTTTTAGATAAATAGCTTTCCTTATATTCTGTCACCTTTTTCAGGTAAAACATTTCATAATGTAATAAAAATGAATACAGATATATAATACCCTGAAGAGGTGAGTATACAGATAGTGTGGTGTGGGTTTAAGCTGCAGTCAGAGCAGTCAAGTTTCGGGCTGGGCCCAGGTACTTTTCAAGGGGCGTGGCCTAATCACAGGAAGGTGTGGTCATGTACCCTTAGAAAAAATACTGAAAAAAATAGTATTTTAAGCACCTCCCTGGCCACACTGCAGCCCAGTACACAGCAGCATATGCTGGGCTGAGGAGAAGAGCTGCAGCTGCTGCTGACAGGAAAGGGGGAGGGGACCTGGGCCCCTACTGAACCCTCACTGGACCCCACCATCAGACCTGGGCCCGGGTAATTTGTGCCCTCTCCCCCCCTCTCTCGGTACCACTGGCTGCAGTTACTCTACCTCTCTAGTGGATCAGTCTTCTCACTTCTTCCTTCGGCAGACTGCACCCTGGCAGAGAGGCAAGGGTTCTCATACTAATCACAGACATTAAGGGAAAAAACAACACGTATGCCAATATTTTTATATATTTATTTTTACTAATGACCCCAAATGAGAAGTTATATAAAAAGAGTGGATGGGATGTGCTGTTTCAAATTAGGGGACAAATCTCTAGGTAAAAATGATGACAATTTTAATATATAAAAGACAAGAACCACACACAATAATCAATAAAATACAAATGACACAAGCCAGCATTTACTGTCTCTCAAACTGCATTTAATGATAGAGTGGTAGATATGTGCCAGTATTTGTAATGGCTGCAAATTTTAGTAGGTCCTCAGATATTATATAATGACCAGTGGCAATAGATACACTCACTTGAATAAGTAAAATTGAGTAATCGGATGCCATACAGTACGTCAGCACGAAAGGGAACAATCTCGGCCTGAGTTAGAAGTCAGATTCCATGATGCTGTCTGAATATCTATAGAGCGGAGTATTATGTTACACAAATTGTCTTAGATATACAGTGGTTGGTGAAATACTACTGCTGCAGTGGTGTCCACAGAAGAGGACAGGTTTTATTGAGAGGCGCTCACTGTAATCTGTAGCTGTGCAGTATATATAGCAGCTAGCAATTAAGTTTCAAAGTGTATCACTGGCAATTAGTATATACCCACACCGGTAAGTTCTGTCTAATAGCAAGGCTGTAGTACTATTACTGAGCAGTTCAATAGCTATTACTGAGCTGATGGAATAGGCACTATAGACAGAGTTCAAGTTTGACTGATAGCGGGCCGGTGTACTCTATCTGCCTGACATAATAATAATAATAATAATAATAATAATAATAATAATAATAATAATGATAATAATAATAATAATAATACATTTATTCATATAGCTCTCTTTCCTCAACAGGACTTAGAGCACAAGGGTGTAGTATGACTGGCCGGCTGTCGGGATCCCGGCGCCCAGGACACCGGCAGCGGGATCCCGACCGCCGGAATGCCATCAGCCTGGGCGAACGGAAGAGAGCCCCTTGCGGTCACGATGACGCAATACGCTTGCCAGGCTATTTATTCTCCCTACAGGGGTGTCGTGGACACCCCAAGAGGGAGAATAGTTATCGGTATCCCAGCGGTCAGGATCCCGGCGGTCTGGATCCCGGCGTTGGCATGCGGAGCGCCGGGATCCCGGCAGCCAGTATATCGAGTGCCACCCAGAGCACAATACAGACATCAAAAACAATGCTAAGACATACAGCAGGTGCTGCTGATAAGCATATCAGAGATCCAATGCAATAGTCAGTAGTTAAAAAAAACAATTTAATGAAGTAAAAGAATGAATAAATGATATACATACACATATATAAATAATGTTAATGCATAACGATGCAAATAGACTTATCATATTAACAATACTTACTTTAAAACAGCATGTAAAAAGAAAAACTCAAATAACTGAGTGGACCTTATATTCACTGCATACATTAAATTGCTGCTGGTTTTTAAGGTGTAAAAGTGTGGTTCCTCCAGCTAATAAGATTCAAATGCTGGGTTAATTATATTTCTGTCAAGGTTCTAGCTGTTAAAGATAGGTGGCAAAATATCGCAGTGGACTAGATGTTAGTCTCAGCACATTTGGTAACTCACCAGCCCTGTGTGTTAACCCCAGTAGGAAAGAAACAGTGGAGCAAAACCTCCCATGTGTGGAGTTCGACAATTAGACAGAGAGCGGCAGTATGGCTTGCAGGTTCCTGAGCCCACCAGGGCTGCCAGATGGAGTCTGCTCGCTCAGCACACTGTCAAAGCTGTGTTTGTAGATGTGTGGGCACATGGCCGGATTAAACATTTGGGGTACCCAGGTCACTTGACAAATGGGGGGACCTTCCCCAGTTGTCAGCGCAGCCCCCCCTACCCCTGCACCTGCATAAGGCAGCAGTGCAGGTCCTACTTAAATATATTACAGCAGGGTGATTACAAGAGCACTCACCAGTCTTTGAAATCCATGTACAGTACTTACATATTTATTACCAAATCAGCAATAATCACAATATTCAATATCTGGGGCCAGATGTAATGAGTCCCGAGTTTAGCGGCCATGCGGAATGCCAGCAGAACTTTGACTTTTTTTTAAAGGGGCAATCATTTTAAGGCAAGGTTTTGCTTTGTAAGTGATTGCCCCTTAAAAAAAACCCCACAAAGATTTCAGCCGGCATCCCTCATGGCTGTCGTACTCGGGCGTCATTACATGCGGCCCCTGGTTGCAGTATAAGGCTGTCAACATTTCGGTCTGAACACAGACCTTTTTCAAGACATGCAATCCATGTATCTGCCCGCATTACTAATAGTAATAAAAGTATTGAGATAATCTATATATATATATATATATATATATGCAAATGTCCATGTAGCGGCATTTTAGTTTCCTGATGACGGGTACAAAAAGTAACTTTACAATATGGACTAATTGTAATTTACATGTGGAAAGTCTGAGTGGCGCTACAAAGACATTTCCCATTAATAATTAAGCGTGGGATTGTGTCGGCTACCTGGACTCATAAATATAGATATATATATATATATATATATATATATTATAACACGATTAACACAATAAATTCAATTTGGCAATAGACCACAATAAATATGGGAGAAAGTTGAGCCTTAGGAAGCATTTTGCGAATAACATGGGAAATACCCAATCTGATAAGGGTATGTCTAAGCTCTTCTCCAAACCTAGTCTCTTTGATCCTCAATCAAATAATGTGAGTATTCGCACCTTTTTACAGGTGATGGATCATGACTTTAATGTTGACAACCCTAAACAGTATTTTAGCAATTTGAATCAGGCACAGAGATGAGCAGTAACATCTTTACGTGAAAACACTAGCATCATCATCTGCCCAGTTGATAAGGGTGGGGCAGTGGTGATACAGAATAGTATAGTACATGATATCTCGGAGGACACTCTGCTTGCCACTATGGATGTATCAGCATTGTATACCATCATCCCTCACAATCTTGGGATCGATGTAGCGAGATAGTTAATGTCTGTGAACACAATGTCTGTGATACTAGAAAATAATCACATCATGTATGAGGGGGGATTATTTTATTCAATCCACCTGGACCGCAATGGGTTCCAATGTGGCCCCGGCATATGCGAGGATATTCATGCATGAATATGAGACCACTAATATTCTGCCATTGTATGGTGACAGGATTACATAGTACAGAAGATTTATCAATGATATTTTTCTACTATGGAAAGGCACTGAGGAGGACTTTTATAATATGGTGGAGCACCTAAATTCTTTAGGCTCAACCGTCCAATTCACTGGACAGGTTGAGAGACAATCTTTTAATTTTTTGGATTTGACTGTCTTTCGTGATGGTTCTGGCCTGGGGACCACGTTATACCATAAGGACACTGACAGAAATTCTCTACTATTTGCTATGAGTAATCATTCACCGACATTAAAAGATAGTCTCCCTATCTTGCACTTGATGCGAATATTACACAACAATACCAATCCGGTATGCACAGAGGCACAAATTATCCAAATGAAGGCAATCTTCCTCAACAGGGGTTGCAAAATAAGTACAATTGAAGTTTGTCTCACTACAGCACGGAGGAGAATAACAAAGCAAAAATGTAAGACACAGGGATGTATGATATATGTGACCCAATATGATGATACAGCATCAGATATTACAAGATCGATCAAGAAGAATTGGTCCATTATCTGCACTGATCCTGTTATCGGTAAAGCACTGGCTGATCCACTTTGATGGCATTCAGCCGAGGGGAAAACCTCAAACAGCTATTGATGCATCCTTCCCAAACGGGTGTAGTGTGGTGTGCTGGCTATTGGGGTCCCGGCGCACAGCATACCGGCACCGGAATCCCAACTGCAGTCTTACTGACAGCGTGGCAAGCACAAATGCTATCTATTCTGCCTCCAGGGGGGTCGTGGACACCCAAGAGGGAGAAATGGTGAAGTATGCCAGCTGTCGGGATTCCGGCGTCAGTATATTGTGCGCCGGGACCCCGACAGCCGGCAAACTGAAGACCGCCCATCCCAAACATCCGTCATTAAGGATAATACCTGGTTAAACACACAAAAACCAGGTTGCATTAAGTGTTCTGGCTGCGTGACATGTCGTTCGATACTAGCAGGTGCAACCTTCCCTCACCCACAAAAGAGGACTCCTATTAAGAGCAAGTACAAATAACACCGTCATATGGACTACGTCATATATTTACTAACATGCCCGTGTGGTTTGGCATATGTTGGGATGATGACATGCAGCTTTCATGAACGTATGGTCAATCACCGTAGTTCAATTAATAAAGCATGGGAAACTGGAGCCTCATACAAACCGGTGGCAGCACATTGTCTATCTAGGGGAGATCAGGTCTCATCATTAAAATGTTGACTCATTGACTGGGTCCCTCCACTGAAGCGTGGGGGTGACCGTGCCCTGATCCTAAGGAAATTGGAATCTAAGTGGATCTACTCTCTAAGGACAGTTGCTCCTAACGGCCTGAATGAATATAATTTATCCAATTTTTTTTTGCTTTGAATTATTCTTTTTTTTTGCCTCTGCACTGCATTGCATGTATTCTTCACAAGAATACATTTTCCTAATTATTAGTATTTTTTTATATACTACAATATATTTTTATGAATGTTTTGTCTTTTTTATGTATGATCACGGATAAGATGTGACAATCATGACTTGTTTTTCTTACCTGGTCCTTATATACCCAGTACTTATAATATATTTATCTACAATATTATATCAGTACAGGTTGAGTATCCCATATCCAAATATTCCGAAATACGGAATATTCCGAAATACTGACTTTTTTGAGTGAGAGTGAGATAGTGAAACCTTTGTTTTCTGATGGCTCAATGTACACAAATGTTGTTTAATACACAAAGTTATTAAAAATATTGTATTAAATTACCTTTAGGCTGTGTGTATAAGGTGTATATGAAACATAAATGATTTGTGTGAATGCAGACACACTTTGTTTAATGCACAAAGTTATAAAAAATATTGTCTAAAATTACCTGCAGACTGTGTTTATAAGGTGAATATGTAACATAAATATATTCTGTGATTATATTTAGGTCCCATCACCATGATATCTCATTATGGTATGCAATTATTCCAAAATACGGAAAAATCTGATATCCAAAATACCTCTGGTCCCAAGCATTTTGGATAAGGGATACTCAACCTGTACAACATTGGTAGTAATATGCTTTCATGCTTATATGCCAATATGAATATTGTTTATTTGACAATGGCGAGTTTTAACCCGCGTTGTTTACTGTGAGTGACAACCCATGGTTGCCTAGGAACAATGTGGCTTGGGCTGTAGAGACACTGGTTGCTTAGCAGCGGAGACACCTGAGCCACGGTGACGGCACTCGGCGCTAGCTAGTACCAGTAATATCTCCCCCGCTCATGTGACCGGGATTAAACAGGTGACCGGAAGTGATGTGTGTATTCCAGCTTGAACGCGGAAACAACACCTCCCGGCGTTGGCGGCCACCAAGGGATTTATTAGTAGGTATTTGTTGTATTACAATGTGTATCCTCCGTAGTTGGCACCTGGATTGATGCTGGGGATTAGTAGATTGTATGATCCCGTTTCCAGTATATATATATGGTGTATTGTTAGATTGCTTTTACGTCTGGTGGGCGTGGCATATGTGTAATCTTGGCACCATTGTTTTGTAATTTACTGGGTATAAATAAGAGCCAGGTAGGATTTGATCTGTGACTGCTCATTTGGTAATGGATGCATTGCTCTCTTATGCTGCTGTTCTGTTGTGACCCCTGAAGAAGATCGTCATGATCGAAAACGTTTGGGAAATATGATGTATTGATCCATCGATAATAAATTAAATCGACTATGCACTTTAAATTCTGGTGAGTGCTCCTTTACCCATCTCTACCCAGTCCCAGCCTGGGACTCCTTGGATGGCACCCCAGTGGATGTATATATATGAAAACGTGAGTGCGGCCTACAAATATCTTTATATATATATATATATATATATATATATATATAAATAAAACATAGATATAGATACACATACACACATATCTATAGTGTATGTCTAATTGCCCATACATGTCTATAGCTGTTTATTAAGATAGATAGGTAGATCAGACAGTCACAGGCATATAAATAGATTAGATAGAGACAGAGAGAGAGAGAGAGATAATAGTGAAAGCACTGGATGCAAGCCTGTGGAATGTGGATGATCTTCCGGGAGAGCAGGGTTGGATTATCTTGATGCAGCGTCCAGTTCTGAAGTGCTGAAAGAAGCTGTGTAGTGCTTCCTCTGGTTCCTAACGACAGCAGTGTTCTCAGCTTCTATGGTGCAGCAGGCAGGAGACGAGCAGAATCGTCCCTGCAAAGGCTGCGCTGCAGGGAAAGAGCATCTGAGGACGGGAGGCCCCCTTAGACTCAGGGGCCCTGGGGTACTTACCCCCTGTAACACCCCCTTAATCTGGCTCTAGAGTGGACAGCAAATTAACCATGCATATGTAGCAAAAAAGAGAAGCAGCTCACCCAGCCAGGGATATTATCTCTCATGTGGTCATAAGCAGGGCTTTCATCAGAAACTACTGTGGGGCCCGGGACTGACAAAATAGACAGAGTCTCCCTTCCTCATCCCTCCAAAAGAAATATATATATATATATATATATATATATATATAAAAACAGAAATAAATACCCACTTACCCCATGGGCCTCCCCCACCGCCGTACGTCTCCTGTCACGATCTCCCGCACACTCCGGTGTGTCTTCCTCGTTTCCGGCGGAGGGGCGGAAGTGACATCGTCCGGCCTGGCGTGGTAACCATGGCAACCTGTTGTCATGGTACTGCGCTGGACTCTCGCGATGCCTCCTGCTCCCTCCCGCCTACTCGAAATGTCACAGCGGGGGCTCGGCTCGTAACCAGGGTGTCCTCTGACGATGACCTCCCGAAGTTATTCCAAAAGAAACTTATGCCCAGTTACACCAGAGGGCGTAACATTCGTGACATTGTGGTGAAAACTGACATCTCAAGCATGAAAGCACCAGTTACACATTTCTTATCGAGAAAGAATGGGTGTTATAAGTGCTTGGGATGTACTACGTGCACATACATGTCTCCTGGGAACACGATCACGCACCCCTTCTCGGGCAAAAAATTTCCAATTAAATGGCCCCTGACGTGCAGCACTAAATTTGTCATCTACGTAATTATGTGCCCTTGTGGCACCTATTACGTGGGAAAAACCGAGTGCCAATTTAAAATCCGCATGGCACAGCATAGACAAGCCATACGCAACGCGCTTAACACGGGGGTGGCAGAACAACCTGTAGCCAGACATTTTTTGGAATTTAAACATAACATGGCAACGTTAAGACACAGGATCATTGATCATGTGCCCGAATCCATAAGAGGGGGAGATAGAGGGAAAAAGCTTTTACAGCTGGAATCCCGTTGGATTTTCAAGTTACAGACCATGCGCCCTAGGGGCTTGAATGACACACTGGGCCTCATCCATTGGTTGTGAGCCAGTGCCGATAACACGGTCAGATATTGCCTAGTGGCAGGACAT
Organism: Pseudophryne corroboree; assembly: GCF_028390025.1. NCBI lineage: Eukaryota > Metazoa > Chordata > Amphibia > Anura > Myobatrachidae > Pseudophryne > Pseudophryne corroboree. The sequence continues at coordinate 477,731,403 of NC_086445.1, read as the reverse complement.
GGTGGAGGTTCTCTACCTACTAGTTGTTGTTTTTCCACATGCTTTTTTATATGCTTTTCTTATATGCTTTTTTGCAGATTAGTTATATTGTTACATACCAGTCGCTTCAACTACAGCAGACTTTTAAAAAGATTTTTAATACTAAATATAGCTGAGTGGTTATATGCTTATTTTACACTATACCTGTTCTTAAGTTTGTTTTGTCAGAACAGCCTAACTGATATTGCACATGTTTTATTTAATGTGTTTAACTAAATGTTTGTATTTTTATGTTTATTTACACAGCGTCACCCTGGTTACGAGCCGAGCCCCCGCTGTGACATTTCGAGTAGGCGGGAGGGAGCAGGAGGCATCGCGAGAGTCCAGCGCAGTACCATGACAACAGGTTGCCATGGTTACCACGCCAGGCCGGACGATGTCACTTCCGCCCCTCCGCCGGAAACGAGGAAGACACACCGGAGTGTGCGGGAGATCGTGACAGGGGACGTACGGCGGTGGGGGAGGCCCATGGGGTAAGTGGGTATTTATTTCTGTTTTTGCACATTGTTAAATTGTTCTGAGGAAGGGGAGCACGTCCCCGAAACGTCAACGCTCTTATGACAATACACTTCACGTTTGTTTACTGACTTCGAGTGCCGCCTCTTCTGTTTGGTATTATCCTGGGGGAATCCCCCGGTGGGAAGGCACAGGAGCAAGTATTTCGTTGTTGAGCTGTCTCAGCAGAGTGCCGGAGTCACCATCTTTATATATATATATATATATATATATCTAAATAATTATATATTTAAAAAAAATAAAATTATAAAATTCCTATGCACATACGGAGCAACACCATATTATGCCCCTTGCACCATATTAAGTCCCACAGTAATGCTCCTGACACCATATTATGCGCCCCGCAGTTATATCCATCACAATATTTATGCCCCACATAGTAATTCCCTGACACCATATTGGGTATGGGACTCAGGGTCGACAGTGTCTAGGTCGACACCAATTAGGTCGACACCTATTGGTTGGCAGTGGCTAGGTCGACACTAGAAATAGGTCGACGTGGCCATTAGGTCGATATGAACAAGGTCGACATGAAAAAAGGTCAACGCGAGTTTTTCAATTTGTTTTTGTTTCATCTTCTTCGTAAAGTGACCGGGAACCCCAATTAGTGCACCGTGTACCCTCGTATGGCTTGCTTCGCTCGCCATGCTTCGGGCAAGGTTCCTCGCTCCGCTACCGCTGCGCTCGGCACAGGTTACCATTCCCAATCATAGTTCACGTGGATCGTAAAGTATGAAAAAGTTAAAAATATATATATTTTTTTTTAAACTCATGTCGCCCTTTTTGCATGTCGACCTTGTTCATGTCAACCTAATGGTCAAGTTGACATATTTCTAGTGTTGACCTATTCACTGCTGACCAATGGGTGTCGACCTAATGGATGTCGACCCAGAGTCCAGATACCCACCATTATGCCCTTGTCGCCATAATATGTCCACACAGTAATTATTGTAGTACCTGCTCGTTGTCAGGGGTTCTGCTTGTTGTCAGGTGTTCTGCTCATTGTCAAGGGGTTCTGCTCATTGTCCCTCCTTCCAGCCGCAGATAGCGCAGCGGATCTGCTGTTCGCGCCTGCCGCTGCTATTGAAAACGTCCCACTCAGGCGGCGGCCATTCTGGGAGGAACATTTTCAATAAAGCACGGCAGTGGAAGGATGTGGAATGGAAGGCGGCAGGCAGCCTGCAGACGGCGCCATGAACGTCACAGGCCCTTCCCTCTCTGTCAGAGAGGCTGGGCCTGGGACAGCTGTGCTCCCTATACCCCTCTGATGGCGGACCTGGATATACGTAGTGTGCAGTGACAGCGGATGGCAGCAATAGTATAGCAAATGTATTCAGTGGCAGAGACTGGTCCAGTGAAAGGTGTCTGTTTAACTCAATGCATTTCTCTGCTTGTTGCAGCTTTTTCAGAGATGGAAGTTTTTTTTTATCAAAAACAATGCACATAATACAGAAGATTTAAGTAATACAGCAATAGGCAAGCTGCACAGACTTAGAAAATAAAATCTAGAGTAATCATAATACAGGATTGGTGTAGTAATTTTGAGTCATAACATTCCATGGTTTGTGTATTCCACCCTCAGAAGATACCAGGTGAGGCAGCCATCTTAGGCACACTGCATAGGATTACCCTGTGTGGAATAGTCTACCCCTAGAAGAGATGACACATAATGGGGTGATTGCAGTAACCTAACGCTCAGAGTAGGATCCCAATAAAAATGTCAGATACATGTATTTTTCATCCCATTCACAAGTGTACCAGATTAGGCAGCCATGTTGGGTGCACTATGAAGGTTGCACTGTGAGAGGTGAGCCATGCAAGGGTCCAGTGTATATATATTTGGAAACAAACACTTGTGTAGTAGTATGATATACCTTGCATGGAAAGATCCATGTAAAGTACATCCTGCCTGTGGAAGAACCATCTTAGGCAACCATCTGGGGTGCACTGCGTAGGTTGCTGCTGGCGGGGTGTGCAATCAGTGGAGATACACGTTGTAGTGATAGCACACAGTGGGGTGGAAGTACGCTGTAAGAGAGAGAAAAAAGCACATGGTAAGAACACAGTTGCGGGTAATCAACTTAAGGAGGAAAACTGTGATAACCTATTCTGATGAAATTATAAATGTCCTGATCTCATGGGAGCAGCATGGGTGGGTGTGATAATGTAGGGAGCACACTAATCTCTGATGGAAATGCCCCTGCTGAGCCTCATCCTGGTGCTCACCCCACTCAGCTCCCTGCTCAGCTTGAGGGGTAGGCCTGGGAGCAGTCCTGATGTTCTCAGACAGAGGGGTAGTAGGCCTGGTCCTGGTGTTCTCATGGCAGAGGTGAGGAGGGACCGCATAATGATCCTGAGCTGCAGTGTTTGTAGAACTTCTTTCATTTGAGATTCTTGAGTAGCCCAAAGTCCAACTCCAGTTCAATCCCCGATTCTAACTGCATCCTTGAAATACATCCTTCGACAAATGCAGGCCAAGCCCTGACTGCAGGCCCTGACAATAATGTTCTTAAATACCACACACTATATCAGCTGGCACAGGGTATGGTGTGTGACATCTGGATGTTCAGCTATTATATCAGCTGGCCACAGAGGGATTGTGTGTGTACATCAGGATATTCAGCTATTATATCATCTGGCACAAGGGCAGGTGTGTTCATCAGGATATTCAGCTATTATATCATCTGGCACAAGGGGAGGTGTGTACATCAGGATATTCATCTATTGTATCATCTGGCCACAGAGGAATTGTGTGTACATCAGGATATTCATCTATTGTATCATCTGGCACAAGGGGAGGTGTGTTCATCATGATATTCAGCTATTATATCAGCTGGCCACAGAGGGATTGTGTGTGTACATCAGGATATTCAGCTATTATATCAGCTGGCCACTGAGGAATTGTGTGTGTTCATCGGGATATTCATCTATTGTATCATCTGGCACAAGGGGTAGTGTGTTCATCGGGATATTCATCTATTATATCATCTGGCACAAGGGGAGGTGTGTTCATCGGGATATTCATCTATTATATCATCTGGCACAAGGGGAGGTGTGTTCATCAGGATATTCATCTATTGTATCATCTGGCACAAGGGGAGGTGTGTTCTTCAGGATGTTCATCTATTGTATCATCTGGCACAAGGGGAGGTGTGTTCATCAGGATATTCATCTATTGTATCATCTGGCCACAGAGGAATTGTGTGTGTACATCAGGATATTCATCTATTGTATCATCTGGCACAAGGGGAGGTGTGTTCATCATGATATTCAGCTATTATATCAGCTGGCCACAGAGGGATTGTGTGTGTACATCAGGATATTCAGCTATTATATCAGCTGGCCACTGAGGAATTGTGTGTGTTCATCGGGATATTCATCTATTGTATCATCTGGCACAAGGGGTAGTGTGTTCATCGGGATATTCATCTATTGTATCATCTGGCACAAGGGGAGGTGTGTTCATCGGGATATTCATCTATTATATCATCTGGCACAAGGGGAGGTGTGTTCATCAGGATATTCATCTATTGTATCATCTGGCACAAGGGGAGGTGTGTTCTTCAGGATATTCATCTATTGTATCATCTGGCACAAGGGGAGGTGTGTACATCAGGATATTCATCTATTGTATCATCTGGCTCAAGGGCAGGTGGGTTCATCATGATATTCAGCTATTATATCAGCTGGCCACAGAGGAATTGTGTGTGTACATCAGGATATTCATCTATTATATCATCTGGCACAAGGGCAGGTGTGTTCATCGGGATATTCAGCTATTATATCAGCTGGCACAGGCTGCCTGACTTGGTCCTAACTTTCCAGCACCACTCTAATGGTGTCTCCATGCTGTTCTCACATTGCACCAACTGCCTTTAACTTCCCAGATTACTGTCTGGCATTTCCTTTGTATCTCTCAGTGGTTTCCTCTACACTTCCAGTTGCTGCACCCTTGCTTGATGTCTCTCCTCCAACTGACTCTCCTGTCCTACATCTAACAGCCATTTATCATAATTTTTTAGTCTCCCACAATGCATCCTGGGCTGTGTAGTTTTAGGCAGATATCTGCAGCCTCAATAGGTGTGGCCACATTGGGTGCCAGTGAAGGTGAAAACACAAATATAAATTATTGTACAGTACCACATATAGGGGGTCAATCCTATTAGGTGCGCATTTGTGCGAATGTCTGTGAGTTTCATGAACCAATGTGCAACTCGCATCTGACACTTAATTGGATTGACCCCATAGTATAGTATATTACAGTTGAGACATATTTGTTTCTAAATACAGTATGTAGTTTATTATATCTTCCACTATAAGACAACTAACAGCTATACTACTATTATTTTTATTAGATAAACTTTGAAAATGTTATCTATTAATGATAGAAAAAAATCCAAGAATGATTTACACTTTATTGAGAATTGTAAATAGTGCCTTACACTTAATCAGGTAAAATGAAGTTAAAATTAGCAAAATACATGTTTCATTTTCTTCCTGCAGCTGCTGCTTTCAGAGGGTCCTTCCGTTCCCTCTGCTTCCCTGCACCTTCCCCCAGTGTCTGCTGTGCTGCCGATGACTGCTGATCGGTCAGCACAACAGGACCCCAGCGGCAGCAGCCACCAGGTGACCTGACCTAAGTTGAATTTGGAGACTGAATTGTTGTAGAGCAAAAAACCAATGGTAGCTTCAAGGTTCACTGCCCAGTTGGTTGGCACACACTCAGGGCCGGTGCAAGGTTTTTTGGCACCCTAGGCAAAACTACAGCAGCTTGCCCCCCCCCCCCCCCCCGCCTCTTCCCAGTCCGTCAGGTGAAAGTATAGAGGTAGCTTCTTATAAGTTCCACTCCCAGCTACTTGACCTTCAATTCCTCCTCTCTGTACAGTCCACACATATCCTGACATATTTTGTCTTTTTTCACTTTCACATACTCCTGGCCCTTGGTCAACATCACTGGGTAAAATAGTCTCACCCCCACACTATTAAATATATTTAATGAATTTCTCACCCTCAATGACCTCAGTACTGACTTGCGGGTCCCAGCTCGGTCAGGCAGATTCAGAATCCGATTCCAGTCTCCCGAGTCCCACTCATCGTCGCCTTCTTGCGGGATGAGACGTCATTATGTCTCATCCACAGTGCCAGTAGCACACGGTCATCTACCAATCACTGGTCCCGCCAGAAGGGGAGAACAAGCAGCACTGCGGGTTTATAGACACAGCTGCGCGAGTCGGAGATTATTCTACTTCTCTCCCAGCCAGTGTTAGATTAAGGCTTGTAGGGGTCCAAGACAACCAAGTTGTGGGAGACCCCACTAATAGCATTGATGTAAAACCACATTACCCCCCCCCCCCTCACCCGCATAATAGTTATACTCCTTTTTCACTAGCTCAAAAAACATGGGTAAATGCACGGGGGCGCGCATTTACCCGTGATTTTTGCTAGTGGAAAAGGGTCAACCCGGATCAAGTGATCGGGGAATCCTACTCGGGTAGCTTACCGGGTTGAACACGAGTTCAACCCGGTAAGCTGTGCAGTGTAAACGGAAGCCGTGTCTATGCGACATGTCTCCCGTTCACAGTCTATGGAAGGGCGGCGCTGGGAGCACAAGTGTCAGGCTCCCGACTGCGACCCGTGTTTTAGACGTGGAAAAGGGGTATTAGAGGTACATTGGGGCGGTGGGTGCCACAGACGCACGCCCCGCACACCGCCGGCCAGAGACAGAGCAGGGAGCCGCTGGGTGAGGGCACGGAATCCCCTTCATGCTTCTTCTTCACACGAGACTAACCTGGGCAGTGTGAGGAGCTCATCGGCATCCAAAGAGGGGGGTAGAATGGGGAAACAACTAAATGTTGTATTCTGATTTTACTTGCAGTGCTGGTAGCTGATTCGGGAGAAATAGTGTTAGGGCCCCAGGACGACTGTCCCTGTTGACCTTTTTATAATCTAGCCCTGGTCCCAGATAATAGATATATTGTGTTACATATATTGGGAGTGCTGTCTATTTGGAATTATATATATATATATATATATATATATATTTATTTATTAGCAGTTTCTTATATAGCGCAGCATTTTCCGTTGCGCTTTATATCCACACACATAAACCCAGAGCCTAATATTGAATTGTAGTTGGTAACAGAAAAAAAAACCATTTAATACAGCCTGTCTTTTTCTTTGCTGTCGGCAAAGACAGGCAGTGATGATGACACATGCACAGGACAGAGAGAGCCTGCACATTCCTCTCTGTCTGTGCTGTAAACCTCAAGACTCACGCAGCCTGCGTGCAGGGGCAAACGCAGGATTTGCAGGAGGAGGTTTCCAGAGGGGGAGGAGCCAAGCACGGGGGTGGAGACTGAAGTGACTCAGTTTATGCTGGGTTTGTTAAACTATTGTAGATAGACAGACCTAGATAGATAGATAGATAGATAGATAGATAGATAGATAGATAGATAGATAGATAGATACAGAGGCGTCACTAGGGTTGGTGTCACCCGGTGTGGTAACTCATGGTGTCACCCCCCCATGGACCTTCTCCCATATCACACCACACGCAATCCTTAGAAATGTTTTTGTACTAGTTTTACTTGTAAGTCATAATTCCTGTATATCACTGAATGCGATGGCAATAGTAGTGACATAGGACCCTATTTAGGTTGGTTTGCATATTCTGCTTAAAAGCAGAATCTGCAATCGTTTCTGTAGCATGCTGGGGTCCGTCCAGGATGCTAATTGGCATCCAGCGATGCGATTTCAATTATTTTGCGATCACATCGCTGAAGCAGATATGAAGGATGACCCCCTGCAGACGTAGCTAGGCTGCGTATGCAGGCAATGCACCGCCATTTTTCGGGTTGCAGTGGGTGCGTGTGATGTCACATAGCCGCCCCAAAAAAGCTCTGATCCCCTTTCCCAACCACACCCTTCTACGCCGGCCCCCAATGAAAGTGCAGTCCCTCAGGGATGCGACCGCACTTTGATTGCATGCTCACTGTCAGCGTGGCGCATTTTAGCAATTTTATTGCTAAAATGAAATGCAACCAGAATAATGTCCATAATTGAGTATGAGCCGAAATTCACATTATACAACACAGAATGAGCCGAAATTCACATCATAGAACACAGATTGATCCGAAATTCACATAATAGCACACTGAATGAGCCGAAATTCACATTATAGCACACTGAATGATCCGAAATTCATATTGTAGCACACTGAATGAGCCGAAATTCACATCATAGAACACAGAATGATCCAAAATTCACATTATAGCACACTGAATGATCCGAAATTCACATTGTAGCACTCTGAATGAGCCGAAATTCACATTGTAACACACTGAATGATCCGAAATTCATATTGTAGCACACTGAATGAGCCGAAATTCACATCATAGAACACAGAATGATCCAAACTTCACATTATAGCACACTGAATGATCCGAAATTCACATTGTAGCACTCTGAATGAGCCGAAATTCACATTGTAACACACTGAATGATCCGAAATTCACATTGTAGCACACTGAATGAGCCGAAATTCACATTATAGCACACTGAATGAGCCGAAATTCACATTGTAACACTCTGAATGAGCCGAAATTCACATTATAGCACACTGAATGAGCCGAAACTCACATTATAGCACACTGAATGAGCCGAAACTCACATTGTTGCACACTGAATGAGCCGAAACTCACATTGTAGCACACTGAATGAGCCGAAATTCACATTGTAGCACACTGAATGATCCAAAATTCACATTATAGCACACTGAATGAGCCGACATTCACATTGTAGCACACTGAATGAGCCGAAACTCACATTGTAGCACACTGAATGAGCTGACATTCACATTGTAACACACTGAATGATCCGAAATTCACATTGTAGCACTCTTAATGAGCCGAAATTCACATTGTAACACACTGAATGATCCGAAATTCACATTGTAGCACACTGAATGAGCCGAAACTAACATTGTAGCACACTGACTGAGCCAAAATTCACATTAAAGCACACAGTATTATCCAAAATTCAGGGACAGGGAGAGTGACAGCAGGGACAGTGACAGAGGGACAGTGACAGAGGGACAGTGACAGCAGGGACAGTGACAGAGGTGCAGTGACAGAGGGACAGTGACAGCGGTGACAGCAGGGACAGTGACAGAGGTATAGTGACAGCAGGGACAGTGACAGAGGTATACTGACAGCAGGGACAGTGACAGAGGTGCAGTGACAGAGGGACAGTGACAGCGGTGACAGCAGGGACAGTGACAGAGGTATAGTGACAGCAGGGACAGTGACAGAGGTATACTGACAGCAGGGACAGTGACAGAGGTGCAGTGACAGAGGGACAGTGACAGCGGTGACAGCAGGGACAGTGACAGAGGTATAGTGACAGCAGGGACAGTGACAGAGGTATAGTGACAGCAGGGACAGTGACAGAGGTGCAGTGACAGAGGGACAGTGACAGCGGTGACAGCAGGGACAGTGACAGAGGTATAGTGACAGCAGGGACAGTGACAGAGGTATACTGACAGCAGGGACAGTGACAGAGGTGCAGTGACAGAGGGACAGTGACAGCGGTGACAGCAGGGACAGTGACAGAGGTATAGTGACAGCAGGGACCGTGACAGCAGGGACAGTGACAGAGGTATAGTGACAGCAGGGCCAGTGACAGAGGTATAGTGACAGCAGGGACCGTGACAGCAGGGACAGTGACAGAGGTATAGTGACAGCAGGGACAGTGACAGAGGTATAGTGACAGCAGGGACAGTGAGAGGTATAGTGACAGCAGGGACAGTGACAGAGGTATACTGACAGCAGGGACAGTGACAGCGGTGACAGCAGGGACAGTGACAGAGGTATAGTGACAGCAGGGACCGTGACAGCAGGGACAGTGAGAGGTATAGTGACAGCAGGGACAGTGACAGCAGGGACAGTGACTGAAGTATAGTGACAGAGGTACAGTGACAGCAGGGAAAGTGAGTGACAGCAGTGACAGGGACATAGGGAAGCAGGGTAAGTACCTGAGCAGCGGAGGGGGGTGTAGTAGGCGGCCCTAGGCAGCGGAGGAGGTGGGCTGCGGTGTGCAGAACGTGGCCGGCGGCAGTGAGGAGAATGGCAAGCTGCAAGCGGTGCCGGCGCGCAAGATGACGTCATGAGGAGTGACGTACAGCGACCGGCATCCTGGCTGAGGAGACTGTCAGGAACCGCCAGTACGGACCCGGCGGCGGTATTCAGGCAGCGATTTGAGTCAGCAGGGGGATGCGATCATAACAAGAGGACGCCGCGGCACAGTTATGATAGTGCAACCCCCCCCCCCTCCCCCTCCGAGCAGGTGCATGTGCGCCGCGGCTGGGTCCGTGCTTTCTGACACATTGTCAGTGTAATGGTAGGAATGCGACAGGTGTGAGGCTCTTGTTTGCTGTCACCCCACTGAAGGGTGACACCCGGGTGCGGGCCGCACCCCCCGCACCCGCCTCATGACGCCACTGGATAGATAGATCAAATATATTTTGTAATAGTTATAGACATAGAGCAATTTCAATTCTAAAATTGCAATCGAAAATCACGGGTCTTCATACCGAATGAATAAAGGACTACCAAGCCAGTTGCTCTTCATAACAGTGGCAACACCGAAACATTGAACTTGGAACTGGCTTGGAAGTCCTTTATTCATTCCGTATGAAGACCTGTGATCTACACTGCTTTACATGGGGCTCGATTAACCCGGGGTGGCACCAGGGCAAATATTTTTTATGCAGTTCCGGAGTGCCTACTATGGGCCAGATGTAATGACGTCTGAGTTGGCCAGAGGTGCGGGTTCCCAGCCAACAATGGATATTTTTTTAAAGTGGCAATCATTTACAAGGCACGGTTTTGCCTTATAAATAATTGCCGCTTTAAAAAAAACCCTCAAGAGTTTAGCCAGGAACCCGCACCCCCAGCCAACTCAGACTTCATTACATCCGGCCCTACATTAAATATATTTGTATATACACACAATGCAATTTGACCAGCACTGGCACTGCACATAACTTCATAATACCTGGGTGCCTTCCCATGAACCATCAGGGAGCCATGCAGTATATAGAGAAGATGGGCGGCAATACAGACAGCTACACAAGCTTTGCTATTGTTTCAGGTGCGTTTTATCCTAACGAAAGGTGCTAATAAAACGCACCTGAAACGTTGATAGCAAAGCTTGTGTAGCTGCCTGTATTTCTTACAAAACCGTGAAATGACGCCCGTTTCTCTATATACTATATATATATATATATATATATATATACACACACACACACACACACACACAGATGGAGCCACGCTAGTCGTGGCTCCGTCTGTGACTCGGTGCGCCCACCTGGGTGTGCCTGGATGCTGTGAGCATCTCCGTCTGGATGGGCGCGCGTACCCGGACGGAGCCGCACGCCCAGACAGAGACGCTTACAATGGGAAGTGGCTCTGTGCAGTCCCGCTGTGACTAGGCGGACGGATCGCCTAGTCACGCTGGGAGTGCACGCCTGCGATCTGGCAGGCAAAGATAAGGGAGGCTCCATCTGTATGTGTGTGTATATATATATATATTATACATACATATGTGTGTATGTATATATATATATATATATATATATATATAATTAATGATACTGTAGGAGGAAAAAGATATGCAGCGATAATATATGCACTTACAATTGAGGATCATGCAGTAGGCTGTGGAGCAGCAGCCAGAGGAGAGGCTGAGGCAATCGGAAGCAGCTACCATAACACACATCTGCACCACAGCGCAGGTAAGTGCACGACCCGCGATTCGCGGGTGTTTGAAGGGGCGGGGCCAAACCCGGAGGGGCGGGGCTTAAACAGCGGGTCGCGGGCGGCTTCGGTTTTTTGCTTATAAAAAAATCAAACACAACTTGGTCTGTCAGGGGGGTGTTTCTGAGTACTCAGAAACCCCCCCTGCGTGCGCTAGTGGCGTGCCCAGCTAGTCACGGATCCGCAGGCTGCATACACTAGATAAGTTACTTCTGGGCAGCTGGTCCATTCATTACTCGGCAGCCACAATCACTGCCTGCGAAGCCAGCGGCTGTCAGCATGCAAGTGGGGAGCAGGGAGCACTGTACCGCGGATCAGATCTGTTATAGAGATCAGATCCGATCTGTGGTGGCTGGCCCATTCAGATGGGGGGGGGGGGGGCAGCAATCATGAAGGGTGTGTGGGGGGGCTAAGAATATGAGGAGAACCAATCGCAGGGTGGGCCAGGGGTGTAATATGCGGGATGAGTGAGAGAGGGTGGGAGAGATCGTGCTGTTGTGGTGCGGGGCGGCAGTGAGGATGCGGAACAAGTGAGTTCAGTACATCGAGGGGGGGAGGAGAAAACTACAGGGAGCAAAGGGCAGCGCCGGCCAGTGGGAGGAGAGAAGTTGGAGAAGACAACGGTAGAGCAGAGAGGGGATATTCTGCAGCAGGACAGTTTAGAACAATCCGCCCTCACACTGTTAGTGCCGGCTGATGGGAAGTGATGGGCGCCTGCAGCATCCTTGCTCGTCGTCTCTTAGGGAATGGAAGGAGCACACAGCTAAGGGCATAATAAAGGAAGCGTGCATTGGAAGTGTGCATGGCCGCCCTCCAGTGGCCGGCGCCCATAGGCAGCTGCCTAAAGCTGCCTAGTGGTGGCGCCGGCCCTGCACACACTGTATAGAAGCAGTGGCGTAAGTTCGTCCTAGACGCCCGGAGGCAATATAAATACAGGTGCCCCCCTATATAGAGGCAAAAAAATATTATATATATATATATATATATATATATATATATATACACACCACACCAATATTGATCCTGCAGGCTATATATATATTTATATATATATCCTGCCATTCTTTGCAAGCATAATGGCGTATGCATGAAGAAATTTCCAAAGGACAGCTCTTGCGGTGAGAGCTATTCTTTGCCATGATACAGTAGAACTTCCCGGTGTATGATCCGGAGTCCTATCTGTGCATGCGTGGGCTGATGCGCCCCACTGGGGGGTGCTGGGAGGGGTCCAATGGGAAATGTGATAGAAGCCCATCTAAAGATGGTGTTGCCCACCGCATCCAAGCCCTGGGGTCTAGGCTTGGTGGATAAGTAGTAAGCCGCCAAACCTCTGAAAACTGCATTTTTGGAGGTTTGGCTGCATTTTTAACCTTGTGCTAATGATACATCCCAGCAGACCAGTGCCAGTTTAGGGTCCACATGGGCCTGGAGCTGAAAGTGAGTCTATTATGTGACCGATACTGCGGGAGGGGAGGCAATCATTTTGCTGGCTGTCGGGATTCCTAGCGGTCAGGATACCGACACCAGAATACCGTCTCACAGGTCTTATTCCCATTCGTGGGTGTCCACAACACCAATAGAGTGGGATGGGAACCACCGAGACCACTGCGTTGCGAGCGCAACAAGCAAGGGCCTTCATTGCGCATGCCCCCTGCCAGCATTCTGACGGACGGGATGCTGCTGTCAGGATGCTGACAGACGGCATCCCGTCTGTCGGTAAAACATATGTATTCCCTGCGGGAGGACAATTAATTATGGGAGGAAGATGGGGAGGGATGGTCGCGGGCGGGCAGAAGGACTTGGCAAATGGGGGGGGGGGGGGGGCAGATGGAGTAACAGAGGTCTGGAGGACGGGATGAGGCAGAATGGGGGTCATTGTATATATGACAAAAATGCAGATTCATTAAACGGGCATTGAAACGTTGCACTACTTCAATTGGTGTCAGTGTGCAAATCATTGGAGTGCCGCACCACCTCTATTTTGCTAAACTACTTTGCTGTGAGGGCACCCAATGTATTAGTCTATTATGTGGCTGTGCCAGACCCCTACCTCTATCTATATATACAAACATACATACAGTATACTGGCAGTGCACTTATACAGGGAGAAAGGGAGCATAGATGGATACCTTGTGTAGTGAAAGAAGGCTCTTCTCTCCTCCCCAATTACCGGAGGCAGAGCGCAATTAGGAAGTGGAATCCAAGGCAAGCGTGGTACCAGCTCTTAAACACCGCCTCGCACGTGTGTCCATCCATCCCGTCCCCCCCTTCCCCACAGCAGCGGGGCAACGGTAGCAGCAGCTCCTCTCCTACCTCCCACAGCAGGCGCGCACCAGCGTACTCTCCTGGGGTTTGCGCTGTAGTGGCGGCTTACAGGAATGAGTCAGTTCAGTGACGTAACTAGAAATTTTTCTCCCCCAAGCCAAAAAATTCTTCGCCCCCCCCCCCCCCCTCCATAATTGGCAGTATAGGGTGCGTGGCTTCGTTGGGATGGGCGTGGCTTACCATAAAGGGGCGTGACATTGCAGGAAAAGACTGCGTTATACCCCAGTCTTCCAACCTGCACGCCCAGATGGGAAAGAAAAATAATCCTGATTCATGCCCCTTACATTATTTGTAATTTTCCCTCCTTATAGTAATGCCCAGTATACATTATGCCACATACTGCAGTGGCCCTTAGACATTATGCCACACACAATAATGCACATGACACAATATGCACACACCATAATGCCCCTGACACATTATGCCACACACCGTAATGCCCCCGACACATTATGACAGGAATCGCAATGCCCGTTATACATTATGCTACACACTGCAATGCCCCTGATACATTATACCACACACCGTAATGCCTGTGACACATTATGACAGGAATCACAATGCCCGTTATACATTATGCTACACACTGCAATGCCCTTGATACATTATAGCACATACAATGTCTTTGACACAGTATAACACACACCACAATGAGCCTGAGACATTATACCACATATCACAATGCCCGCGATATAGTATACCATACACCGTAATGCCCGACACATTATGACACACACCGCAATGTCCATGATACATTATGCCACACACCGTAATGCCCATTATACATTAAGTTCTACAGTAAGGCTTCTAATTACTTTTAAATTACCTGCTCGTTGCCAGGGGTTTCATGCTCTTGGTTCCATGCACGGTGCCAGGGGTTTTCATGCTCAGGGTGTCATGCTCGTTGCCAGGGGTTTCATGCACTGGGTGTCATGTTCGTTGCCAGCGGTTTCATGCTCTTGGTTCCATGCACGGTGCCAGGGGTTTTCATGCTCAGGGTGTCATGCTCGTTGCCAGGGGTTTCATGCACTGGGTGTCATGCTCGTTGCCAGCGGTTCCATGCACGGTGCCAGGGGTTTTCATGCTCAGGGTGTCATGCTCGTTGCCAGGGGGTTCATGCACTGGGTGTCATGCTCGTTGCTAGGGGGTAGTGCTTGTTGCTAGGGCCGTGCTCCCAGTGCCACATATGCCCCCAGTGCCAGATATTCCCCCACAGTGTCAGGTATATGCCTCCAGTGCCAGGTACATGCCCCCAGTGCCAAATATACCCCCCCCAGTGCCACATATGCCCCCTCAGTGCCTGCTCCCCCCAGTGCCAAATATTCCACCACAGTGCCACATATGCCCCCTCAGTGCCTACTCCCCCACAGTGCCAGCTATATGCCCCCAGTGCCAGATATTCCTCCACAGTGCCAGGCATATGCCCCCAGTGCCAGATATTCCCCCACAGGGCCAGGTATATGCCCCCAGTGCCAGATATTCCCCCACAGGGCCAGGTGTATGCCCCCAGTGCCAGATATTCCCCCACAGGGCCAGGTATATGCCCCCAGTGCCAGATCTTCCCCCACAGTGCCAGGTATATGCCCCCAGTGCCAGATCTTCCCCCACAGTGCCAGGTATATGCCCCCAGTGCCAGATATTCCCCCACAGGGCCAGGTATATGCGCCCAGTGCCAGGTATATGCCTCCAGTGCCAGATATTCCCCCACAGGGCCAGGTATATGCCCCCAGTGCCAGATCTTCCCCCACAGTGCCAGGTATATGCCCCCAGTGCCAAATATACCCCCCTCCCCAGTGCCACATATGCCCCCCGCCCCAGTGCCAGGTATATGCCCCCCAGTGCCAGGTATATGCCCCCCAGTGCCAGGTATATGCCCCCCAGTGCCAGGTCTTCCCCCACAGTGCCAGGTATATGCCCCCCAGTGCCAGGTATATGCCCCCCAGTGCCAGGTATATGCCCCCCAGTGCCAGGTCTTCCCCCCAGTGCCAGGTATATGCCCCCCAGTGCCAGGTATATGCCCCCCAGTGCCAGGTATATGCCCCCCAGTGCCAGGTCTTCCCCCACAGTGCCAGGTATATGCCCCCCAGTGCCAGGTATATGCCCCCCAGTGCCAGGTCTTCCCCCCCAGTGCGAGGTATATGCCCCCCAGTGCCAGGTATATCCCCCCCAGTGCCAGGTATATGCCCCCAGTGCCTGCTCCCCCCCCTTGTGTTGGAGGGACACGGAGCGCATAGAGCGTCTCTCCTGTGTCCCTCCCTGGCTCTCTCCCCCGGCCGGTCTAATACAGGAAGTGCCGGTTCGTGAGCTCACGAACGGCACTTCCTGTATTAGACCGGCCGGGGGAGAGAGCCAGGGAGGGACACAGGAGAGACGCTCTATGCGCTCCGTGTCCCTCCAACACAGCAGGGAGGGAGACCGCAGATTGACATGCGGACGCTCGTCCGCATGTCAATCTGTGTAAAGTCAGTGGCGCCACTGCGAGGCGCCCTCTTCAGGTTAGGAGCCCGGCGGCAGCCGACTCCGCTGCCTCCCGGACTTCCGCCCCTGTATAGAAGCATGTTTGTTGACGTGGAGGGCAGTTGTCTGAGTTTGGAAATATACGAAGTGAGGTGAAGTTTGGAAAATTTTAAAATAACAGTTAAACCAACAGTTATTCTACATGTATCTCACTGAATATGGACTGATCAGCTTTCTTTATCTTTTCATCTCACAGGTATGTGATTTCTCATTGATGATCCCTACATCTCTGTGCATTAACCAACAAACATCCTCAGCAGTGTAGACAATGTATCTGATTTCTCATTGATGATCCCTACATCTAGGTAACACCAAAGAGCTATTGTCGTGAGTTTATAGCCAAACTTTCCTTTTTCACACTAACATAGGTTGAACCAGTTTTATACTTCCTCTTGAATATTCTGTGATGCTGTAGCCAGATATGTTGTGATTAACCACCATAATACACTATGACAGGGGATAGTACATCAACAACACTGACAACATTGTCAGTGACACATTCTTTTCACAAATTGCCCTAAACACTTTGTTGAAGGTCAGGTAAATTACAATGCACCAATTTTTTGCATTTTTGAAACAGTGAATTTTTTAAAGGCAATACATGAAATACATTGCCTTTAAGAAAATATGCTGCTATAAATATCACAGTAAACTGTCTGAAAAATGGTAACAATCATTGCTTTGTAAAAATTATATTTACTAAGAGACCACAGCTATATGAAGCCTTATAAGGCTTTCACTGGTATCAATATTTGCATGAGAAAAGATGGAATTTTGTTTCTCTGCTTTTGCTGGTTTGGTTTACCTGTTTATTGACTTTCACTTAATAATTTGCAATTCTACCTTTTCCAACCCATCAACTTCAGCTTTTCCCCTTACAACACATCATCTAAGGGGTAAGTGGCTTGGCAGGTCATGGCGTGTCTCTGATTCTGTAGCTACGCAAGCCAAGTGGTTCTCTACTGGATGTCACCATGGTAGATGCCTCTGTGTGAAGAAAGGATCTGTGATTTTTTTTTTTTGAAGTTAGGAGCCTGCAAAACAGGCAATGAACAAAAGGTGAAACAGATGACTGTAAGGGCAGCATCTGCCAACCTGCTTGCTTGGGCAATATTTCTACAAAAGCTCATATAACAGTTTGGCTCAGGGGGCAAAGTGACACCCAATAGTTACCAACATGCCCCAAGAAGTGTAGAGTTTATCCATACTGGCCTAAGGCATTGCTTTATAGCAGCTACTTTGTGATGGTTTGTTTTGACCTTGATCCACATTTTAGGCCAAATATTTGACCTCAGACATGGCAATCGCAATGGATTTATGGCTAGCCCAGCCATTTTTAAAGAAAGATGGCTTATTTTATTAGGTAGGTGAAATTTGGAACATATTAGCTTCCCCTTGTAAACAAAGTACTTTTTACTGATATAGACCAAAAGGAATGTCAATTTCTGTTCAATGTTGTGTTTCTTTCACTGCAGATGAAAAGCAAAGAACTTGGTCAAGTATGATGTGGTTAAATTGGTGGACACCTACCATGTTATTTACCAACAATTCTTCAATAACTCTGGAATAATCATCAAAACACCATTGCAGAATCAAAAGCACTCATCCAAGTTTGGAGCCATTATTGTTAACCTGGACCTTTTTCTCATGAACTCGCAATCACATTAATCTCTAACATTTAATCTATTTCTTTTTAGTGTTACCCATCTTGATGCTTTTACCTTGTGAGGCTACTGGATCGATATCACTTAATTAGGCTACACTGACATGTCAAGGAGATACCTTGAAAGCTAGGAGAACACATTCCTATTTCAGCTTACCATGTGTCTTGAAGAAGACAGCTCCCAGTAGGAATTGTTGGTTTAGTTTATTTCCATCACTGAAGAAGATTGACATAATGTAGCCGATAGCCTCACCTCTGCTCTGGCTGCAACAATTTTTTATTCAAGAGACCATTGGATTTTATTTCCTTTTTAAGGTCCTTGCCAGTGAGTTAAAAGCGTACTTACCTTATACCTGATCTCCTAGTTAAAATGACCCATCTACAGCCTTCTTATTATAGTTTAGTTGTTGCCATTGGGCTTTCTCTAAATGTTGATGAACAACTGGAGCTACATTAGATAAACTCTATTTAACCCAGTGCTATTTTGCAGCAGGAACCAGTAGGAACTCAGTTACAGGACCTCTCATTAAATATGACATAATCAGGAACTGTATTTCTGAACCTGCTGTCCTGGACCAAAATTTATTTTACTTAAGATACTGTAAGTTTTATTTTTAAGTCCATTTTGAGTGCTTTCTTTTCTAAAAACCATCTATCTGTCTATCTATCTATCTATCTATCTATCTATCTATCTATCTATCTATCTATCTATCTATCTATCTATCTATCTATCTATCTATTTATCTATTTATTGCTAGCTTTTTTTAAATAGCTCCAGCGTCAGACATGTACTTTTTCCAGAAAAATAGTACTGATTGAACCTGATATGCGAAGTTGCGAACTGTACTAAATTTGTTCCTAAAGCATCTGTTGCTCCTGCTTCAGTATATCCAAAATCTTGTACATCTTACTGTAGGCAATATGGACCTCCCAAATTTGGAATATCAAAAATAGCAAAGGCATACCACATTACCTTTTTCCTGACATTTATTAAAGAATGTGTTTCAAGGTCGGATTTAGCCACTTAACATTTTAATCTGTTTTGATAGTAACAGCTTTACCAACACAAATTTGTATAAGCTAGATGGCAGGGGTCCCCTGATCCAATAATATCTCTTTGGTCATCCCTAAAATTGTGAATATAAAGGGTCTGATGTAATAGCCTGTGAGAGCCAAAATGACTCTACACATTTATGTGCATTTTAGCTCTGTGTTGCACCATTTCTTCCCCTTATACAGTATGGTAGCTACTTTACATAGTAAAATTCAGAGATGATTTGCTCCTCTCTTTAAATGTCTTGTTTCTAAACTGAGAAACTGTATTGGATGTGTCTAAGGAAAAAAATAATCTACAATCAATAGTATTTCTCTGACGTCCTAATGGATGCTGGGGACTCCGTAAGGACCATGGGGAATAGCGGCTCCGCAGGAGACTGGGCACAAAAGTAAAGCTTTAGAACTACCTGGTGTGCACTGGCTCCTCCCCCTATGACCCTCCTCCAAGCCTCAGTTAGATTTTTGTGCCCGAACGAGAAGGGTGCACACTAGGTGGCTCTCCTGAGCTGCTTAGTGAAAAGTTTAGTTTTAGGTTTTTTATGTTCAGTGAGACCTGCTGGCAACAGGCTCACTGCATCGAGGGACTAAGGGGAGAAGAAGCGAACTCACCTGCGTGCAGAGTGGATTGGGCTTCTTAGGCTACTGGACATTAGCTCCAGAGGGACCGATCACAGGCCCAGCCATGGATAGGTCCCAGAGCCGCGCCGTTGGCCCCCTTACAGAGCCAGAAGACAGAAGAGGTCCGGAAAATCGGCGGCAGAAGACGTCCTGTCTTCAACAAGGTAGCGCACAGCACTGCAGCTGTGCGCCATTGCTCTCAGCACACTTCACACTCCGGTCACTGAGGGTGCAGGGCGCTGGGGGGGGCGCCCTGAGACGCAATAAAAACACCTTGGGTGGCAAAAAATGCATCACATATAGCTCCTGGGCTATATGGATGAATTTAACCCCTGCCAGAATACACAGAAAAACGGGAGATAAGGCCGCCGAGAAGGGGGCGGAGCCTATCTCCTCAGCACACTGGCGCCATTTTCCCTCACAGCTCCGTTGGAGGGAAGCTCCCTGGCTCTCCCCTGCAGTCACTACACTACAGAAAGGGTTAAAAAAGAGAGGGGGGCACTAATTACGCGCAGTATTAAAAATACAGCAGCTATAAGGGGAAAAATACTTATATAAAGTTATCCCTGTATATATATAGCGCTCTGGTGTGTGCTGGCAAACTCTCCCTCTGTCTCCCCAAAGGGCTAGTGGGGTCCTGTCCTCTATCAGAGCATTCCCTGTGTGTGTGCTGTGTGTCGGTACGTTTGTGTCGACATGTATGAGGAGAAAAATGATGTGGAGATGGAGCAGATTGCCTGTAATAGTGATGTCACCCCCTAGGGTGTCGACACCTGAGTGGATGAACTGTTGGAAGGAATTACGTGACAGTGTCAGCTCTGTATAAAAGACAGTGGTTGACATGAGACAGCCGGCTACTCAGCTTGTGCCTGTCCAGACGTCTCATAGGCCGTCAGGGGCTCTAAAGCGCCCGTTACCTCAGATGGCAGATATAGACGCCGACACGGATACTGACTCCAGTGTCGACGGTGAAGAGACAAATGTGACTTCCAGTAGGGCCACACGTTACATGATTGAGGCAATGAAAAATGTTTTACACATTTCTGATAATACGAGTACCACCAAAAAGGGGTATTATGTTCGGTGAGGAAAAACTACCTGTAGTTTTCCTGAATCTGAGAAATTAAATGAGGTGTGTGATGATGCGTGGGTTTCCCCCGATAACAACTGATAATTTCTAAAATGTTATTGGCATTATATCCTTTCCCGCCAGAGGTTAGGGTGCGTTGGGAAACACCCCCTAGGGTGGATAAAGCGCTCACACGCTTGTAAGAACAAGGGCTCTACCCTCTCCTGAGATGGCCGCCCTTAAGGATCCTGCTGATAGAAAGCAGGAGGGTATCCTAAAATGTATTTACACACATACTGGTGTTATACTGCGACCAGCAATCGCCTCAGCCTGGATGTGCAGTGCTGGGTTGGCGTGGTCGGATTTCCTGACTGAAAATATTGATACCCTAGATAGGGACAGTATATTATTGCCTATAGAGCATTTAAAAGATGCATTTCTATATATGCGTGATGCACAGCGGAATATTTGCCGACTGGCATCAAGTCTAAGTGCGTTGTCCATTTCTGCCAGTAGAGGGTTATGGACACGACAGTGGTCAGGTGATGCGGATTCCAAACGGCATTTGGAAGTATTGCCTTATTAAGGGGAGGAGTTATTTGGGGTCGGTCTTTCAGACCTGGTGGCCACGGCAACAGCTGGGAAATCCACGTTTGTACCCCAGGTCGCCTCTCAACAAGAGGAAAAAGGCTGCAGAAATCAGCCAGTTCCCAGGAACAGAAGCCCTCTCCCGCCTCTGCCAAGCCCTCAGTATGACGCTGGGGCTTTACAAGCAGAATCAGGCACGGTGGGGGCCCGTCTCAATGAATTTCAGCGCGCAGTGGGCTCACTCGCAAGTAGACCCCTGGATCTTTCAGGTGATATCTCAGGGGTACAAATTGGAATTCGAGACGTCTCCCCCTCGCCGTTTCCTAAAGTCGGCTTTACCGATGTCTCCTTCTGACAGGGAGGCAGTTTTGGAAGCCATTCACAAGCTGTATTCCCAGCAGGTGATAATCAAGGTACCCCTCCTGCAACAGGGAACGGGGTATTATTCCACACTGTTGTGGTACCGAAGCCGGACGGCTCGGTGAGACCGATTCTAAATCTAAAATCTTGAACACTTACATACGGAGGTTCAAATTCAAGATTGAGTCACTCAGAGCAGTGATTGCGAACCTGGAAGAAGGGGACTACATGATGTCTCGGGACATCAAGGATGCTTACCTTCATGTCCCAATTTACCCTTCTCACCAAGGGTACCTCAGGTTTATGGTACAGAACTGTCACTATCAGTTTCAGACGCTGCCGTATGGATGGTCCACGGCACCCCGGGTCTTTACCAAGGTAATGGCCGAAATGATGATACTCCTTCGAAGGAAGGGAATTTTAGTTATCCCTTACTTGGATGATTCCCTGATAAGGGTAAGATCCAGGGAACAGTTGGAGGTCGGTGTAGCACTATCTCAGGTAGTGTTGCGGCAGCACGATTGGATTCTCAATATTCCAAAATCGCAGCTGATTCCGACGACTCGTCGTCTGTTCCTAGGGATGATCCTGGACACAGTCCAGAAAAAGGTGTTTCTCCCGGAGGAGAAAGTCAGGGAGTTATCCGAGCTAGTCGGGAACCTCCTATAACCGAGCCAAGTCTCAGTACATCAATGAAAGGGTTCTGCTAAAAATGGTGGCTTCCTACGAAGCAATCCCATTCGTCAGATTCCACGCAAGAACTTTCCAGTGGGACCTGCTGGACAAATGGTCCGGGTCGCATCTTCAGATGCATCAGCGGATAACCCTGTCACCAAGCACAAGGGTGTCTCTCCTGTGGTGGTTGCAGAGTGCTCATCTTCTAGAGGGTCGCAGATTCGACATTCAGGACTGGGTCCTGGTGACCACGGATGCCAGCCTGCGAGGCTGGGGAGCAGTCACACAGGGAAGGAATTTCCAGAGCTTATGGTCAAGCCTGGAGACATCACTTCACATAAATATCCTGAAGCTAAGGGCCATTTACAATGCTCTAAGCTCAGCAAGACCTCTGCTTCAAGGTCACCCGGAGTTGATCCATTCGGACAACATCACGGCAGTCACCCACGTAAACAGACAGGGTGACACAAGAAGCAGGAGGGCAATGGCAGAAGCTGCAAGGATTCTTCGCTGGGCGGAAAATCATGTGATAGCACTGTCAGCAAGTGGGGACTTCACCCAGAAGTCTTCCACATGTTTATAAAACTCGACAAGTATTGCGCCGGGTCAAGGGACCCTCCGGCAATAGCTGTAGACGCTCTGGTAACACAGTGGGTGTACCAGTCAGTGTATGTGTTCCCTCCTCTGCCTCTCATACCCAAGGTACTGAGAATTATAAGATGGAGAGGAGTAAGCACTATATTCGGGCTCCGGATTGGCCAAGAAGGACTTGGTAACCGGAACTTCAAGAGATGCTCACGGAGGATCCGTGGCCTCTACCTCTAAGAAGGGACCTACTCCAGCAAGGACCCTGTCTGTTCCAAGACTTACCGCGACTGCGTTTGACGGCATGGCGGTTGAACGCAGGATCCTGAAGGAGAAAGGCATTCCGGATGAAGTCATTCCTATCCTGATCAAAGCCAGGAAAGATATAACCGCAAAACATTATCACCGCATTTGGCGAAAATATGTTGCGTGGTGCGAGGCCAGTAAGGCCCCGACGGAGGAATTTTCAACTAGGTCGATTCCTACATTTCCTGCAAACAGGAGTGTCTATGGGCCTGAAATGGGGGTCCATTAAGGTTCAAATTTCGGCCCTGTCAATTTTCTTCCAAAAAGAACTAGCTTCAGTCCCTGAAGTTCAGACGTTTGTGAAAGGGGTACTGTATATACAGCCTCCTTTTGTGCCTCCAGTGGCACCTTGGGATCTAAATGTAGTTTTTGGGTTCCAAAAGTCACATTGGTTTGAACCACTTAAATATGTGGAGTTAAAATATCTCACATGGAAAGTGGTCATGCTGTTGGTCCTGGCCTGGGCCAGGTGCGTGTCAGAATTGGCGGCTTTATCCTGTAAAAGCTCTCATCTGATTTTCCATTCGGACAGGGCGGAATTGAGGACTTGTCCTCAGTTTCTCCCTAAGGTGGTTTTCAGCGTTTCACCTGAATCAACCTATTGTGGTGCCTGCGGCTACTAGGGACTTGGAGGACTCCAAGTTGCTAGACGTTGTCAGGGCCCTGGAAATATAGGTTTCGAGGACGGCTGGAGTCAGAAAATCTGACTCGTTGTTTATTCTGTATGCACCCAACAAGCTGGGTGCTCCTGCTTCTAAGCAGACTATTGCTCGTTGGATTTGTAGTACAATTCAGCTTGCACATTCTGTGGCAGGCCTGCCACAGACAAAATCTGTAAAAGCCCATTCCACAAGGAAGGTGGGCTCATCTTGGGCGGCTGCCCGAGGGGTCTCGGCTTTACAACTTTGCCGAGCAGTTACTTGGTCAGGAGCAAATACGTTTGTAAAATTCTACAAATTTGATACCCTGGCTGAGGAGGACCTGGAGTTCTCTCATTTGGTGCTGCAGAGTCATCCGCACTCTCCCGCCCGTTTGGGAGCTTTGGTATAATCCCCATGGTCCTTACGGAGTCCCCAGCATCCACTAGGACGTCAGAGAAAATAAGAATTTACTTACCGATAATTCTATTTCTCGTAGTCCGTAGTGGATGCTGGGCGCCCATCCCAAGTGCGGATTGTCTGCAATACTGGTACATAGTTATTGTTACCAAAAAAATCGGGTTATTGCTGTAGTGAGCCATCTTTTCTAGAGGCTCCTCTGTTATCATGCTGTTAACTGGGTTTAGATCACAAGTTATATGGTGTGATTGGTGTGGCTGGTATGAGTCTTACCCGGGATTCAAAATCCTTCCTTATTGTGTACGCTCGTCCGGGCACATTATCCTAACTGAGGCTTGGAGGAGGGTCATAGGGGGAGGAGCCAGTGCACACCAGGTAGTTCTAAAGCTTTACTTTTGTGCCCAGTCTCCTGCGGAGCCGCTATTCCCCATGGTCCTTACGGAGTCCCCAGCATCCACTACGGACTACGAGAAATAGAATTATCGGTAAGTAAATTCTTATTTTCTTTGCAGGTCTGCAAATGTCAAATGTTGCTGCTGATTTATATCTGTGCACAAATATTGACATAATGTACACAAGTATTGAATAGTTTTTCCTGAAGCATATCAAGAAAGATTCCATAGTTAGCCACTGAGGACTGATTCATACTTTTTATACTAAATATGCCCATTCTACATGCTACATTACAATGAGAAACACTTAAGCAATCCCTAAATGACAGGCGTTTATCAGTAACTTGTAAAATACTATTTAATGTGCAAAAACTTTGATTTAGAAAATACATTCCATACAATACAAGCACAATCTATTCACTGCTTAAGATAGTATTCAAATAACTTACTTTACTATTTTGTGATTTACATTCATTTTATTTAGATATCATTGGTTGTTAAATATAGTTTCTGCTTTGCTTTCACTATTCATTTTGTTACTGGTTCTGTTATCTTCTAGCTTTCTATGCCTTTTAAAACAACACTACTGTATATTAGAAAGGTTTAAATAATAATAATAATAAATAGTATTTAGTTAATTTAATGTTTTTTGTTTTTAATGAACAGACCAGAAATATGCCCGTGCTCAGTTTTACCCATATTGTACATGGTACTAGCTGTGTGGCAGTATTAATGCCATATACAGTATGTATACAAAACAGAAATATGTGGGCACTTACAACAATGTACTTCAAATCTGTGTGTATGGAGCAAATAAAACAAAGGGGATCTTGTAATAGTTAGACCTAAACATTTAAGCTTGCAGCCCATCGTCAAGGGACCCCAATTTTCTGCCTTCACTAGTAACATGCCCAGCACACCATTACATTGTAGTTAAATGTGCACACCTCCCAGATACAGGGGTCTTTTCATGAAATAGTGAAAAAAGTGTAGAAGTGAGCCAGTGGAGAAGTTGCCCATGGCAGCCAATCAGCTTTTAAGTAACATTTGTCAAATGCATTCTATAAAATTATACAGAGCAGCTGATTGGTTGGAATGGGCCATTTCTCCATGTGCTCACTTCTCCACTCTTTTCACTGCTTCATGAATAGATCCCACAGAGTGAAACATCTATACAGGGGCAGGCTTGTTAGCAGCACCCTACTAGGCTCCTTATAGCCTTAAGTTAAAGCTGTTATTGTTAGTGCCCATAGCAAAAGTCTTTGTGTTTTTGTTTGTTTGTGTTTTAATAGCAATACTTATCATGGTATAACCATAAGATAGTATAGGATAATAGGATTTTGGCTACCTACCGGTTAATCCTTTTCTCGTAGTCCATAGAGGATGCTGGGGTCTGCATTAGTACCATGGAGTATAGACGGGTCCACTAGGAGCCATTGGCACTTTAAGAGTTGGAGAGTGTGGGCTGGCTCCTCCCTCTATGCCTTTCCTACCAGACTCAGTCTAGAAACTGTACCCGAGGAGACGGATATCTTCGAGAGAAGGATTTAACAGATAGTGGCGAGATTCATACCAGCTCACACATACAAGGCACTTAGCTTGAAACCCAGCAACCGCTGAAACAGTACTTACCAAGTAATAATGCATTACGTAACTATAAAAAAAGTTGTACTGAACCAGATAACAATTGAAGGAAAAGGAAGCACTGGGCTGGCACCCAGCATCCTGTACGGACTATGAGAAAAGGATTTACGGGTAGGTAACCAAAATCCTATTTTCTCTTATGTCCTAGAGGATGCTGGGGTCCACATTATTACCATGGGGATATACCAAAGCTCCCAGAATGGGAGGGAGAGCGCTGAGGCTCCTGCAGAATTGATTGGCTGAACTTCAGATCATCAGAGGCGAAAGTATCGAACTTCTAGAACTTTGCAAACGTGTTCGACCCAGGCCAAGTTGCTGCTCGGCAAAGTTGTAACACTGAGACACCCCGGGCCGCCGTCCAGGAAGACCCCACCTTACGAGAAGAGTGGGACTTAACAGACGTAGGACACGGCAAACCTGCCATAGAATAGGCTTGCTGGATAGTGAACCTGATCCAGCGAGAGATCGACTGCTTAGAATCAGGACACCCAATTTTCTTGGGATCGTACAGGACAAACAGAGAGTCTGATTTCCTGTGACGAGCAGTGCTCTTCACATAGATTTTCAAAGCCCTTACAACATCCTAGGACTTTGATGAAATTGAGGAGTCAGTAGCAACTGGCACCACAATAGGTTGGTTGATATGAAATGCCAACACAACCTTCAGATCAAACTGCTGACATGTCCGAAGCTCAGCTCTATCTTAATGGAAGATCAAGTATGGGCTTTTACATGACAAAGCCCCCAACTCCGACACACGTCTAGCAGAAGCTAAGGCCAACAAAGTGACAGCCCTCCACGTGAGAAACTTGATCTCAACCTCCTGTAGAGGCTCAAACCAGTCCGATTAGAGGAACTGCAACACCATGTTAAGATCCCAGGGCACCGTAGGTGGTACAAAGGGAGGTTGGATGTGCAGAACTCCCTTCAAAAAAGTCTGAACCTCAGGAAGGGCAGCCAACTGTTTCTGGAAGAAAATGGATAGGGCTGAAATCAGGACCTTTATGGATCCCAACCTCAGGCCCATATCCACACTTGCTTGCAGGAAGAGGAGAAACTGTCCCAGTTGAAACTCCACCATAGGAAACTTCTTGGACTCACACCAAGATACATATTTTTTCTAAATACAATGGTAATGTTTAGACATTACTCTTTTCCTAGCCTGTATCAGGGTAGGAATAACCTTGTTCGGAATGCGCTTCCGAGCTAGTATCTGGCGTTCAACCTCCATGCCATCAAACACAGCTGCGGTAAGTCTTGATAGGCGAACGGCCCCTGCTGCAGCAGGTCCTCCCAAAGATGAAGAGGCCTCGGCTCTTCTAGCAGTAGATCCAGAAGATCAGCGTACCTAGACCTTCTTGGCCAGTCTGGAGCAATGAGTGGCCCCTTGTTCTCCTTATGAGCTTTAGCACTCTTGAAATGAGTGGCAGTGGTGAAAACACATACATTGACCGGAAAACCCAGAGTCACTAGGGCGTCCACCGCCACTGCTTGCGGGTCCCTCGACCTGGAATAATATCACCGAAACTTCATGCCATCATGTCTATTTGAGGTACACCCCAAAGAACTATTACCTCCTTGAACACCTCCGGATGGAGAACCCACTCTACTGGATGGAGATCGTGTTTGCTGAGGAAGACCGCTTCCCAGTTGCCCACTCCCGAAATGAAGATTGCTGATAGCGCCAATGCGTGTTTTTCTGCCCAGAAGATGATTCTTGTTACCTCTGACATTGCAGCTCTGCTCTTCGTTCCGCCCTGTTGGTTGATGTAAGCCACTGTCGTTACATTGTCCGACTGCACTTGAATGGCCCAATTTCTCAGAAGATGGGCCACTTGGAGAAGACCGTTGTAGATGGCTGTTAGCTCTAGAATGTTTATTGGCAGGCTGGCTTCCAGACTTGACCACGTTCCTTGGAAGGTCTCCCTGTGAGTGACTGCACCCCAGCCCCGGAGACTTGCATCCGTGGTTAGAAGGATCCAGTCCTGAATCCTGAACCTGCGGCCCTCCAGAAGGTGAGGTAGTTGCAACCACCAGAGGAGTGAAATCCTGTCCTTTGGTGGCAGACGTATTCTCTGGTGCATATGTAGATGGGATCCTGACCACTTGTCCAGGAGATCCAGTTGGAAGGACCGAGCATGAAACCTCCTGTACTGTAGAACCTCATAAGAGGCCACCATCTTTCCCAGAAGGCAAATGCACTGATGAACCGATACTCGGGCTGGCTTCAGGACATCACGGACCATTGTTTGTATCACCAACGCTTTTTCCTCTAGAAGAAACACCCTCTGCACCTCCGTGTCGAGGATCATTCCCAGAAAGTACAACCTCCTGGTTGGTTCCAAATGTGATTTTGGAAGATTCCGGATCCAACCGTGTTCTCTGAGCAGGTGGGTCGTGAGAAGAATGGACTGTAACAGCTTCACCTTGGACGACGCCTTTATCAGCAGATCGTCCAGATATGGAATTATATTCACCCCCTGTCTGCGGAGAACCATAATTTCCGCCATCACCTTGGTGAATACCCCCGGTGACATGGAGAGGCCAAATGGCAGGGCCTGGAACTGGTAGTGAACATATGGTATTTACGTTTGGTATGGAAATTGTAAGGTAGCAGAGCGCGAATCGCTTGACAGAATTGTTAAAACTGCTGGAAGAATAGTTGGTTCAGTATTGCCAAACATTCAATCTATTTATGAAAAGAGGCTCCTTAAGAAGGCCAGGAGTATATTGAATGACGTAACCCACCCCAATTATGGGGTATTTACCCTGCTTCCTTCTAATTTACGTTATAGATCTTTATTGTGTAAGACCAGTCGGTTGAGGCATCGTTTTTTCCCTAGGGCAGTTAACATGCTTAATGGTTTAGGGGGAAGATAGGAGTGTAGTACCTGCTTATGTGTCTATTGTGTTCCTACAGCTTTTACAAATATTTTAAAAATATTTTATGGTGTTTTATTGGTGTTGTACTTATGATATCTGTTTCACTCACATGGAAATCTCATTGTTTGTTCATACGTGAATATTTAATGATAATAATAAATTCAATTCAATTCAATTCAAAGTCCAACAGTGCGAATCGGAGATAAGCTTGATGCGGTGACCAAATCGGAATGTAGAGGTACGCATCCTTGATATGCAGGGATACCAGGAATTCCCCCTCCTCCAGACCTGATATCATTGCCCTTAGAGACTGCATTTTGAACTTGAACTCCCTCAGAAAGGGGTTTAGTAATTTTAAGTTCAGAATGGGCCTGACCGAACCATCTGGTTTCGGTACCACGAAAAGGTTCGAATAGTAACCTTTGTTTTGCATATGAGGTGGTACTGGCACCATGACCTGTGCCTCCACCAACTTCTGGATGGCTTCTTGCAGGACAGTCCTGTCTGCCAGCAGAGCTGGAAAGCCTGATTTGAAAAATCGGTGAGGAGGGAGATTTTGAAATTCCAGCCTGTACCCCTGAGACACAATATCTTTCACCCAGGGGTCCAGGCCGGATGACACTTAGACGTGACTGAAATGCCTGAGTCTTGCTCCCACTGGCCCCACCTCCGGGGCGTGCAGTCCACCGTCATGCGGAGGACTTTGATGTCCCTGAAGCAGGTTTCTGTTCCTTGGAACCTGCAGCTGCAGGTTTCTTGGACTTGTGCCGACCTCCCCGAAAGAAGGTGTTGGACGGCTTGGCCTTTCTGAGCTTGGGAGGCTGAAAGGACTGTGATGCAGTTGAAGAAAAGGGTTTCTTCGGAGCAGGTGCAGCTGAGGGAAGAAAAGGTGACTTACCCGCCGTAGCCGTAGAGATCCATGCATCTAGCGCTTTCCCAAAGAGAGCCTGACTTGTGTGGGCTAGGGTCTCCGCACTTCTCCTGGATTCTGCGTCGGCAGACCACTGGTGCAACCACAGTCCTCGATGAGCTGAGACAGACATGGAAGAAAGTCCCGCATCCATGGAACCCAGGTCTTTCAAGGATTCTGCCAGAAATCCTGCCAAATCCTGAATGTTATGTAAAAACAATTCAACATCACATTTCTCCATAGTATACAAATCTTCAAGTAATGTGCCTGACCACTTTACTATAGCTTTGGCAATCCAAGCACTGGCAATAGTGGGACATAGTATTGCCCCAGAAGCCGTGTACATGGACTTGAGCGTATAATCAATTTTATGATCAGCCGGCGCTTTCAAGGCGGTAGATCCTGGAACAGGTAAAACCACCTTTTTTGAAAGTCTGGATACTGATGCGTCAACAATGGGCGGGCTTTCCCATTTTTTTCTATCCTCTACCAGGAAAGTAAATGCCACCAGAACCCTTTTAGGGATCTGGAATTATTTATCCTGGTTTTCCCAAGCTTTTTCAAAAATAGCATTTAACTCCTTTGACGCATGGTAGGTTAGCGAGGCTTTCTTATTCTCAGTGAAGTAAGCCTCCTCAACCTGCTCCATTGTTGTATCACCAATATTCAACACATCTCTAATAGCCTCTATCTGAGGTACCATAACTGGTCCAGACTGCCATAGAGTTCTGTAAAGCCTGAGTTGCAGATTAATTTTGTGCAACCCTATTTGAAATGTGAGAAATCGTAGATTTGATAGAGGATAACCACTCAGGCTCTCTTGCTGGGATCTGTGCTAAACCAGTGCAATCCTAATTACAAGGAATGGGATCATCCTGAGAGGACATATCCTCTGCAGCATATGACATAGAGTCCCTGGACATAACTGTATGGAGACCACAGACACTCTACACACACACAGGGGAGGGTAGACAGAGTTTCACCCCCAAGGATGGCAAAAGAGACACAGAGATTGGAGCCAACCCACACACAGCGCCTTTTAGGTAAAAGGTGATCCCCTACCAGCGCTGACTGTGCACCTTAATAAGTTACACAGTCTGTATTTAGCCTCCCCCCCCCCCCCCCCCCCCGCTTCTACAACCCTCTGATAGCTGGAGTTGCTGTGGAGGGACTTGCTCTTCCTGGACAGTGCTGTGCAGGCAGGAAAATGGCACTGAACGCTGCTGGGTCCCCTCTGAGTAGAAGCTCCACCCCCAAAATGGCGCTGTCTTCCCGCTTTTCACAATGATTATACTGGCCTGAGGATAATTCTGGCTGAGATCCACAGACCCCGACAGACTTTCTGACCAGTGCAGGGTTCAGGCGCCGGCTCAGGGCGCCTCCTCACAGTGTGCCTCTGAGCTCCGGAGCGCGGTTAATACAGCATTCCTACCCTGTTGCTGCTATCTTCACACCGGCCCCTCACTTGCAAGGGTGGTCGGTGACTCACTTGCCACCGATCTTCTGGCTCTGTAAGGGGGTGGCGGCATGCTGCTGGGGTGAGCGATCCCCTGTGGCGGGGAACAAGCTATCCCCTCAGGAGCTCAGTGTCCTGTCAGCAGAGATAGTGGCTCAGACCCCGCAGGGCGGACACTACCCCCCCTTAGTCCCACGAAGCAGGGAGGCTGTTGCCAGCAGCCTCCCTGTAAAATAATAAACTCTAAAAAAAACTTTTTTTCTGAAGAAGCTCTGTATAGCTCCCCTAGCTGTGACCGGCTCCTCCTTGCACATTTTATAACTGAGTCTGGTAGGAGGGGCATAGAGGGAGGAGCCAGCCCACACTCTCAAACTCTTAAAGTGCTAATGGCTCCTAGTGGACCCGTCTATACCCCATGGTACTAATGTGGACCCCAGCATCCTCTAGGACGTAAGAGAAATATAGTTTGACCTTGATTTGTAGGCTGTCAATTGAATTAACTTATTTTATGATCAAGTGACCCTTATTTGGTACATTGAGGGTTTTGTTAATGAATTATATTTATCAAATTTCTATATTAAGTTGTATTTTCACCATATTTCCGTGCTTTAATTTTGCCATTCAAATTTTCTGCCTATTGTGGTAATGCTGGCATGTTAAAATATATATGAAATTAACAATTTATCCCAGGATGTTTAAACATGTTCTTAGCTCAATCTGGCACACTCACAGTAGTGGAAAAAATGACTCCACTTAGGACACTAAAAATAGCAATGCATTTTTATATGTAATCTGGCTATACCGAAAAAGATGTTGCTTAGTCCTATATTATTAATTTGCTGTAATGTGGGGTGTACACTAGGGTGTAGCTAGAAACATACAAATGGATATATTTTTTTTACATTTTAATGCACTGTGCATAAATAAGCCCAATTTGGAGAGAGCAATTATATGGCCCATCTGTGTAGATGATTGGTTTGCAAAATAGAAAAAGTCAGTTGAAAGAATTGCTATTACATTTAGACTTCCATCTCATTAATAGTTCGTTTTTATTCCTCAGATATATTGCTTTTTTAAACCACACATATAAGTAAAAAAAAAGAGGGCACCAGGTTTCCTTTATTTCAAGGTTCAGAACTTTTCATTTTAAACACAATTTATATGTACAGAGTTAAGATGATGTTTCATATTATGCAAGACGAACAAGGACGTAAAATAGTTGAAATGAAGAATAGTAAGACTTTGCATTTTGCAGAGATAAAACAAACTCAATGTAAAGCAGATACAATTTTCGCCTTTATCCAAATTGTTACTGCTTGCACTTATACACTATATCTTGTTCCATTACCAAAATGTCCCAACAGGCCTTTCAATTTAAGAAATACAATATAATGCTTATCTTTATTAATGTCATAAGTAAAAGAAAATTAGAAGATAGTAAATTTAAGAAATACAGTATAATGCTTATCTTTATTAATATCATAAGAAAAAGAAAATTAGAAGATAATAAATAAGATGAAATACAGTCTCTAAGACAGCTACAGTAACCCAATGCAGAACTAGGTGTACATTCCGAGTTTATTAGCTGTTTCAGTTCTTACTATCGGTAATGGTTTAACAGTACAAATTGTGTTGGGTGTAACCCTAAAGTAAATAAAGTTAGCCATGATTTGAAGACCTGGAAGATGAAAGTAAGAATTTAATGTAATAAGTTTTGTATTTTGTTCATACCTTATATCTTATAAATTACACTAATTATGTAAGGTATGCTGTGAGCATCACAAATTTATAACAGTAATAAAATAACATTAAAATTAATTTAAAGTTGGCCTTACACCCAACTCTACATAAATAAGCCATGTCCATAGTTGTACAAGAAGTTACTACAGTGTAATCTCACAAAGCGAATTAAATAGAATTTGTGCTGCAGTTTTGTATCCTAAGGCAGCTGTTTATGAAAGTGTCATAGTGCTGTAGAGGTACCAACAGGTTAGGTATATAGCTCAAGGTGTAGTAAGGGAGGACTAGAACGCATTACTACTAGCATTCTGCCATGAGGATTATCACTCATCTGTACATATGTGTTTATGCATGGGCATTTTGAAGGGGCTCCCGTCCCAATGCTTCTAGAGCAGTGATTTTCAACTTTTTTTTACTCGCGGCACACCGAACAATATTTTAAAATTGCCAAGGCACACCAAAAGTTCCCCACAGAAAAAAACAAAACACACACATTGGCCCTCGCAGTAAAGAAAATAATCCACACATACATTGGCCTACACAGAAAAAACAATCACATTGCTCCCCACATAAATGATGTTGCTCCCTACATAAATCCTATTGCTCCCCACATGAATTATTCACATTGTTCCCCCCATAAATCCATAAATTCTTATTCTCCTAAATAAATCCTATTGAAATCCTATTGTTCCCCACAGGAGAAATAAAATAACAAATTGTATTATCAGCTGTCCTCTTCCCTGTCCCTCAGTGGCGGGGGTTGTTCATAGTGGAGTTCTGCGAATACTGAGCAGTGGGCGGTCGGGCAGGTGTGGATGTGGGTTGGCAAGGAAAGCTGTGTATGCAGGCGGGAAGTGGAAAATGTGTATGCAGGCGGGTGGGCTGGCTGGGTGGTGAGATGTGGCAGCCGTGACCTATGATATCACACCATTTTCAAGGCATAGGTCACAGCCGGAGCACGACTGATCCTCTAAAAAGAGCCCGGGCCAACAGTTCACTCTGAAGGTGCAGGAAGCTGCTCTGGCTCCGCTGCACACCTTGCAACTGGTCGCAGCACATTAGTGTGCCACGGCACACTGGTTGAAAAAGCCTGTTCTAGAGAGACACTTCTCTGCAGCAGTTGTTCATTTAATGCCCTATAATAGTGCCCTGGCTCATTTTCTGAACCATACTAGAGCCGTATTTAATATTATGCACCATAGTAGTGCCCTAGTGTCTTTTATGAAATGTAATAGTGCTTAAGTTCACCCTATGTCACATTTCAGGGCTGCCAGTTTACCTTATACCGCACAGTACCCTCAATTCACTTTATGATATATAGTGCCCCCAGTTCATATTGTGCCTCATTACAGTGCCCCGGTTCATATTATATAACATTAAAATGCCCTCCAGTTCAGTTTATACCACACTACAATGAGTAGATCCAGGGGCATACCTCGATATATTGCAGCCCCAAGAAAAAAGTTTGAAAGGACCAGTAAGTACCACCCAATGGCCAAAAATGTATATAACACATGTAACTTTGACAGGGGAGGTGGGCCCCTCTCAGCTCTGGGCCCCATAGCAGCTGCACTGACTGCACCTATGGTAGCTACGCCCTTGTGTTTATGGCATCCATGCAAATGATTTTCCAACACAAAGTTGTGTTTCTTTATTCTGCTCTTACATGTACAGAATACATAAATGTGAGTTTATATGCTTATTTGTGAAGCTCAATGTTGCATTTAGAATTACTAAATAAATCTAAGAAACACAGCGCTTTATGATTATACCACCGAGAAATCTGTTAATTGATAACAATGATTAAAAACACCTAATCTCTGCTGCTCCCACCGGTGGTACTGTTCCACCAATTACCAAGAAGCATAGTTTATATTAAACAAGGGAGCACTGAAACAGGGTCAATTTATATCACACATTTATTACAATCCACATATAAACAGCAAATAAAATCAAGAATAATATCCGGATATTAAAACAATATAGTGCACTTATTGTTCAGTCCCATGCCCTGAGCTCAAATGAATAAATGTCTATTCACGTAGACAGATCCGTTCAACCTCCACTGGTTCACATTAATTGTGTCTAACTGTAGCCATGTTGTTTTGAAAATCAGATTGGTTTAGATAGAACAATCTTTTTTATTTGTATCCAGCCAAGTTGTAACAGTCACTAGAGAAGCTCTTTAGTGTGTAGCAGTAGGGGGAGAGCGCTGTGTAGTGAGTGTATGCACAGCGGTATGCTACGACCCCTACGTCCCAGCGGCAGCGCGTCTTTGAAGGGATACTCACAGCCGCCTCGGCTTCCCTTGGGGTGCGGACCGCCTTTCGCTCGGTCCTGCTATTGCTTTGTCCCCAATCAAGTCTCCACAGCACTCTATGCGGCAGCGGGATCAGTTTGTGGAACAGCTCCGGGCACCGGAATCCAAATAGTGATTTTATTTTCTGTTTATATGTGGATTGTAATAAATGTGTGATATAAATTGACCTTGTTTCAGCGCTCCCTTGTTTAATTTAGAATTACTTACTGCAGTTGCATTGAGCTTTGGTTTGTTAACAGATCAGCTTAGTTTTAATTGACAAGTAAAATATTATTTCATGTAAAGGAGAGGGGAAAGTCATTGTAATACAACGGTGCATTCAGAAATACATTGTCTGCTGTGTGCTTTTCATTACATAAACACTGTACTACCAGATGATAATACAACAGTCATCAGCTGTATTCTTTCCAAATACCACTAAATGCCTAAAACAATAAAGTAAACATAAAAGAACCATAATAAACCTGGATGTTCTGCTATTATTCTTCTATCTCTCATAAAATAATTAAAGTCTATTAAACTCTTCAACTATTAATTCCCAAGCCATGTTTAAGCCTCTTATTCATGTATTGTTTCCTAAATCAGAGTTGAGACTAAAGAACAATTTCAAGGTGATGAGTAATCTAATCATTTTGAAGAGTCATTGAAAAGCTATTTCATAAACTCTTACAATCTCTATCGAGAAGATAAGGAAAGGAAAACTAGTAGAATAGGTATGCAATGTGTGCAGCTCAAATTCACTCAAATAAAATAAAAATACCCTGATTCTCAAACAGGATCTATCGACATACTAATCATTTTGACATTAATCTTAGTAGTCATACTGTATGTTTTTCATGGTGCAGTGTAATTTGACTATGCAAAAGTATGCAGTTGGTTACCAATGATGAGTATGCAGGGACGTAGCCAGAACTTTATGTGCCCCATAGCAACATTTTGAAGGAGCCCCTGTCCCAATGCTTCTAGAGCGACACCTCTCCACAGCAGTTGTTGATGTTATGCTCCATAATAGTGCCTTAGTTAATTTTCTGTACCATAGTAGTTCCTTAGTTAATGTCATTCCTCATGGTACACCATCGAACACATTATCGGGGTTCACTACGGCTGGCCGGCGGTCGGGCTCCCGGCGACCAGCATACCGGCGCCGGGAGCCCGACCGCCGGCTTACCGACAGTGTGGCGAGGGCAAATGAGCCCCTTGCGGGCTCGCTGCACTCGCCACGCTACGGGCACGGTGGCGCGCTACGCGCGCCACACTATTTTATTCTCCCTCTATGGGGGTCGTGAACCCCCACGAGGGAAAATAAGTGTCGGTATGCCGGCTGTCGGGCTCCCGGCGCCGGTATACTGAGCACCGGGAGCCCGACCGCCGGTATACAGAAGACCACCCCATTATCGGCCTAATTCAGACCTGATTGCAGCAGTAAATTGGTTAGCTAATGGGCAAAACCATGTACACTGCAGGTGGAGCAGATATAACATGTGCAGAGAGAGTTAGATTTGGGTGGGGTGTGTTCAAACTGAAATCTAAATTGCAGTGTAAAAAAAAAGCAGCCAGTATTTACTCTGCACAGAAACAAAATAACCAACCCAAATCTCTCTCTGCACATGTTATATCTGCCCCACCTGCAGTGCACATGGTTTTGCCCATTAGCTAACAAATTTGCTACTGCGATCAGGTCTGAGTTAGGCTCTATGTCACGTTGTAGGGCTGTCAGCACACATTTTGCAACACAGTACTCCCTAATTCATATTATGATATGGCAGTGTTCGAAGATCATATTATGCCACATTATTGTGTTCCCAGTTCTTATTATGCCACATTACTGTGTTCCCAGTTCATATTATGCCACATTATTGTGTTTCCAGTTCATATTATGCAGCATTACTATGGCATACTATTGTACCTGCACTTCATATTATGTAACATTATAATGACCTCCAGTTCATTTTATACCACATTACAATTAGCAGGTCCAGGGGAATAACTAGATACATTGTAGGCCCCAAGGCAACAGTCTGTAAAGGCCCTCATATACCACCCAATGTACCTAACACATGTAACTGTGATAGGGAAGACGGGCCCCCTCAGCTCTGGGCCCCATAGCAGCTGAATACCCTGCACCTATGGTAGCTACGCTCTTGTGTGTATGCATACACTTAATTAATTAATTAATTAATTGTGAACTCATATAGGCAGGGATTCTCTTAGAGCAGAGGTTTCTGTTAGACTCTGCTCTTAAATGTTAATTTTTTTACTGTATTTACTGTAAGAAAGGAGTTACTGGACATTTATTTGAGAAAGTATGAGCAGTTAGTAGGGTGCTTTTTATTGTTCATTTCTTCCAGTCAACTTGTTTGATATCTTCATGCTGATTAAATTGCTCACTATATTCTGCTGTTGCCTTGTCTCAGAGGAAGTAAAACGTCATGAAGATTTTTTTTCCAATTTTCAATACAGTTTACGTTTCCAACAGATTCTGCCTTAGTTGGCCAAACAGCTTTTTTCAGTAAGACTTTCAGATATTAAACTGCTGAAGGATTTTCTGTAGAAACTAAATGCCAAATGTAATAGAGTGAGAGTTTCGAAAAGTGAGAGATTTGGTAAGGTTTTTCCGTTTTTTTTAAAGTGGCAATCATTTGCACAGCAAGATCAACCTGGTTTTGCAGTGTAAATGATTGCCACTTTAAAAAAAACTGAAAAACCTTACCAAATCTCTCACTTTCTGAGTCTCTCACTCTATTACATTTGGCCCTAAGTGGCAATATACAGTCACTAAAAATAGGGGCCCAAAGGTGTGCACAATACAGAGTATGCTTGGTCAGGTTAATAGTCTTTTATTAGAGAATAGGGAGACAGAGGCAAAGTCAGGGAACAAACCATGTGTAAAGACGGCCAGGCATATAATCAGTAGTACAAGTGCTAAAGTAAAGAAACCAAGGAAGAGGATGGCGGCTAAGTGACGCATGGTGGGTGAAGCTATGCACCTGCACTGTGCTCCCAGAACAAAACATTGCTATGCTCCCTGACATCGATGGCAAAACCATTGAGCATCTGTGGCAAACCAGTAATGCTTTCTAACATCATTGGTTGATGGCCATCACCAAGACAGAGGCTGTCACATGCAGAGGGCTGTCACACATGGAGGGACTGGAGTGGGGGTGGGGGCACAAAAGCTATGCCATGCATAGGATGGAAGAGAACAAACCTGACACAAAATGAGGGAGAAGTGCTGAAGACAGAGTCTACCAA
This sequence comes from Pseudophryne corroboree, assembly GCF_028390025.1. NCBI lineage: Eukaryota > Metazoa > Chordata > Amphibia > Anura > Myobatrachidae > Pseudophryne > Pseudophryne corroboree. The sequence goes on along the minus strand of NC_086445.1, from coordinate 477,692,614 downwards.
ACCACACATGGAGGGAGGAGACAGAAAATGTCACATTCAAAACAAAGTTAAGCTGTCCATTGGCTTTATTCCTACTCTCATCCCCTCACTCACCTACCACCTTTGTCACCCAATAACAACTTGGACAACTGAATTGCGATTTAAAGATGTCACAGCCAAATTTATTGATCAAATTAGAACTGGTACTCTAGAAGTGGGTGGCGAGAAAGTAGTGCGTGCCCTCGGCTACGGTCTCATTCTTAAATTTGACCTAAACAACATTGCGGTGGGACTGTAACTCCCGCCCTTGCGCAATTTAGCTGAGCGGTATCACTTCCCACCATACTGGCATAGCACCGATCCACCCATAAGATGATGACCGGGTCGGCCCTTGAGGCCACGACAAACTCACCGCTTATCTGGGGGAAGTGCCGGCAAACCATTGTTGCACTACTACAGACCGCCAAGTAGCACTGCGTGCCACGCCGGGCTGGACCTCACCTGTCAGGTGATAATTAAAAATCCAATAGACCAGACTGTTTTTTACCAAATGCTTTTCATAAATTCATGTTAGCAACCTTTTGTTCAAAATAACGTGTAATTAATCGCCATTCCAATCGGGTGGGCGGGTGGGTGTCTTCTTGGATTCCGGCCACACAAAGAGAGAGCCAGCTGCCTTCCCTGACCTTTTGTATCTCCCCAGGTAACTCTCCTCCCCCTAATCCCATAGGATGCTGCTGCCCTTTGTTATCTCTCCTACCATCACTCCCTTTCCCTCTCCTCCTCCTCTCCCAGTCCCAGCACTAGGCTTCTCTCCATGAAAAGCCAGGACGCTTATTTATTCTCTGACCTATTTGGTACTCGAATTCTTTAAGCCGTCCATTGACTTTATTCCTACTCTCATCCCCTCACTCACCTACCACCTTTTTCACCCAATAACGACTTGGACAATTGTGATTTAAAGAGGTCACAGCCAAACTTATTGATCAAATTAGAGTTGGTACTCTAGAAGTGGGTGGTGAAAAGCAGTGTGTGCCCTTGGCTATGGTCTCATTCTTAAATTTGACCTAAACAACAATGTGGCTGGACTTTAACTCCCGCCCATGCACAATTTAGCTGAGCGATACCACTTCCCACCATACTGGCATAGCACTGGTCCACCCTTAAGATGTCGACCGGGTTGGCCCTGAGGCCACTACAAACTCGCCGCTTATCTGGGGGAAGTGCCGGCCAACCGTTGTTATGCTACTACAGACCACGGAGGAGAACTGCTTGCCCGCAAAGCCTGGTTCCGAGAACCAAGGCCCGCCACACGCTGCGACCCCATGCTCCTACTGACCACTTTTTGTGATGTTCTCTATGAATATTGCTAGGCCCACCTCTGACAGGTGTACCCCATCCTGCCTGAACATACCCTCTTCCCTAAACCTTAAAGCCGGGTGCTTGGCGATCACGTCGTCTTCCCCCGTCATAAACCAGGCTACAGCCCTGTTCACCTTCCTTCTAACCCTCTCTATTCCCGGCCCCCCTTTCACCCATTGTACTATTTCTAACCATATGATCGCCGTCATAGGCCACCGCCCTTTTATCCACTGTATTTGTGCTTGTATTGCCCTGATTAGCTCGATGCCTTTTTCCTTTCCTAGATTGTTGCCCCCAGGTGTAAGACTACCCTATCCGGTATCCCTTTTGATTCCCCATTTTTCTGTAGCAGCCCCCGCAGCCCGTTCCACCTCATCTCCCTGATTCCTATCCACTCCACCTTCGCCCCTCACCTCTGTGCTAAGCTCCCTGCTGACCTATGCCTACTGGCCCAGTAAATGTAGGAGTGGCCGACGATCCACACCCGCAAGGACTTTGCTGGCCATCCTGAAACAAAGAATTCCACATATTGTTACCTATTCTTTTAGACAGTCATCTCTGTAGCGTATTGCAATCCTATAGCTTGAACTTTCATGCGACCCATAGGAAGGTGAAAACCACAAAACCTCTTTGTTTGAGGGCAAAATTGGAAAGTCCTTCATTCCCCCAACTTGGCGGGCAGCTTAAGGCCTTGGGTTTCAAGAAAGTCACTGTGCATGCCTATTCTTGCTTTTCGGCTCGCAAATAAACCTTGTACGCTCCTGACTTCCACCGGCCTAAGTTTTTTGCTTTCTGATTTCCCCTCGGCCGCTGCGCAGGTTGCTGCCCCTATTCTAAAGGAATGGGTACCATATTGTGCACTAGGTAACTGCAAAGCACTAAGACCTTTCTTGAATACACTCTGGAACTGGAATTTTGTCAGAGGTGACCCGTTGCAATGCACTAACCACTGGGGCCACTGGCCTTGCAGGGGCATTTGCTCATACATGCTTGCTAGCTACACTGGGCACAGGGTTTCATCCTCCTGCCTAACCATTGTTACCCAGCGCCCCCTGCCCAACTGATCTGTCTTTGATCTGTGTACTTTGCAAAGCACCTTATCTTTTTCCACCACCATGTTGCCCATAAGGAGGCCCGAATCTTTTGAACTCTTGGCGATTGCTACCAGCTCCCCTACCCTGAATGCTCTGAAAAAAGGGAGGGAAAATGCGATGCGGAAGAGCCCTGTCTCGTACTCGTCTAAAGTAATGCGCTTGACCACCCCAATTAAAGCTTTAAGCAGGGGGCAGCCCATGGGCCTACGAGCATCAACTGGTGATGCTTGCTCCCTTGCCCAACCCTTTAGCACCTTTGACAACAGAAATTTCTTTGTGGGGTCTTCTGCTCCTTCCATCTTTGAAAAGTATGCTATACCCGCTAATTCGTCGGACATGGGCGCTTTGGAGTGGCCCCTGCTATACCCTTGCCAAACATATTCTAGCAACTCTTCATGCACGCTCTTACCAGCTTCTCCCTTGCCTGCCAATCGCCATAAGCTGATTCGTATGTCTTCATCGTTCGTGGTGTTATGGCCCTTTGTGCCAGCCTCGCTAGGTCGGCCTGATAATCTGCCAGATATAATCGGGACACTGTAAGCCTTTCCCACTGGCTTCGGATGCGAGCGCTCTAAATATATCCCACTGAAACCTTGAAAGCACATCTGCGATATCGTTCTCTACCCCGGGTATGTGGCGCGCTGTGAACTCAATATTCCTTTGTAAGCAGCGCAGCACTAGATGCCTTAGCAGCTTAAGCACCTGTGGTGATTCTGCTTTCTGGTTGCTTATTGCCTGGACCACCCCCATGTTATCGCACCAAAACACTATGCTTTTGTCCGCCAACTTATCCGCCTGTAACTGTACCACTACTATTATTGGGAACAGCTCTAGCAGCAGCATGTTATTTGTCCACACAGCTACCCACCATGCCTCTGGCCATGGTTACGTGCACCACTCACCCTTGAAGTAGGCCCCAAAGCCAATTGCTCCGGAGGCGTCGGTGTGTAACTGTAACCCCGCGTTAGGAACAGACTTGGGCAGCCACATTCGGACTCCGTTGAAACCACTTAGGAATACTCACATGTCCTGCCTCAGCTCGCTTGATATGAGTATCAGGTAGCGTGCTTTTTTGATACCACTGGTTGATTTCTCCAGCCTGCGACCGAAAACCCTTCCCATTGGAATGACCCTGCATGCAAAATTTAACAACCCCAGCAGTGATTGCATTTGTTTTCGAATTACTTTTTTCGCCCCTGAGCACTCCTGCAACATGCCTCTCAGTTTTTTCAACTTTTCTGCTGGCAGCCGACAAAGCCTTAATTCCGTGTCAATCTCTATACCCAGGAACGTCAACCTCGTAGTGGGCCCCTTGGTCTTTTCCACCACTATCGGGACCCCTAAGATCCAAAATAGGGCTTGTGTTGAGAACAAAAGCTCCTTGCACACCTGGTTGCCCTTGGGGCACACCAGCAGAAAGTCATATGGGCTACTCCTTTTTGGCCTGCTTCGGCCCTTATGCATCATTCTAGGAATGAACTGAATCATTCAAAGTATGAGCAGGAAATTGAGCAACCCATCGGTAAGCATTTGTCTATGAAGTACTGGTCCCCTATTCTAAATCCCATGTATCTAAAAGAATCCGGATGGAGTGGTAGCAGGCGAAAGGCGGACTCAATATCCACCTTTGCTAGCAATGCCCACTCCTGATGCCCTGCACCATTGCCAATGCCTGCTCGAACGATTGGTAGGAGACACTACAAAACTAGGGGTCTAAAGCATCATTTACCGACCCCCCTTCTGGAAAAGGCAGATGCAGTATCAGATGGAACTTCCCCGTTTCCTTCTTAGGTACTACTCCTAATGGGGAGATGCACAGGCCCTTGAGAGGTGGTGAAGGAAAGGGGCCGCACATGCGACCTAGCTGTATCTCTGCCTCCACTTTAGCCCTGACCACCTCTGAAAAGTCTATTGCTGATTTTAGATTTTTCATAGCTACCGCTGACACTGGCTGGGTTAACAGTAATGTGAACCCTTCTTTGAAACCCTTCCCCAAAAAAGCCGCCTCCCCTTTGAGCGGGTAGTGGCCTAGCCAGCGAGCGAGCGCAGTAGTATCGATTGGGGAGGGTGCCTTGCTTATCACCCCTTTTCCCTGAGCTCAATTGCAATCTTTGGTCGGGTGTGTTGCGTTACAGCGCATGCGTGCCTATAATAGCAAGTTGTTCCTCTGTTGCACAGCGCGAAATTGAACGTATAGCATTTCCCCCTTGCTGCGGTGTTGACACCTGGCTTTGGCAGAAATGGCTGCCTGCGTTCTGCTGCTTGCGCTGCCTGATTGGGGACTTCTAGCCAAACCTCTACATCTTTTACTCCAAAGCTAATCACTTTCATCTCCTCTTGCTAAACATCATCATACTGCCTCCACACCCATGCTTTGGCTGTCATGTACATGCTATGGACCATGTGCATGTAGCGGAGGATGTTCATAGCTTCGCTCGGCCTGGATTCTATATAGCAGGCCGCATAAATGTACATGCCCTCCGCCCAATGCGCGTAATCCCTCTGTGCATCTTTTGCCGCTGGGCCCGCTGCCTTAGCCGTGTCTAGGCTGCGCTTTGCATCCTCTGTCATTGCAAAGACGTCCACAAACTTCCCCTTACATATGCCATCTTTTACTTTTGGTCTAACCCCCCTCAAAATTGCAGTGTTGGCGCAGTGCACCATACTGTCCTGTGACTCTGCCCCTATCTCCCTTAGCTTTTTTCCCATGTTTTTGCTACTACGCTTGCGTTTAAAGTACTTCCTGATCTCCCGCCGCCTTTCGGCAGAACTAGATCAATAACCTGGGCCCTGGGTGCACAAACCTACCCAGTCTGTGTTTGTGGAGGGGGGTTAATAAGTAAAATTGATAGCACTCCTTCCCTGGATTTCTGGACTGTGTCTTCTTGGATTCCAGCCACACAAAGAGAGAGCTGGCTGCCTTCCCTGACCTTTTGTATCCCCCCAGGTAACTATCCTCCCCCTTTTCCCATAGGATGCTGCCCTTTGTTATCTCTCCTACCTTCACTCCCTTTCCCTCTCCTCCCCCTCTCCCAGTCCCAGCACGAGGCTTCTCTCCATAAAAAGCCAGGACACTTATTTATTCTCGGATTCTTTAAGGTGACCCCATGATACTGTATCATAGGGGCCTCTGGGCTGCCTGGACAACAGCTGGTGAGGTATTGCCCCTGATTATACCTCCCAACTGTCCCAATTTTCGCGGGACAGTCCAGTTTTTTTGGGACTGTCACGCTGTCCCACCCACGGGCCACACCGCGGTGGGGGGGGGGGGGCAGTTGGGAGGGTCCTGCACTCTCTGCTCTGCTAAGCAGAGCAGCGGTGAATAGACGCTGTGCGCACGCACACAGCATCTATTCAGTGCAGATAGGAGGAGAGGGGACATGCCAGCAGCTCACGGAGCGCTGGGCATGCCCCCTGAGTGACGAAAATGGGGGCGTGGCTTGCGAGTTCTCCTGGGAAGCCACACCCCTTTTCCATAGGCCATACCCCTTTTTCGGGAGCACGCGCGCGTGTGTCCCTCTTTATCTAGGAGGAAAGTTAGGAGGTATGCCCTGCAAGGAGACAGAACATAATTATGTTGATGTGACTAATGCATAGTAAGGCATAGATTGTAGGTGAAGATTCCTGGAGCTATACCATGTGCAGTAAGCCCCAAGGGGGCACTTTATACAGATTTCTGGAGCTATGCAGTTACAGCATCCAGTAAGCCAAGGATGCAGAAATCTGCTTTAACTGCAAACTTGCAACTTGCCACTCGCAGTTATTGAATGGGTCCAGGCTCTTTATCCAGGAGGTTAAAGCCTACAGTAAGTCCTGCAACTAATTGAATTTCCGCCAGTAGACTCTACTTTATAAGATACTGTAGACTCAACTTTATTATATAATATAGTTTGGTCTGCTAACTCTTAGATCCCCCTTAAAATCAGCAATGAAACTTGCTGTAGTGCTGGAGATAAAACTGCAAGACCTTGTCATTGAGTATTTTAGTATGAATTCAAAGGGATCATGAGAAATAATGATCTATTAGCACCATAAATGAAGGTGGTTGTGTTATAACCTGGTTTATGCAATATGCAAAGGGAAAAGAGCATCAGAATGTTGTGTAAATTATTGGCACTGTCACATACTACTTTCATAGTCAGTAAGGTTTTTGGCAAGTTATATGAGAAATTAAATCAGCCAAAGAAATTGCAATATTCTCTGTCAAAACCTACAGTACATACAAACTCTTGTGAATATGCAGCAAAAGAGATAAGTTCAGCATCTACTTACTGCTCTCTACAGATGAACAATGCCTTAGTGCAGAGCCATATATGATAATTCCGACCCCCAAAGTGAGTCATGTAAAGGAGAGGCTTATATCATCATTAAGAACATATAGATAATAATTCTATTATCGTTCATCTTTATATGTAATTTAAATCACACAAGTATTCAAATGACTTATTATGATCTCATTACATACAGATGCATCCTCATTTACAGATGTGTCCTCATGCAGGTGGTCTGTGATGCAAACTTGCATCATGAGGTTGATGCAGCGATGGTCACAAAATGGGTACAACTCTTCAAAAGCCCTCATGCAGGGGCGGATTGAAAAACAAAAGTGGCCCTGGAAAAATTTCTAGAAGTGGCTTCATGTGGGCGGCACCAAGCCAACTGTAGGTGGAGCCAATACCAAAGTAGGCGGGATTACTTAAAAATGTAATGAAGGCGGAGTTACACCAACAAAAGACAGAACATGTCAAATTAGCTGGACCTAACACATTAAAAGTTTAGAAAGTATTGTGTTGTAGCAGGAGTAGTTAAGAAATTAAAACTGGGTTGACATTTAATACTCTGCACACTCACTAATTATTTCATTCCATTTCCTGAAAGCTTCTCCTCTCTCTCAGTCCATCTCCTCCACAGTGCCGTTTCTTGCGGCGGGCGAGCCGTGCAACCGCTTCGGCACTTCTGGTGCTCTTTGCTTCCCCCCTCCTCCCGAGTACCCAGCTCGGGGGGCGGAGTTTTGCGGAATGACACGGTTGCGTCGTGACGTCACAATGCAATCGCATCATTCTGCGAAACTCCGCCCCCCGAGCTGGGTACTCGGGAAGAGGGAGGAGGGGGAGCCAAGCTACAGGAAGGGCCGCCGCGACGAGGAAGAGGCGGACCGAAGAGCGGGAAGAACTGCTTCAGACGTAAGTTTCTCTCTCTCTCACCCCCTCCCCCTCTGCCACCTGCCTAATGTATAAAATGGGGACTCTTGCCTGCCGCAAAGTGTAAAATGGGGACTCTGGCTGCCTAATGTGTAAAATGGGGACACTCGTCTGCCGTCATGTGTAAAATGGGGACTTTTGCCTGCCATCATGTGTAAAATGGGGACACTCGTCTACCGTCATGTGTAAAATGGGGACACTTGTCTGCCATCATGTGTAAAATGGGGACACTTGCCTGCCTAATGTGTAAAATGGGGACACTCGCCTGCCCAATGTGTAAAATGGGGACACTTGCTTGCCATCATGTGTAAAATGGGGACTCTTGCATGCGTAATGTGTAAAATGGGAACTTTTGCCTGCCGTAATGTGTAAAATGGGGACACTTGCCTGCCATAATGTGTAAAATGGGGATTTAATGTATCAAGGGCATTGCGGTGTATGGCATAATATAATTTAATTTTTTTCCCTGTGGTCGCCGTTATCTGTGGGTGCAAGATCAAAAACTGGGGTGTAAAGTAGTCTTTTCAGGCGAGGTCACACCCATTTTAACGAGACCACACCCATTTTATCAAGGCCACGCTCCCTTGCCGGGAGCACGCGCGCCTTTGGCGTATGCACACCTTTTTCTTTTTATATCTATATGGGGGGGCACATTTTTTCTTTATGTCAATGGGGGGGCGCATTTTTTAATCTTGCACTGGGAGCCAAATTGGCTAGAAACAGCCCTGCTCCTCCATTTGTCTCTCTGCTTCTTAGGGGTCAATTCAGTTCAACGCGGATTGAATAGCACTGTGAGGGAGCTCCCGGAGCTTCTCAATTCAGAGCGATGCATCCCCTGTCTAGAGTATTTCTTCTTGCACCCTTCCAGGGGTAAACAAGAAAGAAAGAAAAGACCCTTGTCTGGCGCACTCAATACATTAAAGAAATTATTGAAAACATTTTTTGGTGTGTGTTGATTATCTATATTCTTAAGACGTAACCTTTATTATAGATGTATGTTAGGAGCAGAAAAACATCTATAGCTTATCTATTAAATGTACTAAAAAGTTATTATATTTACTGGCTATATGCCTTATATGCAGCAGGAATAGTTCTGTAGTCCTGAGAAGGACTGTTTACACGGCGCCCTCCATTGACCAATTGGTATTATAGCAAATTTCTATATTGAATTCTGGTAGCAGTAAAGTTACCACCACATTGAATTTGATACAGATTTGGTGTATCAATACATTTCAAACAGAATTGAGGTCTGTAAATAATTAAAGGAGAAGGTAAGCCAATGTGTTCTCAAATGAGACAAAATAAGGATAGCAGAAATTAAAGGTGTGAATCTGCTTTCAGCGTTAGACTGGATTAAGATCCAGAACTTACTACACCGGGTATTCTCAGGAGGTCCCCCTCCTGATACTTGCCCGGCCCAACACTTTATCGCTTCCAAGATCGGACGAGATTGGGCAATTTAAGTGTGGTTTTGTAGTAAATTAAAGTGCATCTCCTCCTGAATCATTGATGAGCGTTTACGGATGTAGAAAATTGCTCAGAAGGATATTGTAGGCACGGATATATAGATAAACGAGATGGATCTGCTGTTGGTGTTAGACAGCTGAAGCCTTCCAGGGGTGCAAGAAGAAATCCAACAAAACTAGGGGGGTAATTCAGACCTGATCGCTGCTGCAAATTTGTTAGCTGTTGGGCAAAACCATGTGCACTGCAGGGGAGACAGATATAACATGTGCAGAGAGAGTTAGATTTGGGTGGGGTGTGCACAATCTGAAATCTAAATTTCAGTGTAAAAATAAAGCAGCCAGTATTTACCCTGCACAGAAACAAAATAACCCACCCACATCTAACTGTCTCTGCAAATGTTATATCTGCCATACCTGCAGTGCACATGGGTGGTCATTCCAAGTTGATCGCTCGCTAGCAGTTTTTAGCAGCCGTGCAAACGCTAGGCTGCCGCCCACTGAGAGTGTATTTTAGCTTAGCAGAAATGTGAACGAAAGGATCGCAGAGCGGCTACAAAGTTTTTTTGTGCAATTTCAGAGTAGCTCAAAACCTACTCAGCGCTTGCGATCACTTCAGACTGTTCAGTTCCTGTTTTGACGTCACAAACACGCCCTGCGTTCGCCCAGCCATACCTGCGTTTTTCCTGGCATGCCTGCATTTTTCCAAACACTCCCTGAAAACGGTCAGTTGATACCCAGAAACGCCCACTTCATGTCAAACACTCTGCGGCCAGCAGTGCGACTGAAAAGCTTTGCTAGACCCTGTGTGAAACGACATTGTTTGTTGTAGTAGTACGTCGCTCGTGCACATTGCGCCGCATACGCATGCGCAGAAGTGCTCTTTTTTGCCTTATCCCTGCACAGCGAACGAATACAGCTAGCGATCAACTCGGAATGACCCCCATGGTTTTGCCCAACTGCTAACAAATTTGCTGCTGCGATCAACTCTGAATTACTCCCTAGGTCCGCAATGCTGTTTTGTGACTTAACGCCATGCAAACAGCACCACAGCGAGGCAGTTTAGTCAGAGAATGGCCGTTTTCGCAGTGCCGCTTATACACATAATAATGCACACAGTAGCAGTGTCCCTTACACGCATGTACATGGAAGCAGTGCCGCTTATACATGTAAGAAATGTCACCCACACCCCACTTGCCTCATCTGTCACTTGTGTCTGCTCTCAGTGTACCACCAGTTCCAGTATTCCTCTTCTGCATACTGTTATACCCCCCTCCCCCATCCAGAACTCCATGTACCACTGGCACTGCAGCTCTCAGTATTTTAATAAAATGTCTTGCAAGCTGCAGTGCCAGCTAGTGGTACATGGAGATCTGCATGACTGCGGCAATCAGGGCAGGCTCCATGTCACTACTTCTCCCGGCTGCTACCCCCTTCCCTGCAGACAGGCTGGCGGTGGTGGCCCGGGAGTACATTGCAGGCAGATGTCAGAGTAGACTTATACTCACCTCTCCTGCAGGACACGCACCCGCTGCGGCTGCTTCGTCTCGCCCCCCGAGTCCGCGCCGGTGACATCAGTGGCATTTGGCGCACGGACCTCCTGCCAGCTGGGTAGGGCCTTTGCTCCCTATAACGGCAGGGGGCCGCAGTGCATACCGCGCTATTACTGTAAATCAGCTGGTGGGTGATGTGTGGGGGAGCGGAGCTACATATGAGAGGCTGCCCCACAGTCTGAGCGGCCCACCGGGGACTCCCCAATGGGGTCTATCGGCAATCCGGCCCTGCCCTCGTGTGCACAGTAATAGGCTATACTGGTTTATGTCATTATTTCTATATATGGTGTCAATATAATACAGTATCTATATCATAAGTGGAGAAATGTCAGAGGGAAGACTTAGGGTGGGTACACACCTGGCTGATATCAGCATGATATGTCATCTCCACAGAATCAGAACAACATTTCATGCATATCAGGCAGTACGTTTGCCCAACTGCGATATCTTCTGATTAGAAGATACAGATGTGTCCTGTTATATCTTTTCTCAATGCACTACACATAATGTGTGAGTGCCGTGTGACTCGGTAGCACCGAACGTCTTCTTTGCATTTTCCTCTTACGTCCTAGAGGATACTGGGGTCCATTTAGTACCATGGGGTATAGATGGGTCCACTAGGGGCCATGGGCACTTTAAGAATTTGATAGTGTGGGCTGGCTTCTTCCTCTATGCCCCTCCTAAAAGACTCAGTTTAGAAAATGTGCCCGGAGGAGCCGGTCACGCTGAAGGAAGCTCCTGCATTTATTTTATATGCTTGTTATTTTCAGGCAGGGCTGGTTGGCACCAGCCTGCCTGCTTCGTGGGAATTAGGGCGGGGGACGGGATGACCAGTGGTGTCAAGGGGGGTGCGGGGGTGCGGCACGCTCCTGGGTGTCACCCACCAAGGGGTGACACCAAAATGACAGCTTCTGCACAGTGACAGGAGCCGAGTGCTGCACTGTTATATTATGTGCAGCACTCGGCTCCTGTCACTGTGTAGGAGCTAGCACTGTAGGGACAGCACCCCTGGGAGACATCCCTCACCTCCCACACCCCCCAGTGACAAAAAAAGGGTGTCGGGACGCAAAGTCCAGCCGCCTCCCGTAAAACCACGCCCCTTTTCCGTGCCTTCAATGGGCTAAAAATGGGTACCGCCCACAAAGCACCGCCCTCTAGTTAAGCCCCGCCCATTCCCATGAAGACCCACCCCCTTTTTCTTCGCTGCCGCACCAGGTGTTACAAAGGTGAGTGACGCCTCTGGGGACGGCCCAACCTCTTGACGGGTTTATGGTCCCATTCCCCGCTGACAGGACACTGAGCTCCTGAGGGAACTATTCGCAAGCCCCACCACTGCGAGCGTACATTCCCACAGCACACCGCCACCCCTAACAGAGCCAGAAGAATGAAGAGTGGTGAGTACTGAGCCGGTATCCCGGTTAGCGGGGCACCGGCCATTATGGCGGCCGAGGGTACGGAGATGCACGGCTTCTAAATGGGGCAGAATGCATCTCCAGACACAGTACACAACTGCATCTCAGTACCCTGTACACGGGCCCTCATTCCGAGTTGTTCGCTCGCAAGGCGATTTCAGCAGAGTTACACACGCTAAGCCGCCGCCTACTGGGAGTGAATCTAAACTTCTTAAATGTGCGACCGATGTATGCGCATTTTTGCGATCAAAAACGAGTTAGCAGTTTCTGAGTAACTCCAGACTTACTCTGCCTGTGCGATCAGTTCAGTGCTTTTCGGTCCCGGCTGACGTCAGAAACACACCCAGCGTTCGGCCAAGCACTCCCACCGTTTCTCCAGACACGCCTGCGTTTTTTCTGGAAACGGTAGCGTTTTCAGCCACACGCCCATAAAACGCCATACATCCGCCCAGTAACACCCATTTCCTGTCAATCACAATGCGATCGCCGGAGCGATGAAAAAGCCGTGAGTAAAATTACTTTCTTCATAGTAAAGTTACTTGGCGCATGCGCAGTGCGAACATTACGCATGCGCACTAAGAGAATTCTCACTGCGATGCGATGAAAAATACCGAGCGAACAACTCGGAATGAGGGCCACAGTACCCAAACTGGCAAACACAGCCTTAAAACGGTTCTGCTCCATTTTAAGCACGAAAATGACCTCAGCCAGTATAAAAAAAAGCGGGTAGACTGCACGTCATTGAAGGGGTCGGGGCTTCACTATGAATGGATCCAACATCACCAACGTCATTTTCCCTCTGCAGTGGACACAGACGCTGACTGACAGGGACATGCAGCTCTTCCGGTGTGACTCCAAATTACCTCAGCAGTACCAGCGGGAGAGTGACTATCAGTGTATTAAGTCCCCTACTCAGTCTGTGACCCGGCTAAGCTTGGCATTAGTGGTAAGGGCGCAGTGGGGGCTGGCTCCAAACAACTCTGTGTCTCCTGAAGGGCTCTTTGTGGGTTACTTGTGTTTAACCTTTTCCTGTGTGTGTGTGTGTGTGTGTGTGTGTGTGTGTGTGTGCTGTCACATTTACATTATGTCAGGCAAAGAGTGTGTTTCTTGTACAGTGGAGTGTTCCTCTTCACCAGGAGGCTCACCGCTGGGTACTCAGGGTTCACAGAATAGTGGGGCTAAAGCGGAGTGGGTTAATTCTCTTAAAGGAATGATCTCCACTCTTTACCGCAATGAGAAAAAGACGCAATACATAAAACAGACTGTGGATGAGTTTATGAACAGAGACTCAGTCCCCAAAACACCATCTCAATCCCCTCCCATTTGTCCGCAAAAGCGATCTCTGGACTATATCCTGCAGTCTGACTTTGACGCTGACAGGTCAGACATGGAGGAGGGGGAGGTGGACTCAGAGTGGGGGATGCAGCTCTATCACAGGGAATAGAGGGTCTTATAGAGGCTATCAGAGATGTTCTGCATATTCCTGATAAAGTGTCAGAGTAGTGTGAGGAATCTTATTTAAATGTAAAAAAGAAGTCCTCAGTTACTTTTCCTGTGTCAGGGGAATTGAATACCCTGTTTGAAGAACCGTGGGTTAATCCTGATAAGAAGTTTCAGATCCATAAAAGGTCGCTCTCATCTTTTACTTTTCCTCTGGAGGATAGGAAAAAATGGAAAAATCCAACGACAGTGGACGCATCAGTCTCTAGCTGCCACATAAAATTGTATTGCCTGTTCTTGGTGCAGCCTCCCTGAAAGACACGGCTGATCGTAAAATTGAGACTACACTGAAATCATTGTACACAGCTGCTGGGGTGGCCCAAAGACCCACTACTGCATGTGCTTGGATCACTAAAGCCATTGCTTATACAGGACTCTGTGAACTTTATGGTGGAAGCCATAAAGGAAATAGGCGTGCTTAACGCACGCACCACTACTATGGCAGTGTCGGCACTCAGTGGCTTGTGGGTATGCCAGTGGACTGCTGGCGCGGACTCCAGGAAAGGCGTGGAAGGCCTACCATTCACAGGAGAGGCCTTGTTTGGCGATGAATTAGACAAATGGATCTCCACAGCTACTGCGGGTAAGTCTACATATCTTCCTTCCGCAGCCCCCCAACCAAGAAGACTTATTTAGCTTCTAAGTTACAGTCCTTTCAGACGGCCAATTTCAGGGGCATATCCAGAAGTGCTTCTACGTCCTCCAGTGGCGCAAGAGGTGAACCACGCAAACCAGCAACAGCAGGTGCTCAGGAACAGAGCTCAGGCTCTGCTTCCTCAAAGACTTCAGCATGACGGTGGATGCCTGGAAGGCTGTCAGGTGGGAGTCCGACTACAATTTTTAGTTAGATCTGGTCAAATTTGTGCCAGGATCCCTGGGTCATAGATCTTATTTCTCAGGGTTACAGACTGGAGTTCCAAAAGCTCCCAACTCATAGATTCTTCAATCAGGCTTGCCAGTTTCACAAGAGGCAAGTATAACTTTACAGCATGCCATCCAAAAAACAAGCTCATTGTTCTAGTTCCACCTCATCTACTAAACAAGGGGTACTATTCCAACTTGTTCGTAGTACCAAAGCCGGACGGTTCGGTAAGACCAATTCTGAACCTCAAGTCTTTGAACCCGTACTTACGAGTGTTCAAATTCAATATGGAGTCTCTGAGAGCGGTGATCTCAGGTCTGGAAGAGGGGGAATTCCTAGTGTCTCTGGATATCAAGGATGTGTACCTTCATATTCCAATCTGGCCACCTCATCAGGCTTATCTCCGGTTTGCACTGCAGGACTGTTACTAGCAGTTCCAGGCCCTGCCATTTGGTCTCTCCACGGCACCAAGGGTGTTCACCAAGGTGATGGCAGAAATTATGATTCTACTCCGCAAACAGGGAGTGAACATAATTCCAAACCGGGACGATCTCCTGATAAAAGCGCTGTCCAAGGAAAGATTGCTGGACAGCATTGCTATCTCAACCAAACTCCTCCAGAATCATGGGTGGATTCTGAACCTTCTGAAATCTCACCTAGAGTGAACACGGAGGCTCCAATTCCTGGGAATAATAGTGGACAGGGAGTCACAAAAGGTGTTCCTTTCTTTGGAAAAGGCATTGGTAATCCAGTCGATGGTTCGAGATGTCCTGAAGCCAACCTGGGTGTCGGTGCATCTGTGCATTTGCCTTCTGGGGAAAATGGTGGCTTCTTATGAGGCACTTCAATATGGAAGGTTTCACGCAAGATGCTTCCAGCTCGATCTGTTGGACAAATGGTCTGGATCTCATCTTCACATGAACCAGAGTTTCCGTCTGTCACCAAAGGACAGGATCTCCCTTCTGTGGTGGCTACAGTCTTCTCACCTCGTCGCAGGATGGAGGGTCAGAATTCAGAACTGGATTCTGTAACCACAGATGCAAGCCTCAGAGGTTGGGGAGAAGTCACTCAGGGGGTGCAGTTTCAGGGAAGATGGTCAAGTCAGGAAGTCATCCTTCCAATAAACATTCTGGAACTCAGGGCTATATACAACGCCGTTCTGGAGGCCTCACATCTTCTTCAAGATCGGGCAATTCAGGTCCAGTCGGACAATGTTGCGGCAGTAACGTACATAAACCAACAGGGTAGAACGAAAAGCAGAGCAGCAATGTCAGAGGTGACAAGAATTCTCTTCTGGGCAGAAAGAAACACTGTGGCGTTGTCAGTGGTCTTCATTCCAGGAGTAGACAACTGGGAAGCAGACTTCCTCAGCAGATATGACCTGCACCCGGGGGAGTGGGGCCTTCACCTGGAAGTGTTCAGCTGCTTCACAAGTCAATGGGGATATCCACAGATCGACATGATGGCCTCTCGTCTCAACAAGAAGCTCAGGCGGTATTGTTCCAGGTCGAGAGACCCACAGGCAGTGGCGATAGACGCCCTGACAACTCCATGGGTCTATCAGATGGTGTACGTGTTTCCTCCTTTTCCTCTGATCCCAAGAATTCTAAAACGAATAAAAAGGGAAAAGGTTCAAGCAATACTCATTGCTCTGGACTGACCAAGAAGGTCCAGACGATCTTGAAAGGTGTTCTGTACATCCAAACTCCCTTTGTGCCTCCAACGGCACCTTGGGATCTCAATGTGGTGCTGCAGTTCCTCCAATAGGACTGGTTTGAACTGTTACAGGAGGTGGATGTAAAATATCTTACATGGAAGACCGTAACACTCTTGGCCTTGGCATCAGCAAGACGTGTGTCAGAGCTGGGGTCTTTGTCTCACAAAAGTCCCTATTTAATTTTCCATGAGGACAGAGCTGAACACAGAACTCTTCAGCAATTTCTTCCTTAAGTGGTGTCCGCATTTCAAATCAACCAACCTATTGTGGTTCTGGTTGTCACCGACACCTCTGCTACTTCAAAGTCTTTGGATGTTGTGAGGGCTTTGAAGGTGTATGTGAAAAGAACGGCTTGTCACAGAAAGACGGACTCGCTGTTTGTTCTTTATGATCCCAATAGGATTGGGTGTCCTGCTTCAAACAGACAATTGCACACTGGATCAGACTTACTTTCCATCATGCTTATTCCATGTCAAGTTTGCCATGTCCAAAATCTGTACAGGCGCACTCTACTAGGTCAGTGGGTTCTTCCTGGGCGTCCGCGTTGATCATTCCGAGTTGATCGCTAGCTGCATTCGTTCGCTGTGCAGCAATGAGGCAAAAAATCATCACTTCTGCGCATGCAGCGCAAAGCGCACGCGTGACGTACCATTACAACGAACGATGTAGTTTCACACAGGGTTTAGCGAAGCTTTTCAGTCGCACTGCTAGCCGCAGAGTGATTGACATGAAGTGGGCGTTTCTGGGTGTCAATTGACCGTTTTCAGGGAGTGTTCGGAAAAACGCAGGCGTGCCAGCAAAAACGCAGGCGTGGCTGGGCGAACGCAGGGCGTGTTTATGACGTCAAAACAGGAACTGAACAGTCTGAAGTGATCGCAAGTGCTGAGTAGGTCTGAAGCTACTCTGAAACTTCACAAAAAAATGTTGTGGCCGCTCTGCGATCCCTTCGTACGCACTTCTGCTAAGCTAAAATACACTCCCAGTGGGCGGCGGCATAGCGTTTGCACGGCTGCTAAAAACTGTTAGTGACCGATCAACTCGGAATGACCCCCAATGTGCCTAATTCAGCATGGATCGCAGGAGCAACACTGTTCTCTAATGGGCAAAACCATGCGCAGTGCAGGTGGGACAAATATAACATGTGCAGAGATGGGGGTGGGATGTGTTCAAACTGAGATATAAGGACCTAGAGGGTCATTCAGACATGATCACTCGCTAGCATTTTTTGCAGCAATGCGATCAGGTCAGAACTGCACATGCATATGCACCGCAATGCGCAGGCGCGTCACACAGATACAAAGCGGATCATTGCTGTGCGATGGGTTTTACGAAGAATCCATTTGCACAGCCGATTGTAAGGAGATTGACCGGAACAAGGCATTTGTGGGTGGCAACTGACCGTTTATTGGGAGTGGTTGGAAAAATGCAGGCGTGTCCAAGCGTTTGGAGGGCGGGTGTCTGACGTAAAATCCGGCCCTGGACAGGCTGAAGTGATCGCAGCGGCTGAGTAAGTTCTGGGCAATTTAGAAACTTTACAAAGTTTTTTTGTACCGCTCGGCAGCACATGCGATCGTACACTTGCACTGCTAAAATACACTCCCCGGTGGGCGGCGATTATGTGAAATTATGCAAAAACCAGGTCTGAATGACCCCCCTAATTCAGAGTTAGATTTGGGTGGCGTGTGTTCAAAAGGAATCTAAATTGCAGTGTAAAAATAAAGCAGCCAGTATTTACCCTGCACAGAAACAAAATAACCCACCCAAATCTAACTCTCTGCAAATGTTATATCTGCCTCCCCTGCAGTGCACATTGGGGCTAATTCAGACCTGATCGCTGCTGTACATTTTCACGCATCGGGCGATCAGGTCTGAACTGCGCATGCACAGGCGCTGCAATGCGCCGGTGCATGCCAGGGATAATAATTTAATTTTAATTATATGGGACAGTTTGAAATTATATGTCCAAATGAAGAATTCAGTTACAAGGCCAAAATTAAAAAAGAATCCTTTTGGATTCACTAATTTATTTTAGTGAAAAATATATCAGTAAAATTAACAAAGTAATAAGTAATAAAATAAAACAAACATTAAAATACAGTTGATAAGACAAAGTAATGAATATGAATTGCAAAAAACGGTGAAATAAAATAAAATACTACTACATTAAATGGTTACATCTGACACATTACATAGGGGGAGATGTATCAAACCTTCTAAAAAGGACAGATGGGGAAGTTGCCCATAGCAACCAATTAACTTCTACTCATCATTTTATATAATGTACAGTACTTGAGAAATGACAGCTATTGTAGAAGCTAGATTTTGTATGGACTACTGTACTTGTCCTCTTTGGAAATTTTCATAGATCTCCTCCTTAGTCTTGGTCACAGCTGACCAAATGTTGAAAAAATAATTATATATATATATACACACACACACACACACACACACACACACACACACACACACACACACACACACACACGTACAGTATGTATAAATAATATATATATATATATATATATAAATATATTTCACTTCAAGAATACAATAAATCTTACTTGTACTGTATTAGTTCTACAAAGAATATATAAGCCCCCCCATTTAGAGTACAAAATGTCTACTCATTTAGGGGTAAATTTACTAACAATCACATTTGACTTTTAAACGAAATCGCCAGAATGTTTTAGACTCAAAATCACAAATTTACTAAAGGTCCTTTTTGACTGTCTGTTCTGATCTGATGGTGATACTCAACGGTTTGTGTCGTGTGTGATTTCAGTCGGATTGCTCCATTTACAATAGACTCCACAGCCATATAAAAGTATAAATCCACAGACAGTTGGCAACAGATTCAAAGCACTGCACAGATCAGTATGATCTGTGCCGTCAATGGTGTATTCTAATGTAAAAAGAGGTAACAGTGCATTTTAGAAAAAAATTGTGTGGGGACCCCCAAAAGCATACAGCCCCGGATCTCTGACCCTATTATGGTACTGGAGAATTTTGGGGATAACCAGCATGGGACTCCCCATTTTTCCAGTAATCTACACCAGGCTACCTGGTCCCTGGTAATGAATGGGACATAGCCGCACTTCCATGCTCATGAAAGTGCGGCCATGCCCTCCTTCCAAAAATAAATGTACAAATTACATTTTACGGTCTGTTAAGCGGTGCCAACCTACAAATTAGGAGGTCATGTGCCCCTCAGCTAAGGTCAGATTTGGGGAGAGGGGAACAATGGATTGTTAAATTGTGTTTCAAATGCGCTTTGTTGTGGATTTTGACATTTTTAAACCTCCAATCTGCAAAAATGACGGGAAATCGCAGAAAAACATCAAATTGACTAAAATCGGTCTTTAGTAAATGATATCCCTTAAAGATAAATATAAGCCAATGACCATATCTAATATATCATATCTAATATGTGTGGTTTCTTATGTTTGGAGAAACGGAATGAGACCTATGTAGGGGTGGGCAAGTGGAAGCTGAGTACTGGAAAGGTATAAGTGCCACTGAATTGGGCCAACAGCAGGCCTATCTAGCCACTCTTGCTTGGTTGTTTGTATTCTGACCTCTAACTGAAAGTACTTAATTCATTAGCATTGTGACTAACTGATATCATTTTTGATGGCCTATTTGCATTACTTGTTTGTCATTTACATTTGGACAACAGCAGAAAAGATTAACATAACCACTAAGACCTTTTCTCTTGGGTATATGACATTGTATCACATTATTATGCCATGTAGATATAGGGTAACATGACTTTTGATTTATAGCTAACACTGTCAATCTGTATCTCTAAGATGCCCCATTCGTGACCCATTGCACTTAAAATTCCTTGACTTTGGCACATTTAGGGACTGATTCAGGGGTGCATGCAATTGAATGTGCAGGTACGATCGCTCACACAGGGTGAGTACGAAAATATGGTAATGTCTCAGGTGCCCACCTCAGGCTTCCCACATCTGCCATTCACATACTGAACCAGGAGCACAGGCCACAAATTGGTACAACATTGAACCTCTGAGCAAGTCTGTGCTGTTGCGACTGCAGCGCCCGACGCTGGACTCCGGAAAGGTAAGTATTAAAATATGGGTGCAGTGTGTACCCCCCTGGATCCAGGGGTCTGTGTGCACTGCACACATTGCACCCATTATAGAAACGCCAATGAGTGTAAAGAGGACATCGATAGCATTCAGAGAACAGGGACAGAGTAGGGTAAGGAGACATCACGCCGTTTGTTACCATTCCCGCAGTATCTCGGATTCACAGAAGCAACTACAGTACTTCTTCTCAAATGAGATAAAATATTGTTGCAATCAGCAACCTGATTGTTTTGTTTTAAAAGTATTTTCTTCAGTTCTGTTTTGATAACTGTTACAGTTTATGTTCATATGTTATTGCTACGGTTCATGTTTCACTGCACATAGTACTCGCATCTTTTTATACCCCATTTTTAGCTGTTTGTTTTCTGTAGCATTTAGTCGGATGATAGCACGTCACATTAGCACGTCATCTCATTTGTTTAGACATCATTTTTTACTTTGCATGAAGATATTATTTGCTGGTTCAACAAATGCATCTGGAATACAGAAAGCCTTCTGTTAGTTACCTTGGTATATACTATCAACAACATCCATACTATTCCAAAGAGAGGCCAATAAAAACTGGAAGCTAGATGGCAAGTGAGTTCTAGGAATCAGCTAAGGGCTGAGCCACCAAAGGTGAACAGCTAAAGTATATCTTGACAGTTAGTGGTCTAGTTCAGGTAAGCTTGAGGAAGACAATAAGATAACAGGCTTCTGCCTGTTTCCTTTTGACACCAAAATTAATTTTGACATTTGCTTGTAAATAAAAATACAATTTTACCTGAATATTTGTTAATAATTGTTAACTTTTTATCTTCAAACTCTTGACACTCCTTCAAATGCAGTGAGGCTAGCTAGAGCTGTGCCATGCTACCTTACCTAATTCGTACATATACAGATGTAGCCATGCTCATCTTGCTGCGAAGTGACATGTTGTGCATCGTGGCATGCTGCATGGTGTGCCAGTCTGTGACTAATCGCAGCTGGTGATCGACTGCTGGCTGCAAATAGTTGCAGTCTGGCATGTCATGCAGTAAGCTGTGTTGCAGCATGCCACATTGCAGAAAATATGAGCATGGCTACATCTGTATATACTGAGGCATCACTAGAGGGTGCAGACGCACCCGGTGTCATCCTCACAGGGGCTGATACCAAAATGCTGGCTCCTCCTCATTGACAGGGAGTCAGGTGCTACATTGTGACATAATCATTCTCCTGTCACTCCGGAGGAGCCCGCAGTGAAAGCAGAGTCTCCTGGGGTGGACCAGCATCTCCAGGCATCCCCCTCAAAGAGATGAAAACCAGGGTGTGCCGCACAGCAATGCCACCTTCCTGTGAGAGGGGTGATGCCACTGTATATATAAACACATGATAGATAGACAGATAGATAGATAGATAGATAGATAGATAGATAGATAGATAGATAGATAGATAGATACTGTATATTTGAATATTATATACATATATTCTATACTACACTTCTGTTTGGTCTCAAAAAAGACACAATGATGCATGCTGTTGAAATAAAATTACAATTATTTTTTATCTCTTCATCACAGTTTTATTACACACTCTTTCATATAATCTCATTGTTTATTTGATGCTTCACAACAATCATTCCCCTGAGATCAAGTTTACTACTAATGTCTCAGCTTTTACTGGCTAATCCTTTTCACATATCTTCATAAACATTTCTTTATAGTAATTAACATTAGACACAACAGTGTTTATTGCCTCAAAGTACAATGTTCCTGTTTGTTGATTTGTTCCACCAGTGCTACAGTTTAAGTAGCTATTCAGGAAATTGTTTTAACATAGATACAGTATATTTGCAATATATTGTGTGAAAGAAGGAGAAATATTAACTTGTTTTCCTGTCTCATCAGTTTTATACACTTTCACTCTGATCAGCCACAGTTTCTCCTGAGCATAAGCAGTTCTCTACACCCAGCACCTATCAGTACTTGCTCATACACAAAGCCAGTGGTTTCCAAACTTTTTTTAAATCACAGCACCCTAGAATATCAGAATTCTTTTCACAGCACCCTTTGGCCAAAACGTTCTTATTGAGAAATTTAGAAATAAATATTACATTAAGTAGATCGCGTTTATATGTCATCCTTAGGGTCAGTTGTGTGGTGAGGGACAAGATTTGCTTCTGTTTGGCCACATATTTTATGACTGGCAGCCACCAGCACTGGTTTTGCTTATTATATTGACCTTGAATAATTTGAATTGGTCCTGGACCACCAACCCAGGGCACCCCTGCAAGTGTCCCGAGGCACCCCAGGGAGCCACGGCACACAGTTTGGGAACCTCTGCACTAAGCATACACACGTTCCTCTCAAACATCCCTGACATACACTGCTTCTAGCCCTTTTCAGTAATGGATAAAATACATTTGGCCTCCTTCTCCAGCTTACATACACACACTCCTCTCAAACTCCCCATACATACATTGCATCTGCCCCTTTTCAGTAATGGATAAAATCCATTTGTCCTCCTTAACTAGCTTTTAAGTATTGACCATGAAAAACCTACAAGTATTTTCCTGCATGTTCCTGTATTTCAAACAATTAGTTGGTAATGGTTTATACAATTTCCCCTGAATATCTGAAATCAAAACTGAACGCATAGTTGCAGACAGGCTTTGTATAGCTCTGAATAAACATCTGCTTAAGCGATGCAAATATCCAGCCAATTACTTTTTGTGTCTGTAATATGATTTGAATGTTCAGCACCAAGGACAGTGGCAAAGCTTACTGGTTTATGTACAAATTGAGTGCATAAGAGCTGCCTTTAGTTTTCCATCTATAATATCATCATTCAGCCCTTATATTTAAACTATACTGTACTGTATATTGTATCCAGTTTTTCAATGATAGATGTAGGTTTCAGTACTATATAATAATGTATTGGTAATTGTTATTGGTAATTCAAATCTTCTGTGGCATTTGTTGTAAGTGTGGGACTTAACAGGATGGAAACACAATTGGCCGATGGTCAAAATACCGACAAGGTTGAAATACCGACATGGGCAAAATACCGACATTTAAAATGTTGACAGGTCAAAAAGTAGATATGGCTTTTACCTTAAAAATTTGCTGTGTATGTCGACATAGGTCGAGATGGACACCGTATAAGTTTACTGCGTCCCCTCACATGGCTCGCTGCGCTTGCCATGCTTTGGGCACGGTGTCTTGCTGCGCTAGGCACATTATTATATTCCGCCTCCAGGTCCAGTGGGATGGTAAAGTATGAACAAGTAAGTTTCAATGAAAAAAAAATCATGAAAAACTCATGTCGATTTTTTGACCTTTCGACATTTTTAATGTCAGTATTTTGACCATCAGGATTTGGATTGTAGGTAAATTGACTGCATCCCATTATAACACACC
Source organism: Pseudophryne corroboree (assembly GCF_028390025.1). Classification (NCBI taxonomy): domain Eukaryota; kingdom Metazoa; phylum Chordata; class Amphibia; order Anura; family Myobatrachidae; genus Pseudophryne; species Pseudophryne corroboree. The sequence continues at coordinate 477,668,979 of NC_086445.1, read as the reverse complement.
TTATTTGTTGCTCAGTGAAGGTTTAATAGTTTCCAATAAAGGAAAACTAAAATGCAGGGAGCACCAAAAAAATTTGTTTTCCCATTAGAGTTTTAATACATGTAAACATAGCTGGAGACAGACTTGGCTGTTTTGTTATTGTTCAAATACTGCTTTGCTCATCCCTACTAGTCATGGTCATGTGCTGTTGGAAGAGATGGGAGTAATTTTCCATTTTGTGGAGACAGAACTACTCAAGATTGTTAATATAGGCCAGCCGGGCTCGGAGAGGTGTATATACAGTATGTGTATGTGTGAGTGTGTGTGTGGGGGAAAGGTGGGCACATGCCCCCTAGGCCACTCACATTTTTAATGCATTGAGCAGAGTGTGCATGTAGGTGTAATACAGTGGGGTTAACGATATAGCAGCAGCAGATCTCTATTTGTATATTATAGCTGCAAGAGCTGCAAGTGAGGGGTGAATGCCCATCATATCACCAGGGTCTACCACTGCCCAGCTGCCTAGTATGTATAATTTACTTCCGTAGCATGTTTCCTATTTGTTTGCAATAACTGAGTAATCATTTATTGGCAGGGCAGACCCACTTTGATGATTAACTCTAAGAAATAATGCAATATATTCAGTAAATGAGATTATATCACAGAGGCTGACAGGGGTTTCTTTTATGACTGATGCTGCTTGTACGTAAATTATCAATTGTGATAGAATGACATAAGGATGCACACTACAGTATGAGCAATACTCTGTGCTTTCCTCAGTGGGTTTGTGATTCCATCTGCCACCATGTCAACTGCACATGTCCAACAGCAGCTATGCTCACATGGACTATGGCGTGAGCTTTCTCCTCTCCTTTGGCCTTGGTTTGTATAAATATGGGGGGGGGGGATTGGGGAGGAGTGTGACGGCATGCCTCCCAGCCTTCAGAAACAGTCACAGGGACATACAGTGTAGCCTCTAGCCTCTCACACCCCTAAACCAACCCCTACGCACATGGTGGGGAGGGGGGTGTATTAGCCAGCTGTACCACGATCAGTCAGTGAAGTCATAGCAGTGCATGAGGCTTCCTCCTACCGACTAGCTGGTGAGGTCCTGGCAGGCTGTCACAGAGGCAGCTCACCTAATCAGGGAAGGCAGAGGAGGCGATTCTGCTCTCCCACTTTCTGTTTCTGATCTGGCTCTGTATAGGATGAGGATCCAGCAAAAGGGAAATGGAGGAGAGCTCAGTTGAGTTGAAAGATATTTGTGGAAGACTGAAGGTGCACAACTTATGGGGACATCTGATGGGCATATAATAGGCAAGTGAAGGGAACATCTAATGGGCAAATGAGGGGGATATCTAATAGGCATATAAGGGGCATGGTGATCTGATGAGTATGTAGGAGGCATTGGGAACATCTGGTCAGCATACAATATATCTGTATGGGCATTGAGGGACATTTGATATGAATATAAGTGGCATGGGGGACATCTAATGGGCATGTAAGGGGTATTGGGGACATCTAAAAGGCATAAAAGTGACATGGGGGGACATCTGACATGCATATAAGGGGGATGGAGGACATCTGATGGGCATGTAAGGGGCATGGGCATCATATGGGGACATTTGATTGACATGTAAGGGGCATATGTGATGGTCATATAAGGGGCATGGAAGACATCTGACAGTCATATAAGAAGCATGTGGGGGACATCCCGAAGGACATGTAAGGGGCATGGGAACATCTGATGGGCATGTAAGGCACTTAGGCAACATATAATCAACATATAAGGAGAATGGGGGGCATATAAGGGGCATTATATAATTACTGTATAAAACATGATGGGAACACCCCTTTAAAATTCTGCATTTTTCCCTGGATCCATAATGCATCTTGGTCTCTGCAAAGATCTCTCATCACCTCAGCCATACTGGGTTTCTGTCTTCACTGGCTGCTTGAGCCCTCCACATGCAGGGTCTATTTGAGACCTTTTTTTGTATACAGTATATATATTTTTTATTTATTTTTTAACTTTAATTTATTTTTCATTAGTAGAAGTGGATGCTGAAATCTAGCCACCTGTCTCCCACAGGTGCATATCTACGCTGTTCATGAGCCAGTGCTTTGTGTTTGCTTCCCAGGTTAAAATGTACAAGTCCGACCATATCTCGTTTGGTGATGCAATCAAGTAGAAAGGTGGAGCAAAACATCCACAGTAAAAAGAAGACCTACTGTATGACACACCCAGCTCCATGTGTCTGTGACTCAAGTGGAAAAGAGACGTGAGTGGAGACAGGAGAAGTCAGAGCTGGAAAGGACAGAGATAGTAGGACCCAGGAGGAGAAGTTGTCTGTTGCAGAGTACATCCGGACTGTTAACATTAGGAAAGTGACTAAGGGGGAGATGTACTAAGCTGTGAAAAGAGTGGAGAAGTGAGCAGGAGGAGACGTTGCCCATTACAGCCAATCACCATTGAAGTAACATTTATATTTGCATACTATAAAATTTTACAGACCAGCTAATTGGTTGGCATGGGCAAATTCTTCACTAGCTCACTTCTCCACACTTTTCACTGCTTAATATGTCTCCTTGAGTGATTATCTAGATAAGAAGATGCAGATATCCAGGCAAAGTTAGACCGAAAGTGGCTGTCATGCCATACTATATATTATCTGCCCACTGATCTTTCCATTATCTGTACAATATGTCTGTACCAATTGTAGATTGTAAGACTGCGTACACACTGGCTGATATATCGGCTTTTCTCTTGAACGGCTGATATATCGCGGGTCCGTCGGCCAGTGTGTACGGGCGATATGTCTGCGAACTCTGTCGTTCACAGACATATCGCGACGGCCCCGCAGCACAGCTGTCGGCCAATATATCTACTGATATATTGGTGCGCCGCTGTGTGTACGGGCGGTTGGCGTACACATGCTGCGGCAGCCGGCAGTGATTGACAGCTGAACTGGGCGGGCGTGTGTACACACCCGCCTGCCCAGTTCATGACGTCAGTCCCAGACGGATCGGGCAGTGCGTATGCTCAACACACTGGCTGATCCGTCCATAGATATATCTGGCGATCAACTGATCGCCAGATATATCTATCAGTGTGTACCCACCTTAAAAAGATTTATCTGGCAACCTGCCATTGCATGGACAGAGCAGCCATTTAGCTACAATATGCACACTTTCCAATCAGCCACTCGATATGTCGGGCCAGACATCACAACTTGATGGACATTTAAATTTGCATGCCCAGTTGTGATGTCAGTGTCAGCGGTCCTTGCAACCAGTCTATGGGCGGTCGGCGGGTCGCCCGTATACACATGCAGATGCACCATTATGTCTTTCAGATATATTGGCATTGGCTGTGCTGCAGGGCCGAAACGATATGTCTGTGACTGATGTTGTTCACAGACATATCAGGTGTACACACTTTCCAACCCGCTACCGATATATTGTTCGTCACGCGAATGAACTATATACAGTAGCTTTCTAGGGTGTACCCAGCCTAGTCAAGAGACTGATGGTCACTGTGTCACTAAGCTACATTCATTTATCCCAACTGGCATGTTAGTTTAAAACTATTCTCTTCAATGGAGCTACAATAAGCTACATATTATTATCCCTGGTTTGGACTCATACAATCATTCTACCAATGGCATCCCAGAAGTCTAAGCACAGCATTGCATATAAATGAATCAATTACATTTATTTATCACCATTGGATAAATCATAGATTATTCATCACCAAATATTTACCACTTATCTCAATAATGTGTGTGAGTATCATAGCTACTAGTTACCAGCCAGTCACAATGATGCAACAACATGAACGTCATGTCAGTACTAGTGTTGTGTGCACCCGAATGGAGCAACACTTGAATTGCTCCATTGGGTGCCATCTAGTGGCCACTGGCGTGCAAAACACTTGAATTCCCCTCATAGAGGTGAGAAGCAGTGTTAGCCTTTTATTATATAGGATCGTTACAGTATTATTTCTACTTCAGCCACAGGACTGAGGTCAGGCAGTAGAGCTCAGACACCAGGAACCATTAGTGATATCAGCCAGCAAATAGTGTTTTTGTTTTCTTTGTTATCTAGCATGGCATAATTCACTTTCTCCACAAAACTCCAGTGAATTCAATGCAAAGTATACTTACTTCTGGCTATGGTGGTCATTCCGAGTTGATCGCCTGCTAGCAGTTTTTAGCAGCCGTGCAAACGCTATGCCGCCGCCCACTGGGAGTGTATTTTAGCTTAGCAGAAGTGCGAACAAAAGGATCGCAGAGCGGCTACAAAATAAGTTTGTGCAGTTTCAGAGTATCTTTAGACCTACTCAGTGCTTGCGATCACTTCAGACTATTCAGTTCCTGTTTTGACGTCACGAACACGCCCTGCGTTCGCCCAGCCACACCTGCATTTTTCCTGGCATGCCTGCGTTTTTTCGAACACTCCCTGAAAACGGTCAGTTGACACCCAGAAACGCCCTCTTCCTGTCAATCACTCTGCGGCCAGCAGTGCGACTGAAAAGCTTCGCTAGACCTTGTGTGAAACGACATCGTTCGTTGCAATAGTACAACTCGCGTGAGCATTGCGCCGCATACGCATGTGCAGAAGTGCCGTTTTTTTGACTGATCGCAGCGCAGCGAATGAATGCAGCTAGCGATCAACTTGGAATGACCCCCTATGTCTCAGGAATCAGGTATAGGGTCTGACACAGAGGTAGACACTGCTGCATTCACTCTAGCGTCTATTGCCATGATGACAGGTACACTAAAATGTAAATGCTAGTTTCAGCCTCCCACGTGGGTTAGTGTGTGAATGTGCAAGCCCTAAGATGCCCTCTTTCAGCACCCAGGCATACAGCAACACTGCTAGTGATTCTAAACAATTCACCATTGGTGCACCATCATGTGCAGCATCATCACTTGTACCACCCTATAATGGTTTCCCTGCCTGAGCATGGCCTCTGTGGAAGCAGCTGGGCATCGTAGAACATCGTAGATACATCCGTGACACTTCCTTAATGAGCCCACGAGACAGACTTGTTTTGCATGCACTTTTGGAAACCTCCCAGACACCTCTGAGGAATTCTCATCACTTTACAGCTCGATTTCTGATCCCATCTGAGCTGGCCCGTATTAACCCATGGCCAAGCCCCTAGGCTTTCAGGTGTTTTGGTCCTCCTCCAGATCTTTAGTCCTTCACCCCACTACAGCTGATGTTTGGGAACCAAAGCTTATGCCATCATTTACACTTTCAGTATTCACAAAGACACTGATACCCAGTTGTGATAAATTCTGCTGACCTCTTTTCTCACAGCACAATCATTCTTCCTTTTCTTTTCTCTTTTGAAATAGTGCTAGTGAGCTGTTGGTCCGTTGTCTCCCCCCTCCCATTATCTTTAAACAAACCTCAGCTCACTACGAGTGTGCAGGTAGCAGTGCCTTAGCGAAACTTCAGCCTGGTCAGCCTTATGGATATAGTGGCGCTGCATCTGAGCCGTACTCTGCAGCGACATTGTGGGTCAGGCATATGCCATAGGGTTATCTTAATTTTTCACTCATGCTCAATAGCAAATAATAGCTCAACTACATGAACATTGTATTTGCCTGTGGCTGGCATGTGTATCGGGTCCATACACTTACCTAAATCTGAGCTTACTACAAACTTAAAAGAGGAAGTATGGTCAATATGATGCAGAAGATGACCCTCTATTTCTGTAGTCAGAATAAATAGTCAGTTTTAACGCGGTTGAATTTTTTCAGTGTCATATTCATGAAGCACAGAAATGGTCATGGTTATAAACTACATAATTAACAGGTTATCGTTAGCTAGCTAGCTTAGCCATTACAATGCTGTGGCTGACCAGTAGATGTCATGATAGAGCTATCCTAAATACAAGAAGTAAGCACTTAGAAGATAAATGTCTTCTACAGCTCATTAAGTTATACTTTTAATTGGAAAAATATAAAGCTATACAATTTCTAATTGATACAAACAATAAAATGGTTCACATACAGAATACTAAATGTACTGTATAATAGGTGTTAACTTTTCCGTAGTATTCAAGCTACCTTCAATGCAGCTTTATAAATGACCCTAAAAATTATGTACAAATAGAAAGTGATGTCTTACTAATCTCCAGGTCAACAGAATATGTATCTGTATTCTAATCCATAAAATGTATTAGACTGAAGCTTTCTGCCTGAGCAGCGTCAATGTTTACATAACAGATGTGCAGTACACTAAAAAAAAATATATATATTGTGACAAGAACACTGGGATAGTGTTTGAGGGCAGGTATATTTGTCCCAGGTTCTTGTCTTACATGTTTTAGAAAATGTTAACTTCTAGGAAAAATGCTTTTTGTTTTGTCTGAACCTTTTCAGTTTGCTGTAAAAGCTGGGTAAAGGCTCTGAGAGAGAGATAAGGCGAGTTCTAGACATTGGGCCCAGTTCGGGTCTTTGGCCTCACAGAGGGCTAATCAGGGTTTCAGCTGTGTAAGAGTGTTATAGTGCTTCTAACCTGATTAGTATGGGCAGACTGCCTGGGAAGGCTGCAGGATCTGTGTGTGAGAGACACGCTTTCTGATGCAAGTAAGCTATACAGTATGTACTGACGAACTCTGTGTTTTGTTTAGTGACAGTTAGGAATATCTTATGTTTAGTTAGTGCCGGACAGGCAAGGTATTTTTATTTTGGGGTTTGTTTTATTTTCTGTTTCAATAAAACTGTCCGGGGTCAGTTGTACCAGAAACTGGACTTGTGTTGTTCCTCAGCTGCTGCGTGCGGCCATATTCCCCAGGAAAAGGCGCCTTGCACCCCTACAGTGTTACAACTTGGTGGAGAATGTGAGCACACCGTTCTGCGCATAAGTGAAAGCAGCAGCTTTGTGAGGCCTGCAGAAAACGGTGGTTTATGCAGATACAGCCCAGTGTGAAGTTACTGAGACTCACCCCTGAGGGTTTGATATATGTCTTGGGTGAAAGCAGCTACAAAGCCGCCTGAAAAATCTGTCGACATGGAGGATCTGCTTAAAGCCTTGCTGCAAGCTACAGCGGCTCAGCAGGAGGCCAACCGACAGCAGCAGGTGGCAATGGAGGAAAATAGGAGACAACAGCAGGTGGCAATGGAGGAAAATAGGAGACAACAGCAGGTGGCAATGGAGGAAAATTGGAGACTACAGCAGGAGGCCAACAGACAGCAGCAGGTGGCAATGGAGGAAAATATAAGACAGCAGCAGGTGGCAATGGAGGAAAATAAGAGACAACAGCAGGCAGTTGTTGATGAACTTTACAGGCAACAGCGTCAGGATAGAGAGGCCTTAGCAGAAGTGGTGCAGAGACTTGCAGCTCGGGTTGGAGATGTGGCCGTCAGTGCTCCAACCAGCTCTAGTTCTATACGGGCCAGTCACTTCCTGCAGAAAATGACAGAGGCTGATGATGTGGAGGCCTATCTGACCACGTTTGAAAGGACTGCCGAGCGTGAGAACTGGCCGAAAGCACAGTGGGCCAGTCTGCTGGCACCTTTCCTGTCAGGTGAGCCCCAAAAAGCTTACTTTGATTTAAGCCCTGCTGAGGCTCGGGACTATGATAAACTAAAGACTGATATCCTGACCCGCCTGGGAGTCACGCTGTCAGTACGAGCACAACGGGTGCACCGTTGGCTGTACGCCATGGAGAAGCCTCCGCGCTCCCAGATGCACGACCTTATTCAGCTAACAAAAAAATGGCTACAGCCAGAGACATTAACTGGTCCCCAGATGGTGGAAAGAGTCGTCATGGACCGCTACTTGAGATCTTTGCCCATGGTCCTGCGCAAGTGGGTGAGCCATGGAAACCCGGGTACTGCTGACCAATTAGTGGACATGGTAGAGAGGTATTTGGCAGCAGAGGAACTACTGATGACCACCCAGCAACCCATAGATCCTCGACAGCGCCCTTCAGTAAAGACTGGTAAGACTGTTCCGTGGGAAAACGTTGCTGGGCGGTTAAGAGAACGCAAGGCTGGAGAGACTGTAAACACTGGCCCTGGAGACAGGCCAATGGGGCTAGAACGGTCTATGCTGCCCAAACGGGTTGATAATCGTGTGGTTAAATGTTTTAGGTGTGGTATGCCAGGTCATGTTATTGCCAATTGCCCAGTCACGCAAGAACCCATGCAATGTGATGCTGCCTTTGAATGTCGCAGAATGTCTTTCTTTGCTAGGTTAGCCTGTACTGTGGTACCTTCACCTGAGCTGGAAAAACAAATGTGTGATGTGTTCTTAGAGGGTAACCGGGTAGAGGCCTTGCTAGATTCAGGAAGTTTAGTTACCCTCGTGAAAGCTGGGTTAGTGAACCCCTTAAAGGTCCAGCAAATACCTATTGGGGTAACTTGCATACATGGGGATACCCAACATTATGCCACTGCTGAGGTGAATATAGAAACTTGTTGTGGGTCAGCAATGGTTAAAGTGGGACTGGTCCCTACCTTGGTGCATGAGGCCATAATAGGGAGGGATTTTCCTCATTTTTGGAAACTGTGGGAATCACGGTTATCAACAGATGTGAGAAGTAAAAAGCCAGTTGATAATACCGGTGATTTTATGGATGTACGTGGGTCTTCGGAACTTTCTGGCCCTTTGCCTTTTGCTAGTTTGGCTGGGGAAGTGACAGATGGGGAGTCCAGTGAGGACCCTCTTGCCGGGAACAGAGACATAGTAGTTAGAACTGAAAGCGTGCCTGACCTGGAGGTAAAGAAGGATCTGTTTGCGTCTGAACAGTTAAAGGATCCTACCTTAATAAAGGCTAGAGAGAATGTTAAGATTGTTAATGGGGAACCTGTGGTACCAGGTGACAGGGTTACGTATCCCCACATGGCCATCTGTAATGAGCTCTTGTACCACATTGTCAAAAGGGGTGAGGATGTGGTGGAACAGCTGGTAGTTCCCCAGCCTTATCGGAGAACGGTACTAGATTTAGCTCATAGTCACGTTACCGCAGGACATTTAGGGGCAGAAAAAACCACTGAAAGAGTTTTACAAAGGTTCTTTTGGCCAGGGGTTTATAAAGAAGTGTCTGAATATTGTTCTTCCTGTCCTGAATGCCAGTATCATGCCCCTAGACCCCATTTCAGGAGCCCACTAGTTCCCATGCCTATTATAGAGGTCCCGTTTGACAGAATAGCCATGGATCTCGTGGGGCCCTTGTTAAAGTCTGCTCGGGGCCATCAGTATATCCTTGTAATTATGGACTATGCCACTCGATATCCTGAGGCTGTCCCTTTACGCACTATCACAACCAAGGCGATAGCTAGGGAGCTGGTGCAGGTATTTAGTAGAGTGGGAATACCAAAAGAAATTTTGACTGACCAAGGTACTCCATTTATGTCAAGGATCATGAAAGAGTTGTGCAAGTTATTTAAGGTCACTCACCTCAGGACGTCCATCTACCATCCCCAAACTGACGGGTTGGTGGAAAGGTTTAATAAAACATTAAAAAGTATGTTAAAAAAGGTTGTTGAGAGAGATGGGAAAAACTGGGATTGTTTGTTGCCCTACTTGTTAATGGCCATCAGAGAAGTTCCTCAGTCCTCTACGGGGTTTTCTCCATTTGATTTGTTGTATGGTAGACACCCCAGAGGGCTGTTGGATATTGCCAAAGAGACGTGGGAAGGACAGCCCACTCCTTATAGAAGCGTTATTGAGCATGTAACACAAATGCAGGATAGGATTGCAGCCGTGGTACCTGTTGTCAGAGAGCACATGGAACAGGCCCAAAGTGCTCAACAGAGGGTCTATAACCGGAGTGCCAAGATACGGGAATTTGCTCCTGGCGATAGAGTTCTTGTTTTGGTACCCACTGTGGAAAGCAAATTCCTAGCTAAATGGCAGGGTCCATTTGAGATTAGGGAAAAAGTGAATGAGGTTAATTACAAAGTATACCAGCCGGGAAAGAGAAAACCCGAACAGATCTACCATGTTAACTTAATCAAACCCTGGAAAGATAGGTTGTCTCTGTCAGTGGAGCCTTGCCCTTCGGTGTCTTCACCCCGGTTGCTTCCCGCAGTGAAGGTGTCAGAGACATTATCAGCTGATCAGAACAATCAGGTTAAAGAATTTCTCATCCAAAATAGGGAGGTATTTTCAGAGCTGCCTGGCCGAACGACCATAATAAAACATGACATTGTCACAGAACCAGGGGTCAGGGTTCATTTAAAGCCATATAGGATTCCTGAAGCTCAGCGAGAAGCTATTTCTAAGGAAGTTAAAACCATGTTAGAACTGGGAGTCATAGAGGAGTCTAACAGTGAGTGGTCCAGTCCCATAGTGCTCATCCCGAAGCCCGACGGTAGCATACGCTTCTGTAATGACTTTCGTAAGTTAAATGAGGTGTCCAAGTTTGACGCATACCCCATGCCCCGTGTGGATGAGCTTGTAGAAAGGCTGGGAACAGCCAGGTTTCTCACCACATTGGACCTGACCAAAGGTTACTGGCAAATACCTTTATCTGATAGCGCCAAAGAAAAAACAGCCTTTTCGGTTCCGGAGGGGCTGTACCAGTATAAGATGTTACCCTTTGGGTTGCATGGGGCTCCAGCAACCTTTCAACGGGCGATGGATAAAATTTTGAGGCCCCATAGAAAATATGCAGCTGCCTATTTGGATGATGTGGTAATTCACAGTACAGACTGGGGGTCCCATTTGGTTAAAGTACAAGCAGTACTGGACTCAATCAGAGAGGCAGGGTTAACTGCTAACCCAAAGAAGTGCTGCCTCGCAATGGAGGAGGTCAAATACTTGGGCTTCACCATAGGCAGAGGTCTGATTAGGCCCCAATTGAATAAAGTTGATGCTATTCAAAACTGGCCTCGTCCAGTGAATAAAAAACAGGTAAGGGCTTTTTTGGGAATTACTGGGTACTATAGACGGTTTATTCCTAATTTTGCGACCACAGCGGTGCCGTTGTCAGACCTTACCAAAGGGAAGCAGTCAAATGTGGTGAAATGGAACCCTGATGCAGAAAAGGCGTTCCAAGCGTTAAAAGTGGCTTTGTGTTCACAACCGGTGTTGATAACACCAGATTTTTCAAAAGAATTTGTGGTACAGACAGATGCCTCAGAGGTAGGGATAGGTGCTGTGCTGTCCCAAACCAGAGATGGGGACGAACACCCTATCATTTATTTGAGTAGGAAACTCAATGAGCATGAAAAAAGGTATGCCATTGTGGAAAAGGAGGCTTTGGCCATTAAGTGGGCACTAGATACCTTGAGATATTACCTCTTGGGTAGACAATTCAGACTAGTGACAGACCATGCCCCTTTAAAATGGATGTATGTAAATAGAGGCAAGAATGCTCGTGTAACTAGATGGTTTCTAGCGTTGCAGGACTTTAAGTTTACTGTCGAACATAGACCGGGAACACAATTGACCAACGCAGATGCATTGTCTCGCATCTTCTGTTTGGGGTCTACAAGTGTTCCGGCCCCTAGGTCGAAACAGGGGAGGGGGATATGTGACAAGAACACTGGGATAGTGTTTGAGGGCAGGTATATTTGTCCCAGGTTCTTGTCTTACATGTTTTAGAAAATGTTAACTTCTAGGAAAAATGCTTTTTGTTTTGTCTGAACCTTTTCAGTTTGCTGTAAAAGCTGGGTAAAGGCTCTGAGAGAGAGATAAGGCGAGTTCTAGACATTGGGCCCAGTTCGGGTCTTTGGCCTCACAGAGGGCTAATCAGGGTTTCAGCTGTGTAAGAGTGTTATAGTGCTTCTAACCTGATTAGTATGGGCAGACTGCCTGGGAAGGCTGCAGGATCTGTGTGTGAGAGACACGCTTTCTGATGCAAGTAAGCTATACAGTATGTACTGACGAACTCTGTGTTTTGTTTAGTGACAGTTAGGAATATCTTATGTTTAGTTAGTGCCGGACAGGCAAGGTATTTTTATTTTGGGGTTTGTTTTATTTTCTGTTTCAATAAAACTGGCCGGGGTCAGTTGTACCAGAAACTGGACTTGTGTTGTTCCTCAGCTGCTGCGTGCGGCCATATTCCCCAGGAAAAGGCGCCTTGCACCCCTACAGTGTTACAATATATATATATATATCTCTATCCTGGACCTCCATTGGTTCTCTTATTCAGTGATGACCTAATAAATCACCCCACACTTACAGACTGATGGAGGGAGTTTAGTAAATATGACCAAAAAGGGAAGATCCTGAGATTTCCACCATGAGGAAGAAAAAAAGAACATGCTTCTCAAACATAGCCTGCTAATTAAATTTCCCTGTTACCAAATTAAATGACTTGCCACACTATTGCCTCATTAATGTTAATGACTGCTCTGCCTCACGTCCTGCCGTTTATACAGGTTGTCTGCTAAGTATGACTTAATGCGGCTACATAAATGAATGGATTAGATGTTTTCTGGTTGCAGAAATTTCTTAACAGGAGAAATGCAGGTTTGTCAGTTTCTGCCATTGCTTGTTTTATGGTTTGGTAGAAATGGACAAGAGGAATACTGACACATGGAAATCCACTAGTGACATGTTCGGGTGTTTCTTGATCCACCTGCATTTCTCCTTCCACTATGACAGGCCCTTGAATTTGTTACCATTCTATTTTGTTTTGTGAGCAGAGAATCCAGTGCTTCAAGGTAATTTATCCATTTTTCTTTTGAATAACGGTGCAGTTTACCTACTGATGGCTGCCCCTGATTCTCTGCTTGCCACGGCTCTCTGATTGTGAACGCAGTAATATGAACCAGTGTCCCACATGGCAAGGGATTGTGGGGTTTGTACAATACAACACAAAAACCTATGAAAAGTTCTTGCAAAGCTGAGTTGCCTAATATTATATTATCGTCTATAAAATTCTAATCATTATACGGTCTTTAGAAAGAATCCACTTACTGTATATGGCACAGTGAAAAACAAACAAACAGATGAAGCATTCAAAATACACACAAAATATGTTAACCTTTTCTAAAATGAATGACTCACAATGAATTTTTGTATACTAATAAACAAAGAAACAAACAAACCAGAACAAACAATTACTGTTGCTGAAAATACAGTGTCATTTGACCCTAACAGATAATCATTACTGAAAAGACGTTTGTGTTGCCATGTGGAAGAAAACAACATTTGCTAAATATATATATATATATTTTTTTTATTGCAGTGGGAAAAAACCTATATGTTATATATTAGAGATGAGCGGGTTCAGTTCTCGGAGAACCAAACCCTACCGAATTTCACGTCTCGAGCACGGATCCGAGTCCGGCTTTGGTTTTCCCGCCTGACTCGGAAACCAGAACGAGGCAAAACGTTATCATTCCACTGTCGGATTCTCACAGGGTTTGGATCCCATATAAGGAGTCGCGCGTTGTCGCCATTTTCACTCCAGTCCTGGATAATGTAGTGAGAGGACGTGTCTCCGTCCTCAGTGTCTTTGCGGGCGGGAAAATTGGGTGGCAATTATAGTGCTGTCTTGTGCTGCTCAGTCCACTGTAGTGTCTTAGCTGCATCAGTCAGTCCAGTGACCAGTCACAGTGGTGGTGTCCTTTGCTGCCATATGTCCAGTGCTGCTGTAAAAGTCCCTTACAGTGTCGCTGTGTTGTCCTGCATCAGACCAGTGGCAGTGTACTGTGCATCAGTCAGTCCAGTGACCAGTCACAGTGGTGGTGTCCTTTGCTGCCATATGTCCAGTGCTGCTGTATAATAAGTCTCTTACAGTGTTGCTGTGTTGTCCTGCATCAGACGAGTGGTAGTGTCCTGTGCATCAGTCAGTCCAGTGACCAGTCACAGTGGTGGTGTCCTTTGCTGCCATATGTCCAGTGCTGCTGTATAATAATAAGTCCCTTACAGTGTTGCTGTATTGTCCTCCATCAGACCAGTGGTAGTGTCCTGTGCGTCAGTTAGTCCAGTGACAAGTCACAATGGTGGTGTCCTCTGCTGCTATATGTCCAGTGCTGCTGTATAATAAGTCCCTTACAGTGTCGCTGTGTTGTCCTGCATCAGACCAGTGGTAGTGTCCTGTGCTGTGTATTATTTACTCCAAATAAAGGGGTTATTAAACATTTAATCCAAATATAATTTTTACAGGGTTTGCCCTGTGTGGTGTAGGGGTACGCTCTCCTGTGCCGCATATTGGGTTATATTTCTCCAGAAAAATAATGGAGAACAAAAATTTGAAGGATAAAATAGGGAAACATCAAGAACCACTTCCTCCTAGTGCTGAAGCGGCTGCCACTAGTCATGACATAGACGATGAAATGCCATTAACATCATCTGCCAAGTCCGATGCCCAATGTCGTAGAAGAGGGCATGTCAAATCCAAAAAGCAAAAGTTCAGTAAAAAGACCCCAAAAAATAAATTTCAATGGTCTGAGGAGAAACGTAAACTTGCCAATATGCCATTTACGACACAAAGTGGCAAGGAACGGCTAATGCCCTGGCCTATGTTCATGACTAGTGGTTCAGCTTCACATGACGATGGAAGCCCTCATACTCCCGCTAGAAAAATAAAAAGAGTTAAGCTGGCAAAAGCATAGCAAAGAACTGTGAATTCTAAGATGGTATCACAAATCCCCAAGGAGAGTCCAAATGTGTTGGCGGTTGCGATGCCTGACCTTCCCAACACTAGACGGAAAGAGGTGGCTCCTTCCACCATTTGCATGCCCTCTGCAAGTGCTGGAAGAAGCACCCACAGTCCAGTTTCTGATTTTCAAATTGAAGATGTCACTGTTGAAGTACACCAGGATGAGGATATGGGTGTTGCTGGCGCTGAGGAGGAAGTTGACGAGGAGGATTCTGATGGTGATGTGGTTTGTTTAAATCAGGCACTGGGAGAGACACCTGTTGTCCGTTGGATGAATAAGCCCATTGGGATGCCTGGGCAAAATACCAAAAAAGCCACCTCTTTGGTGTGGAATTATTTCTACACAAATCTGGACAACAGGTGTCAAGCTGTGTGTTGCCTCTGTCAATCTGTAATAAGTAGGGGTAAGGACGTTAACCACCTAGTAACATCCTCCCTTCTACGTCACCTGCAGTGCATTCATCAGAAGTCAGTGTCAAGTTGTAAAACTTTGTGTAAGAGCGTAAGCAGTCCACTGACACCTAAATCCCTTCTTCCTCTTGTACCCAAGCTCCTGCAAGCCACACCACCAACTGCCTCAACGTCAACTTCCTCCTCAGTCAGGAACGTTCGTAGTCCTGCAGCCCATGTCACTGGTAAGACTGAGGAGTCCTCTCCTAACCGGAATTCCTCCAGAGGATCTTTGAGTGGTACACCTACTGCTGCTGTTGCTGCCGCTGCTGTTGTTGCTGCTGGGAGTTGATAATCATCCCAGAGGGGAAGTCGGAAGACCACTAGTACTACTTCAACTAAGCAATTGACTGTCCAACAGTCAATTGACTGTCATCTTCCTTTTGTGAGGAAGATGAAATATGACAGCAGTCATCCTGTTGCAAAGCGGATAACTGAGGCCTTGACAGCTATGTTGGTGTTAGATGTGTGTCCGGTATCCTCCATTAGTTCAGTGGAACTTAGAGAACTGATGGAGGTAGTGTGTCCCTGGTATTAAATCCCATCTAGATTCCACTTCACTAGGCAGGCGATACCGAGAATGTACAGAGACGTGAGAAAAAGTGTCCCCAGTGTCCTAAAAAATACAGTTGTACCCACTGTCCACTTAACCATGAACATGTGGACAAGTCGAACATGGCAGACTAAGGACTATATGACTGTGACAGCCCACTGGGTAGATGTATTGCCTCTCGCAGCAACAACAACAGCAGCAGCGGCACCAGTAGCAGCATCTCGCAAATGCCAACTCGTTCCTAGGTAGGCTACACTATGTATCACCATTTTCCCTAAGAGGCACACCGCTGACGACCTCTTATGGAAACTTAGGGACATTATCGCACAATGGCTTACCCCACTTAGACTCTCCTGGGGATTTGTGATATCGGACGCCACCAATATTGTGTGTGCATTACATCTGGGCAAATTCCAGCACGTCCCATGTTTTGCACATACAATTCATTTGGTGGTGTAGATTTTTTTTTAAATGACAGGGGTGTGCAGGAGATGCTGTGGGGGGTCCGTAAAATTGCGGGCCACTTTCAACATTCAGCCACCGCGTGCCGAAGACTGGAGTGCCAGCAAACACTCCTAAACCTGCCCTGCCATCACCTGAAGCAAGAGGTGGTAACGAGGTGGAATTCAACACTCTATATGCTTCAAAGGATGGAGAAGCAGCAAAAGGCCATTCAAGTCTATACACCCACCTATGATATAGACAAAAGGAGAGGGAATGCACCTGACTCAAGTGCAGTGGAGAATGATTTCCGTCTTGTGCAAGGTTCTCCAACCCTTCGAACTTGCCACATGTGAAGTCAGTTCAGACACTGCCAGCTTGAGTCAGGTCATTCCCCTCATCAGGCTTTTGCAGAAGCAGCTGGATAAATTGAAGGAGGTGCTAATATGGAGCAATTCTGCAACATATGTGGGACTTGTGGATGGAACCCTTCATTCGCTTTGCCAGGATTCAAGGGTGGTCAATTTGTTGAAATCAGAGCACTACATTTTGGCCACCGTGCTCGATCCTAGGTTTAAAGCCTAAGTTGTATCTCTCTTTCCGGCAGACACAAGTATGCAGAGGTTCAAAGACCTGCTGGTGAGAAAATTTTCAACTCAAACAAAACGTGACCCGTCAACAGCTCCTCCTTCACTTTCTCCCGCAACTGGGGCTGTGAAGAAAAGGATAAGATTTCCTAGCCCACCCGCTGGCGGTGATGCAGGGAAGTCAGGAGTGAGTGCTGACATCTGGTCTGGACAGATGGACCTGCCAACAGTTACTGACATGTCTACTGTCACTGCATATGATTCTGTCACCATTGAAAGAATGGTGGAGGATTATATGAGTGACAGCATCCAAGTAGGCATGTCAGACAGTCCGCAGTAATCTTGCAGGATAAAGAGGTAATTTGGATGCCCTTGCACAAACTGGCTTTATTTTACCAAATTTGTTTAATCTCCAGTGTGTACTCCGAAAGAGTGTTTAGTGCAGCTGGTAACCTTGTCAGCGATCGGCATAGGAGGTTACTTCCACAAAATGTGGAGAAGATGATGTTCATCAAAATGAATTATAAATTCCTCCGGGAAGACCTTCACCAGCAATTGCCTCCAGAAAGTACACAGGGACCTGTGATGGTGGATTCCAGTGGGAACTAATTATTAATCTGTGAGGAGGAGGATGTATACACTGAAAGGGGTGAGGAATTGGAGAATGAGGATGAGGTTGACATCTTGTCTCTGTAGAGCCAGTTTGTGCAAGGAGAGATTGATTGCTTCTTTTCTGGTGGGGGCCCAAACAAACCACTCATTTCAGCCACAGTCGTGTGGCAGACCCTGTCGCTGAAATGATTGGTTTGTTGAAGTATGCATGTCCTGTTTATACAACATAAGGGTGGGTGGGAGGGCCCAAGGACAATTCCATATTGCACCTCTTTTTTCTTTCATTTTTCTTTGCATTATGTGCTGTTTGGGGACTGTTTTGTTAAAGTGCCATCCTGTCTGACACTGCCGTACAAGTCCAGGGGTACTGCCGTATAAGTCCAGTCCAGGGGTGCTGTTTTGTGCTGCCATAAGTCGAGTGGTGGTGTCCTGTGCTGTATATTATTTACTCCAAATAAAAGGGTTATATACATTATTTATATTACTATCCAAATTTTTTTTCCAGGGTTTGCCCTGTGTGGTGTAGGGGTACGCTTGCCTGTGCTACATATTGCCTCTACCTGATTGACAGGCAGAGGCGGTCACCGGACCGTTGGGGGGGGGGGGTGCCGCAGTGGCTGCCGCGACGCAGCCGCCGCGACGCAGCGGCAGCGAAGAGGTTCTCCCAGCCAGCCGCAGGAGCTACGCTGGCCGGGATTTACTCCTCAAATGCAAAAACATTGCCACTGTGCGATGCTTTTACATTTCTGCGGGGGGGGGGGGGGGGAGGGGTACTGACATGCGGGGCGGAATAGCCCTGTGCTGGGCGTCCCCCCGCATGTCTGAGTGCCTAATCGTAGCTGTGCTAAATTTAGCACAGCTACGATCAACTCGGAATGACCCCCTTGATTACTTGAATGGTGAAAGGGCAGAGAAGGTACTCCATTTGCATGGGCAATTTAATCTTTTCAGGAGGGTAAAGGGACTTGATTTTATTCACCACCACTGAAGTACCAAAGAATGATATGCAGGGCGGAGTCACAGCCATTCCTAAGTGGACAGTTTGATTTCACAGAAGTGTGATTGACTTGGAGTTACATTGTGTTGTTTAAGTGTTCCCTTTATTTTTTTGAGCAGTGTATGTATATATATATATATATATATATATATATATACACCCATACATACACTGCACTGCTACACTACATACATTCACTGCACACATTACATATATTTACATATATATATATATATATATATATATATATACATACACTGCACTACATATATACACTGCACACATTACATATATATACACACATAAACTGCACTGCTGCACTACATACATACACTGCACACATTACATATATAAACATACATACACTGCACACACACATATATATATATATATATATATATATTAGAGATGAGCGGGTTTGGTTCCTCGGGATCCGAACCCCCCCGAACTTCACACATTTTACACGGTTCCGAGGCAGCATCGGATCTTCCCGCCTTGCTCGGTTAGCCCGAGCGCGCCCGAACGTCATCATCAATACGATTCTCGTATTGATTCTCGTGAGATTCGTATTCTATATAAGGAGCCGCGCGTCGCCGCCATTTTCACTCGTGCTTTGGAGATGATAGCGAGAGGACGTGGCTGTGTTCTATCAGTTTCTGTGTTCAGTGTGCTGCAAATATCTGTGCTCAGTGTGCTGCAAATATCTGTGCTCAGTGTGCTGCAAATATCTGTGCTCAGTGAGCTGCAAATATCTACGTTCTCTGCCTGAAATTGCTCCATATCTGTGCTGCATTGTAGGAGGACAGTGCAGAATTTTGCTGACCACCAGTATATATATAGCAGTACGGTACAGTTGTCCACTGCTCTACCTCTGTGTCGTCAAGTATACTATCCATCCATACCTGTGCTGCATTTTAGTTGTGTGCAGTATATAGTAGGAGGACAGTGCAGAATTTTGCTGACCACCAGTATATATATAGCAGTATGGTACAGTGGTCCACTGCTCTACCTCTGTGTCGTCAAGTATACTATCCATCCATACCTGTGCTGCATTTTAGTTGTGCGCAGTATATAGTAGGAGGACAGTGCAGAATTTTGCTGACCACCAGTATATATATAGCAGTACGGTACAGTGGTCCACTGCTCTACCTCTGTGTTGTCAAGTATACTATCCATCCATACCTGTGCTGCATTTTAGTTGTGCGCAGTATATAGTAGGAGGACAGTGCAGAATTTGGCTGACCACCAGTATATATATAGGAGTATGGTACAGTAGTCCACTGCTGTACCTCTGTGTCGTAAGGTATACTATCCATCCATACCTGTGCTGCATTTTAGTTGTGTGCAGTATATAGTAGGAGGACAGTGCAGAATTTTGCTGACCACCAGTATATAAATAGCAGTACGGTACAGTAGTCCACTGCTCTACCTCTGTGTCGTCAAGTATACTATCCATCCATACCTGTGCTGCATTTTAGTTGTGCGCAGTATATAGTAGGAGGACAGTGCAGAATTTTGCTGACCACCAGTATATATATAGCAGTACGGTACAGTAGTCCACTGCTCTACCTCTGTGTCGTCAAGTATACTATCCATCCATACCTGTGCTGCATTTTAGATGTGCGCAGTATATAGTAGGAGGACAGTGCAGAATTTTGCTGACCACCAGTACATATAGAGCAGTACGGTACAGTAATCTACTGCCCTACCTCTGTGTCGTCAAGTAAACTATCCATCCATACCTGTGCTGCATTTTAGTTGTGCATAGTATATAGTAGGAGGACACTGCAGAATTTTTCTGACCACCAGTATATATATATAGCAGTATGGTACAGTGGTCCACTGCTCTACCTCTGTGTCGTCAAGTATACTATCCATCCATACCTGTGCTGCATTTTAGTTGTGCATAGTATATAGTAGGAGGATACTGCAGAATTTTTCTGACCACCAGTATATATATGTAGCAGTAGGGTACAGTGGTCCACTGCTCTACCTCTGTGTCGTCAAGTATACTATCCATCCATACCTGTGCTGCATTTTAGTTGTGCGCAGTATATAGTAGGAGGACAGTGCAGAATTTTGCTGACCACCAGTATATATATAGCAGTACGGTACAGTAGTCCACTGCTCTACCTCTGTGTCATCAAGTATACTATCCATCCATACCTGTGCTGCATTTTAGTTGTGTGCAGTATATAGTAGGAGGACAGTGCAGAATTTTGCTGACCACCAGTATATATATAGCAGTACGGTACAGTAGTCCACTGCTCTACCTCTGTGTCGTCAAGTATACTATCCATCCATACCTGTGCTGCATTTTAGTTGTGCGCAGTATATAGTAGGAGGACAATGCAGAATTTTGCTGACCACCAGTATATATATAGCAGTACGGTACAGTAGTCCACTTCTCTACCTCTTTGTCGTCAAGTATACTATCCATCCATACCTGTGCTGCATTTTAGTTGTGCGCAGTATATAGTAGGAGGACAGTGCAGAATTTTGCTGACCACCAGTATATATATAGCAGTACGGTACAGTAGTCCACTGCTCTACCTCTGTGTCATCAAGTATACTATTCATCCATACCTGTGCTGCATTTTAGTTGTGCACAGTATATAGTAGGAGGACAGTGCAGAATTTTGCTGACCACCAGTATATATATAGCAGTACGGTACAGTAGTCCACTGCTCTACCTCTGTGTCGTCAAGTATACTATCCATCCATACCTGTGCTGCATTTTAGTTGTGCGCAGTATATAGTAGGAGGACAGTGCAGTATTTTGCTGACCACCAGTATATATATAGCAGTACGCTACAGTAGTCCACTGCTCTACCTCTGTGTCATCAGGTATACTATCCATCCATACCTGTGCTGCATTTTAGTTGTGTGCAGTATATAGTAGGAGGACAGTGCAGAATTTTGCTGACCACCAGTATATATATAGCAGTACGGTACAGTAGTCCACTGCTATACCTCTGTGTCGTCAAGTATACTATCCATCCATACCTGTGCTGCATTTTAGTTGTGCGCAGTATATAGTAGGAGGACAGTGCAGAATTTTGCTGACCACCAGTATATATATAGCACTATGGTACAGTAGTCCACTGCTCTACCTCTGTGTCGTCAAGTATACTATCCATCCATACCTGTGCTGCATTTTAGTTGTGCGCAGTATATAGTAGGAGGACAGTGCAGAATTTTGCTGACCACCAGTATATATATAGGAGTATGGTACAGTAGTCCACTGCTGTACCTCTGTGTCGTAAGGTATACTATCCATCCATACCTGTGCTGCATTTTAGTTGTGTGCAGTATATAGTAGGAGGACAGTGCAGAATTTTGCTGACCACCAGTATATATATAGCAGTACGGTACAGTAGTCCACTGCTCTACCTCTGTGTCGTCAAGTATACTATCCATCCATACCTGTGCTGCATTTTAGTTGTGCGCAGTATATAGTAGGAGGACAATGCAGAATTTTGCTGACCACCAGTATATATATAGCAGTACGGTACAGTAGTCCACTTCTCTACCTCTTTGTCGTCAAGTATACTATCCATCCATACCTGTGCTGCATTTTAGTTGTGCGCAGTATATAGTAGGAGGACAGTGCAGAATTTTGCTGACCACCAGTATATATATAGCAGTACGGTACAGTAGTCCACTGCTCTACCTCTGTGTCATCAAGTATACTATTCATGCATACCTGTGCTGCATTTTAGTTGTGCACAGTATATAGTAGGAGGACAGTGCAGAATTTTGCTGACCACCAGTATATATATAGCAGTACGGTACAGTAGTCCACTGCTCTACCTCTGTGTCGTCAAGTATACTATCCATCCATACCTGTGCTGCATTTTAGTTGTGCGCAGTATATAGTAGGAGGACAGTGCAGAATTTTGCTGACCACCAGTATATATATAGCAGTACGCTACAGTAGTCCACTGCTCTACCTCTGTGTCATCAGGTATACTATCCATCCATACCTGTGCTGCATTTTAGTTGTGTGCAGTATATAGTAGGAGGACAGTGCAGAATTTTGCTGACCACCAGTATATATATAGCAGTACGGTACAGTAGTCCACTGCTCTACCTCTGTGTCGTCAAGTATACTATCCATCCATACCTGTGCTGCATTTTAGTTGTGCGCAGTATATAGTAGGAGGACAGTGCAGAATTTTGCTGACCACCAGTATATATATAGCAGTACGGAACAGTAGTCCACTACTCTACCTCTTTGTCGTCAAGTATACTATCCATCCATACCTGTGCTGCATTTTAGTTGTGCGTAGTATATAGTAGGAGGACAGTGCAGAATTTTGCTGACCACCAGTATATATATAGCAGTACGGTACATTAGTCCACTGCTCTACCTCTGTGTCATCAAGTATACTATCCATCCATACCTGTGCTGCATTTTAGTTGTGCGCAGTATATAGTAGGAGGACAGTGCAGAATTTTGCTGACCACCAGTATATATATAGCAGTACGCTACAGTAGTCCACTGCTCTACCTCTGTGTCGTCAAGTATACTATCCATCCATACCTGTGCTGCATTTTAGTTGTGCGCAGTATATAGTAGGAGGACAGTGCAGAATTTTGCTGACCACCAGTATATATATAGCAGTATGGTACAGTGGTCCACTGCTCTACCTCTGTGTCGTCAAGTATACTATCCATCCATACCTGTGCTGCATTTTAGTTGTGCGCAGTATATAGTAGGAGGACAGTGCAGAATTTTGCTGACCACCAGTATATATATAGCAGTACGGTACAGTAGTCCACTGCTCTACCTCTGTGTCATCAAGTATGCTATCCATCCATACCTGTGCTGCATTTTAGTTGTGCGCAGTATATAGTAGGAGGACAGTGCAGAATTTGGCTGACCACCAGTATATATATAGGAGTATGGTACAGTAGTCCACTGCTGTACCTCTGTGTCGTAAGGTATACTATCCATCCATACCTGTGCTGCATTTTAGTTGTGTGCAGTATATAGTAGGAGGACAGTGCAGAATTTTGCTGACCACCAGTATATAAATAGCAGTACGGTACAGTAGTCCACTGCTCTACCTCTGTGTCGTCAAGTATACTATCCATCCATACCTGTGCTGCATTTTAGTTGTGCGCAGTATATAGTAGGAGGACAGTGCAGAATTTTGCTGACCACCAGTATATATATAGCAGTACGGTACAGTAGTCCACTGCTCTACCTCTGTGTCGTCAAGTATACTATCCATCCATACCTGTGCTGCATTTTAGATGTGCGCAGTATATAGTAGGAGGACAGTGCAGAATTTTGCTGACCACCAGTACATATAGAGCAGTACGGTACAGTAATCTACTGCCCTACCTCTGTGTCGTCAAGTAAACTATCCATCCATACCTGTGCTGCATTTTAGTTGTGCATAGTATATAGTAGGAGGACACTGCAGAATTTTTCTGACCACCAGTATATATATATAGCAGTATGGTACAGTGGTCCACTGCTCTACCTCTGTGTCGTCAAGTATACTATCCATCCATACCTGTGCTGCATTTTAGTTGTGCATAGTATATAGTAGGAGGATACTGCAGAATTTTTCTGACCACCAGTATATATATGTAGCAGTAGGGTACAGTGGTCCACTGCTCTACCTCTGTGTCGTCAAGTATACTATCCATCCATACCTGTGCTGCATTTTAGTTGTGCGCAGTATATAGTAGGAGGACAGTGCAGAATTTTGCTGACCACCAGTATATATATAGCAGTACGGTACAGTAGTCCACTGCTCTACCTCTGTGTCATCAAGTATACTATCCATCCATACCTGTGCTGCATTTTAGTTGTGTGCAGTATATAGTAGGAGGACAGTGCAGAATTTTGCTGACCACCAGTATATATATAGCAGTACGGTACAGTAGTCCACTGCTCTACCTCTGTGTCGTCAAGTATACTATCCATCCATACCTGTGCTGCATTTTAGTTGTGCGCAGTATATAGTAGGAGGACAATGCAGAATTTTGCTGACCACCAGTATATATATAGCAGTACGGTACAGTAGTCCACTTCTCTACCTCTTTGTCGTCAAGTATACTATCCATCCATACCTGTGCTGCATTTTAGTTGTGCGCAGTATATAGTAGGAGGACAGTGCAGAATTTTGCTGACCACCAGTATATATATAGCAGTACGGTACAGTAGTCCACTGCTCTACCTCTGTGTCATCAAGTATACTATTCATCCATACCTGTGCTGCATTTTAGTTGTGCACAGTATATAGTAGGAGGACAGTGCAGAATTTTGCTGACCACCAGTATATATATAGCAGTACGGTACAGTAGTCCACTGCTCTACCTCTGTGTCGTCAAGTATACTATCCATCCATACCTGTGCTGCATTTTAGTTGTGCGCAGTATATAGTAGGAGGACAGTGCAGTATTTTGCTGACCACCAGTATATATATAGCAGTACGCTACAGTAGTCCACTGCTCTACCTCTGTGTCATCAGGTATACTATCCATCCATACCTGTGCTGCATTTTAGTTGTGTGCAGTATATAGTAGGAGGACAGTGCAGAATTTTGCTGACCACCAGTATATATATAGCAGTACGGTACAGTAGTCCACTGCTATACCTCTGTGTCGTCAAGTATACTATCCATCCATACCTGTGCTGCATTTTAGTTGTGCGCAGTATATAGTAGGAGGACAGTGCAGAATTTTGCTGACCACCAGTATATATATAGCACTATGGTACAGTAGTCCACTGCTCTACCTCTGTGTCGTCAAGTATACTATCCATCCATACCTGTGCTGCATTTTAGTTGTGCGCAGTATATAGTAGGAGGACAGTGCAGAATTTTGCTGACCACCAGTATATATATAGGAGTATGGTACAGTAGTCCACTGCTGTACCTCTGTGTCGTAAGGTATACTATCCATCCATACCTGTGCTGCATTTTAGTTGTGTGCAGTATATAGTAGGAGGACAGTGCAGAATTTTGCTGACCACCAGTATATATATAGCAGTACGGTACAGTAGTCCACTGCTCTACCTCTGTGTCGTCAAGTATACTATCCATCCATACCTGTGCTGCATTTTAGTTGTGCGCAGTATATAGTAGGAGGACAATGCAGAATTTTGCTGACCACCAGTATATATATAGCAGTACGGTACAGTAGTCCACTTCTCTACCTCTTTGTCGTCAAGTATACTATCCATCCATACCTGTGCTGCATTTTAGTTGTGCGCAGTATATAGTAGGAGGACAGTGCAGAATTTTGCTGACCACCAGTATATATATAGCAGTACGGTACAGTAGTCCACTGCTCTACCTCTGTGTCATCAAGTATACTATTCATGCATACCTGT
Organism: Pseudophryne corroboree; assembly: GCF_028390025.1. NCBI lineage: Eukaryota > Metazoa > Chordata > Amphibia > Anura > Myobatrachidae > Pseudophryne > Pseudophryne corroboree. Next base: position 477,643,422 of record NC_086445.1, on the reverse strand, counting down.
GCTGCATTTTAGTTGTGCACAGTATATAGTAGGAGGACAGTGCAGAATTTTGCTGACCACCAGTATATATATAGCAGTACGGTACAGTAGTCCACTGCTCTACCTCTGTGTCGTCAAGTATACTATCCATCCATACCTGTGCTGCATTTTAGTTGTGCGCAGTATATAGTAGGAGGACAGTGCAGAATTTTGCTGACCACCAGTATATATATAGCAGTACGCTACAGTAGTCCACTGCTCTACCTCTGTGTCATCAGGTATACTATCCATCCATACCTGTGCTGCATTTTAGTTGTGTGCAGTATATAGTAGGAGGACAGTGCAGAATTTTGCTGACCACCAGTATATATATAGCAGTACGGTACAGTAGTCCACTGCTCTACCTCTGTGTCGTCAAGTATACTATCCATCCATACCTGTGCTGCATTTTAGTTGTGCGCAGTATATAGTAGGAGGACAGTGCAGAATTTTGCTGACCACCAGTATATATATAGCACTATGGTACAGTAGTCCACTGCTCTACCTCTGTGTCGTCAAGTATACTATCCATCCATACCTGTGCTGCATTTTAGTTGTGCGCAGTATATAGTAGGAGGACAGTGCAGAATTTTGCTGACCACCAGTATATATATAGGAGTATGGTACAGTAGTCCACTGCTGTACCTCTGTGTCATAAGGTATACTATCCATCCATACCTGTGCTGCATTTTAGTTGTGTGCAGTATATAGTAGGAGGACAGTGCAGAATTTTGCTGACCACCAGTGTATAAATAGCAGTACGGTACAGTAGTCCACTGCTCTACCTCTGTGTCATCAAGTATACTATCCATCCATACCTGTGCTGCATTTTAGTTGTGCGCAGTATATAGTAGGAGGACAGTGCAGAATTTTGCTGACCACCAGTATATATATATAGCAGTACGGTACATTAGTCCACTGCTCTACCTCTGTGTCATCAAGTATACTATCCATCCATACCTGTGCTGCATTTTAGTTGTGCACAGTATATAGTAGGAGGACAGTGCAGAATTTTGCTGACCACCAGTATATATATAGCAGTACGGTACAGTAGTCCACTGCTCTACCTCTGTGTCGTCAAGTATACTATCCATCCATACCTGTGCTGCATTTTAGTTGTGCGCAGTATATAGTAGGAGGACAGTGCAGAATTTTGCTGACCACCAGTATATATATATAGCAGTACGCTACAGTAGTCCACTGCTCTACCTATGTGTCATCAAGTATACTATCCATCCATACCTGTGCTGCATTTTAGTTGTGTGCAGTATATAGTAGGAGGACAGTGCAGAATTTTGCTGACCACCAGTATATATATAGCAGTACGGTATAGTAGTCCACTGCTCTTCCTCTGTGTCGTCAAGTATACTATCCATCCATACCTGTGATGCATTTTAGTTGTGCGCAGTATATAGTAGGAGGACAGTGCAGAATTTTGCTGACCACCAGTATATATATAGCACTATGGTACAGTAGTCCACTGCTCTACCTCTGTGTCGTCAAGTATACTATCCATCCATACCTGTGCTGCATTTTAGTTGTGCGCAGTATATAGTAGGAGGACAGTGCAGAATTTTGCTGAACACCAGTATATATATAGCAGTACGGTACAGTAGTCCACTGCTCTACCTCTGTGTCGTCAAGTATACTATCCATCCATACCTGTGCTGCATTTTAGTTGTGCGCAGTATATAGTAGGAGAACACTGCAGAATTTTGCTGACCACCAGTATATATAGCAGTACGGTACAGTAGTCCATTGCTCTACCTCTGTGTCGTCAAGTATACTATCCATCCATACCTGTGCTGCATTTTAGTTGTGCGCAGTATATAGTAGGAGGACAATGCAGAATTTTGCTGACCACCAGTATATATATAGCAGTACGGTACAGTAGTCCACTGCTCTACCTCTGTGTCGTCAAGTATACTATCCATCCATACCTGTGCTGCATTTTAGTTGTGCGCAGTATATAGTAGGAGGACAATGCAGAATTTTGCTGACCACCAGTATATATATAGCAGTACGGAACAGTAGTCCACTACTCTACCTCTTTGTCGTCAAGTATACTATCCATCCATACCTGTGCTGCATTTTAGTTGTGCGTAGTATATAGTAGGAGGACAGTGCAGAATTTTGCTGACCACCAGTATATATATAGCAGTACGGTACATTAGTCCACTGCTCTACCTCTGTGTCATCAAGTATACTATCCATCCATACCTGTGCTGCATTTTAGTTGTGCGCAGTATATAGTAGGAGGACAGTGCAGAATTTTGCTGACCACCAGTATATATATAGCAGTACGCTACAGTAGTCCACTGCTCTACCTCTGTGTCGTCAAGTATACTATCCATCCATACCTGTGCTGCATTTTAGTTGTGCGCAGTATATAGTAGGAGGACAGTGCAGAATTTTGCTGACCACCAGTATATATATAGCAGTATGGTACAGTGGTCCACTGCTCTACCTCTGTGTCGTCAAGTATACTATCCATCCATACCTGTGCTGCATTTTAGTTGTGCGCAGTATATAGTAGGAGGACAGTGCAGAATTTTGCTGACCACCAGTATATATATAGCAGTACGGTACAGTAGTCCACTGCTCTACCTCTGTGTCATCAAGTATGCTATCCATCCATACCTGTGCTGCATTTTATTTGTGTGCAGTATATAGTAGGAGGACAGTGCAGAATTTTGCTGACCACCAGTATATATATAGCAGTACGGTACAGTAGTCCACTGCTCTACCTCTGTGTCGTCAAGTATACTATCCATCCATACCTGTGCTGCATTTTATTTGTGTGCAGTATATAGTAGGAGGACAGTGCAGAATTTTGCTGACCACCAGTATATATATAGCAGTACAGTACAGTAGTCCACTGCTCTACCTCTGTGTCGTCAAGTATACTATCCATCCATACCTGTGCTGCATTTTAGATGTGCGCAGTATATAGTAGGAGGACAGTGCAGAATTTTGCTGACCACCAGTACATATAGAGCAGTACGGTACAGTAATCTACTGCCCTACCTCTGTGTCGTCAAGTAAACTATCCATCCATACCTGTGCTGCATTTTAGTTGTGCATAGTATATAGTAGGAGGACACTGCAGAATTTTTCTGACCACCAGTATATATATATAGCAGTATGGTACAGTGGTCCACTGCTCTACCTCTGTGTCATCAAGTATACTATCCATCCATACCTGTGCTGCATTTTAGTTGTGCATAGTATATAGTAGGAGGATACTGCAGAATTTTTCTGACCACCAGTATATATATGTAGCAGTAGGGTACAGTGGTCCACTGCTCTACCTCTGTGTCGTCAAGTATACTATCCATCCATACCTGTGCTGCATTTTAGTTGTGCGCAGTATATAGTAGGAGGACAGTGCAGAATTTTGCTGACCACCAGTATATATATAGCAGTACGGTACAGTAGTCCACTGCTCTACCTCTGTGTCATCAAGTAAACTATCCATCCATACCTGTGCTGCATTTTAGTTGTGTGCAGTATATAGTAGGAGGACAGTGCAGAATTTTGCTGACCACCAGTATATATATAGCAGTACGGTACAGTAGTCCACTGCTCTACCTCTGTGTCGTCAAGTATACTATCCATCCATACCTGTGCTGCATTTTAGTTGTGCGCAGTATATAGTAGGAGGACAATGCAGAATTTTGCTGACCACCAGTATATATATAGCAGTACGGTACAGTAGTCCACTTCTCTACCTCTTTGTCGTCAAGTATACTATCCATCCATACCTGTGCTGCATTTTAGTTGTGCGCAGTATATAGTAGGAGGACAGTGCAGAATTTTGCTGACCACCAGTATATATATAGCAGTACGGTACAGTAGTCCACTGCTCTACCTCTGTGTCATCAAGTATACTATTCATCCATACCTGTGCTGCATTTTAGTTGTGCACAGTATATAGTAGGAGGACAGTGCAGAATTTTGCTGACCACCAGTATATATATAGCAGTACGGTACAGTAGTCCACTGCTCTACCTCTGTGTCGTCAAGTATACTATCCATCCATACCTGTGCTGCATTTTAGTTGTGCGCAGTATATAGTAGGAGGACAGTGCAGAATTTTGCTGACCACCAGTATATATATAGCAGTACGCTACAGTAGTCCACTGCTCTACCTCTGTGTCATCAGGTATACTATCCATCCATACCTGTGCTGCATTTTAGTTGTGTGCAGTATATAGTAGGAGGACAGTGCAGAATTTTGCTGACCACCAGTATATATATAGCAGTACGGTACAGTAGTCCACTGCTATACCTCTGTGTCGTCAAGTATACTATCCATCCATACCTGTGCTGCATTTTAGTTGTGCGCAGTATATAGTAGGAGGACAGTGCAGAATTTTGCTGACCACCAGTATATATATAGCACTATGGTACAGTAGTCCACTGCTCTACCTCTGTGTCGTATAGTATACTATCCATCCATACCTGTGCTGCATTTTAGTTGTGCGCAGTATATAGTAGGAGGACAGTGCAGAATTTTGCTGACCACCAGTATATATATAGGAGTATGGTACAGTAGTCCACTGCTGTACCTCTGTGTCGTAAGGTATACTATCCATCCATACCTGTGCTGCATTTTAGTTGTGTGCAGTATATAGTAGGAGGACAGTGCAGAATTTTGCTGACCACCAGTATATATATAGCAGTACGGTACAGTAGTCCACTGCTCTACCTCTGTGTCGTCAAGTATACTATCCATCCATACCTGTGCTGCATTTTAGTTGTGCGCAGTATATAGTAGGAGGACAATGCAGAATTTTGCTGACCACCAGTATATATATAGCAGTACGGTACAGTAGTCCACTTCTCTACCTCTTTGTCGTCAAGTATACTATCCATCCATACCTGTGCTGCATTTTAGTTGTGCGCAGTATATAGTAGGAGGACAGTGCAGAATTTTGCTGACCACCAGTATATATATAGCAGTACGGTACAGTAGTCCACTGCTCTACCTCTGTGTCATCAAGTATACTATTCATCCATACCTGTGCTGCATTTTAGTTGTGCACAGTATATAGTAGGAGGACAGTGCAGAATTTTGCTGACCACCAGTATATATATAGCAGTACGGTACAGTAGTCCACTGCTCTACCTCTGTGTCGTCAAGTATACTATCCATCCATACCTGTGCTGCATTTTAGTTGTGCGCAGTATATAGCAGGAGGACAGTGCAGAATTTTGCTGACCACCAGTATATATATAGCAGTACGCTACAGTAGTCCACTGCTCTACCTCTGTGTCATCAGGTATACTATCCATCCATACCTGTGCTGCATTTTAGTTGTGTGCAGTATATAGTAGGAGGACAGTGCAGAATTTTGCTGACCACCAGTATATATATAGCAGTACGGTACAGTAGTCCACTGCTCTACCTCTGTGTCGTCAAGTATACTATCCATCCATACCTGTGCTGCATTTTAGTTGTGCGCAGTATATAGTAGGAGGACAGTGCAGAATTTTGCTGACCACCAGTATATATATAGCACTATGGTACAGTAGTCCACTGCTCTACCTCTGTGTCGTCAAGTATACTATCCATCCATACCTGTGCTGCATTTTAGTTGTGCGCAGTATATAGTAGGAGGACAGTGCAGAATTTTGCTGACCACCAGTATATATATAGGAGTATGGTACAGTAGTCCACTGCTGTACCTCTGTGTCATAAGGTATACTATCCATCCATACCTGTGCTGCATTTTAGTTGTGTGCAGTATATAGTAGGAGGACAGTGCAGAATTTTGCTGACCACCAGTGTATAAATAGCAGTACGGTACAGTAGTCCACTGCTCTACCTCTTTGTCATCAAGTATACTATCCATCCATACCTGTGCTGCATTTTAGTTGTGCGCAGTATATAGTAGGAGGACAGTGCAGAATTTTGCTGACCACCAGTATATATATATAGCAGTACGGTACATTAGTCCACTGCTCTACCTCTGTGTCATCAAGTATACTATCCATCCATACCTGTGCTGCATTTTAGTTGTGCACAGTATATAGTAGGAGGACAGTGCAGAATTTTGCTGACCACCAGTATATATATAGCAGTACGGTACAGTAGTCCACTGCTCTACCTCTGTGTCGTCAAGTATACTATCCATCCATACCTGTGCTGCATTTTAGTTGTGCGCAGTATATAGTAGGAGGACAGTGCAGAATTTTGCTGACCACCAGTATATATATATAGCAGTACGCTACAGTAGTCCACTGCTCTACCTCTGTGTCATCAAGTATACTATCCATCCATACCTGTGCTGCATTTTAGTTGTGTGCAGTATATAGTAGGAGGACAGTGCAGAATTTTGCTGACCACCAGTATATATATAGCAGTACGGTATAGTAGTCCACTGCTCTTCCTCTGTGTCATCAAGTATACTATCCATCCATACCTGTGATGCATTTTAGTTGTGCGCAGTATATAGTAGGAGGACAGTGCAGAATTTTGCTGACCACCAGTATATATATAGCACTATGGTACAGTAGTCCACTGCTCTACCTCTGTGTCGTCAAGTATACTATCCATCCATACCTGTGCTGCATTTTAGTTGTGCGCAGTATATAGTAGGAGGACAGTGCAGAATTTTGCTGAACACCAGTATATATATAGCAGTACGGTACAGTAGTCCACTGCTCTACCTCTGTGTCGTCAAGTATACTATCCATCCATACCTGTGCTGCATTTTAGTTGTGCGCAGTATATAGTAGGAGAACACTGCAGAATTTTGCTAACCACCAGTATATATAGCAGTACGGTACAGTAGTCCATTGCTCTACCTCTGTGTCGTCAAGTATACTATCCATCCATACCTGTGCTGCATTTTAGTTGTGCGCAGTATATAGTAGGAGGACAATGCAGAATTTTGCTGACCACCAGTATATATATAGCAGTACGGTACAGTAGTCCACTGCTCTACCTCTGTGTCGTCAAGTATACTATCCATCCATACCTGTGCTGCATTTTAGTTGTGCGCAGTATATAGTAGGAGGACAATGCAGAATTTTGCTGACCACCAGTATATATATAGCAGTACGGAACAGTAGTCCACTACTCTACCTCTTTGTCGTCAAGTGTACTATCCATCCATACCTGTGCTGCATTTTAGTTGTGCGTAGTATATAGTAGGAGGACAGTGCAGAATTTTGCTGACCACCAGTATATATATGGCAGTACGGTACATTAGTCCACTGCTCTACCTCTGTGTCATCAAGTATACTATCCATCCATACCTGTGCTGCATTTTAGTTGTGCGCAGTATATAGTCGGAGGACAGTGCAGAATTTTGCTGACCACCAGTATATATATAGCAGTACGCTACAGTAGTCCACTGCTCTACCTCTGTGTCGTCAAGTATACTATCCATCCATACCTGTGCTGCATTTTAGTTGTGTGCAGTATATAGTAGGAGGACAGTGCAGAATTTTGCTGACCACCAGTATATATATAGCAGTACGGTACAGTAGTCCACTGCTCTACCTCTGTGTCGTCAAGTATACTATCCATCCATACCTGTGCTGCATTTTAGTTGTGCGCAGTATATAGTAGGAGGACAGTGCAGAATTTTGCTGACCACCTGTATATATATAGCAGTATGGTACAGTGGTCCACTGCTCTACCTCTGTGTCGTCAAGTATACTATCCATCCATACCTGTGCTGCATTTTAGTTGTGCGCAGTATATAGTAGGAGGACAGTGCAGAATTTTGCTGACCACCAGTATATATATAGCAGTACGGTACAGTAGTCCACTGCTCTACCTCTGTGTCGTCAAGTATACTATCCATCCATACCTGTGCTGCATTTTAGTTGTGCGCAGTATATAGTAGGAGGACAGTGCAGAATTTTGCTGACCACCAGTATATATATATAGCAGTACGCTACAGTAGTCCACTGCTCTACCTCTGTGTCATCAAGTATACTATCCATCCATACCTGTGCTGCATTTTAGTTGTGTGCAGTATATAGTAGGAGGACAGTGCAGAATTTTGCTGACCACCAGTATATATATAGCAGTACGGTATAGTAGTCCACTGCTCTTCCTCTGTGTCATCAAGTATACTATCCATCCATACCTGTGATGCATTTTAGTTGTGCGCAGTATATAGTAGGAGGACAGTGCAGAATTTTGCTGACCACCAGTATATATATAGCACTATGGTACAGTAGTCCACTGCTCTACCTCTGTGTCGTCAAGTATACTATCCATCCATACCTGTGCTGCATTTTAGTTGTGCGCAGTATATAGTAGGAGGACAGTGCAGAATTTTGCTGAACACCAGTATATATATAGCAGTACGGTACAGTAGTCCACTGCTCTACCTCTGTGTCGTCAAGTATACTATCCATCCATACCTGTGCTGCATTTTAGTTGTGCGCAGTATATAGTAGGAGAACACTGCAGAATTTTGCTAACCACCAGTATATATAGCAGTACGGTACAGTAGTCCATTGCTCTACCTCTGTGTCGTCAAGTATACTATCCATCCATACCTGTGCTGCATTTTAGTTGTGCGCAGTATATAGTAGGAGGACAATGCAGAATTTTGCTGACCACCAGTATATATATAGCAGTACGGTACAGTAGTCCACTGCTCTACCTCTGTGTCGTCAAGTATACTATCCATCCATACCTGTGCTGCATTTTAGTTGTGCGCAGTATATAGTAGGAGGACAATGCAGAATTTTGCTGACCACCAGTATATATATAGCAGTACGGAACAGTAGTCCACTACTCTACCTCTTTGTCGTCAAGTGTACTATCCATCCATACCTGTGCTGCATTTTAGTTGTGCGTAGTATATAGTAGGAGGACAGTGCAGAATTTTGCTGACCACCAGTATATATATGGCAGTACGGTACATTAGTCCACTGCTCTACCTCTGTGTCATCAAGTATACTATCCATCCATACCTGTGCTGCATTTTAGTTGTGCGCAGTATATAGTCGGAGGACAGTGCAGAATTTTGCTGACCACCAGTATATATATAGCAGTACGCTACAGTAGTCCACTGCTCTACCTCTATGTCGTCAAGTATACTATCCATCCATACCTGTGCTGCATTTTAGTTGTGTGCAGTATATAGTAGGAGGACAGTGCAGAATTTTGCTGACCACCAGTATATATATAGCAGTACGGTACAGTAGTCCACTGCTCTACCTCTGTGTCGTCAAGTATACTATCCATCCATACCTGTGCTGCATTTTAGTTGTGCGCAGTATATAGTAGGAGGACAGTGCAGAATTTTGCTGACCACCTGTATATATATAGCAGTATGGTACAGTGGTCCACTGCTCTACCTCTGTGTCGTCAAGTATACTATCCATCCATACCTGTGCTGCATTTTAGTTGTGCGCAGTATATAGTAGGAGGACAGTGCAGAATTTTGCTGACCACCAGTATATATATAGCAGTACGGTACAGTAGTCCACTGCTCTACCTCTGTGTCATCAAGTATACTATCCATCCATACCTGTGCTGCATTTTATTTGTGTGCAGTATATAGTAGGAGGACAGTGCAGAATTTTGCTGACCACCAGTATATATATAGCAGTACGGTACAGTAGTCCACTGCTCTACCTCTGTGTCGTCAAGTATACTATCCATCCAGACCTGTGCTGCATTTTAGTTGTGCGCAGTATATAGTAGGAGGACAGTGCAGAATTTTGCTGACCACCAGTATATATATAGCAGTACGGTACAGTAGTCCATTGCTCTACCTCTGTGTCGTCAAGTACACTATCCATCCATACCTGTGCTGCATTTTAGTTGTGCGCAGTATATAGTAGGAGGAGAATGCAGAATTTTGCTGACCACCAGTATATATATAGCAGTACGGTACAGTAGTGCACTGCTCTACCTCTGTGTCGTCAAGTATACTATCCATCCATACCTGTGCTGCATTTTAGTTGTGCGCAGTATATAGTAGGAGGACAGTGCAGAATTTTGCTGGCCACCAGTATATATACAGCAGTACGGCACAGTAGTCCACTGCTCTACCTCTGTGTCATCAAGTATACTATCCATCCATACCTGTGCTGCATTTTAGTTGTGCACAGTATATAGTAGGAGGACAGTGCAGAATTTTGCTGACCACCAGTATATATATAGCAGTACGGTACAGTAGTCCACTGCTCTACCTCTGTGTCGTCAAGTATACTATCCATCCATACCTGTGCTGCATTTTAGTTGTGCGCAGTATATAGTAGGAGGACAGTGCAGAAATTTGCTGACCACCAGTATATATATAGCAGTACGGTACAGTAGGCCATTGCTATTGATATATTACTGGCATATAATTCCACACATTAAAAAATGGAGAACAAAAATGTGGATGGTAACATAGGGAAAGATCACGATCCACTTCCACCTCGTGCTGAAGCTGCTGCCACTAGTCATGGCTGAGACGATGAAATGCCATCAACGTCGTCTGCCAAGGCCGATGCCCAATGTCATAGTAGAGATCATGTAAAATCCAAAAAACAAAAGTTCAGTAAAAAGACCCAAAAAAACATAATTAAAAGCATCTGAGGAGAAGCGTAAACTTGCCAATATGCCATTTACGACACGGACATGTGCTGGAAGGATCACCCGCAGTCCAGTTCCTGATAGTCAAATTGAAGATGTCACTGTTGAAGTACACCAGGATGAGGATATGGGTGTTGCTGGCGCTGAGGAGGAAATTGACAAGGAGGATTCTGATGGTGAGGTAGTTTGTTTAAGTCAGGCACCCGGGGAGACACCTGTTGTCCGTGAGACGATTATGGCCATTGACATGCCTGGTCAAATTACAAAAAAAATCACCTCTTCGGTGTGGAATTATTTTAACAGAAATGCGGACAACAGGTGTCAAGCCGTGTGTTGCCTTTGTCAAGCTGTAATAAGTAGGGGTAAGGACGTTAACCACCTAGGAACATCCTCACTTATATGTCACCTGGAGGTGGTGTTAAACGTGTGTCCGGTATCCACCGTTAATGCACAGGGAAAAAGACAATTTATTGAGTTAGTGTGTCCCCGGTACCAAATACCATCTAGGTTCCACTTCTCTAGGCAGCTGATACCGAGAATGTACACAGACCTCAGAAAAAGAGTCACCAGTGTCCTAAAAAATGCAGTTGTACCCAATGTCCACTTAACCACGGACATGTGGACAAGTGGAGCAGGGCAGACTCAGGACTATGGTGGTCATTCCGAGTTGATCGCTCTGTAATTTTCTTCGCATCGCAGCGATTTTCCGCTTATTGCGCATGCGCAATGTTCGCACTGCGACTGCGCCAAGTAAATTTGCTATGAAGATTGGTATTTTACTCACGGTATTACAAGGTTTTTTCTTCGTTCTGGTGATCGTAATGTGATTGACAGGAAGTGGGTGTTTCTGGGCGGAAACTGGACGTTTTATGGGAGTGTGTGAAAAAACGCTACCGTTTCTGGTAAAAATGCGGGAGTGGCTGGAGAAACGGAGGAGTGTCTGGGCGAACGCTGGGTGTGTTTGTGACGTCAAACCAGGAACGACAAGCACTGAACTGATCGCACTGGAAGAGTAAGTCTGGAGCTACTCAGAAACTGCACAGAGAAGTCTTTTCGTAATATTGCGAATCTTTCGTTCGCAATTTTGATAAGCTAAGATTCACTCCCAGTAGGTGGTGGCTTAGCGTGTGCAATGCTGCTAAAAGCAGCTTGCGAGCGAACAACTCGGAATGAGGGCCAATATGACTGTGACAGCCCACTGGGTAGATGTATTGCCTCCCGCAGCAAGAACAGCAGCGGCGGCACCGGTTGCAGCATCTCGCAAATGCCAACTCGTTCCTAGGCAGGCTACGCTTTGTATCACCGCTTTCCATAAGAGGCACACAGCTGACAACCTCTTATGGAAACTGAGGAACATCATCGCAGAATGGTTTACCCCAATTGGACTCTCCTGGGGATTTGTGACATCGGACAACGCCACCAATATTGTGCGTGTATTACATGTGGGCAAATTCCAGCATGTCCCATGTTTTGCACATACATTGAATTTGGTGGTGCAGATTTTTTTTAAAAACGACAGGGGCGTGCAAGAGATGCTGTCGTGGCCCGAAGAATTGCGGGCCACTTTCGGCATTCAGCCACCGCGCGCCAAAGACTGGAGCACCAACAAACACTCTTGAACCTGCCCCGCCATCATCTGAAGCAAGAGATGGTAACGAGGTGGAATTCTTCCCTCTATATGCTTCAGAGGATGGAGGAGCAGCAAAAAGCCATTCAAGCCTATATATCTGCCTACGATATAGGCAAAGGACTGACTGCACCTGACTCAAGCGCAGTGGAGAATGATTTCAACGTTGTGTAAGGTTCTGCCACCCTTTGAACTTGCCACACGTGAAGTCAGTTCAGACACTGCCAGCCTGAGTCAGGTCATTCCCCTCATCAGGCTTTTGCAGAAGAAGCTGGAGACATTTAAGGAGGATCTAAAACAGAGCGATTCCGCTAGGCATGTGGGACTTGTGGATGGAGCCCTTCATTCGCTTAACCAGGATTCACGGGTGGTCAATCTGTTGAAATCAGAGCACTACATTTTGGCCACCGTGCTCGATCCTAGGTTTAAAGCCTACGTTGTATCTCTCTTTCCGGCAGACACAAGTCTGCAGAGGTGCAAAGACCTGCTGGTGAGAAAATTGTCAAGTCAAGCGGAACGTGACCCGTCAACAGCTCCTCCTTCACATTCTCCCGCAACTGGGGCTGCAAGGAAAATTCTAAGAATTCCGAGCCCACCCGCTGGTGGTGATGCAGGGCAGTCTGGAGCGAGTGTTGAGATCTGGTCCAGACTGAAGGACCTGCCAACGATTACTGACATGTCGTCTACTGTCACTGCATATGATTCTGTCACCATTGAAAGAATGGTGGACGATTATATGAGTGACCGCATCCAAGTAGGCACAGACAGTCCGTACGTATACTGGCAGGAAAAAGTGGCAATTTGGAGGCCCTTGCACAAACTGTCTTTATTTTACCTAAGTTGCCCCCCCTCCAGTGTGTACTCCGAAAGAGTGTTTAGTGCAGCCGCTCACCTTGTCAGCAATCGGCGTACGAGGTTACTTCCAGAAAATGTGGAGAAGATGATGTTCATTTAAATGAATTATAATCAATTCCTCTGTGGAGATATTCACCAGCAATTGCCTCCAGAAAGTACACAGGGACCTGAGATGGTGGATTCCAGTGGGGACGAATTGATAATCTGTGAGGAGGGGGATGTACACAGTGAAAGGGGTGAGGAATCGGACGATGAGGAGGAGGTAGACATCTTGCCTCTGTAGAGCCAGTTTGTGCAAGGAGAGATTGATTGCTTCTTTTTCGGTGGGGGCCCAAACCAACCAGTCATTTCAGTCACAGTTGTGTGGCAGACCCTGTCGCTGAAATTATGGGTTTGTTAAAGTGTGCATGTCCTGTTTATACAACATAAGGGTGGGTGGGAGGGCCCAAGGACAATTCCATCTTGCACCTATTTTTTCCTTAATTTATCTTTGCATCATGTGCTGTTTGGGGACTATTTTTAAAATCTGCCATCCTGTCTGACCCTGCAGTGCCACTCCTAGATTGGCCAGGTGTTTGTGTCGGACACTTGGGTCGCTTAGCTAAGCCATCCAGCGACCTCAGTGCACCTCTTTTTGTCTTTGCATCACGTGCTGTTTGGGGACTATTTTTTTAAGTGCCATCCTGTCTGACACTGCAGTGCCACTCCTAGATGGTCAGGTGTTTGTGTCGGCCACTTGGGTCGCTTAGCTAAGCCATCCAGCGACCTTGGTGCACCTCTTTTTTTCTTTGCATCATGTGCTGTTTGGGAAATATTTTTTTAAATCTGCCATCCTGTCTGACACTGCAGTGCCACTCCTAGATGGGCCAGGTGTTTCTGTCAGCCACTTGGGTCGCTTAGCTAAGCCATCCAGCGACCTCAGTGCACCTCTTTTTTTCTTTGCATCACGTGCTGTTTGGGGACTATTTTTTTAAGTGCCATCCTGTCTGACACTGCAGTGCCACTCCTAGATTGGCCAGGTGTTTGTGTCTGTTATGATTCCAGCACTCCTGACCAGAGGAGATCTTATGACAATGACCAGAGCGCTGGAATGGAATGCTGGTAACGGGAGCAGGAAAGACTAGTTGCCCCTGGCGCCCTAACTCTATTGTCTCACCCGTGCTATCGGAAATCCCTTGCGAGACTATGGTTTCTTGAGCCCTTGGCAGCCTCGTTTGAAGGGCGGATTATGTCTGCCCAACTCCGGTGCCCCCCGGTCTTAATGAGAGACAAAGGGAAATCCGAGGCAGGATGATAACAAGAGGACCTCTGACTGACAACAGGCCAGGGGCAACAAACTAACTAGCAAAGACCTGAAGTATGTGCGGAAAAACCGCCAGGGAAAAGGACAACCAAAAATCCACTTGTCCAATACTCCTACCCAGCACCGCCGGATACCAGAGTGGACCTGTGGAAGCGGAACCCTCCGCAAAATGCTCCAAAACACAAATAATAAATGGTAAAGCGGCCAAGCCGCAACACACGGCAAAGCCGTGACTCACGAACACCACTGGATGTTAAACGGTGATCAGTCAGGACTCCAGGAACAAGATGACAACTTCCGAGTACAGGACTACTGGAGACTGGAACGACCGGATACAGCAAGACTGGAAACAGACTCTCAGTAAACAAGGACAGCATGCAGGAAGCTATTACCGGCGTCTGTGAGAAGCCCTGAGAGTGCATATAAACAGGAGTCTTCCAATCAGCTGCTGACAGGGCTGATTACACAAATGCCGTGCAGCTGCCTTGCTGCACGGCCAGGAAACAGGTGCACAATCATTTTAACTGGACCCAGCAACGGGGAACGCAGTCCGCCAGTGGCGTCCCCGTTGCTAGGGTCCATGCGGCTCAGCGCGCCCGGCGTCTAGCGTTGCCAGGGAGCCGGCGGCTGTACGCGTACGGCGTCCCTGGTTGCTAGGCGCCGGGCCGCACCGACGAGCGGACCCCGGCGCCTAACAGTACCCCCCTCTTGAGGAGGGGTCAAGGAACCCCTAAAGCCAGGCTTCCGAGGAAATTCCCGAAAAAATGCCCTCTTGAGCCTCGGGGCATGAAGATCCTTATCCAGGACCCAAGACCTCTCCTCTGGACCATAGCCTCTCCAGTGAACCAGAAAATAAAGCCTGCCCCGGGACAATTTGGAATCGAGAACCTTCTCCACCAGGAACTCCTGTTGTCCCTGTACATCCACTGGAGATCTTCCCTGAGAGATCTTCCGAGGAAATCTACTGGAAGAAACGTATGGTTTCAACAGGGAGCAATGAAACGTATTTCCAATCCGGAGAGATCTTGGTAAACGTAACCGGAAAGCAACTGGGTTGACTTTTTTAATAATATGAAATGGTCCAATAAATTTGGGTCCCAATCTAGCCGAGGATTGTCGAAGTCTAATGTTACGAGTCGACAACCATACCCTATCTCCCACCTTAAAAGTGCAAGGACGTCGGAGCCTGTCAGAGATTTTTTTCTCTTGAAAGGCCGCTTTTCTGAGAGCAAGGTGCACTTTTTTCCAAATGGCTCTGAGATGGGAGGTTAAGGTTAGCGAGGAAACTGAGGAATGTTGAAAAAAAGAATTAGCTCTGGGGTAAAAACCAAAAACTGAAAAGAATGGAGACACATTAGTGGAGGAATGACAAGAAT
The DNA here is from genome assembly GCF_028390025.1 of Pseudophryne corroboree. Taxonomy (NCBI): domain Eukaryota; kingdom Metazoa; phylum Chordata; class Amphibia; order Anura; family Myobatrachidae; genus Pseudophryne; species Pseudophryne corroboree. Next base: position 477,627,682 of record NC_086445.1, on the reverse strand, counting down.
TATTGTAAGCAAACTCCGCCAATGGAAGAAACTCGGACCAATCATTCTGGAGTTTGGCTGAGTACAAACGCAAATACTGTTTCAATGATTGGTTAACTCGCTCGGTTTGCCCGTTGGATTGGGGGTGGTAACCGGATGTTAATGACAATTTCATCTTTAATGAAGCACAAAAACACTTCCAGAATTGTGCAATGAATTGTGGACCCCGATCAGAAACAATATCAGTGGGCAACCCATGAAGTCTGAAAACATGGCGGAGAAACAAAACTGCCAATCCTTGGGCAGATGGCAGTCGGGGAAGAGCAATGAAATGAGCCATCTTGCTAAAACGGTCCACTACCACCCATATGACTCGGAATCCAGCTGAAAGGGGAAGGTCTACCACAAAATCCATGGAAATATGAGACCATGGCCTGAGGGGGACATTTAAGGGCATAAGTTGCCCGATAGGCAAGGAACGGGGAACCTTATGCTGTGCACAAACCTGACATGAAAAAACAAACTCCTTAACGTCTTTAGAAAGACCAGGCCACCATACTGAGCGGGAGACTAACTCCAAAGTCTTAGAGATCCCCGGATGCCCGGAAACTTTGTTATCATGGAACTCAGTCAAAACAGTAGCTCTCAAAAACTCAGGGACGTAAAGACGACCAGCAGGAATATTTCCAGGAGCTTGGTGTTGAAGCTGTTTTAACTGGGTAAATAAATCTTGTGTGAGGCCTGCCCAAATGACTGAAGATGGAAGTATGGGAGTAACAGGACTGTTATTGTGAACCGGAAGAAAACAGCGTGACAGGGCATCCGCCTTGGTATTCTTGGAACCTGGCCTGAAAGTGATAATAAATTTGAAACGAGTAAAGAATAAAGCCCAACGAGCCTGCCGGGCATTCAGCCACTTAGCTGATTCGATGTATTGCAGGTTTTTATGGTCAGTCAATACTGAAATAGTATGTGTTGCTCCCTCCAGCCAATGCCTCCACTCCTCGAAAGCCCATTTTATTGCCAGTAACTCCCGGTTACCAACGTCATAGTTGGATTCAGCGGAGGAGAATTTCCTGGACATAAAGGCACAAGGATGTAGTTCCAGAGACTCCGGATCCTTTTGAGACAGGATAGCCCCCACTCCAACCTCCGAGGCATCAACCTCCACAACGAAGGGCAATTCTGGATTGGGATGTCTGAGGACTGGAGCCGAGACAAAAGCTTGTTTCAGGGCCCGAAAGGACAACTCAGCTTCACGCGACCAGTTGGTAGGATCCGCTCCTTTCTTTGTCAGAGCCACAATGGGAGCAACCAGGTCGGAAAAAGAATGAATGAACCTTCTATAATAATTCGCAAACCCTAAAAAGCGCTGAATTGCTTTTAAATTGGTGGGTTGCGCCCAACTAAGGATGGCCTGGAGCTTCTTAGGTTCCATGAAAAATCCCCGAGGGGAAATAATGTACCCTAAAAAAGATACCTCCGTGACATGAAACTCACATTTCTCCAGCTTGGCATATAGATGATTCTCACGTAACTTTTGAAGAACCTGACGCACCTGGGTAACATGTTGTTCAATTGAGTCAGAATAAATCAGGATGTCGTCTAAGTAAACGACCACGAATTTCCCTAGGAAGTCACGGAGCACATCGTTAATGAGGTCCTGGAGAACTGCTGGAGCGTTAGACAAGCCGAACGGCATCACCAGGTACTCGTAGTGACCCGACTGAGTACTGAAGGCCGTCTTCCACTCATCTCCAGACTTGATTCGGATGAGGTTATACGCTCCTCTTAGGTCAATTTTAGAAAAAATCACAGCCGAACGCAGCTGATCAAAGAGGACAGAAATCAGCGGCAGAGGATAAGTATTTTTTACTGAGATTTTATTCAGGGCTCTAAAGTCAATGCAAGGTCTAAGCGAGCCATCCTTTTTCTCCACAAAGAAGCCTGCACTTAAAGGAGATTTTGATGGCCTAATAAATCCTTTCCCTAGGCTCTCCTTAACATAATCATTCATGGCCGCAGTTTCTGGCCCGGATAAAGCATATAACCTTCCCTTTGGCAATGCGGCACCAGGAATTAGCTCAATAGCACAATCATAAGGCCGATGTGGAGGCAGAATGTCTGCATTGCCTTGGAGAACACATCAGCAAACTCTTGGTATTCCACGGGAATGAGTTCAGGAATGGCAGCTGCTATTCTGACTGGAAACGTAATACATTCCTTATCACAGAAGGTACCCCATTGTGAAATCTCCCCCGACCGCCAATCAATGGTGGGATTATGAAAGGCCAGCCAAGGGTGACCCAGAACCACTGGAACTGCTGGGCAATGGGTAAGGAAGAACTCGATTTTTTCAGAATGAAGAGCTCCTACCGTAAGTAGTACAGGGGGTGTACAGAGGGAAATAACCCCATTGGACAGTGGACTCCCATCTAAGCCATGCATGGTGACACACCTACCCAAAGATAACTGAGGAATGCCTAAGGCCTTAGCCCAAGTTAAATCCATAAAGTTTCCTGCAGCTCCACTGTCAACAAAAGCCGACACCGATGAACTGAGGCTGCCAAAGGAAACTTTAGCTGGGACTAAAAGGGAGTTATTCGAGGAGATAAGCTGCAGACCTAGGTGAACCCCGTCACAATTCACCTGGTCGAGGCGTTTCCCGACTTGTTCGGACAATTACGAGCAAAATGTCCCTTACCCCCACAGTACAAACAAAGACCAGAGTTTTGCCTTCTGGCTCTTTCTTCAGGAGACAGCCGGGAGAGACCCATCTGCATGGGCTCCTCTACGTCCTCAGGAATGGAATATACACATGGAGATGACCTGACAGGTGCTCCTTTTTCAGCCCTCCGCTCTCTGAGACGACGATCAATCTTAATAGAAAGCTCCATGAGTTTATCGAGAGTCTCAGGAGCGGGATACTGAAGGAGACTGTCTTTTATAGACTCTGATAAGCCGAGGCGAAACTGACTGCGCAGGGCTGGGTCATTCCAGCCACAGTCGTTCGACCAACGGCGAGACTCCGTACAATAAACCTCTGCAGGATTCCTACCCTGTCTGAGAGCGCGCAACTGACCTTCAGCGGATGCCTCTCTATCAGGGTCATCATACAATAGCCCTAAAGACCCAAAAAAGGCGTCTACTGACAACAAGGCCGGGTCCTCTGCTTTTAAACCAAATGCCCAGGTCTGAGGATCCCCCTGGAGCAAAGAAATAATAATCCCAACCCGCTGAGATTCAGTACCCGAGGAGATCGGTCTTAAACGAAAATAAAGTTTACAGGATTCTTTAAAATTAAAAAACTCTTTCCTATCACCAGAAAAACGGTCAGGCAAATGCATCTTTGGTTCAGGGACTACCTTCGGGGAAGTTCGCAAAAGATCTTCCTGCGACTTCACCCGAAAGGAAAGATCCTGAACCATCTGAGTAAGTTCTTGAATCTGGCTGACTAAGAGCTGACCAGGATTTGGCCATAAACCTGTTGGATTCATGAGGCCGATAAACTCTTACAAAACTGAATGAGAAAAAAAATTAAACCCCGTTTAATTTTAAGTTTTGGTGTGGCCGGTAATAATGTTATGATTCCAGCACTCCTGACCAGAGGAGATCTTATGACAATGACCAGAGCGCTGGAATGGAATGCTGGTAACGGGAGCAGGAAAGACTAGTTGCCCCTGGCGCCCTAACTCTATTGTCTCACCCGTGCTATTGGAAATCCCTTGCGAGACTATGGTTTCTTGAGCCCTTGGCAGCCACGTTTGAAGGGCGGATTATGTCTGCCCAACTCCGGTGCCCCCCGGTCTTAATGAGAGACAAAGGGAAATCCGAGGCAGGATGATAACAAGAGGACCTCTGACTGACAACTGGCCAGGGGCAACAAGCTAACTAGCAAAGACCTGAAGTATGTGCGGAAAAACCGCCAGGGAAAAGGACAACCAAAAATCCACTTGTCCAATACTCCTACCCAGCACCGCCGGATACCAGAGTGGACCTGTGGAAGCGGAACCCTCCGCAAAATGCTCCAAAACACAAATAATAAATGGTAAAGCGGCCAAGCCGCAACACACGGCAAAGCCGTGACTCACGAACACCACTGGATGTTAAACGGTGATCAGTCAGGACTCCAGGAACAAGATGACAACTTCCGAGTACAGGACTACTGGAGACTGGAACGACCGGATACAGCAAGACTGGAAACAGACTCTCAGCAAACAAGGACAGCATGCAGGAAGCTATTACCGGCGTCTGTGAGAAGCCCTGAGAGTGCATATAAACAGGAGTCCTCCAATCAGCTGCTGACAGGGCTGATTACACAAATGCCGTGCAGCTGCCTTGCTGCACGGCCAGGAAACAGGTGCACAATCATTTTAACTGGACCCAGCAACGGGGAACGCGGTCCGCCAGTGGCGTCCCCGTTGCTAGGGTCCGTGCGGCTCAGTGCGCCCGGCGTCTAGCGTTGCCAGGGAGCCGGCGGCTGTACGCGTACGGCGTCCCTGGTTGCTAGGCGCCGGGCCGCACCGACGAGCGGACCCCGGCGCCTAACAGTGTCGGCAACTTGGGTCGCTTGGGTGGTCTTCTGTATACCGGCGGTCGGGCTCCCGGCGCTCAGTATACCGGCGCCGGGAGCCCGACAGCCGGTATACCGACACTTATTTTCCCTCGTGGGGGTCCACGACCCCCATAGAGGGAGAATAAAATAGTGTGGCGCGCGTAGCGCGCCACCGTGCCCGTAGCGTGGCGAGCGCAGCGAGCCCGCAAGGGGCTCATTTGCGCTCGCCACACTGTCGGTAAGCCAGCGGTCGGGCTCCCGGCGCCGGTATGCTGGTCGCCGGGAGCCCGACCGCCGGCCAGCCGTAGTGAACCCGGGTCGCTTAGCTTAGTCATCCAGCGACCTCGGTGCAAATTTTAGGACTAAAAATAATATTGTGAGGTGTGAAGTGTTCAGAATAGACTGGAAATGAGTGGAAATTATGGTTATTGAGGTTAATAATACTATGGGATCAAAATGACCCCCAAATTCTATGATTTAAGCTGTTTTTGAGGGTTTTTTGTAAAAAAAAAACGCCCAAATCCAAAACACACCCGAATCCCACAAAACAATTTCAGGGAGGTTTTGCCAAAAAGCGTCCGAATCCAAAACACGGCCGCGGAACCGAATCCAAAACCAAAACACAAAACCCGAAAAATTTCCGGTGCACATCACTATTTATACACTGCTCAAAAAAATAAAGTGAACACTAAAATAACACATCCTAGATCTGAATTAATGAAATATTGGCCCTCATTCCGAGTTGTTCGCTCGGTATTTTTCATCGCATCGCAATGAAAATCCGCTTAGTACGCATGCGCAATGTTCGCACTGCGACTGCGCCAAGTAACTTTGCTATGTAGAAAGTAATTTTACTCACGGCTTTTTCATCGCTCCGGCGATCGTAATGTGATTGACAGGAAATGGGTGTTACTGGGCGGAAACACGGCGTTTCAGGGGCGTGTGGCTGAAAACGCTACCGTTTCCGGAAAAAACGCAGGAGTAGCCGGAGAAACGGTGGGAGTGCCTGGGCGAACGCTGGGTGTGTTTGTGACGTCAAACAGGAACGACAAGCACTGAACTGATCGCACAGGCAGAGTAAGTCTGAAGCTACTCTGAAACTGCTAAGTAGTTAGTAATCGCAATATTGCGAATACATCGGTCGCAATTTTAAGAAGCTAAGATTCACTCCCAGTAGGCGGCGGCTTAGCGTGTGTAACTCTGCTAAATTCGCCTTGCGACCGATCAACTCGGAATGAGGGCCATTATTATTAAATACTTTGTTCTTTACATAGTTGAATGTGCTGACAACAAAATCACACAATAATTATCAATGGAAATCAAATTTATTAACCCATGGAGGTCTGGATTTGGAGTCACACTCAAAATTAAAGTGGAAAAACACACTACAGGCTGATCCAACTTTGATGTCATGTCCTTAAAACAAGTCACATTGCACAACAGTAAATCCTCATCATCATCATTCCTCCTTCACATTCCTCCTCATCATCATCATTCCATCTCCACAATTCTCCTCATCATAATTCCCTCCCCCCACCCAGGGTGCTGCGGTGCTGCTAACCTCATTCCTCTTCCTCTGTCTGCACCATCCAGTTGTCTCCTCTTCTCTTGAGTCCTGACCCCTGCTGGTTGCTTACTGAACTGTCACTGTATGGCACGCTGCCCGCCCCAACGTCACAGCTTCTTGGCACTGGGCTCTGTAGGAATAGACTGGGTCACCCAGTCCCATGAGACACTGAGAGGGGGCGGAGCACACCGGCAGGTAGCTGCAGCTCTGCCCACTATAATGTGTAATAGTAGAGGTGCACGAGGCAGAGAATGAGAAGGTGAATGCAGCCAGTTGCACCCACAGGGCAAATGTGCTGTGGGCCGAGCACCATCTGCACCACCCTAGTTACGGTCCTGCTTCCAACCATTCTGTCCATTGAACCTCCAGCAGCTGCACTGAATGTCTTTTTAAACATATTTTAGACAGATGAGGTTCATGTATTAAAAGTAGAAATGTGTGCCAGACCATTTTTGTTGGCTTTGATTCTAATTTGTCGTCGGGTTTTGGATTTGGTTTTGCCAAAACTGCCTCACTGGATTTGGTTTTGGATCTGGATTTTTTTCAAAAATAGATTTTTAAAAACTGTGTAAATAGAAGGTAAAAAAAGTTACACTTTTCTTTCCTTCAATTTACATGGTATTGTTCATGGGCAACTGCGTTCTCTTTGACAGTACCTGGTTAAATGTTTCTGTGCAGTTCTACATCTGCCTGCAGTTATCACTCCTGCAAATAATCCTGTGTTTGCCAGTCAATTGTGTATGCCTCTAAAGCTTTAGGTATAAATCGTGGCGGCCTCTTTAGTACCGGTGTGCAAATCAGGCACTAAGGGAACAGCGGGTTGCTGTTATACGCAGTAGACCCTCTTGTGGGTTCTAGGGGTCTTACACAATTGAGCTGGAGTTCACTACTGCTAGTACAAACCAGTATAACCTACAGTACATTCAGCAACCATGGGCTATTCTAATCAGTGAAGTTGAAAGTAAAGGTAATGGACTGCCAAAGAACTAAAAATAAAAAAATAAAGAATGGAAAGGCTGTAAAAAGATACCTTCATTTTCCCCATCAGAAGTTAAGATACTGTCAATATTTTAAGGTCAAGACAATATCTAATAAAACAATTTTTGAAATGATCCGCTATGATAAGCAGAAGCCACGTGTCACTGCAAAGGACCTGCAGAACATTTTAGCTGATACTGGAGTAGTGGACCTGTAATGCATGTTGGTTGAGTGGCAAGCAGTAGCACAGGAAATACTACCCAGATGAAAGGAAGAATGGATTCCAGCAAATATCAACAAATCCTAGAGCTTAATGTCACAGTCATTGAAAGAACTGAAGCTGAGATAGGCTGGATATTTAAGCAAGACACACTTACCTCTAAATAGACCATTACATGAACAGAAGATTGGCCTTCACAGTAACTAGTTGTGATTTTTTTTAAAAGCTGTTTGAGGAACTAAAAATATTTCAGAGCTAGAATACTTCTGAAAGAAAGAGTGGGAAAAAGAGCAATAACAAAGACTCTTAGTTGGCTACATGAAACAGTTTTGTCATTTCTGCTAAAAGAAGTGTTACTAAGTACTGACTGGCCCCCTGCCCAAACTGTTGTGCATGCCACAGTCACTGTATTATTTCTTTGTTTTTTATTTGATAAATTCAGTAAATGAACTATACATTAAAATGTGCAGAAATATGTTCTACACTTAACAATTTAGTCAGTGGGGAGACAAAACTTTTGCATGTAACAGTGTGACACAATACTATTTGTCATTGGTCCCACAATTTAGTTAATAAAGTTATTACATTTTCCTAAACATGATAATGATGATACAAAGAAGTGTCCATCCAATACATGTTGCCTAATTTCCAAAATTAGAAAACTAGTATAAGGGTTAGCATTAGGGGTTAGGGTAAAACCACTGCAACCGCTCCATGACACCTGGAAGTCACGACCACCTGACCGCTGGTTCCAGAAGACTCCACTGGAGCTGAGAGACACTACCAGGTAAGTGAAGCCGCTACCCTGGTACTCACTGTTTTGTAAACATTCTAATCATGTAAAAATGTCATCAGTGTCGACATGATAAATGCTGACATTTTCAATGTCACCATACTGAGCATGTTGACATACTGCAATGTCAACAATATGGATGTCGACAAAATATACAGAACCTGTACTATTGCACAAAATGGACAGAGTGAACTATTATGCTATTGAAGAGTGAAGGAGCTACATGGTAACTAGTGTCCACAAGCACCTTAAATATCATATTTAAAATGTCACAAGTGGCTTACTGGGATTTAAACATTGAACCCCAGGTTCTTCTGTGTCATTCTTTCATTACCTCCAACATAGATACCTTAACATACAGTAGATGCTTCTGTGTAGACTGTAGAGTGATGTTAACAAATAGATTCATTATATGACTTAAGGGTATATTCATCAACCTTTAAATGTCACAATTTCTATACTCCCCATAGGATGTAGAAATTGTGACATTCATCCTGAGATGGTGAACATCCGACCAATCTCTTCACAACCTGCTATTTACACGGCAGCTTGTGCAGCAGAGGGGGCTCCGCGGCAGTAGTGCTATCTCTCAGCCCCGGTACTAAGGTTGGTGGGGCTGCGGGGTGGTGGGGGGTCTTTGCTTTAGTGACTATTTCTACAGCAGGCGGGCAGTGGCTGCACAGGATCACAGGAAATAATTTCCCAGCAGGGCATGGGGGAGGGTGGGCCTGGCTACAGGGCATCCCTGGCAATAAAGTGCTGTCCTGCCGGCTTCCCTGCTGATCCTTATTCAGCAATCGGTGCCTGCTCTCCTAACACTCCTGCACTCCCAGGTCACAAATGAAATTGCCATCTGCAAGACTGCAGGATATAGTCAATATTTATATATATATATATATATATATATATATATACAGAGTCTGTTAGGACCGGCACTCCCCTTCCAAATCTCGATGCTCAGGTGCCATCTCAGGTAGGAATGGATGCATAGAACAAAATAAAGCGGCACTCTGAGACTGTCAAATGTCAAATGTATTTCACACAAAAGTGATCCAACGTTTCGGGGTCCAAGCGCCCCTTTGTCAAGGTGAACAATACCACAAATCATGAAACACATACCTTATAAAGGCGAAGAAAACCCGCCAGTGCCCGCTCACGCCCGCCCGGCCGCGTGTAGTCCGTCCTCTTTTCCGGCTCCTGTAACCGACGTCATGCACAGCGCGACCCGCATGTGCGTCGTAACCATGGAAACCCGATGCCGTAGTCGGCCGGGCTGCGGCGCTGGTAGAAATGAAATGGGTGCATAAATATATTGCTACAGAAACCCACACACCATAAAGACTGAAAAATAATAAGACACTCATTTTGTCTGAGGTGGTTGTTAACGGTGAACATAAAAGTATATACAAAAATAGCAGCACAACAATATGGATCCCCCTGATGCTCATTAAGATGCCATGTTGCCCTTTGCCCTCAGGCATTCTTACAGACACAATGCTTATGTAATATTGTGGTTTTCTATTAGATCCCCTGGGCCAAATTCACACTAAGACCTTAAGCTGCCACCTCATACAAAGTGTGTAATCACCTGGCTGAGGTTCCTAATACATGCATAAGGCTATCCATCGTGAGCTAATGCCAATATAAAGAAGTCACTGTTGCACTCTAAAAATCACTCAATTAGATACACTGAAACCCATTTAAAAACACTGAAACTCATTTAAAAATATTCCAACTGAGTTTCTCATTTAATCCATGGGGATTAGTGGTGTTTAATTCAAAAATCCACTTGGCTTCTAATTGTAAAAGCCTGCTATCTCTGTCCCCTCCCCTGATGTGCTTCGGGACATGGTCGATAATAATGTGACGGAGGTCGTTCATGGTGTGCTTGGCCGCTGCAAAGTGCCTTCCCACTGGTTGCTCCGATTCCTTACCTGCCAGTGCTTGCTTGATGGCAGAGCGATGGAGCGCCATCCTCTCTCTTAATGTTCTTACTGATTTGCCCACATAGTGAAGTCCACATGGACATTTTATGAGATACACTATGTGTGTGGTCGTGCAGGTAAGCACAAAATTGATCCTGTAGGTTTTATCCCGGTGCGGATTATCAAAGCTAGAACTAGTTAGCATGTTTTCACAGGTAGTACACTTGATACATTTATAGCATCCAGGCTGTCTGCCCAGGAAGGCTGAGGGAGTCAATTTTTGTTGTTTCATATCTTGGAATCCCGTAATGTCAGAGTGCACAACTACATCCTTGTCTCACCTAATCAGTGACAGGAGTAGGTTGGAGACTGAGCTTGACCAGATGGTTTCTTCTTACATGTCACGGGTTTCCGTGACAACCCTGGCGGCGTCCCTGTATGCCAGCAGTGCCGCGTCTCCATGGTAATGCACCCAGCAGCCTGCTCGGCGGCCCGCGTCACTTCCTCTTCCGGCAATAGCCGTGATTGCAGGGGGGAGTGGCGGAGGACTCCGTGGATGTTGGCGGGAATGCTGGAAATCTTTCATTGGTGGGGGTAAGGTATAAAGTTTATTCTGTGTTCACTTGTTGTCATCCTGATGAAGGGGGATAACCCCGAAATGTTGATGATGTGATGATACATTAAAGCTTGGTCGCTTTATTTTGCACAATTCACCACGTCTCTGAGTGCCGCTTCATGTTTATTGCTATATATATATATATATATATATATATATATATATATAGACGAAGGATACAGGCGGCACTCAGAGACTTACACAAAATCGGTGAAAAACAGCCAGGTGAGTTTTATTGGAGTCAACGTTTCGGGGGACGCACCCCCTTCCTCAGGACACAACAGAGTGTGTTGTGTCCTGAGGAAGGGGGTGCGTCCCCCGAAACGTTGACTCCAATAAAACTCACCTGGCTGTTTTTCACCGATTTTGTGTAAGTCTCCGAGTGCCGCCTGTATCCTTCGTCTGTATTGGGTTTCACCCCCCTGGGAGGGCACCGGAGCTCATACCCCTATGGGGAAGCTGAGTGCCGGACTCATCTATGGACTATATATATATATATATATATAATGCAGACTTTCGGCACTCACATAAAATCACAGTGTATGCTCAGTATTAATCGACCAAACTTTTCCTTAGAAAAGGAAACAGGCGGCACTCCGAGACAGCAGTAAAATCACTTTTTTATTGCTTTTACTACAGTCTCGGAGTGCTTCCTGTTTCCTTTTTTAAGGATAAGTTTGGGGTATATCTATCTATCTATCTATCTATCTATATACAGTATATACAGTTGTGCTCTTAAGTATACATACCCTAGCAGAATTTGAGATTTTCTGGCCATTTGTCAGAGAATATGAATAACTCACAAACTTTTCTTTCACTCATGGTTAGTGGTTGGGTGATGCCATTTATTGTCAAACAACTGTGTTTACTCTTTTTAAATCATAATGACAACAGAAACTACCCAAATGACCCTGATCAAACGTTTACATACCTTGGAGATTTTGGCCTGATAACATGCACACAAGTTGACACAAACGGGTTTGAATGGCTACTAAAGGTAACCATCCTCACCTGTGATCTGTTTGCTTGTAATCAGTGTGTGTGTATAAAAGGTCAGTGAGTTTCTGGACTCCTGAAAGACCCTTGCATCTTTCATCCAGTGCTGCACTGACGTGTCTGTATTCTGAGTCATGGGGAAAGCAAAAGAATTGTCAAAGGATCTGCGGGAAAAGGTAATTGAACTGTATAAAACAGGAAAGGGATATAAAAAGATATCCAAGCAATTAAGAATGCCAATCAGCAGTGTTCAAACTCTAATTAAGAAGTGGAAAATGAGGGATTCTGTGGAAACCAAATCACGGTCAGGTAGACCAACAAAAATTGAGCCACAACTGCCAGGAAAATTGTTCGGGATGCAAAGAAAAATCCAAATAACTTCAGTTGAAATACAGGACTCTCTGATAAAAAGTGGTGTGGTTGTTTCAAGATGCACAATAAGGAGGCATTTGAAGAAAAATGGGCTGCATGGTCGAGTCGCCAGAAGAAAGCCTTTACTACGCAAATGCCACAAAGCATCCCGCTTACAATACTCCAAACAGCACAGAGACAAGCCTCAAAACTTCTGGAACAAAGTCATTTGAAGTGATGAGACCAAAATGTAACTTTTTGGCCACAACCATAAACGTTACATTTGGAGAGGAGTCAACAAGGCCTATGATGAAAGGTACATCATTCCTATTGTGAAACACGGAGGTGGATCGCTGATGTTTTGGGGATGTGTGAGCTACAAAGACACTGGAAACTTGGTCAAAATTGATGGCAAGATGAATGCAGCATGTTATCAGAAAATACTGGAGGAAAATTTGCACTCATCATCCCGTAAGCTGCGCATGGGACGTACTTGGACGTTCCAACATGACAATGATTCAAAACACAAGGCCAAGTCGACCTGTCATTGACTACAGCAGAATAAAGTGAAGGTTCTGGAGTGGCCATCTCAGTCTCCTGACCTCAATATCATTGAGCCACTCTGGGGAGATCTCAAATGTGCAGTTCATGCAAAACAGCCCAAGAATTTACAGGAACTGGAGGCTTTTTGCCAAGAAGAATGGGCAGCTTTACCATCTGAGAAAATAAAGAGCCTCATCCACAACTACCACAAAAGACTTCAAGCTGTCATTGATGTTAAAGGGGGCAATACACGGTATTAAGAGCTGGGGTATGTAAAAGTTTGATCAGGGTCATTCGGGTAGTTTCTGTTGTCATTATGATTTAAAAAGAGTAAACACAGTTGTTTGACAATAAATGGCTTCACCCAACCACTAACCATGAGTGAAAGAAAAGTTTGTGAGTTATCATTCATATTCTCTGACAAATGGCCAGAAAATCTCAAATTCTGCTAGGGTATGTAAACTTATGAGCACAACTGTATATAAAAATTCTAAATATTCAAAATCTGTAAATAAGAGCGCACTCACAAGGGACTTATTAAATGAAATTTTGTATTACTCATGAAATCAAAATGACATTACAGGTCGACATTTCGGCCAAACAATGGCCATCCTCAGGACAGGACCACCACCACAGTATTGGACAGGCAAATGGTGGTGGCCCTGTACTGAGGAAGGCCAGTGTTTGGCCAAAACATTGACCTGTTGTGTTACTTTGATGTTGTGAGTAATTTAGCCTTTCAATTCCTGGTAAGTGCGGTCTTATTTACATATTTTGAATACTATAGTGTGCCCCCCAATGGGTTGGGGCTGGGTTTGCACTCCAGGCTGATACACAAGACTGTGAGGGTGCCGATTGTCTATGGATTATATATATATATATATATAGATAGCGGATAGGGATCGGCACTCAACGTGGGGGCTGCTGGAATACTTGCTGCGGTGCCTTCTGTGATCTGTGGCAAGATCCAATATAGTGCAGGGAAAAATCAGCGGCACTCAGCAGACGAGGTTATGCAAAGTGAAGAACTTTTATTGTAGTCCTACGGCGTTTCGGGGAACACACCCCGTCTTCAGGGACAAGCTAAGATATGTCCCTGAAGACGGGGTGTGTTCCCCGAAACGCCGTAGGACTACAATAAAAGTTCTTCACTTTGCATAACCTCGTCTGCTGAGTGCCGCTGATTTTTCCCTGCACTATATATATATATATATATATATATATATATGCAGACAATTATGATATAGCGCTGATTATTAGCAAGGTGATTATAATATGTATGTGTATAAAATACACTTAGCGTGTGTCCATATATTTGAATCACTGCAGCTTTTCTTGAATGCTGCACATAGGCACTAGATCCTTCTTGTATTATTTGGACCGCAGCTCCCCTTTCAACAGTCCGAACTCCTCCGGAGAAAAAGATATCTGTCAATAGAGCATATATAGGGGGCGCTCCATAGTGCATAAAAGTTTTTATTTTAAAAGTATGTACACACAAAGAATGTTAAAATCCTATTGATAATATTCGTACCAGAAGGCAACCAGTGTGGGCTGGTTACCACGTGATTCAAAACAGTAGATCGATAGGCAGCAGGAACAAGTGTCAGGCAATCGTACCGGATACCTCCACCCGTCGGCGGCTGGTTTCCCCTCGACTCCTCGCTCAGCAGTACCAACGATCGTTTACGTCACCAGACTCCGCGGAGTCTGGTGACGTAAACGATCGTTGGTACTGCTGAGCGAGGAGTCGAGGGACGTGAGTGATTCCTGCCCGAGAAGTCTGGGGAAACCAGCCGCCGACGGGTGGAGGTATCCGGTACGATTGCCTGACACTTGTTCCTGCTGCCTATCGATCTACTGTTTTGAATCACGTGGTAACCAGCCCACACTGGTTGCCTTCTGGTACGAATATTATCAATAGGATTTTAACATTCTTTGTGTGTACATACTTTTAAAATAAAAACTTTTATGCACTATGGAGCGCCCCCTATATATGCTCTATTGACAGATATATATATATATATATATATATATATCTATAAAAATAGCCCGGCACTCCCACAAATAACGGCATGCCCCGGTGCTCTCAGAGATGCATGAACATGAACCAGAAAAGACTGCGGCACTCAGGGACTGGTGAAAAGATATATATATGGTGCAGCATGAAGAACACAGAGTAGCCAAGTGTGCTGAAGAGGGGAAAATGATCACTTTCCAAAATATTACCAGTTTTTCGGAAGTGATAATTTTCTGATGGGGGCATACTGAATACTGAAAAAATTACGAGAGAGTAATATGAGAATTGATTCTCATTGCACAATTTGTTCATGATGAATATGCCACTTAGTACTTCATATTCTTTACAGGGCAAGGTGGTCTGTTTGTTAATGTTTGCTTCCTAAAATACATTGCTGAAATTGCCCAAATGTTGCATCACACTACATGTGATCTGGACCCAGCCTCAACCAACCTCCTAATAGGATGTATAGACATAATTGCCCCCCACCCCCACCCCGTATTTGCAAAAATAGTTCAATGCTCTCTGCTGATAAAACATTTTCCTGAACCCTTGAAGGCAGCATTTAATACCATGGTTCATGGGCTTCTGATTGAGCACCTGAAAAATTTCTGTGGACTGGACGGCACAGTCCTTAGCTGGTTCAAATCATTTCTCACCAGCAGGTCACAGAGAGATTCTTCTGGAGTTCTCATCATCACTAATGCCACTACCATGTGATGTCCCACAAGGTTCTATACTATCCCCCATGCTTTTCACAGTATACATGCTACCACTGGTTGAAATAATCCAACACCATGGCCTGATCTACCACTGCTAAGCAGATGATACACAACTGTACGTGTTCTGAGAGAGAATCCTCCACTCCTCCTGAACGTGCCCTTCTCCCGCCGAGACAACCGGGTGTTCATAGGGCACCACAAGTGGCATAAAAGGTCTGTGGGGGAAGCGGTACTCACAGATTAGGCGCTGCTGCTGTGTAAGAGCCGTTAGCAGCTTTAGGAAAGGTATTGCAGAGGCTTTTGTGGAACTAAAATGGCTGTCTAGCTGAGCTACAGGAGTGGATGAGTGTCAGTTGGCTGCGACAGAATAAAGATAAAACAGAGGACCTTATGACAGGACCTCCACTCCAAAGACTGCAGCATAGCCAACCAATTGTGGTTACGCTTGGGGATTCAGAATTAAAAACCACTGATCGTGTGCGAATTCTTTGCATTGTCCTGGATGGTGGCTTGACACTTAAACATCAGATCTCAGCCAGAATCAAATCTTCATTCTATTATTTAAAAGACATAGCCAGAATCAAGCACTTATTTCCCTCTGTAGATCTGCTAAAAGTCATGCATGCATTTATATCATCTTGATTAGACTACTGCAATACCCTCTACCTTGGTCTCCCAGCAAAGGAATTACACTGCTTACTGCTGGTACAAAATGCAACTTCTAGGCCAGAGGTTCTCAAACTCGGTCCTCGGGGGCACACACAGTGCATGTTTTCAGGTCTCCTCACAGAATCGCAAGTGAAATAATTAGCTCCACCTGTGGACCTTTTAAAATGTGTCAGTGAGTAATTATACACCTGTGCACCTGCTGGGTTACCTGCAAAACATGCACTGTGTGTGCCCCCGAGGACCGAGTTTGAGAACTTCTGTTCTAGGCTGTTAACCAACCAACCAGCCACATAATACCCATACTCTAGTCCCTTCATTGGCTGTCTGTAAGATGGCAAATAATCTTAAAGATTGGCTTACTGAGTTTCAAAGTGCTACATGATAAGGGATTCCAAACTGTCCTGCTTGATTACTACGATCTGTAGATGAAGGACTTTTAGCAGTACTTAGAATCTCCCATAATTCATCTGGGGGTCGAGCTTTTAGCCGCGCAGCTCTGACTCTATGGAACTCACTTCCCCGCACAGTTCACGAGGCCCCCACTCTAGAATCCTTCAAAAACAAACTCAAGACTCTGTTTGCTCAAGCATATCCATACTTGTCCCTTTAATATCTTCATGCTCTCTGTATTTTCTGTAAATTCATTGCTTCTGTACTGTATTATGTTAATTCTGTTAAGTGCCTTGAGTCATATTTGAGAAAGAACGCTATATATATATATATATATAAAAGCAACAAGAAACTCTCCTGGCAGAGAGAGTAAAACGCGGCACTGCAGGATTTCTAAAGTGAAAAAACTTTACTTGAAGTGAAAGTTTTTTTCACTGTTTCACTTTAGAAATCCTGCAGTGCCGCGTTTTACTCTCTCTGCCAGGAGAGTTTCTTGTTGCTTATTTATTATCACAAAGGCACGCAGGTACTGTTTTATCTATTTAAAAGAGTGCCGATCCAGCTACATATCTATATATATATATATATATATATATATATATATATATATATATATCTATATATATATATATATATATATATTGTTATTATTATTATAAGAAAATATCAAATTTATTAATTTGTATTCATTTGTAACTAAAACATTTTCATTTATGACGCAAAATAGTTAAGTAAATATGAGTAACATTTTGTTTGTATTGTGGCTTCAATAGAGTAGAAATTATTTGCACTTGTGTCATTATATTGACAAATACTGCATGATAATGCTATACGCATACAGTTCTGTCTGCTTTAAAATCACATGTACAAACAGTATACTAGCAAAGCACTAAGCTTGCAAAGATTAACATCATTTTATGCCTTTGCTGAACATAATCATTAAGAGACAAGAATGTGAGTGTGGCCATTAAAATTAACACGCAGACTTATTACCACTATTCCCTGTGGCTACTTAGTTATTGAAACAAATTATTCTTTACTAAATGCAATGTTAAAGAACTTACCAGAGGCTTATCACTTGTCTACTTGAGATATATAATTACACTCTTTCCCAGCTGTCCATCATTACAGATTCTGGTGTGAGGATACACAGAATATTGGGGTTCATTCCGACCCGTTCGTACACTGCGGTTCATCGCTGCGGTGCAAATGGGTCAGAAATGCGCATGCACCGCACCCGCAATACGCACACCCATCATTTCCCAGCATCAGCCGTCGCCGGGCAATGACCAGAAGTAAGAAGAAAGTGATCGCTAGCGCGATCGCAAGAAGATTGACACTGGGGAGGCGTGCTGGGGTGGATACTCACCGTTTTCCGGGCGTGGAGATCCAAACGCAGGCGTGTCCAGGCGTTTGGAGGGCGGTTGTCTGACGTCAATTCCGGGACCTTAATCACTGGATCCATCACACAGGGTAAGTAACTGAAGGGCTGGTCTTGTTCTGCACAAAACTTTTTTAGAATAGCAGGGCTGCACAAGCGTTCACAGTCATGCTATGCTAAAATACACTCCCCCATAGGCGGCGTCTGGTTGATCGCACAAGCAGCAAAAAGTTGCTACGTGCGATCAACTGAGAATGACCCCCATAGTATCATGTCCTAAAGAAAAGTGAATTTAGTTCAGTATGATGTCTTGCCTCTGTAGAGCCAGTTTGTGCAAGAAGAGATTGATTGCTTCTTTTTTGGTGGGGGCCCAAACAAACCAGTCATTTCAGCCACAGTCGTGTGGCAGAGCTGTCGCTGAAATGATTGGTTTGTTAAAGTATGCATGTCCTGTTTATACAACATAAGGGAGGGTGGGAGGACCCAAGGACAATTCCATCTTGCACCTCTTTTTGTTCTTTGCATCATGTGCTGTTTGGGTACTAGTTTTTTTACGTGCCATCCTGTCTGTAACTGCAGTGCCACTCCTAGATGGGCCAGGTGTTTGTGCTGCACACTTGTGTCGCTTAGCTAGGCCATCCAGCTACCTAACTGCACCTCTTTTTCTTCTTTGCATCATGTGCTGTTTGGGGACTAGTTTTTGAATGGTGCCATCCTGTCTGTAACTACAGTGCCACTCCTAGATGGGCCAGGTGTTTGCCGCACACTTGTGTCGCTTAGCTTAGTCATACAGCCACCTCGGTGCAACTTTTAGGCCTAAAACCAATATTGTGAGGTGTGAGGTGTTCAGAATAGACTGGAAATGAGTGGAAATGAATGTTATTGAGGTTAATAATACCGTAGGTGCAAAATTACCCCCCAAATTCTGTGATTTTAACAGTTTTTATGTTTTCACCCCCAAAAATCATCCAGATCCAAAACCAAAACCAAAACACAAACGGGTGGTTTTGGCAAAACCAAGCCAAAACCAAAACATGAAAGTGGAAATAGAACCAAAACCAAAACACAAAACACGAGAAGTGCCAGCCTCACATCTCTACTTCTAATAAAGCATTGCTGCTATTACAGCTTGGATTCACGTCGCTTAGTACCACGGGAGCTGCTGGTAGTTGTATCCATTTTAAACTACAATTCCGGACAGCCTGCAGAACTTCTCTTTGTGACATTCCCAGTAATGGTGGAGCCAAAGAGGAAGGAGGCTGGGTGTAATTTATTATTTATTTAATAAAACAATAATAAATAAATGAACTAATAAAGGTGAGAAGGAGCCCGAGACAAGGAGATGTCTAATAAGGTACTTTTGCTGGCGCTGAGCGGTGTGTGCTCTGCTTGCAAGGGCAGCAAGGCCCTTTGGACCTTGCTGGATGTTGCCCAATTGTTGCTTGTTGCGAAGGGGTCCTCATAACAGTTCAAGCTTCATGGTGCCAAAAATGTAGGTCCGCCACTGCACAAATTACTAGGACAGATTATCCATTTGGTGGCATGACCAAATGCAACTCTTTTTCCATTTTCTTATGACATAGCTGCAGGCCTGGCACTATGCTGACAAAGCAGTAGGGATGGTCTTGTCTGCTACTTTGTCTCTCTTCTGATCACCTCTGTCACATGAGGCTGAGTTCCCACAGTCAGAGGAGGAATTCAGCCTCACATCATTGAGGCCAAGAACATATATGATCAAGACATGCACTGGTCACCTTGACTGCATGTACAATACCTGTATTAAGGATCACCATCAATGTGAATGACTTCTGCAGGCCTGGACTGCATACTGTACACCATTTGAATGCTGAGACAAACTGTATAGCATCCCCCCTGGACAGTATTCATCGTGGTGAGCATATTTATTTATGTACAGTATATGTATTTAAATTAAATGATATATAATATTAATATCCATTTTAGTACTGTATGCCACCCACGCCCCAGCACTGTAGGAAATAAAATTATAGACTATATTAGTATTTATTTAAGCAAACCTCCTGGACTTTTGTAATAAAAATTGTATTTAATATTAACATGTATTTTAGTAATCTACCCCCCTCCAGCACTGCAGCAAGTAAATTATATTTCATATTAATATTTATTTTGTATATAAAATGTTTAAAAAAACACGATGAGGGAGCATTATATGTAATTAGAGCTTGAAGCAGAAACAGTAGACACTTCAATGCAAATCTGAAGAACACCCATATTGTATGCAACCAGTTGCTGGGTCTTGTAGTTCCACAATTGAATCAGAACAGGTTTCATAGTATGAGTGTGCTTGAGCTTTGTGCTGTATTTGAGTGTTTGTCCATTAATGTTTACTCTGAAAATACATCAATAAAAGTAATGTACAAAATAGAAATAAAACTACATTAAATGTAATATATAAACAATATTAAAGCTCTTTGGTGTTACAAATAAAAACTGTTTTAAACACTTTGCACTAGGAGCGTAGCCAGAACCTATGGGCCCCATAGCAACATTTTGAAAGGGCCCCTGTCCCAATGATTCTAGAGAGACACCTCCCTGTTAATTTTACAGTATGTTCCATAATAGTGCTCAATTCATTTTTGAACCATAGTAGTGTCTTAGTTTATGTTATGCCCCATACAGTAGTGTAATGTCCTAGTCTATTTTATGAACCAAAGTATAGTAGTGCCCTAGTTCACATTACATACAAATATGATGCTTGGGAGTCTGTGTAGGGGAAAGACCCGTCTTGCAATGTTGCTCCCTGTCAGGCGTAGCATGATTGACATGCTGTGTCATTTGGGGGGGGGGGGGGGGGGCGGAACTCGGCACGGTTGTTCAAAACGAGGGTGTCTCCCCATTTTGAGGGCATGACGGGCCAGGGTTGGCATTGCCTGATGCAGACTTCCTGGACTCGGGGGCCGGATCAGACAGCCAACCTGAGTAAGCTTCAGCTTCACAGGCTGGCCGATGCTTGCAACCATCATAAATCATGACCGATGATCACAGTGATTTCGATGGTGACCTGAGACTGTGTCCTTATACACAGCACTCGGATTTTACTATTACAAATCTAGCAGCCAGGGGCATAACTAGAACCTTGTGGGCCCCATAGCAAAATTTTGAAGGCCACCCCCCTTCCCACCAAAAAAATAAATAAATAAATCAGGTCTCCAGAGAGAGAGAGTGTCAGCAGGGATATAGAGACAGAGAGAGTGATGGAAGGGATATAGAGAGTGACAGCAGGGATACAGAGAGAGAGAGAGAGAGAGAGAGAGAGAGAGAGAAAGAGTGCTTGCAAAGACATAGGAACAGATATAGGCAGCAGGGACTTAGGGACAGAAAGAGGCAGCAGGGGCATAGAAACAGAGAGCGAGAGAGATGCAGCATAGACGTAGGGACAGATAGAGAGGCAGCAGGGATGTAGCGACAGATAGAGGGGAAACAAGGACTTAGGGAGATGCTGCAGGGGCAAAGGGTGAGGCAGCAAAGACATAAAAACAGATAAAGGTAGCAGGGATCACACCCTATCAAATTGTATGCACTAAGCAAGATTTTTGTTAATGCCCCCAGCAGATAATCCCACTACCAAGCTTAGTGTCATTTTACTGTCATTATGGGACACTTCACTGCAGTGGGCGCCAGTGCAATGCACTAGCTGCATCACCACTAGATCCATCTCTGACCCAGCACACCTCCCCAGCACGACACCCAGCACCCAGCAGCACAAATCACAGCAGGTGCAGCAGCCAGCAACACCCATCACCCCTCACTCGGCCAGCACATAGCACCAGCAGATGTGCAATTCCATCTCCTAATACTCCTGCTGCATTAGGATTTTAATGAGATGGAATTGCACATCCGCTTCCTTGCAGCTATGCAGTTCCTTATTCACATGAATTGGGCCCTATGTCACATTGTAGGGCTGCCAGTACTCATTATGCAACATAGTACCCTCCATTCGCATTATGACATGCAGTGTCACCAGTACATATTATGTCACATTACAGTGCTCCCAGTTCTTATTATTCCACACTATAGTGCCTCCACTTCATATTGTGCCACATTACAATACACCAGTTCATGTTACAGTATGTAACATCAGTATATTGCAGTCCCCAAGGTAACAGTTTGCAAGGGCCCTTATTAGAGCTGTGCGTATAACCCTGTGCTTTTGTTTTGTTTCTCATTTCAGTGCCATGTTTTGGTTTTGCAAAGCCACCCTCAAGTGTTTTGGTTCGGAATTCAGTTTTGGATTTCTTGAAAAAAAAACAGCTCCAATCATTTAATTTTTGCAAAGCAAAATCCGAAATTCAGATTTAAAATCTGAATTATGGACTTCTGGAAAATCCGTAATGGGACTGAGTTTGGATCGTATCTCCTCAGAAGATCCAAACTGGGTTTTAGTTAGGGATGAGTGGGTTCGGTTCCCCGAGAGCCGAACCCCCCCAAACTTCACGTCACAAGCCCAGATCCGAGCCCGACTCGGAAACCAGAATGAGGCAAAATGTCATCATTCCGCTGTCGGATTCTCGCAGGTTTTGGATTTCATATAAGGAGCCGTGGAGAGTGTAGCGAGAGGACGTGTCTCTCTCCTCAGTGTCTGTTTGTGCGGGAAAGTGTCTTATGTGTGTCATTCCAGTGCTGACTTGTACTGCATCAGTTCAGTGGTGGTGTCTCTGTGCTGCTGTATAAGTCCAGTAGTACTGCCATATAAGTCCAGTGGTACTTCCATATAATTCCAGTTATACTGGCATATATGTAAACACGGTACTGCCATATAATTCCAGTGATACTGCCGTATATGTCCAGTGGTACTGCCGTATAAATCCAGTAATACTGCCGTATATGTCCAGTGGTACTGCCGTATAAGTCCAGTGATACTGCCGTATAAATCCAGTCCAGTGGTACTTCCACATAAGTTCAGTGGTGCTGTCCTGTGCTGTATATTATTTACTCCAAATAAAGGGGTTATTAATATTTAATCCACGTTTTTTTTACAGGGTTTGCCCTGTGTGGTGTAGAGGTACGCTCTCCTTTGCTGCATTTTGTTATATAACTCCATAAAAATAATGCAGAACAAAAATTTGGAGGATAAAATAAGGAAAGATCAAGAACCACTTCCTCCTAAAGCTGCTGCTACTGCCGCTGTTGTTGCTGCTGGGAGTCGATCGAAATCCCAGAGGGGAAATTGAAAGACCACTTGTACTACTTCAACTAAGCAAATGACTGTCCAACAGTCCTTTTCGAGGAAGATGAACTATGACAGCAGTCATCCTGTTGCAAAGCGGATAACTGAGGCCTTGACAGCTATGTTGGTGTTAGATATGCATCCGGTATCTGCCATTAGTGCAGTGGGACTGCAGTGCCACTCCTAGATGAGCCAGGTATTTGTGCCGCACACTTGTGTCGCTTAGCAAGGTCATACAGCTACCTCATTGCACCTCTTTTACTTCTTTGCATGATGTGCTGTTTGGGGCCTAGTTTTTTTTTAAGTGCCATCCTGTCTGCCACTGCAGTGTCACTCCTAGATGAGCCAGGTGTTTGTGCCGCACACTTGTGTCGCTTAGCTTAGTAATACAGCTACCTCATTGCATTTCTTTTACTTCTTTGCATGATGTGCTGTTTGGGGACTAGTTTTTTTTAAGTGCCATCCCGTCTGGCACTGCAGTGGTACTCCTAGATGGGCCAGGTTTTTGTGCCGCACACTTGTGTCACTTAGCTTAGTCATAAAGCCACCTCGGTGCAACTTTTAGGCCTAAAAGCAATATTGTGAGGTGGGAGGTGTTCAGAATAGACTGGAAATGAGTGGAAATAAATGTTATTGAGGTTAATAATACATTAGGATCAAAATTACCCCAAAATTCTTTGATTTTATCTATTTTTATGTTTTTTTCAAAAATCATCCAGATGAAAAGGTGGCTATGTTGGGATTTTTAATTAATTCATGGACAGTCAGTTGTCCCTGTGTAATCACTGGAAACCAAAACAAGGTCATTGGATCGCTTCTATTCAGTAAAACACTGGGCATTGCAAGAAATCAGTTCCTTTCTTACTGCCCCGGGAACCTTAGATACGTCATCACTAAGGTTTCCATAGATCTTGCAAAGTGCAGTTGGGCTCTGTACACTATGAGACTAGTTATAGAGTAGGTGTTACCTGTAATTAGAGATGTGCACCGGAAATTTTTCGGGTTTTGTGTTTTGGTTTTGGATTCGGTTCCGCGGACGTGTTTTGGATTCGGACGCGTTTTGGCAAAATCTCCCTGAAAATTTTTTGTCGGATTCGGGTGTGTTTTGGATTTGGATGTTTTTTTTTCAAAAACAGCTTAAATCATAGAATTTGGGGGTAATTTTGATCCCATAGTATTATTAACCTCAATAACCATAATTTCCACTCATTTCCAGTCTATTCTGAACACCTCACACCTTACAATATTATTTTTAGTCCTAACATTTGCACCGAGGTCGCTGGATGAATAAGCTAAACAACCCAAGTGGGCGGCACAAACACCTGGCCCATCTAGGAGTGGCACTGCAGTGTCCGATAGGATGGCACTTAAAAAAATAGTCCCCAAACAGCACATGATGCAAAGAAAAAAAGAGGTGCACCAAGGTCGCTGGATGGCTAAGCTAAGCGACCCAAGTGGTCGGCACAAACACCTGGCCCATCTAGGAGTGGCACTGCAGTGTCAGGCAGGATTGCACTTCAAAAAAATAGTCCCCAAACAGCACATGATGCAAAGAAAAGAGAAAAAGAGGTGCACTGTGGTCGCTGGACAGCTAAGCTAAGCGACACAAACACCTCAATATCACAGGAATTATTCGTTCTAATTAGTGATGAGCGGGTTCGGTTCCTCGGAAACCGAACCCCCCCGAACTTCACCCATTTTACACGGGTCCGAGGCATACTCGGATTCTCCCGTATGGCTCAGTTAACCCGAGCGCGCCCGAACGCCATCATCCCGCTGTCGGATTCTCGCGAGATTCGGATTCTATATAAGCAGCAGCGCGTCGCCGCCATTTTCAATCGTGCATTGGAAATGTTAGGGAGAGGACGTGGCTGGCATCCTCTCCGTTTATTGTTGAACTTGATTGTGCTTTATTGCTTAATTGTGGCGAGGACTGGGGAGCAGCTGTATAATATAGGAGGAGTACAGTGCAGAGTTTTGCTGATCAGTGACCACCAGTATACATTGTCTGCAGTTTTATCCGTTCTCTGCCTGAAAAAAACGCTCCTTATCTGTGCTCAGTGTGCTGCATATATCTGTGCTCACACTGCTTAATTGTGGGGACTGGGGAGCAGCTGTACTATATAGCAGGAGTACAGTGCAGAGTTTTGCTGACAGTGACCACCAGTATACATTGTCTGCCTGAAAAACACTCCATATCTGTGCTCAGTGTGCTGCTTTATTGTGGGGACTGGGGACCACCAGTATAATATTATATAGGAGGAGTACAGTGCAGAGTTTTGCTGACAGTGACCACCAGTATACGTTGTCTGCCTGAAAAACACTCCATATCTGTGCTCAGTGTGCTGCTTTATTGTGGGGACTGGGGACCACCAGTATAATATTATATAGGAGGAGTACAGTGCAGAGTTTTGCTGACAGTGACCACCAGTATACGTTGTCTGCCTGAAAAACACTCCATATCTGTGCTCAGTGTGCTGCTTTATTGTGGGGACTGGGGACCACCAGTATAATATTATATAGGAGGAGTACAGTGCAGAGTTTTGCTGACCAGTGACCACCAGTATACGTTGTCTGCCTGAAAAACACTCCATATCTGTGCTGCATTGTAGACCGTATATAGTAGGAGTACAGTGCAGAATTTTGCCGAACACCAGTATATAATATATAGGAGTACGGTACAGAAGGCCACTGCTGTACCTACCTCTGTGTCGTCAGGTATACTATCCATCCATACCTGTGGTGCATTTCAGTTTTGCACAGTTTGCTAACCACCAGTATATAATATATAGCATTACGGTACAGTAGGCCACTGCTGTACCTACCTCTGTGTCGTCAAGTATACTATCCATCCATACCTGTGGTGCATTTCAGTTTTGCACAGTTTGCTGACCACCAGTATATAATATATAGCAGTACGGTACAGTAGGCCACTGCTGTACCTACCTCTGTGTCGTCAAGTATACTATCCATCCATACCTGTGGTGCATTTCAGTTTTGCACAGTTTGCTGACCATCAGTATATAATATATAGCAGTACGGTACAGTAGGCCACTGCTGTACCTACCTCTGTGTCGTCAAGTATACTATCCATCCATACCTGTGGTGCATTTCAGTTTTGCACAGTTTGCTGACCACCAGTATATAATATATAGCATTACGGTACAGTAGGCCACTGCTGTACCTACCTATGTGTCGTCAAGTATGCTATCCATCCATACCTGTGGTGCATTTCAGTTGTGCGCAGTATATATAGTAGTTGGCCATTGCTATTGATACTGGCATATAATTCCACACATTAAAAAATGGAGAACAAAAATGTGGAGGTTAAAATAGGGAAAGATCAAGATCCACTTCCACCTCGTGCTGAAGCTGCTGCCACTAGTCATGGCCGAGATGATGAAATGCCATCAACGTCGTCTGCCAAGGCCGATGCCCAATGTCATAGTAGAGAGCATGTCAAATCCAAAAAACAAAAGTTCAGTAAAATGACCCAAAAATCTAAATTGAAAGCGTCTGATGAGAAGCGTAAACTTGCCAATATGCCATTTACGACACGGAGTGGCAAGGAACGGCTGAGGCCCTGGCCTATGTTCATGGCTAGTGGTTCAGATTCACATGAGGATGGAAGCACTCATCCTCTCGCTAGAAAAATGAAAAGACTTAAGCTGGCAAAAGCACAGCAATGAACTGTGCGTTCTTCTAAATCACAAATCCCCAAGGAGAGTCCAATTGTGTCGGTTGCGATGCCTGACCTTCCCAACACTGGACGGGAAGAGCTTGCGCCTTCCACCATTTGCACGCACCCTGCAAGGGCTGGAAGGAGCACCCGCAGTCCAGTTCCTGATAGTCAAATTGAAGATGTCACTGTTGAAGTACACCAGGATGAGGATATGGGTGTTGCTGGCGCTGGGGAGGAAATTGACAAGGAGGATTCTGATGGTGAGGGGGTTTGTTTAAGTCAGGCACCCGGGGAGACACCTGTTGTCCGTGGGACGAATATGGCCATTGACATGCCTGGTCAAAATACAAAAAAAATCAGCTCTTCAGTGTGGAATTATTTCAACACAAATGCGGACAACAGGTGTCAAGCCGTGTGTTGCCTTTGTCAAGCTGTAATAAGTAGGGGTAAGGACGTTAACCACCTAGGAACATCCTCCCTTATACGTCACCTAGACCGCATTCATCAGAAGTCAGTGACAAGTTCAAAAACTTTGGATGACAGCGGAAGCAGTCCACTGATCACTAAATCCCTTCCTCTTGTAACCAAGCTCCTGCAAACCACACCACCAACTCCCTCAGTGTCAATTTCCACCTTACACAGGAAAGCCAATAGTCCTGCAGGCCATGTCACTGGCAAGTATGACTAGTCCTCTCCTGCCTGGGATTCCTCCGATGCATCCTTGAGTGTAACGCCTACTGCTGCTGGCGCTGCTGTTGTTGCTGCTGGGAGTCGATCGTCATCCCAGAGGGGAAGTCGGAAGACCACTTGTACTACTTCCAGTAAGCAATTGACTGTCCAACAGTCCTTTGTGAGGAAGTTGAAATATCACAGTAGTCATCCTGCTGCAAAGCGGATAACTCAGGCCTTGGCAGCCTGGGCGGTGAGAAATGTGGTTCCGGTATCCACCGTTAATTCAGAGGCAACTAGAGACTTGATTGAGGTACTGTGTCCCCGGTACCAAATACCATCTAGGTTCCATTTCTCTAGGCAGGCGATACCGAAAATGTACACAGAATTCAGAAAAAGAGTCACCAGTGTCCTAAAAAATGCAGTTGTACCCAATGTCCACTTAACCACGGACATGTGGACAAGTGGAGCAGGGCAGACTCAGGACTATATGACTGTGACAGCCCACTGGGTAGATGTATTGCCTCCTGCAGCAAGAACAGCAGCGGCGGCACCAGTAGCAGCATCTCGCAAATGCCAACTCGTTCCTAGGCAGGCTACGCTTTGTATCACCGCTTTCCAGAAGAGGCACACATCTGACAACCTCTTACGGAAACTGAGGAACATCATCGCAGAATTGCTTACCCCAATTGGACTCTCCTGGGGATTTGTGACATCGGACAACGCCACCAATATTGTGCGTGCATTACATCTGGGCAAATTCCAGCACGTCCCATGTTTTGCACATACATTGAATTTGGTGGTGCAGAATTATTTAAAAAACGACAGGGGCGTGCAAGAGATGCTGTCGGTGGCCCGAAGAATTGCGGGCCACTTTCGGCATTCAGCCACCGCGTACCGAAGACTGAAGCACCACCAAACATTCCTGAACCTGCCCTGCCATCATCTGAAGCAAGAGGTGGTAACGAGGTGGAATTCAACCCACTATATGTTTCAGAGGATGGAGGAGCAGCAAAAGGCCATTCAAGCCTATACATCTGCCCACGATATAGGCAAAGAAGGGGGAATGCACCTGACTCAAGCGCAGTGGAGAATGATTTCAACGTTGTGCAAGGTTCTGCAACCCTTTGAACTTGCCACACGTGAAGTCAGTTCAGACACTGCCAGCCTGAGTCAGGTCATTCCCCTCATCAGGCTTTTGCAGAAGAAGCTGGAGACATTGAAGGAGGAGCTAAAACAGAGCGATTCCGCTAGGCATTTGGGACTTGTGGATGGAGCCCTTAATTCGCTTAACCAGGATTCACGGGTGGTCAATTTGTTGAAATCAGAGCACTACATTTTGGCCACCGTGCTCGATCCTAGATTTAAAACCTACGTTGTATCTCTCTTTCCGACAGACACAAGTCTGCAGAGGTTCAAAGACCTGCTGGTGAGAAAATTGTCAAGTCAAGCGGAACGTGACCCGTCAACATCTCCTCCTTCACATTCTCCCGCAACTGGAGGTGCGAGGAAAAGGCTAAGAATTCCGAGCCCACCCGCTGGTGGTGATGCAGGGCAGTCTGGAGCGAGTGCTGACATCTGGTCCAGACTGAAGGACCTGCCAACGATTACTGACATGTCGTCTACTGTCACTGCATATGATTCTCTCACCATTGAAAGAATGGTGGAGGATTATATGAGTGACCGCATCCAAGTAGGCACGTCAGACAGTCCGTACGTATACTGGCAGGAAAAAGAGGCAATTTGGAGACCCTTGCACAAACTGGCTTTATTCTACCTAAGTTGCCCTCCCTCCAGTGTGTACTCCGAAAGAGTGTTTAGTGCAGCCGCTCACCTTGTCAACAATCGGCGTACGAGGTTACTTCCAGAAAATGTGGAGAAGATGATGTTCATCAAAATGAATTATAATCAATTCCTCCGTGGAGACATTCACCAGCAGCAATTGCCTCCAGAAAGTACACAGGGACCTGAGATGGTGGATTCCAGTGGGGACGAATTAATAATCTGTGAGGAGGGGGATGTACACAGTGAAAGGGGTGAGGAATCGGAGGATGATGATGAGGTGGACATCTTGCCTCTGTAGAGCCAGTTTGTGCAAGGAGAGATTGATTGCTTCTTTTTTTGATGGGGGCCCAAACCAACCAGTCATTTCAGTCACAGTCGTCTGGCAGACCCTGTCGCTGAAATGATGGGTTCGTTAAAGTGTGCATGTCCTGTTTATACAACATAAGGGTGGGTGGGAGGGCCCAAGGATAATTCCATCTTGCACCTCTTTTTTCTTTCATTTTTCTTTGCATCATGTGCTGTTTGGGGACAATTTTTTTGAAGTGCCATCCTGCCTGACACTGCAGTGCCACTCCTAGATGGGCCAGGTGTTTGTGTTGGCCACTTGGGTCGCTTAGCTTAGTCACACAGCGACCTTGGTGCGCCTCTTTTTTTCTTTGCATCATGTGCTGTTTGGTGACAATTTTTTGAAGTGCCATCCTGCCTGACACTGCAGTGCCACTCCTAGATGGGCCAGGTGTTTGTGTCGGCCACTTGGGTCGCTTAGCTTAGTCACACAGCTACCTCATTGCGCCTCTTTTTTTCTTTGCATCATGTGCTGTTTGTGGACAATTTTTTTAATCTGCAATCCTGTCTGACACTGCAGTGTCACTCCTAGATGGGCCAGGTGTTTGTGTCGGCCACTTGGGTCGCTTAGCTTAGTCACACAGCTACCTCATTGCGCCTCTTTTTTCTTTGCATCATGTGCTGTTTGGGGACAATTTTTTTAATCTGCCATCCTGTCTGACACTGCAGTGCCACTCCTAGATGGGCCAGGTGTTTGTGTCGGCCACTTGGGTTTCTTAGCTTAGTCACGCAGCTACCTCATTGCGCCTCTTTTTTTTCTTTGCATCATGTGCTGTTTGGGGATTATTTTTCTGAAGTGTCATCCTGTCTGACACTGCAGTGCCACTCCTAGATGGGCCAGGTGTTTGTGTCGGCCACTTGTGTCGCTTAGCTTAGTCACACAGCGACCTTGGTGCGCCTCTTTTTTTCTTTGCATCATGTGCTGTTTGGGGACTATTTTTTTGAAGTGCCATCCTGTCTGACACTGCAGTGCCACTCCTAGATGGGCCAGGTGTTTGTGTCAGCCACTTGGGTCACTTAGCTAAGTCACACAGCTACCTCATTGCACCTCTTTTTTTCTTTGCATCATGTGCTGTTTGGGGACAATTTTTTTGAAGTGCCATCCTGCCTGACACTGCAGTGCCACTCCTAGATGGGCCAGGTGTTTGTGTCGGCCACTTGTGTCGCTTAGCTTAGCCATCCAGTGACCTCGGTGCAAATTTTAGGACTAAAAATAATATTGTAAGGTGTGAGGTGTTCAGAATAGACTGAAAATGAGTGGAAATTATGGTTATTGAGGTTAATAATACTATGGGATCAAAATGACCCCCAAATTCTATGATTTAAGCTGTTTTTGAGGGTTTTTTGTAAAAAACAAAACAAATCCAAAACACACCCGAATCCGACAAAAAAATTTCATGGAGGTTTTGCCAAAACGCGTCCGAATCCAAAACACGGCCGCGGAACCGAATCCAAAACAAAAACACAAAACCCGAAAAATGTCCGGTGCACATCACTAGTTCTAATCAATGGTATTATTGGTCCAAATCACTGGAAGAAAATGACAAAATCACAGGAATTATTCGTTCTAATCAATGGTATTATTGGTCCAAATCACTGGAAGAAAATTACAAAATCACAGGAATTATTTGTTCTAATCAATGGTATTATTGGTCCAAATCACTGGAACAAAATGACAAAATCACAGGAATTATTCAATCTAATCAATGGTATTATTGGTCCAAATCACTGGAAGAAAATGACAAAATCACTGGAATTATTCGTAAACATTTGTAGAAAGTCGCTGCTTTCTGATTACAGAAATGCTCAGATATTCCTGCGAATCCACAATCCCTTCCCAGAGGAAAAAGAAATTGAGAAACCGTTGTTTGAGAACGTTTGTTCTCTTTCCCTTACAAAGGAACAAACCACTTTCCAAGAAGACTGTCGTTTTTGGGAGTATGGAGACATAATGTTTTTGAATATAAATCCTAAAGCAGGTGGTGTCTTAGCGCAAAACAGTGCAAGAGACCAGCCATGCAGTTTCTGAAATATTATGACAAAATGTTACTGTATTTCATAAGCACTCATTCCTAACTCTGCTAAGTACTGTTTGGTATACTGTATCTGGCTTCCATGAGGTAGTTGTCCATTATTTCAGCTTCCATTGACCTTTTTGAAAGCGGTAGAAGTTATCGATTCTTTCCCCCCACCCCCCCTATTTTTAATTTTCTCCTGCATAGCCCAGTAAAATGTTGCAATGTTAAGTATTGACTTGTGCCTTCTGGGGGTCCACTTCTTCACCAAACCCAGCCAAATCTCATCCTAACCCTCTGTTCCACGTTTTCTATGTACCCCATCTGTGTCACCCATGTCTGTCTACCCCTCCCCTGTAGATTGTAAACTCTCACGAGCAGGGCCCTCTTCCCTCATCTGCTTATCCTTTGTCTTACTTTAATAATCTTCAACTGTACCACATCCAGCAGTCTTCTACCACCTAATACTTATTCCAGTGTCATCTGCTGATGTAACTATGTTTATTTACCCTGTACTTGTCCTATACTGTCAACTATAAGTTGCTGTTTTCCTGTTTGATTATTTATGTACTCTGTAATTGGGCGATGCGGAACCCTTGTGGCGGCATATAAATAAAGGATAATAATAATAATAATATAGGGTGTATAATCCCCAGGTGTATCTCACACATCGCTCAGTACAGATTACAAGATGTATAAAATCACCAGGTGTATAACACACGTCGCACAGTACAGTATACATACTGGTCACAATAATGCAGCACAGAGATAGTATACTTGACACAGAGCTGCAAGATACACAGCAATGGCCTACTGTACTGTACTATATATGTATACTGCTGGTCACCAAAATGCTGCACTGTCCTACTATATACTGCTCTCTCGACGAAATGAACCCGCTCATCTCTACCTGTAATGTTACTGACATCTAAGCTAATGTACATGGTTATCCTATTAAAAGAAAAAACAAAAGAAAAAAAAATTCCTACAATGGGCAAAAATGACTAAACTACAAATAAACATACACACCATTTATATAGAACATTTATAATTAATGTTTATCCTGTTTTTTTTTTTTTTTTTACATTAATTCAACCACTTAGTGAAAGCTCTCTGTAAGCCCACCTTGTAAGGTATGTGGTTCTGGAACATAAAGTAGTTTAATTAGAAATATATCAATAGGAATCTATAAGAACTCCTAAATACTAGAGATGAGCGGGTTCGGTTCGTTGAGATCCGAACCCCCCCCCCCACCTCCACCCCCGAAATTCACCTATTTTACACAGTTCCGAGGCAGCCTCGGATCTTCCCGCCTTGCTCGGTTAACCCGAACGAGGCTGAACGTCATCATCCCGCTGTCGGATTCTTGCGAGATTCGTATTATATAAAGAGCCACGCGTCGCCGCTATTTTTACTTTGCATTGGAGATTGAAAGGAGAGTACGTGGCTACGTTCTCTCCCTGAAAAGCTCCATATCTGTGCTTAGTGTGCTGAAAATATCTGTGCTCAGTGTGCTGCAAATATCTGTGCTCAGTGTGCTGCAAATATCTACGTTCTCTGCCTGAAAACGCTCCATATCTGTGCTCAGTGTGCTGCAAATATCTACGTTTTCTGCCTGAAAAGCTCCATATCTGTGCTCAGTGTGCTGCAAATATCTGATCAGTGTGCTGCATTGTGGGGACCACCAGTATATAATTATAGTACAGTACAGTAGGCCATTGCTGTATCTTGCAGCTCCGTGTCAGACTCAGTTCTAGACAGTATCCTGATCATCAGTGCTCAATATCTGCTGCATTATTGTGTGACCTGTATATATATATTATATATAGAAGTACAGTGCAGCATTTTGGTGACCAACAGTATATAGTTGTACAGTACAGTAGGCCATTGCTGTATCTTGCAGCTCCGTGTCACTGCAAGTATCCATTCCATATCTGTGCTGCATTTTGGTGAGCAGTATATATAGTAGTACAGTGCAGCATTTTAGTGACCAACAGTATATAGTTGTACAGTACAGTAGGCCATTGCTGTATCTTGCAGCTCCGTGTCACTGCAAGTATCCATTCCATATCTGTGCTGCATTTTTGTAAGCAGTATATATAGTTGTACAGTGCAGCATTTTGGTGACCAACAGTATATAGTTGTACAGTACAGTAGGCCATTGCTGTATCTTGCAGCTCCGCGGTGTCACTTCAAGTATCCATATCTGTGCTGCATTGTTGTGAGCAGTATATAGTAGTACAGTGCAGCATTGTGGTGACCAGTGTACTACAGTACAATAGTCCAGTGCTGTTCTCGCTGCTCAGTGTCAGTTCTCCGTACTATCATCAGTGCTCAGTAAAATCTGTGCTCAGTATAATCAGTGATTGATCAGTATAATCAGTTCTCAGTATAATCAGTGCGCTGTTAGACGTGCACCCGTTTTCCGTCATTAGTGCATTGGGATTTAGACAATTGATGTAGTTATTGTGTCCCCGGTACAAAATCCCATCTAGATTCCACTTCACTAGGCAGGTGATAGCGAGATTTTACCAATTAATATCAGTGATTTATAACTAATTATTAATTACAGTGATCTTGCCAAATGATTCCAGTGATTTTGTCATTTTCTTCCAGTGATTTGGACCAATAATACCATTGATTAGAACGAATAATTCCTGTGATTTTGTCATTTTCTTCCAGTGATTTGGACCAATAATACCAATGATTAGAACGAATAATTCCTGTGATTTTGTCATTTTCTTTCAGTGATTTGGACCAATAATACCACTGATTAGAACGAATAATTCCTGTGATTTTGTTATTTTCTTCCAGTGATTTGGACCAATAATACCACTGATTAGAACAAATAATTCCTGTGATTTTGTCATTTTCTTCCAGTGATTTGGACCAATAATACCATTGATTAGAACGAATAATTCCTGTGATGTTGAGGTGTTTGTGTCGCTTAGCTTAGCCATCCAGCAACCACAGTGCACCTCTTTTTCTCTTTTCTTTGCATCATGTGCTGTTTGGGGACTATTTTTTTAAGTGCCATCCTGTCTGACACTTCCGTATATGTCCAGTGGTACTGCCATTTGATATAATTCCCGACATTACTGCCATTTAATTCCAGTGATTTTGTCATTTTCTTCCAGTGATTTGGACCAATAATACCATTGATTACAATGAATAATTCCTGTGATATTGAGGTGTTTGTGTCGCCTAGCTTAGCCGTCCAGCGACCACAGTGCACCTCTTTTTCTCTTTTCTTTGCATCATGTGCTGTTCGGGGCCAATTTTTTTAAGTGCCATCCTGTCTGACACTGCAGTGCCACTCCTAGGTGGGCCAGGTGTTTGTGCCGCTCTCTTGGGTCGCTTAGCTTAGTCCTCCAGCGCCTCGGTGCAAATTTTAGGACAAAAAATAGTATTGTGAGGTGTTCAGAATACACTGGAAATTAGTGGAAATTATGGTTATTGAGGTTAATAATACTATAGGATCAAAATTGCTCCCAAATTCTATGATTTAAGCTGTTTTTGAGGGGTTTTTGAAAAAAAAACACCCGAATCCAAAACACACCCGAATCCAACAAAAAAATTTCAGGGAGGTTTTGCCAAAACGCGTCAGAATCCAAAACACGGCAGCGGAACCGAATCCAAAACCAAAACACAAAACCCGAAAAATTTCCGGTGCACATCTCTACTAAATAGTGAATGGTCACAGGTTGCTGTATGTAATTACATTTTATTTGCACTTGTGATCACTCAGACTAAAAAGAAAAAAAAAAAAGATAAGTTTAGAACAACCATTTTTAAATAATTGATTTTAAAATGCCTTAATGCACCTTAATCTCTCCCATAAAGGCTTTCATTATCTTTATTAGAGCACATTTCTATATTCAAAGCCTCAACCCCTAGAATAAAAATGATAGACAAATGATGATGGTTTCCTGTCTTTAGGTTGACCGTAAAATGGTTGACCATCAATAGGTCGAGCGCTAATGGTCGACATGGTCAAAAAGTTGACATGACAGTGGTCGACACAGCACATGGTCGACATTAATTGTTTTACTGTCTTTTTCAACTTTTCATACTTTACCATCCAAGTAGACTACGATTTGGAACCTGCCTAAAGCATAACAAGTGAAGCGAGCCATGCAGGGTGTTACTGTACACTAACTGGGGTTCCTGGTGGCTGGACGTAGTAAACAATACCAAAACACATGAAAAAAAACTCATGTCGAACTTTTTCTGTGTCAACATTTTCCGTGTTGACTTTTTGACCATGGCGACCTTTTATCCATGTCAACCTTGTCCTTGTTGACCAACATAGACTCTGTCAACATTTTCACTGTCGACCTATTGATCCACACCCATTATGACAACCCTGCCTAATACCACTTATGGTTGAAAAGAAAATTGCACTTATCTTTAATTTAGAGATGTGCGGCTGGCGTTTGTGAGATGCTGCTACTGGTGCCACTGCTGTTGTTGCTGCTGGAGGCAATACATCTACCCAGTGGGCTGTCACAGTCATGTAGTCCTTTGTTTGCCCTGCTCCACTTGTCCACATGTCCATGGTTAAGTAGACACTCGGTACAACCGCATTTTTCAGTACACTGTGGACACTTTTCTTAACGTCCCTGTACAGTCCGGGAATCGCTTTCCTAGTGAAGTGGAATCTAGATGGGATTTGGTACAGGGGACACACTACCTCCATCAATTGTCTATATCCCACTGCACTAATAGCGGATACCGGATTCATGTCTAACACAAACATAGCTGTCAAGGCCACAGTTATCTGCTTTGCAACAGGATGACTGCTGTCATATTTCATCTTCCTCGCAAAGGACTGTTGGACAGTCAATTGCTTAGTTGAAGTAGTACAAGTGGTCTTCCGATTTCCCCTCTGGGATGACGATCGACTCCCAGCAGCAACAACAGCAGCGGCAGTAGCAGCAGTAGGAGGAGTGGTTCTTGATCTTTCCCTATTTTATCCTCCAAATTTTTGTTCTCCATTATTTTTCTGGAGTTATTTAAAAATATGCAGCACAGTTGAGCGTACCTCTACACCACACAGGGCAAACCCTGTAAAAATTATTTGGATTAAATATTAATAACCCCTTTATTTGGAGTAAATAATATACAGCACAGGACAGCGCCACTGAACTTATATGGCAGCACCAATGGACTGGACTTATATGGCAGTACCACTGTACTGGACTTATACGGCAGTACCACTGGACATATACAGGAATTTTATGACGAAAAAATGTAAGCCAAAGGTAGTGATCATGTGGGTCACAAAAACTATTCATTCTATTACTGTACATGCTTTCTCTGCATCAATAGCACCTTACCAAAACTTTTACTACAGTATGAGTCACAAAGGTTACTAGGTTTGGACTTTTGTTATTGTTATTATCACTTGACTGGACTTATATGGCAGTAACACTTCACTGGACATATACGGCAGTACCACTGGACTTATACGGCAGTACCACTGGACTTATACGGCAGTATCACTGGACTTATATGGCAGTACCAATTGACTGGACTTATACGGCAGTACCAGTGGACTTATACGCCAGTACCACTGGACTGGATTTATATGGCAGTAACACTGGACTTTTATTTCAGTACAACTTGACTGGACATATACGGCAGTACCACTTGACTGGACTTATACGGCAGTACCACT
Organism: Pseudophryne corroboree; assembly: GCF_028390025.1. Classification (NCBI taxonomy): domain Eukaryota; kingdom Metazoa; phylum Chordata; class Amphibia; order Anura; family Myobatrachidae; genus Pseudophryne; species Pseudophryne corroboree. The sequence continues at coordinate 477,590,595 of NC_086445.1, read as the reverse complement.
TGACTGGACTTATACGGATTGCCACTTGACTGTATTTATACGGCAGTACCACTGGATTTATACGGCAGTACCACTTGACTTATACGGCAGTACCACTTGACTGGACATATTCTATTACTGTACATGCTTTCTCTGCATCAATAGCACCTTACCAAAACTTTTACTACAGTATGAGTCACAAAGGTTACTAGGTTTGGACTTTTGTTATCGTTATTATCACTTGACTGGACTTATATGGCAGTACCAATTCACTGGATTTATACGGCAGTACCACTGGACTTATACGGCAGTACCACTGGACTTATACGGCAGTAACACTGGACTTATATGGCAGTACCACTTGACTGGACTTATACGGCAGTACCACTGGACTTATACGGCAGTACCACTGGACTGGATTTATACGGCAGTAACACTGGACTTATATGGCAGTACAACTTGACTGGACATATATGGCAGTACCACTTGACTGGACTTATACGGCAGTACCACTTGACTGTATTTATACGGCAGTACCACTGGATTTATACGGCAGTACCACTGGACTTATACGGCAGTAACACTGGACTTATATGGCAGTCCCACTAGACTGGATTTATACGACAGTACCACTGGATTTATATGGCAGTACCACTGGAGTTATAGGGCAATTTTATGATGAAAAAATGTAAGCCAAAGGCAGTGATCATGTGGGTCACAAAAACTATTCATTCTATTACTGTACATGCTTTCTCTGCATCAATAGCACCTTACCAAAACTTTTACTACAGTATGAGTCACAAAGGTTACTAGGTTTGGACTTTTGTTATTGTTATTATCACTTGACTGGACTTATATGGCAGTACCACTTCACTGGATTTTTACGGCAGTACCACTGGATTAATACGGCAGTACCACTTGACTTATACGTCAGTACTACTTGACTGGCTTATTCGGAAGTATCACTGGACTTATACGGCAGTACCACTGAACTTATACGGCAGTACCACTGGACTTATACAGCAGTACCACTGGACTTATACGGCAGTACCACTTGACTGGACTTATTCGGCAGTATCACTGGACTTATACAGCAGTACCACTGAACTTATACGGCAGTACCACTGGACTTATACGGCAGTAACACTGGACTGGATTTATTCGGCAGTGCCACTTGACTGGACTTATATGGCAGTACCATTTGACTGGACTTATACGGCAGTATCACTTGACTAGATTTATACGGCAGTACCACTGCATTTATACGGCAGTATCACTGGACTTATACGGCAGTATCACTGGACTGGATTTATATGGCAGTACCACTGGATTTATATGGCAGTACCACTGGACTTATATGGCAGTATCACTGGACTTATATGGCAGTACCACTGGACTTATATGGCAGTACCACTGGACTTATACTGTAGTACCACTGGACTGGATTTATATGGCAGGACCACTGGACTTATACAGCAGTACCACTGGACCTATACAGCAGTATCACTGGAATTATACGTCAGTATCACTGGACTTATATGGCAGTACCACTAGATTGATATGGCAGTACCACTGGACTGGATTTATATGGCAGTGTCACTGGATTTATATGGCAGTGTCACTGGACTTATATGGCAGTACCACTGGACTTATATGGCAGTACCACTGGATTTATACGGCAGTATAACTGGACTGGATTTATACGGCAGTACCACTGGATTTATATGGCAGTACCACTGGACTTATACGGCAGTATTACTGGAGTTATACAGCAGTACCACTTGACTGGATTTATACGGCAGTACCACTGGACTTATATGGCAGTACCATTGGACTTATACGGCAGTATCACTGGACTTATGGCAGCAAAGGGACACCACCACTGCACTGGACTGGACTTATACAGCAGCAGTGGACATATGGCAGCAGAGGACACCACCACTGTGACTGGATTGATGCAGCACAGGGACACCACCACTGGACTGATGCAGGACAACACAGCACCACTGCAATGGACTGGACTTATACAGCAGCACTGGATATATGGCAGCAGAGGACACCACCACTGTGAGTGGACTGATGCAGCACAGGGACACCACCACTGGACTGATGCAGCACAAGACAGCACTGGAATGACAGATAAGACAGAGCAGGTTGCCACACCACTTTCCCGCACAGACAGACACTGAGGAGAGAGAGACACGTCCTCTCGCTACACTCTCCAGAACTAGAGTGAAAATGTCAGTGACGCACGGCTCCTTACTGTATATGGAATCCAAAACCTGCGAGAATCCGACACTGGGATGATGACGTTTTGCCTTGTTCTGGTTTCCAAGTCTGGTGGGAAGTCCCGAGCCGGGCTTGGATCCGGGCTTGGGACGTGAAGTTCGGGGGGGGGGGGTTCTGTTCTCAGAAAACCGAACACGCTCATCTCTACTTTAATTGTGTAGGTGTTGGACTACAATTTTATGATGAAAAAGTGTAAACCAAAGGCAGTGATCACGTGGGTCACACAAACTATTCATTCTATTACTGTACTTGCTTTCTCTGCATCAATGGCACCTTACCAAAACTTTTACTACAGTATGAGTCACAAAGGTTACGAGGTTTGGAGTTTTGGTATTGTTATTATCACCACTACCACCACCACCACCCTATCTTCCTCTTACCAAACCCACTTCATCACAATGTATTAAATGATAAACCAATAGCAAATTTCTTAATAATGTATCTATAGTATAAGATATATATATCTTGTTGGAGTATAACAATAGCTACAGAGTACAGTACAGAGTGACTATGTATCACAAGAAAATCTATACTGGAAAAACTAAGTGCCATCTTAAGCTGTCAATGTGTTGTCCCTCTTTGTAGTGATTATGTACTCTATTCTAGAATTTTTGGGTAACAATCTATTTTAAGAAGTATACATGTGTTGATCACAATAGTGTTTACTTGACAATCTTCTCTGCATTTTGATATTTAAATCACATATTCTGTAACATGCTGTATCTCAGGTTTGTGTTTGAGATAATCAGTAATAATGAAATAACACATGCCTGGGGCTGTGATCTGACACACACACACACACACACACACACACACACACACACACACACACACATTAGGAAATGAAAAGCAGGGATACAAGAGGAACATAAACTATTATGTAACCTTACCCAGCAGCCAAGGATAGCTGTGGAAACGTCCCCATCGGAGCTGAACTAGAGATGTGTGAGTTGTAGTGCCACCCTAGGCATTGGGACAAGACAGCACCCCATTGTCACCCGATGACACCTGCATTTGGCTGCTGCAGAGCTGATGGCACCTTGCAACCTGTACAGACATTGTAATGGACACGAAGAAGACCAGCGGCACACAGCACTAGAACCAGAGTAAGCCGCTACTGAGGAAGAGCTGCACAAGATGAGGCTTACTTACTTGGTCCTCATCTCTGAAGCATATGGTGCTGGTACTGTAACTGTCTGATATTCCCATTCAATCTGCAATCAGCTCCAACATTTTCAATTGTGGCAGCTACAAAATCACAGATCGAGGTACTGTATGTGAGCCAATCAGAGCTAGCCGTAGTGATACATGTGTGAGCTACTGCTAGGCTTAGGCTGGCCTCAGTTAGAAGGTGATCCTCTAGGAAGTACAGGACTTTGTTAAGTGGACCACTTGGGTGAAGTCTGCATACAATGGGGTCTGTTCATGAAGCAAGGAAACGTGTGGAGAAGCAAGCCAGTGGAGAAGTTGCCCATGGCACCCAGTAAGCATTGAAGCAACATTTATAATTTGCATACTATACAATTCTACGAGCACCTGATTCGTTGCCATGGGCAACTTCTCCACAGGCTCACTTCTCCACTCTTTTCACTGCTTCATGAATAGACCACAATGTGTACAATAGAATGTTCTGATCCGAACAGAACAATATATTATTGTATAGTGCCTAACCACCTCTGGTCAATATACTTTATTACAAGCAGTGCTAGGGGCTTATTTATCAAGCCTTGGAGAGTGATAAATAGCACGGTGATAAAGTATCAGCCAATAAACTCCTAACTGCCATGTTACAAGTTGGATTTGATAAATGACAGTTAGGAGCTGATTGGTTAGTACTTTATCACTCTCCAAGGCTTGATAAATCTGGGCCTTTGTTGGTGATGTACAATACTGTATATACAGAGTAAAGGGGCTGGATTTAATGGATTGCGAGATGGCTGGAGCTCAGAGATTCCAGCGGAACTTGTACTTTTTTTTAAAGCAGCAAACATTTACCAAGCAAAACCAGTAAACTTCTGCGACTACTGCTTTTCTTTCTTAATTTTTGTTTTGCACGAATAGTCCTAGTTCTTTAACCAAGCAGTTGTTTCCAGGATGACAGAATAAAGCAGAATAGTAAAAAGCGAAATATTTGGAATCACAGTCTATAAGTGAATATAGCAAATGATCCTTAGAAAGCTCAGCTTGCTGCTGCATGAGACCACAGTAACATCAATCTAAAAAATGAGCTGTAGACACGCTCTCTGCACATTTTGGTTGTTGAGTGAAGCTTGCTGCTGTGCATGGCTGTGCCGTCCAAGTACTTCCAGTCGATCTGTGAAACTAGACATTAGCAAGTTCATTGCTCATTTGCAACACGTCTTCTAACAAGTGTTATCTCCATGATCATATAATCTAATTGCCTTTAGCAAAAACTCCTATAGCTTATGTACAGTACTTGGTCTGTGCAAATGTATTAGAATGAGTCTTTCGACAGTACTAATAGCACAGATTGGAATAGCAGTTAGTTGCTAATGTATGAGCCATCCGTTACCATTATAGTCAATGTGCCATCTATTATAATGTTTACCTTGTTTTCTCAAGATACTGTACATGAATTAAATAAAGTATAGGTGGATTTCTCTAGTAGGAGTCTCTTCTATGCGTTAATTTTACTCAGAATTACCCTGACATATTGTAGTAGTAGTTACAAATATATTTATTATTATTATTATCCTTTATTTATATGGCGCCACAAGGGTTCTGCAGCGCCCAATTACAGAGTACATATGCACATAATCAAAACAGGAAAGCAGTGACTTACAGTTGAAGACAATATAGGACAAGTACAGGGCAACTAAGCATATCTACACCAGTAAACATAGAGATAAGTTCCAGGTGGCCAAAAAACTGCGGGATCTGGGCAGTTGAAGATTATTAAAGTAAGAAAAGTATAAGCACATGAGGGAAGAGGGCCCTACACGTGAGAGCTTACATTCTAAGGAAGGGGAGGCAATATTATATCTATTATATCTTATATCTATTGCTAAATATACTGAATAACTTCCAGAAATATGTAATTGTATTTATAATTAATGGGATATATTGTTTAGCTTAAGCAGAGTTATATATGCAGGTTCTCTCATAAATATAAGTAGATGTGCATGTAAAGGGGTCTAGGTAACAACATAACCAAATAAGTATGGCACATTACTATAGTGGGGCTAGTGTTAACAGTGGCGAGATTGAAAAGTATTGCACACTAGTCGTAAATCATTCAGTAGAGAAGTAAACTGTAGCTGGTATATGGAGTAGAAGACGCAGTAAGGTGACAGATGGGAGAACAATATGGTGTGAGAAAGTGCAAACAAAAAAGATGGATGACAGAATTATATAAAAGGCACAGGAAGATGAATAAGGCAGAAAGGCAATTAAGTAAAAAGCAGACCCCACCACAACAAACCAACAGAAACTAATGGAAAGCATATCAGGTATAGCATGCACATGCCAGCTGGTAATATTCACTTGTTATTATTGTGAGTGATGATCAGTCCTCCCTGATGTATGCTCTGCTTAGCTCTGCTTGTGGTGTGGGGGAGGCAAGAGCCATTGGGGTGGATGGGTAATGCCTATTGGGGGATCTACGGGCTCTTGGGGTGGGATGGGAGGTGCCCCATAAAGAAGGGGGTGTACAATATATACATGGTGACACATGGCATTGGGTAAGAGGTGGTATGCTATAGACCTAGGGTCACTGGGGGCAGGGGATTATACAGCTGGAATCTATCACCACAGTGGAGTTGGGGGAGAGGGGGGGGGGGGGGTCTCTTGCCATTGGGGAAGAGTGGTAATGTTACAATGAGGGCCTATGTTCAAAAAAACTGACACTTGGAATAACTTCTTGCCAGATTAGTGGTTAATTTATCGAAAGGTATCTATACAGTATATGCATGCATAAATTAATGAATATAGTGTATATGCCCTGCTAAGCAAATCCTCATATGCCCCACCAGCTTCAGCAAAATTACAGATACTGTAGCTTTGGCATGTACTATTCAGCCTTCACCGTGGTAATTATTCAATTATTTAATTAATTTAGCAAATTATTTTAGAATGGTCAACCTTGAGTGGGGTATCCCAATTTTAAGACCGTAAATAAAACAAGGCAAACAAAGTGGTGAATTTCTTAAATGATAAAATTACATTACCTTAGTTTTTAATGCCAGTTACTGTACTAAAAATCTGTTTAATCAGGCGATTTGGTGGTCTAATACCCTTGCAATTCAAAGACCAGCACTAATGCTGCAAGAATTCTGTGGTTAAGAATTTATTGTTAAGAAACACATTTTATATTTAAAAACAAAACTATTTTAGGTGACCTAAATTCTCAACTTAACTGGTCTATTCAGCATTTTGCAGATTTCATGGTAGGGTATGTCTGATGATCTAAGCATGAGATTCTCTCCACATAAAGGCATTTTTCATGTTGCTTTAGACCAGTGAACTTCCCATTCATGAGAATAAGTATAGGGGGCTGACAAGGCTCCAAAACCCCATGGAAGCAGATTGAGGACCTTCTGCTCAGACTGTTAGACATACAAGTGGAGACTTGAAATTCTGGATCCATCAAGTGCTAGCAATTAAAAGTAAACATTGTATTTTATTGTACAGTAGGTCATCTAATTCCACTTTATGGAGTCAGTCTTTAACAGCTTTATTGAATATTTCTCATGAGATAATGAATTAAAATCAATTCGCTGAATTGAAATTTATGTAGCACAGACAGGTCAGGGTTTCCCATACTGTATATGCATATTACGTTATTATATCAGCTTTACAAAGGTTGACGCTGACAGTTAAAATGATACAGATTATTTGAATGGATTTATTCTCAAAAAAATACACAGAAACGGCATTACAGTGCAATTATTGCCAAATCAGAATTTCAGTATATTGGGTCACTTCTGAAATAGTAAATACTCATATTTGTTTGAATCAATATTGATACATATATCTTGGATTCATTGACACTTCTGGTAAAGCATCTGCTCATGTTACTGTGGAAACACCCACATGAAATGTCTGTCTCTGTCATCTGAGAATTAAACAGAAAATTGATGGAAAACAAAGAATGCCATTTCACAATACTAATGGTTAGCATTACTGCCTCACAGTACTGAGGTCATGGGTTCGATTCCCACCATGGTCCTAACTGTGTGGAGTTTGTATATTCTCCCTGTACTTGTGTGGGTTTCCTCTGGGTGCTCCGGTTTCCTCCCACAATCAAAAAATATATACTGGTAGGTTAATTGGCTCCCAACAAAAATTACATGTGGTAGGGAACATAGTTTGTAAGCTCCACTTGGGCAGGGACTGATCTGAATGGGCAAATATTATCTGTAAAGTTTTGCGGAATATGTGTGTGCTATATAAATAAATGGTAATAATAATTACATGATGTATTTGAAAATTTACATTCTCATGAGAGGATAGATGTTTTAGAATACACAAGGGGCTGATACAGAGAGAGCACATAATGAGTGCAAGTCATACTTGCCTACTCTCCCGGCAGTTGCAAGGGACTCCCGAGTTTTAAGGTAGTCCCCCAAACCCATGGAACAGCAGGCAGATCTCCCACATCCTGCCTGCATGCTAGAGAAATGGGCAGGATATAGAGACAATCACTGGCATTCACATGGGAAGGGGGTAGGGCTAAAAAGACACATCATCATTTTAGCCACTCCCCACAGACCCATGAATTGCTGCGTTTTGCAGAAGTGGGGCATTATGACATCAGAGACCGGCTGCCCCCCAAAGTGCCCAGCATTGTCTCTGGGCTTCTCCCAGAGAGGAGAAAAGAAAAGTAGGCGAGCATAATGGAAGTTCCGGCTGGAAACGATGCGTGCGTCCATACATTTTTTTTTCCCCTTACAGATGCATCCTCCAACATCTAGCCTCAATATGCCATGCAGCTTGTGAGTGAACCGTCAAGTCCAGGGTATATTTTTTTCCAAAAATGCGACTAGGACGCATGAGGACAATATGATGATTAATTTGATATATAACAATTGTATATCTGTGTGTGACTGAGTCTGTATATGGAGCAAAACAGAACTTGCATTGGAAGAAAGCTGCGGCTGTTACATTGTAAAACTTTGTATAGAGATTCAGAGACTCAGATATACAAATGTCATATATCAAATTATTCATCACAGTCTCCTTGTGCATTCTTGTTACATTGCATTGAGACAAAAATGCATTTTTGGTAAAAGAAGCAAAAAGACACCCTATTTTAGAAGATTTTCACGCAACCTGGCGTGCCAAGAAGGGCCATTTGGCATGGGCATTTCATGTATAAATAAGAAAGTTTTTTTTTAGACATGCACACAGATGGACTCTCTATGCCTTCGTGACGTAGAAAGCACCAGGGTCAATGGAGCATTCAGTTCGCTAAAAGCGGCAACAGCCATCAATCAACATGATTTGCTAACTGCATATGCACTTGACCACCTGCAAATAATCCGATCACATTTAAGTCTTTCCCCCAGTCTGCACATATTCAAAATCTCACAAACAATCTCTTTGTGACTTGGACTACAATAGAATTCTCTGTTCAATGGCATCACAAGTGGGGTTGTGGATGGCACCAAGTGTCACCATCCAAGTGGATGACACCAAAATGCCGGCTCCTCCTTGGTGACCGGGAGTTGGGTGCTGCACTGTGATCTTATCGTGCCATGCCCAGCTCATGGTCACTGAGGAATTGCTGGCAGTGTGGTGAAAGTCTCTGGAGGTAGCCCAGTATCTCCAGGAGTGCTGTGCCATGCCAAAAGAGGCCATTACTCTTTACGGTGGCCAAGATTTTTCAAGGTCTATTAGGCCCACTGAGTGGGACACCACTGCCCATCCAGACTCAGGTGCATGTGGTGAAGTTTTACAAATCTGCATGACAATGTAAGAGACGCTGCACTGTGAGGTGTGCCATGCCAATTGATATAGTGCTCACTCGCTAGCCTCAAAGTGTGCAAGATGCTACTTCCTTTTACTGGTTAGATAGACTAGTACTTAGCACGGTACATGGAAAATTAGATACAGACAGGTCTGCTCAGAGAAAAAAGGCTGAAGGGGTTGCAAAGTCTCTATCCCAACTGCCCACACAACACACTAGCTCACTTTGTGCCTGGAAAGGGTCTGTCTCCTTCTTCTGCTCAGGGCTAGATTAACGAAAGGGCAGATGGGACAATAACTCCGGGCCTACACATAAAAATAGACCCATCTTTATGACAGCAAGATTATAATTGACTGTCCAGCTGGCCACATGATCGGCCGTAAATCATAAAACTTAAAACTTTCCTCTCTATTTTATGCTTTTATGTATTAGAAAGGCATTGGGGATGATAATTTAGGGTGTGTACACGCCTACATGCTGGCCACACCCACACAGCACTTGTTACACCCACATAGCACTGGTCATAACGCCTCCAAATCACACATTAGGCCCTTAAACATTTTCAGTCCACTGGGGTATTTATAATGGGTGAAAACTTAAATGTACATACAGCTGGAGATAAATCTCAAACTGTATATATATCTGGCGCTAAAATGTAATGTGTAATAATAATTTGCCGAATGGTAATCAATACAAAAATCGTGACTTAAGGGCTGCTGAGCAAAACAGCTGGTTAGGCTGAACAACGAATTGAGACACAAATAAAGAAAAAATGCTCTGCGCTCCAGAATTCACTTAAAATTAATTAATTGATTAATTAAGTGCAGTCTAGCAAGGAGAATAATTGACTCAATGAGGCTTGACCTTTTTTATAAAGAAAATATTTTATCGGACAATTATTAGCACAAAAACACATAAGACAAACAATACATAAATATATAACAGTTTAAAAATCAGAGGTTTCCACCTCTTGCATGTGTAAACCGAAACACTGTATCTATCTTTGTGAACGTGCTGTTAAAACAGCATACAGTGGGGTATATTTACTAAGGTCCCGATTTTGACCGAGATGCCGTTTTTTCATCAAAGTGTCATCTCGGTAATTTACTAAGCAATAATCAAGGCAGTGATGAGGGCATTCGTAATATTTTGGAAGTCCTAGGAAAAAATCACGAATCAATACACCATCGGTCAAAACGCGGCTGTTCAAGTATGAATCTCGGTCATTTACTAAGAAGTGCAAAGCAAAAAAAAATAATACACTGCCGTGAAAAATTACAACTCGTAAAAAAGTGCTAAAAAAAAACAGACCTGCTTTTTTAATCCGTGATTGGATAGGCATGCAGGGATCCATGAGATCCGTGCATGTATATCAGTGGGAAGGGGTGGGAAAGTGGTTATTTTATAAAAAAAAATTTGCGTGGGGTCCCCCCTCCTAAGCATAACCAGCCTCGGGCTCTTTGAGCCGATCCTGGTTGCAGAAATATGGGGAAAAAAATGACAGGGGTTCCCCCATATTTAAGCAACCAGCATCGGGCTCTGCGCCTGGTCCTGGTTCCAAAAATACGGGGGACAAAAAGAGTAGGGGTCCCCCGTATTTTTAAAACCAGCACCGGGCTCCACTAGCTGGACAGATAATGCCACAGCCGGGGGTCACTTTTATATAGTGCCCTGCGGCCGTGGCATCAAATATCCAACTAGTCACCCCTGGCCGGGGTACCCTGGGGGAGTGGGGACCCCTTCAATCAAGGGGTCCCCCCCCCCCAGCCACCCAAGGGCCAGGGGTGAAGCCCGAGGCTGTCCCCCCCCATCCAATGGGCTGCGGATGGGGGGGCTGATAGCCTTTTGTGATAATGAAAAGATATTGTTTTTAGTAGCAGTACTACAAGGCCCAGCAAGCCTCCCCCGCATGCTGGTACTTGGAGAACCACAAGTACCAGCATGCGGCGGAAAAACGGGCCCGCTGGTACCTGTAGTACTATTACTAAAAAAATACCCAAAAAAAGACAAGACACACACACCGTGAAAGTAAAGATTTATTACATACATGCACACAAACATACATACATACTTACCTTATGTTCACACGCAGGTCGGTCCTCTTCTCCAGTAGAATCCAAGGGGTACCTGTTGAATAAATTCTACTCACCAGATCCAGGGTCCCAGGGTCCTCGGGGCAACCATTTGTAATCAAGGTACTTGAATAAAATAACAAAACGGATACCCGAGCCACGAACTGAAAGGGGCCCCATGTTTTCACATGGGACTCCTTTCCCCGAATGCCAGAAACCCACTCTGACTTCTGTCTAAGTGGGTTTCTTCAGCCAATCAGGGAGCGCCACGTTGTAGCACTCTCCTGATCGGCTGTGTGCTCCTGTACTGAGTGACAGGCGGCACACAGCAGTGTTACAATGTAGCGCCTATGCGCTCCATTGTAACCAATGGTGGGAACTTTCTGCCCTGCGGTTGACCTAAAGTGACGTAACCGCTGAGCAGAAAGTTCCCACCATTGGTTACAATGGAGCGCATAGGCGCTACATTGTAACACTGCCGTGTGCCGCCTGTCACTCAGTACAGGAGCACACAGCCGATCAGGAGAGTGCTACAACGTGGCGCTCCCTGATTGGCTGAAGAAACCCACTTAGACAGAAGTCAGAGTGGGTTTCTGGCATTCGGGGAAAGGAGTCCCATGTGAAAACATGGGGCCCCTTTCAGTTCGTGGCTCGGGTATCCGTTTTGTTATTTTATTCAAGTACCTGGATTACAAATGGTTGCCCCGAGGACCCTGGGACCCTGGATCTGGTGAGTAGAATTTATTCAACAGGTACCCCTTGGATTCTACTGGAGAAGAGGACCGACCTGCGTGTGAACATAAGGTAAGTATGTATGTATGTTTGTGTGCATGTATGTAATAAATCTTTACTTTCACGGTGTGTGTGTCTTGTCTTTTTTTGGGTATTTTTTTAGTAATAGTACTACAGGTACCAGCGGGCCCGTTTTTCCACCGCATGCTGGTACTTGTGGTTCTCCAAGTACCAGCATGCGGGGGAGGCTTGCTGGGCCTTGTAGTACTGCTACTAAAAACAATATCTTTTCATTATCACAAAAGGCTATCAGCCCCCCCATCCGCAGCCCATTGGATGGGGGGGGACAGCCTCGGGCTTCACCCCTGGCCCTTGGGTGGCTGGGGGGGGACCCCTTGATTGAAGGGGTCCCCACTCCCCCAGGGTACCCCGGCCAGGGGTGACTAGTTGGATTTTTGATGCCACGGCCGCAGGGCACTATATAAAAGTGACCCCCAGCTGTGGCATTATCTGTCCAGCTAGTGGAGCCCGGTGCTGGTTTTAAAAATACGGGGGACCCCTACTCTTTTTGTCCCCCGTATTTTTGGAACCAGGACCAGGCGCAGAGCCCGATGCTGGTTGCTTAAATATGGGGGAACCCCTGTCATTTTTTCCCCATATTTCTGCAACCAGGATCGGCTCAAAGAGCCCGAGGCTGGTTATGCTTAGGAGGGGGGACCCCACGCAATTTTTTTTTTGATTTTACACTGTTTAATTTAACAAAAAAAAGAACCCCAGCACGGATCACACAGATCCGGCCGAGATTCATTTTTAAAAAGTCGGCAGTGTTTTGCTAATCACTGCCGTTAAAAAAAAAAAAAAAACACGAATGACATCGACATCGGAACAAAAGAAAAACCCGAATACGACAGCTTAGTAAATTAGTCGTAATAAATTCAAAAAGTTGCAGTTTTACACTTTCGATGTCATTCGTGATTATTCTCCCACCAAATCGGGAGAATTACGAATGTTAGTAAATATACCCCAGTGTATCTAAAGTGCAAACCAGATATCTTAAATGAAAAGCTCTCTATAGAGAATGTCAATTGATTCTGACACTGGCGTCCCAGTGTGAAATCATATAAATGTCCACAGAAGGCTCCACAATAACTAATATGTAATTAATAGAGGCAAAACAAACAGTAATAATTACCCCCGTGCTGGTTCCTGGGATTTAATGCAGAGTCCTGTATGCATTTGTACGAGGTAAATGTAAAGATTTGTAGTTGATGCCACAATAATAATTAGAGGACAGACTTGCTGAATTACTTATTCTCCGTTGAAGTAGCCATCAGTTGACCATAAGATGGTGACGTGTAGGGAATTTCCCAGCAAGGGACGTGATCCGTTCAGCTAGCGGTAACAGCATAAGACGGCAAAGCCGCTGATGGCTGGTGCTGTAATGGTCTCACAGCGGAGATCCGTATGTATCCAGCTGGCCGCAGCGGAATTCCGATGTAGAAGTGCCGTGGGTAACTGAACTACCTTTTACCTCGCCGCGGAGGTATGGTTCCTGTAGGTCATTTGGCTTCAGTGTGGACAGGAACGGAGTATCAGGACCGAGATGGTAGGAGCCTATCTGTGAAGTAACAGATATCCACTGCACTCAACTCGTAGAAAGGGGCGTCACATAAAAATAGACCCATCTTTATGACAGCAAGATTATAATTGACTGTCCAGCTGGCCACATGATCGGCCGTAAATCATAAAACTTAAAACTTTCCACTCTATTTTATGCTTTTATGTATTAGAAAGGCATTGGGGATGATAATTTAGGGTCTGTACATGCCTACATGCTGGCCACACCCACACAGCACTTGTTACACCCACATAGTACTGGTCATAACGCCTCCAAATCTCACATTAGGCCCTTAAACATTTTCAGTCCACTGGGGTATTTATAATGGGTGCAGTGTGTGCGGTGCACACGGGCCCTTGGGGGTCCAGGGGGGTCCACTCCGCACACCCTGCACCCATTAATTTAAATACTTACCCTCTGATTTCCTGTGGCGCAGCAGCAGCACTGCAGAGATGATTTGCGCATGAGCAGAAGGAAAATCACTGGTAGTACTGCTACTAAAAACAATATCTTTTCATTATCACAAAAGGCTATCAGCCCCCCATCCGCAGCCCATTGGATGGGGGGGGGACAGATTTGTGCATGCGCTCTAGGCTCTGGGACAGCGCTAGGGTTCCCTAGGGGACCCTAGTGCCCAGAGCTGTACAATGCTGCTGGTTAGAGAGAAGGGGGCCCAGACGGATCCTGCACACGGGCCTCCTCCTCTCTAGAAATGTCCCTGTTTAAGCTCCGACCCATCCCACCCAAATATATAAAATCACTGGTAGGAAACTATCCCTGCTATCTGTTCGTAGTGAAGTGACCGCATCAGTGGACATTTCTCTCCTCTATCGGGCCTGTGGGATACTCTGCATGTGTGGTCTGCTGGTCATGCACGTGTGGTGGCCAGTGTTAAGGAGAGTTCCAAAGGAAATGTAGCCCATGTAGGGCAAACACACGGGGCGTTTTTTTCCTCTTTTCTTAGCGATCTGTCTAGATCGCTTAGATATTGAGCACAAGTCGCTTCATGTGTACACCTGATGGCGATGCACGGTCCCGTGCGTTGCCATTGCAGGCTCAGATCTTGTGTGTCAAAATCTAGTCAGATCATGAGTGAGTTCAAATCGCTCCGTGAGTATAGAATGAGCGATAGCCACTCCCCTGCCTCTCCCTGAGCCCTCCTGTTATACCAACCCACTATTTAAAATAACTTTTTTTGGCTTAGCACAAATCGCTTAGCACTATGGGGGTCATGCCGAGTTGATCGCTCGCTAGCTAGTTTTAGCAGCCGTGCAAACGCTATGCCGCCGCCCACTGGGGAGTGTATTTTAGCTTAGCAGAAGTGCGAACGCATGTGCAGCCGAGCTCTGCAAAAACAGTTTGTGCAGTTTCTGAGTAGCTCTGAACCTACTCAGCACTTACGATCACTTCAGCCTATTCGTGTCCGGATTTGACGTCATACACCTGCTCAGCAAACGCCCAGCCATGCCTGCGTTTTTTCAGACACGCCTGCGTTTTTGCACATACTCCCTGAAAACGGTCAGTTGACACTCAGAAATGCCCCCTTCCTGTCAATCTTCTTGCGGCTGTCAGTGCGACTGAAAACTTCGCTAGAACCTGTGCAAAACAACAAATGCCTTTGTACCCGTACGTTGCGCGTGTGCATTGCAGTGCATACGCATGCGCAGAAATGCCTTATCGCTGCGCTGCGAACAACGGCAGCTAGCGATCAACTCGGAATGACCCCTATAAGCGATCTAGACATTAGGAAGTTCAAGGGAAATTGCCTAGTCTAAATCGCTTAGCACAAAAGTTAAGCACAAATATCAACGTGTGTATGCCCCATTAAGCTACAGTGGCTAATGCCATCTTCAGATGATGTTATCTGCTGGGACCATACTGACAGCTTTGCAGCCCCCATAGAAAACTATGGGAGCTGTGCCTGCTTTAGTAAAATGGAGGTACTTCAGTAGATATGGAGATATTTGCTACAGTCTCTTCATGTTACATTTAGGGGATACTTCATTTTTGTGGGAATCCCATAAAAATGGGTGATTCGAGGGGGTAGCAGGCAAATATTATTTGATAAATAGACATCTAAATCTGGCCATTCCTTCACTGCTCCCTCAGCTGTAAGACATCCTGGGACATGGGGGTGCCAGACCTGGGTGTGAAGTCACCCAGCTAAGGCACTATGACACAGGATATAGAGGGACAGCCAGAAAGAGAAATGGGGCCAGATGTAATGACGCCTGAGTTCGGGGTCCATGCGGAATGCTGGCTGAACTCTGACTTTTTTAAAGGGACAAAATAACTTACAAAGCAAAACCATGCCTTGTAAGTGATTGCCCCTTTAAAAAAACATCCAAATTTGTCCGTCATCCCTCACAACCACCGAACTCGGACGGCATTACATCCTGCCCATGGCCTCTGAAGTATTAGTCTTTTGTATCACTATTTTTGTAAGCATTTGTAAGTGAGATTCTTGTCACAAACATATATACTAAAACATATGGTGCTGGTCGAGAAAAGGTGATAGACAATTAACTATTAAAGTCTTGCTGTACTCTCTGGTAAGAGCTAAAGTCTTGCTGTATGCTCTGGTAAGAGATAAAGTCTTGCTGTACTCTCTGGTAATAGCTAAAGTCTTGCTGTACTCTCTGGTAAGAGCTAAAGTCTTGTACTCTCTGGTAAGAGCTAAAGTCTTGCTGTACGCTCAGGTAAGAGCTAAAGTCTTGCTGTACTGCTCTGGTAAGAGCTAAAGCCTTGCTGTACTCTCTGGTAAGCGCTAAAGTCTTGCTGTACTATCTGGTAAGAGCTAAAGTCTTGCTGTACTCTTTGGTAAGAGCTAAAGTCTTGCTGTACTCTCTGGTAAGAGCTAAAGTCTTGATGTATGCTCTGGTAAGAGCTAAAGTCTTGCTGTACTCTCTGATAAGAGCTAAAGTCTTGCTGTAGTCTCTGGTAAGAGCTAAAGTCTTGCTGTACTCTCTGGTAAGAGCTAAAGTCTTGCTGTACTCTCTGCTAAGAGCTAAAGTCTTGCTGTATTCTCTGGTAAGAGCTAAAGTCTTGCTGTACTCTTTGGTAAGAGCTAAAGTCTTGCTGAACTCTCTGGTAAGAGCTAAAGTCTTGCTGTACTCTCTGGTGAGCTAAAGTCTTGCTGTACTCTGGTAAGAGCTAAAGTCTTACTGTACTCTTTGGTAAGAGCTAAAGTCTTGCTGTACTCTTTGGTAAGAGCTAAAGTCTTGCTGTACTCTCTGGTAAGAGCTAAAGTCTTGATGTATGCTCTGGTAAGAGCTAAAGTATTGCTGTACTCTCTGATAAGAGCTAAAGTCTTGCTGTATTTTCTGGTAAGAGCTAAGGTCTTGCTGTACTCTCTGGTAAGAGCTAAAGTCTTGCTGTATGCTCTGGTAAGAGCTAAAGTCTTGCTGTACTCTCTGGTAAGAGCTAAAGGCTTGTTGTACTCTCTGGTAAGAGCTAAAGTCTTGCTGTATGCTCTGGTAAGAGCTAAAGTCTTGCTGTATGCTCTGGTAAGAGCTAAAGTCTTGCTGTACTCTCTGGTAAGAGCTAAAGTCTTGCTGAACTCTCTGGTAAGAGCTAAAGTCTTGCTGTACTCTCTGGTGAGCTAAAGTCTTGCTGTACTCTGGTAAGAGCTAAAGTCTTACTATACTCTTTGGTAAGAGCTAAAGTCTTGCTGTAGTATCTGGTAAGAGCTAAAGTATTGATGTACTCTTTGGTAAGAGATAAAGTCTTGCTGTACTCTTTGGTAGGAGCTAAAGTTTTACTATACTCTCTGGTAAGAGCTAAAGTATTTCTGTACTCTCTGGTAAGAGCTAAATTCTTGCTGAACTCTCTGGTAAGAGCTAAATTCTTGCTGTACTCTCTGGTAAGAGCTAAATTCTTGCTGTACTCTCTGGTAAGAGCTAAAGTCTTGCTGTATGCTCTGGTAAGAGATAAAGTCTTGCTGTACTCTCTAGTAAGAGCTAAATTCTTGCTGTACTCTCTGGTAAGAGCTAAAGTCTTGCTGTATGCTCTGGTAAGAGCTAAAGTCTTGCTGTATGCTCTGGTAAGAGCTAAAGTCTTGCTGTACTCTCTGGTAAGAGCTAAAGTCTTGCTGAACTCTCTGGTAAGAGCTAAAGTCTTGCTGTACTCTCTGGTGAGCTAAAGTCTTGCTGTACTCTGGTAAGAGCTAAAGTCTTACTATACTCTTTGGTAAGAGCTAAAGTCTTGCTGTAGTATCTGGTAAGAGCTAAAGTATTGATGTACTCTTTGGTAAGAGATAAAGTCTTGCTGTACTCTTTGGTAGGAGCTAAAGTTTTACTATACTCTCTGGTAAGAGCTAAAGTATTTCTGTACTCTCTGGTAAGAGCTAAATTCTTGCTGAACTCTCTGGTAAGAGCTAAATTCTTGCTGTACTCTCTGGTAAGAGCTAAATTCTTGCTGTACTCTCTGGTAAGAGCTAAAGTCTTGCTGTATGCTCTGGTAAGAGATAAAGTCTTGCTGTACTCTCTAGTAAGAGCTAAATTCTTGCTGTACTCTCTGGTAAGAGCTAAAGTCTTGCTGTACTCTCTGGTAAGAGCTAAAGTCTTGCTGTACTCTCTGGTAAGATCTAAAGTCTTGCTATACGCTCTGGTAAGAGCTAAAATCTTGCTGTACTCTGTTAAGAGCTAAAGTCTTACTGTACTCTTTGGTAAGAGCTAAAGTCTTGCTGTACTATCTGGTAAGAGCTAAAGAATTGATGTACTCTTTGGTAAGAGATAAACTAGGGTATTCAATTATCCGCAAATTCGCGGCAATTTTTAGGCCGAAATTTTTTTTGCGGCAATCGGGCGAAAATTGCAGCGAAAACGCTCCGTTTTTCGACCTATTTAATTCCAAACGGGTTTCACGTGAAAATTCTTGCAGTGAAAAGTACAGGTGAAAATGGGGAAATCAGCCTGTACCCCAAAAAATGCTAAACTAACATAGGAAAACAGAAGTGTGTTAGAGATCACATTAGAGAGTTTTTGGGGACTTAATTTGTGTGAAATGGCTGTTATATGCATTTTTAAAAAAAATGATAGAAAGCAAGTTTTTTTGAGCAAAATAAATGCTCTCATTAAATTTAGGGTACATGAAAATGGGTATAAGTATATATTTGGGTCATTTTAGGGTACTTTGAAAAAAAGTGGAAACAGACCGATTACTCCCATCTGCAAGCCCAAAAACATCTGTCCCACTCATAAAGCACCCCAATATACCTGTCCCATACCTTGAATCCCAATTTCCATCACTTTGTACTTTTTCACCTCAAATTTTTTTGGCCAATTAAAAATAATTAAAAACTTCAACGTGCCTAATTAGTCATTAAGGAGTTCTGTACCATATCCAAACATTTTTACCTTAAAATAGTGACTTTTTCCAACTTTTCACCTGCTTCAGAGTAGGTGAAGTGAAATTAGTAAAAAAATGATCACCGATAAATTTTCCCGGAAAATTGAATAGGCTGTAATTGCGTTTCGCGGGAAAAGTCCGGTTTTTCGCTCGAAAACCGGACTTTTCACGCGAAAAGTTCGTTATCGCTGCTAATTGAATATACCCCAAAGTCTTGCTGTATGATCTGGTAAGAGCTAAAGTCTTGCTGTACTCTCTGGCAAGAGCTAAATTCTTGCTGTACTCTCTGGTAAGAGCTAAAGTCTTGCTGTACTCTCTGGTATGAGCTCAATTCTTGCTGTACTCTCTGGTAAGAGCTAAAGTCTTGCTGTACTCTCTGGTATGAGCTAAAGTCTTGCTGTACTCTCTGGTAAGAGCTAAAGTCTTGCTGTACTTTCTGGTAGGCGCTAAAGTCTTGCTGTACTCTCTGGTATGAGCTAAAATCTTGCTGTACTCTCTGGTAAGAGCTAAAATCTTGCTATACTCTCTGGTAAGAGCTAAATTCTTGCTGTACTCTCTGGTAAGAGCTAAATTCTTGCTGTACTCTCTGGTATGAGCTAAAGTCTTGCTGTACTCTCTGGTATGAGCTCAATTCTTGCTGTACTCTCTGGTATGAGCTAAAGTCTTGCTGTACTCTCTGGTATGAGCTCAATTCTTGCTGTACTCTCTGGTATGAGCTAAAGTCTTGCTGTACTCTCTGGTATGAGCTCAATTCTTGCTGTACTCTCTGGTAAGAGCTAAAGTCTTGCTGTACTCTCTGGTAGGTGCTAAAGTCTTGCTGTACTCTCTGGTATGAGCTAAAGTCTTGCTGTACTCTCTGGTAAGAGCTAAAGTCTTGCTGTACTCTCTGGTAGGCGCTAAAATCTTGCTGTACTCTCTGGTAAGAGCTAAAATCTTGCTGTACTCTCTGGTAAGAGCTAAATTCTTGCTGTACTCTCTGGTAAGAGCTAAGTTCTTGCTGTACTCTCTGGTAATAGCTAAAGTCTTGCTGTACTCTCTGGTATGAGCTAAAGTCTTGCTGTACTCTCTGGCAAGAGCTAAATTCTTGCTGTACTCTCTGGTAAGAGCTAAAGTCTTGCTGTACTCTCTGGTAAGAAGTAAAGTCTTGCTGTACGCTCTGGTAAGAGCTAAAGTCTTGCTGTACTCTCTGGTAAGAGCTTAAGTCTTGCTGTACTCTCTGGTAAGAGATAAAGTCTTGCTGTACTCTCTGGTAGGTGCTAAAGTCTAGCTGTACTCTCTGGTAAGAGCTAAAGTCTTGCTGTACTCTCTGGTAGGCGCTAAAGTCTTGCTGTACTCTCTGGTAAGAGCTAAAGTCTTGCTGTACTCTCTGGTAAGAGCTAAAGTCTTGCTGTACTCTCTGGTAAGAGCTAAAATCTTGCTGTACTCTCTGGTAAGAGCTAAAGTCTTGCTGTACTCTGGTAAGAGCTAAAGTCTTGCTGTACTCTCTGGTAAGAGCTTAAATCTTGCTGTACTCTTTGGTAAGAGCTAAAGTCTTGCTGTACTCTCTGGTAAGAGCTAAATTCTTGCTGTGCTCTCTGGTAAGAGCTAAAGTCTTGCTGTACTCTCTAGTGAGAGCTAAAGTATTGCTGTACTCTCTGGTAAGAGCTAAAAATCTTGCTGTACTCTCTGGTAAGAGCTAAAGTCTTGCTGTACTCTCTGGTAAGAGCTAAATTCTTGCTGTACTCTCTGGTAAGAGCTAAAGTCTTGCTGTACTCTGGTAAGAGCTAAAGTCTTGCTGTACTCTCTG
Source organism: Pseudophryne corroboree (assembly GCF_028390025.1). Classification (NCBI taxonomy): domain Eukaryota; kingdom Metazoa; phylum Chordata; class Amphibia; order Anura; family Myobatrachidae; genus Pseudophryne; species Pseudophryne corroboree. Next base: position 477,569,842 of record NC_086445.1, on the reverse strand, counting down.
GTAAGAGCTTAAATCTTGCTGTACTCTTTGGTAAGAGCTAAAGTCTTGCTGTACTCTCTGGTAAGAGCTAAATTCTTGCTGTGCTCTCTGGTAAGAGCTAAAGTCTTGCTGTACTCTCTAGTGAGAGCTAAAGTATTGCTGTACTCTCTGGTAAGAGCTAAAATCTTGCTGTACTCTCTGGTAAGAGCTAAAGTCTTGCTGTACTCTCTGGTAAGAGCTAAATTCTTGCTGTACTCTCTGGTAAGAGCTAAAGTCTTGCTGTACTCTCTGGTAAGAGCTAAAGTCTTGCTGTACTCTCTGGTAAGAGCTAAAGTCTTGCTATACTCTGGTAAAATCCTGAGATCAGTAGGATAATGATCTGCAGATCATTTTTTGGTAGAAGATTTGAGATCTCCATTGTATATCTATGTAATGCAGGAAGGGTTAAGGTTTGAATCTGACACCAGTGAGATAACAGTTTGTTCATAATTTATACAGCAGATTTCATTAAACATTTTATCCCTCGAAAGAACTGTCCAATAAATTTACATTTTACGATTTCTCTAAAGTGCTATTCACAGTGGGTCAGACAGGGGAAGGGCAAACAGAAGCCACACTCAGCATTTTTTCCCAGCTTCTACATCAGCCAGAGAGGCAGCTCAAGGTTTCACTAAATTAGTGTGACTCAGGGAGGTGATAGAGGGGTCTATGGACGTTTTCTCAATCCCACTGGGCATAGATTTTTTTTTACTGTGTTTGGTCATTGATTGACAACTCAGAACAGTCAGCTAAACGGTGAGAAGAACATCTTTTATACTTACATACTCTCAAAGATACAAGATCTATCAGATTGAAGGAAAAAAAACATCTGCAGCCATCCTCTAATCTTGTTCAGTAGGGATATGGATGAAAGGTCTGGATCAGGCTTTGTGATGTTAAATTAATTCCAAGATTCAACTGTATCAGTTTTTGTAAACACATCAATGTTAACTTCTTGTATTTATTTCAATCGTGCACTCACATACATGTATTTATGCAGCACTGTATCAGTGCTATGTTCATATGAGACCTACAATTTTCATATTAGCTGGAGCCTATTATTATTATTATTATTATTATCCTTTATTTATATGGCGCCACAAGGGTTCCGCAGCGCCCAATTACAGAGTACATAAACAAATAATCAAACAGGAAAACAGCAACTTACAGTTGATGACAGTATAGGACAAGTACAGGGTAAATAAACATAGCTACATCAGCAGATGACACTGGAATAAGTATCAGGTGGCAGAGGACTGCTGGATTTGGTGCAGCTGAAGATTATTAAAGTAAGAGAAGGGTAAGCACATGAGGGAAGAGGGCCCTGCTCGTGAGTGCTTACATTCACATTTCACTCCTATTGAGCTGAGGAAGCTCAATAGGAGTGAAATGCGCATAGGCTGTAGCTATGTGTTCCCGTATTAACAATATCTAAATGTGCAAATGGCACAACACATACGTTTGAGACCTATAGAGTGTGATAAGGAGCCAAATATACTTATGTCTCAGAGGAATCCTTGAGCGCATACTATATCTATTGATACTTTATCTGTATGCTGCGGGCTGGATCTCAGTAATATTTAACAAAAGAGACAATGTGGGGTTTATACCAGATATGGGATGATATGAACTAAATTCTTTTTTAAAATGTCTCATATGCAATACTGTTTCTGTGTTTAGTGGACATTCAGTGCAATTATATACACACTGCTATTAATCTGTAAACGGGCATGATTCTCTGGTACTGACACAAACTGCAACTCAGTGAATGCGCTATCAATATGTCCTGCAAGGACACAATGTAACACTGTGCAACACGAGTGACAACTGCTGCTAATATGCATATGTAATACCAACTCATATATGCATTGCAGAAATTTGGAGTATATACGTTCCCTGTATATTCTTTAAATACCTTTATGTATTGGGATTAATATACTATGAGTATGGCCAGTGGATACTAATCATTGCAGCATCGTATCACAGGGATATATTCCATCACAGTATAATGGAATTACCTATTTCTGTGAATTAAAATCACATGGGAAATACTAAACCCATCTCTTCTGCACACTATTTTATGTATTATTAATAGCAGTGGTTGGTATCAGAGATTGCTGAGGTTTATAAAACAAATAGTTTTGAACACAGTGCAGTGAGACTCTAATCAAAGCATATCCCCATTATCTCTCTTTAATATCTAGGCTATTCACACCATATTTTATATAAGCTTCTTTACTGTGTATGTGTCTATGATTTCAAGCCTGAGTCACATACTTAGCAACATTGTTTCACCACAGAGTTTATAACATTAGAATCAGTTTACTATATTCATAGCCTTAAGGGCAGGAGTGGTGACTTTGTTGCATATTTTTGAAACATGGTTAAAATTTGATGTAACCGTTTGTGACTCAAAAGAAAGACAGCATATTTTTCTCTGTTACAGTACATAGGCTCCAGCTAATACGAAAATTGTAGGTCTCATATGAACATAGCACTGATACAGTGCTGCATAAATACATGTATGTGAGTGCACGATTGAAATAAATGCAAGAAATTATACTAAGGGAATAACACATTAGCTTTGTTTTTAAATCTTTATTCACATATTGTTTAATTTCTCATACTTTACACTTTTTTATCTCTCTCTATGAATTTTAATATTTCGCTCCATTCTTAATAAAGGACAATTTAGTCCCATACAAATATATAAATATAAAAGAAATTTCTACACCGATTTAGATTATTAAGCATTTAAGCCTTTATTTGATATTGCTGCTGAGGATATATACGCTTTACAACAACAATCATATTAAAATTTATCAGTTGGATGAGTGCACCTAAAATTGACCTGGTTTCTTTCTCTTTTCCCCTCTCTATGGGGATTTGACTCCACATCCTTGTTCAAACCAGTTGGTAGCACCTTTGTGAGCCTTCACATTTTCTTTCATATTTATACATGTGAATTCCTAAAATAGGATTAAACTAGACATGATGAAAGGCATCCCAACTTTATGATTCATATATAATTCACACATCTCGGTGCGGGTTACCCTCCAGATCTGGTAGGAGCCTTGTGCTTGACCAGTATTGGAACCTCTAGACATCAATATTAACGTTTGCATCACGTTTCTTCAATTTGTTTGAGTAATGTTTGTTTTTTTGAAACACAATAGAATGAAAGAATGTAATTTTCATGAAGGTTTGTTTTGACTTTAATGCATTAAGGTTTAGATATTAATATGTAAGGGCATATTTAATTGACAGCAAAATATTTTTTTCCTGTGTTGCTAGGTTTTCCCTGCATCCGCAACATTTTTCGTATTCAATAGGCTGTGAGAAATTCAATAGGATGCTGCAATTTCAATAGAAGCGAACACGGCTTATTTCTCGCAATTTCAGAGCAGGTGCAAAGCAGTGAACAGCCATATATTAGGTAAAAATGTTGGTACTTGCTTCGGAACTCCTATGACACCCTCCCTAATGACTAATTAAGCAATTGGAAGTTTTCAATTAGCTTAATTGGTCCAATAACTACATGTCATTATTGTGGGTGAAAAAATGACATAAAATTACCCTTAAATAAACTGTTTTGTTAGTTTATGCACTCAAATTTAACTACAGAGCAGAATGATCTGGGTGAAATGGTCATGTTGTCAGGGGTTAGTGTTGCATTGCTGTGTGTGGGGATTTTACTTTACTCAGTGGCTGGCGTTTTTCTCACGTTCTCTACTGGATGTCTAAAGGGCATTTGAGATGGTCTGAAAGGTATTGTAGGGCAGGGGCATAACTAGGGGTGTCCAAGGAATCAGCACCTCCTTTGTGATGCCATTGGTTGGGGTTGTGCAGTCAGGGGCGTGGCCAGTATAGAACGCAATACAGCCCAGTTATGGCACTGTTGGTGGAGGATGTGGGGAGATCTGGAGGCATTGAAGATGCATGTGGGGAAGTCTGAGGTGCACGTGAGGTTGTTTGAGAGCATGTGGGGAGGTCTGAGGGGCATACAGTATGTGGTGGTTTGATGGCATGTGGGGAGTTGAGGAGAACAGATTTAAACACATAATACTATGTTACACATATTGCCCACAACTCACAATACTCAACAAAGCTGTAGCAACAGGTCACAAATATTTAACTTTTCTAAATTAATATGTGCTCTCTTCAGTGATTTAGCACCCTTCCAAAAGTAATCCTAGAGTGAACACTAATTATTTTTAATCCAGCACTGTTTTCAAATTCATAAATGAAGAAACAAACTAGTTATTCTATTAATGCTTTCTGCAGTAGTCTTTATATTTCTGTGAGGCTGTTTGTATGTATTGTGTGTGGATTGATTTTCACCAAGTGTCATACAACTCTAATTTTTTTTAAGAAAGTAATAAATATTGATGTCCTGACAACCAGTGGCGGAACTAGCGAGCGGTGGGCCCAGGTGCGACAAAATGCTTTGCCCCCCCCCCCCCATCCCATCCAAGTACACCCAGAGCCGGCCCTAGCCAATTTGATGCCCTAGGCAAAATTTTGTCTGGTGCCCCCTAGCTCCGCTGCTAGTTCTGCATCTGTACCTGCAACGCTCAGGTAGTGGGGCCCACCGGGGGGTTACCCTATGGGCCAGTTCAACTCTGCACAATGCCACACCGTGATGACCATAATACATATAATTCCACACAGTAAAGGAACCTTACACATATACCCCACATTAGTAATGCCCATAATACACATAATGCCACACAGTAATGCACCTTACACATATGCCCCACATTAGTAATGCCCATAATACACATAATGCCACACAGTAATGCACCTTACACATATGCCCCACATTAGTAATGCCCATAATACACATATACTGCCACAGATACTGCCACACTTGCTGGTTATACAAAAAGACCAGGATCAAACATGTAGAAACTGTCCATTCTCTTCACTATTCAGTGTGTTTGCTGGTGTCTGTTACTCCCGTTAACTGCATTGCACTTTACTTTATACTGTGGGAGCTAAATGCTCTGCCCTCCAGTCTGATGTGTCCGAAAGTCACGCTGCACTGATGTTTAGAAATAGCACAACGCAACTTACTGACCACGTTACAGTGCTAGATGGCAGGGGAATTTTACGGTATGGACTGACTAGGAAATAAAGTGTGGGGAGAACACTGCCCATGTTATGTCCCTGCAGACACCTGAGGTTTGCACAGGGATAAGGGACACACACAGGATGGCAGGGTCCCCCTCCCCCATGTGCACAAGCAGTATAGGTGATGTCAGGTTTCTGTGAAGCAGTCTTCCAAAATACACATGTGTAATCATAAGAAGCCATCCAGTAATAACCTTATATAGTCAGTAAAAATGTCACAGGTCCAGGAATTGCATTTACTGGGCTTCTGCTGTCTGTCTGAGGTCTCACAAGTCAGGGGCATTCAAGCATGTCAGAGGAAGTTTAAGGCACAGTGTGCATTTTTTTTGACAAATGTAAACAGCAGTGTATACAAGTACTGATTGAATACATTTGGAAAGTAACAGTTCGTTTGCAGACTGTCCCTCTCAGCATGAGATGCTGCAGGGACATGCTTGGATGCCCCTAGACATGCTTGAATGCCCTAGGCAAATGCCTAGCCTGCCTATAGCTAAGGCCGGCATTGATACCCCCTCACCCCTGGAGAGGATCTGGTGAGGGGGACCTGCTCAGGGCCAGAGAAATGGATATCTAGCAATAGTGCCGTAACTAGACATTTTAGCACTGTGTGCAAGAAACGGCATCGGAGCCCCACCCCTGCATGCAAAACAGGGGCAGTGAGTGGCGTAGGCGCGCACAAAAATACATAGTGGCGTGGCTTCATGGGGAAGGGGTGTGGCCACAAAATAATACCAATTCATAAAACGGTGCACAGTAGTCCCCATTATTCAAATTACGCCGCACAGTAGCACCACTACACCAGGTAGAGACCCTTTTACACCTTACGGTGGACAGATTCCTCTTTTTACACATTACGGCAGACAGCGTCCCCTTTTTACACATTACGGCAGACAGCGTCCCCCTTTTTACACATTACGGCAGACAGCGTGCACTTTTTACACATAACGGCAGACAGCGTCCACTTTTTACACATAACGGCAGACAGCATGCCCTTGTTACACATAGCAGCAGACAGCGTACACTTTTTACACATAACGGCAGACAGCGTGCCCTTGTTAAACATAGCGGCAGACAGCGTACACTTTTTACACATAACGGCAGACAGCGTCCCCCTTTTTACACATTACGGCAGACAGCGTGCACTTTTTACACATAACGGCAGACAGCGTCCCCTTTTTACACATTACGGCAGACAGCGTGCCCTTGTTACACATAACGGCAGACAGCGTCCCCCTTTTTGCACATTACGCCAGGCAGATTCCCCCTTTTTACACATAGCGACAGACAGCGTACACTTTTTACACATAACGGCAGACAGCGTCCCCCTTTTTACACATTACAGAAGACAGCGTCCCCTTTTTACACATTACGGCAGACAGCGTACACTTTTTACACATAACGGCAGACAGCGTGCCCTTGTTACACATTACGGCAGACAGCGTCCCCCTTTTTACACATTACGGCAGGCAGATTCCCCCTTTTTACACATTGCGGCAGGCAGATTCCCCCTTTTTACACTTTGCGGCAGGCAGATTCCCCATTTTTACACATAGTGGCAGGCAGATTCCCCATTTTTACACATTGCGGTAGGCAGATTCCCCCTTTTTACACATTGCGGCAGGCAGATTCCCCCTTTTTACACATTGCGGCAGACAGATTCCCCATTTTTACACATTGCGGCAGGCAGTCCCAAGAATGAAAGAAAGAAAGAAAGAAAGAAAGAAAGAGAAAGAAAGAAAGAAAGAAAGAAAGAAAGAAAGAAAGAAAGAAAGAAAGAAAGAAAGAAAGAAGAGACAGAAAAAAGAAGAATTATACTTACCCTCTCCGCTGGCTCAGGCTCCTCGGTGCAGCTTCTGACGATTCCCGGGCAGGAGAGAAGGAGGAGGAGGGAGGTGGAGGAGGGAGCCGCAGCAGCGCTGTGTTATTGGTGTAGGCGCTGCTGCTGCTGCCCCTCTGCTTCACTATAGGCTGTTCTCGGAAGACAGCCTATATTGAAGCAGAGGGGCAGCAGCAGCAGCGCCTCCACCAGTAACAAAGCGCTGCAGCGGCTCCCTCCTCCACCTCCCTCCTCCTCCTTACCCCCGTGCCGCTGCGCTCCTCTCCGGGCGGCTGTGTGCTGTGGGCAGCGGTTGCCCGCAGCACACAGCGGCATGTAATGAATCAGTTTGACTCATTACATGCTTTGGGCCCCTGGACAGAGGCGGGCCCCAGTGCAATGCATTGGTTGCACTGGCGGTAGTTCCGCCTCTGCTGACAACAAAGTAAAAACTTTTTTTTAGTTCTATAAATAGTTTTTTCTCCTAGGCAACTGGTTGTTTAAGCCTCAATAATATCTTAATTACATCATGAGTGTAAAGAGACACAGAAATATCCGCACAAAAAAGTGCTGTGATTTAAGTATATTTTTAGTAATGCAAAAAAAAGTGTCCTGCCAAAAAATAATGGTTGTCACTTAAATTGTTAAATTCCTCCCAAACTGCTCAGTATCCATCTGTTGAGATTCATTTTAATACTGTATGTATGCATCAAATCTTACCAAAGAGTGAAAGATACTTACTTGACATTAAATGTCTGGACAATGCTTGTCTAGTCAATTAGCGGATTCTGAATAAAAAAGAGTAATTTGTCCTCAGCAAATGTAAAGAGGCTTAATAGACTGTAAATATGAATTACAGGTTTCATCTGAAAAGTCAATACAGGTTTGAATTTTGGATGGGATACTCAACCTATAATAGAAATTCTGTGGATAGTACATTATTAAAATAATTATATGATGTTCAGTAATGATAGGCAGAAACGTTTGCAAAGGACATTTATGATGATGGCATAAGATACAAGACCAGTGATTATTAGGGTTTAGTAGTTTGCCATATGCAGGCCCAGATTAACAATGGGGCAGATGGAGCTGCTACTCCAGGTCTTCACATAAAAATAGGCCCATCATCTTTCCAAACACTGACCATACCCTCACAGCACAGGTCATAGCTCCTCCCATTCTCAGTATAGGCCCTTAATATATTTTTTAACCCCAAGCCAAGGTGGCTCTTAATCCAGACCTGACCATGTGACTGTATGTTAAAGGTATCACTCTTACCACTTGCTTGAATGTGAGAAATGGTCTTAATGTGGGCAGTATTCACATTTTGGCATACGGACAAAATGACTAATGTCATATGAGGAGACTATAAAATGACACAACACTAAGATTAGGGAGATTAAACTCTCAGTATAACCTGTGCTCTGAGTTAGGAAAAGATGAACTACTGTACCAGTATGTTGCGTTGAGTGTAGCTACAATAATTGTAATACAAAACAATGATAATAAGTTACAGTGGCCTCCATTTATCAAGCGGCTAAAAGTGAAGTAGTAAATACCGTTTTCACTCGCCGTGGTATAGTGGCATCGCGCTCTTCTATTTAAGAAGAGCTTATGCCACGACGAGCGAATGCGGTATTTGCAGCACCAACACTGATGTTTACCTTACATCAGCGCTAACGAATGAACTGTGTCCCCAGATTGGCCTCCTACTACGCATGCGCCGGTTTAAGCTAATTCTCGGCACATGTGCAGTAGTGATTTCTTGACGCAGTGGCCATCACTGACAGAACTCCTCAGGCTGTCTCTATAGCAAACCGGCAGGCGCGATGCATGCCAGGATTGCTGCAGAAGGGGGGAGCCGGTGCGCAGGACGGACTCCGCTGCAGCGGTCTCATAACATCTGCTCGGAGCAGCCGAGGCCATTATAGGTTAGCGAGCTCCTAGTTAGCCTTGTTAAATAGCAATTGGTCCCATTTACCATCAAAAACGAGATTCCAGCAAGGAAACTCATTGATAAATGGGGGCCAGTGTTCCTCTGTAAAGAGATTAGTATATAAAGGTGTCTCTCTTAAACAAGATGCTGATGGGAGGTACAGTATAATCCCCCAAAAACTGCTAACTATTAGTATGAATATGAACAAGTACTGTATATGAGTATAGCAGTAATAACAATAATAATGGGCAAAAGTATCTCTCAACGTCTAGGGAAGGTTTAGCCCTGTCACTGTTCGACAGTTCAAGGCCAGGACTCTAGCATAGATGAGCCTCTGTACTGGTGCTTAGCCTCATGTATGGTGTTCACTGAAGTTTATAGAGTGTCACATACATTTGCTGTGGCCACTGACCAACTCTGGAGACTTGCTAAGCTTTGAAATAAGGATCAAATGCACAGATGGGTTCATGTTGGCTCTCCCAATCAGGCCACAAGGTAGAATTAGTAGCAAATGCAGTCAGCTGGAACAATTTAGAAGACAGTGTGCTGACAACTGCTGTGATTCTAGACTCTGGAATCTTTAAACTTTTTCACTGGATCTGGCTGCCTCGGGGTCTTTGGATTGGACTTGGATTAGATTTTTACTCCCTTTGGATTGAACCTGGATGGAGCCTGGTCTCCAAGACCGGCTTTGAACTATTATGTCCCTGGCAACATACTCTTCAAATTTGGGAAAGGCAGCTTTTACTCTGTGATCTTAACAGTCCACCCTATCAATGTGGATTATCTGCCTGTTATATTAGCAGTTCTCTGTTAGACTGGTAATTCTAGCCCTCCTCATTACACCCAGCCTGTCTGCAAATGCACTGTCCTCTGACTTTTCCTTTATCAGCAGCTCTCCTCTCCATAGCACTCCCTCATTGTCGGACTGGAGCTTTAAGGGCTCATAGAGAAAGCCATTGGTTATGGCCCATTTCATAGCTTAGAGAGGCCATGACCAGTACTTAGAGGGTGCGTCTGCTGCTTAACAATATTGCTTAAATGGAAAATGTATGGTAACATTACTCATTTTCAGTGAAATTTGTAATTAGATTTATTATTAATGCATGGTTTATTTATTTTTTGCTTAGCATATAGTGGTCGCACATTAATTTATATAGTCCTGTACTAAGTAAGCATGTACAGTGTACAACCCTACACATTACATGACCACTAGACATGGAATACAATTAAACAATCAGATTTTTAAGTATATACTCACGTACAGTAAATCTCAAGATAAGCAATGGGTTTACATGCACATTAGAATTGGGCAGTCACACCACATTTGAGTACAGTGTCATAAAGGTTGATGTCAAACCTATGGGGAGCTCCACAGGCTGCAGCTTGCATGCTCGGAGCATACATTCAATGCTCCTGGGGAAGGGAGGGAGGGAGGGGTAGTTGGAATTGCATTGCCATTTCACATTGCCACATGCAATTCCAGGCACTCTGCAAGTCACATATAGGTGCCTGGTGCCCTGTGTGATGGCACTGCTCACACACCCCTACTTATGGCACTTCAATCTACTGTAGGTCATTTCCAGCTGTTTTGAAGCAATGGGCCCCTTCCACGTTTCTAAAAGGCATAAAAGCCTTCAATACCATATGCACAGCACTAAAGGGGCATCTGCTAGCAGGATACAGCTCCCAATTGCCCTTTTATCCAGTCAAGATTGTCCTCTAAAAATAGGAGAGTTGGGAGGCGTGGTGATGTACTGAGAAATGCAGAGAGAAGTGTGAGATAATAATTGACAGAATAAGTAAAGATTCTGAAAACTAAACCTGAAATTAAGCAATGTAGCTCTGATATACTAAGTACATTTGTTTTTTGTGCACAGTTTGCATAAAATTATTCAATGTCCCATATTATGTGAAGTAACGTGACAGTATATAATTATAGCTACAGTACTTCCAATAAACTGTTCCAGGTATATGTCTGTACTTACAATTTATCTAGCATATCTGATATTTTGAGACCCTTCCTTTCTTATACAAATTTGAAATATTAATTATTGATTCTTTGGGTACATTTTACACTCCTTCTGTTTTATGATCCACTTACAATAAATAATAACAATTAATTTTTCCTATCTAGGAGAAATTATAAAATGTATATATTTAGACAGTTATTAAGCATACAGAAAAACAGATTCTTTCCCAGACACAGAACCAAAAACAAAATGTTAAAGGGGTATTAGGGGCATATGCGCAGGGAGGTTTCATTCCCTTTACCAAGATGGCTGTTGAGGTTAGCACTGCATACGTGTTGCACCACCTTGTTCACTGTGTATAACAGTGAGTATGGTTGTACCTTTTTGACCACCAATAAACAACTCAACTGGTTAAGCAACTGGGCTGTTTGTTGTTTCCAGACATCCACTTTTTTGTGAATAGTACACATCATCAATCTGTACACATGTATTTTCCAACAGGCTATGGTCTAAGGCACACGCAGTGGCACACCCAGGGGGGTTTCTGAGCACCCAGAAACCCCCCTCCACCTAATTTTTTTTTTTTTTTTTAACTGCATGAGTATTATTAATGGTTGCCTAGCGTCCTCTGCAGCCTGCTGTCTTCCTGGTGGCACTTGTAAGTGCTTAATAAAAGTTTACTTTATTTTAATTATAGTACATACATATCCATGTGCATACATATATATACATGTATATACATATATATATAAAAAAGGATTTATTGATCCATAACAAGTTCCATAGTCATACAATGATTAAATATGCAGCATGACAAAATCTTTTGTCATGCTGCATATTTAATCATTGTATGACTATGGAACTTGTTATGGATCATTAAAATCCTTTTTTTCAGTAGCCCGGAGTGACGTGCAATTTGCTTGCTTAGCAATAGAGGGACTATACTAATACAGCACGGGCACCCAGGTCACTGTTTTCTTTTATAACAGGAGTGCCGGATTAATTAAAGATACATATATATATATATATATATATATATATATATATATATATAAACACACACACACATATGATATATATACATGCATATATATATACGTGTACTATATGTATATAAATATATATATATATATATATATATATATCTATCTGTATGCATGTTTAATATGCTTTCGGATAGGCATATGAAAATCCTTACAAAGAATTAAGGTTCAAAAAGGGTTGAGATTACCTAAAGGATAAAAAAAAGGGGCAGACTAGATGGGCCAAGTGGTTCTTATCTGCCGTCACATTCTATGTGTATATGTATATGTGTATATGTATGAATGTATGTGTGTATATATATATATATGGTGTATATATATGTGTAGATATGTATATATATATATATACATATATATACACACAGACACACTAGTTTTACGGACCCAGCACATACTGGGTTACCTTAGTCCCCACCCCCGTGCTTGGATCCACCCAATTCTGGAAACCCCCCCCCCCATGCAAATCCTGCGTTTGCCACTGACACTGACTACAAGTACACACTCCCCAAGCTACTACAATGTCCACAGCAGCACACAGACACCACCAACACAGGAGCTACACCCATAAGCGGTCTTATCAAGCTAAAAGGTGCAGCCAATTGTACAACATGGAAGATACTGATGACAGTCCAAATCCAGATGATGTAGAGAGAATCATGAATACAATTGGGTTAAGTGTAAAGCAAAATGTGTACACTATCATACATGGAAATATGTTGGCAAAAGACATGTATATAGCAGTGCAGTGTAGCAAGGTGGAGGTCTAATTAGAATGATTATTCTAAGATATGTATTATAGAGCAGCAAGCTATATGAATGCAGCAGTTTCAGTGATTATATTGACAAAGTTAACTCTATTTCTCAGCAATTTTTGTTTGTTGACGTGCAAGTAGATTATGAAGAGATCACTACAATGAAGACAATTCAAGTTCAAGTGTTACATATGTCAGCTCTCAGTGTCACAGATTTCTGCAGGAAAGATCATTGGCATATATATTGGTGTAACAAAATAATTCAGCTGCAATGAGGATTGGGTTACCACATAAACCAAATCTGACCCTATCACAATCAAAGGGACTGCTAATCAAGTGCTTACAACTACACTTCTTGTTATGCTTAAAATTAGGGTATGCAGTTCAAGCACCCCTTTTACTCCACATTTGTGTATAGATTGGACACTTAAAGGCTGAGACTCCTTCTGCTTGGTATTAACAACCCACCCACCTGCCCTTAGGTGATTTTCACAAGCACAGGTTCCTACATTGCTATCTACATATTAGAATGGGCTCTTTTATAGGTACACCCCAGATAAATTTACATAATATATTCGTTTTTGGGATGTTAGGGACCCATCTGATAGGGTTCACCTTCATGTGGTGGATGGGCAAGCATTTTAAGCCAAACATGTACTATGAACCTCACTTATATTCTATGTTAACTTAGTTGTGAGTTTAGAAAAAAAGATCATCAGTATTCCTAGTACTTAGAGTGTGCATCTAATTTTTTCTTTTTGGTGTTACTTCAATTGTGCTATTGAGGAGATCTGTGAAAATGCACTATTACTGTTCCTTAAAGACAAACTTTGAGAAACACTAGTCTATAGTTTGAGCTGAATATAAATAACAGTGGTCCAGAAATGATCAAATATCCCGTAATAAATAATAGATTTATAATATAACCAGTAGGAGACAGAACAGAACTTTCTAAGAATATATTCTCCCGCCCCATGATAAGACACCTGTCTCTTCTTACTGGCAGCTGCTCACTGGTCTCTCAGGTCTGGTATACTGATTGGGTGCTCAGGTGCACACAGCAGACTTAGGGGTCATTCCAATTAGCCGCAATGATATTGCGGGAGTGGCCACACTTTACAGTGTCCCGAGCTCGCACAAAAGTGTTTGCTGCCCCATAGAGTAGCAAGCAGTTTTCAGAAAATTCAGGCAGAATACAGGCTGCAAAGGGTGCCAGATCGGGTGCCATTGCCGGTGTTTAAACACTGTGGCAACAGCACTTTGCACCCTTCGCAGCTATTTGGATTGACCTATTAGTAGGAGAAGCTGCTGCTACTAGGCATGGGCAGCAGCTCCATTCCATCCCTTGTACTACATGTGGTGGCTGCAGCTGTAGTAAAATCAAATTATATACTACTGCTATTGTGGTTTGGTTGGGGCAACTGGAAAACCCCAAGTGTTTGCTTATGCCATCAAGGGCACATCTAAGGATTCCATAATTCTTAAAACAAACTGTCAAAGCATGATAAATAGTAACGTCCTAAGGTACATGAGACCCAATGGAGCTGGGCCTCGTTGTTGCACCATTCCCAGTAAAGCTCTGTTCATGTGCTAATTAGGGCTGTGATTACTTAGCAGCTGTTAAAGATATGGATAGTCAGTCCCCAGACTAATAGAAAACAGCAACAAATAAAAAAAATAACAGTGCTCTAAAAATAAACCAGATGGAATGGATAAAAAGATACATTTAATATATTTAAAAAAAAAAGCATAATAAAAGCTTTCAAGTAGCAATAAAAAACACCGATTTCCTCATACAGTTCATAATTTCAATATAGGCATAGCAAATAATATGGGGTACCTGGTCCTATTATAACCTCCAAGTAGGACTAGTCTCTCGGTCAATAATATGGCACTTCCTGTAAGATGAATATAGAATGGTCCAGCAATGCTGTATACTGTAGTTACCACATTCATGCAGAAATTGCTGAGGTTCTTGTTAGCGGAGTGTCATCAAGAACAAAGATGGGATGTGGCTGAATGAAATAATTTTAAAATAGTGCATTTTTAAATAAAATATATGTATTTTTTATATGCTAGCACAAGTACTATCTATATATTGAATCATTTTAATTCTGTATTTGGTTGAACTGACACATAGCAACGCCTTTAAATGCATTATTTGCATGGCTATCATAGAGCATAATAATACATATGGTTGTACAAAGCATCTGCATTAATGCAATGTACAGCAAGGAATTACGGAATGCACTGGTATGAAACATACTTAGAAATTATAAATAAATGATTGCTGAGATTGGAATGTGACTACGTACTGTATATGTTTTTTCCATCAAAAGTAAGACAAGTGGAACAAGCATTAGAGAAGGTGAAACGTGTGGTATGGTAATTATAACACACAGATCTATCATTCACTGTATAATGTTTTTCAATGAAATATACATAGTTATAATTATAATCACAATAACCCGAATAATCACATAAACTACGGTTCTTCTATATAAAGCAGAATATTGGTCAATTCACCCTTTAGTAAACATACTTTAACATGGAACTTTGAATAATATATGTGCTTAACGTGTAGCATGCCATACTTGACTTGATTTGGGCAACAATTCTGAATTAGGATTCAGTTTCCAGCAGACTGCATTTCAGGTAGTCAGCTGCGAGTCTCTCTCCTGTTCTAAGGATGACAAATTGAAAATCAATTTTTCTTTAAGATTGTCTCTCTAGATCCTACAGATTTATAGCCTTGTAGAAAACTCTTAATGTGAACAATTACCAACTTGTCTGCTCCCACTTACTAGTCCCCATTCTCACTCTCCCTCACCTCATACCTGCTACATTGTCAGCAATACTGCTATGATTCTGGAATATACTATTTCAAACACAACGGGGAGTATCACAAGAATCTCTGTTTCTGAATCTGTTTGTGTAGAAATATTTTGTGTCCTCTACAGCCCGG